>NC_069504.1:1056711104-1057363604 GCF_027579735.1 Bombina bombina
ATGCAGAGAGAGATCTAGAGAGAGAGAGAGATCCAGACAGAGACATTCAGAGAGAGAGAAAGATATACAGAGAGAGTTACAGAGAGAGAGAGATATAGAGAGAGAGATACAGAGAGAGAGAGATAGAGAGATACAAAGAGAGATAGAAACAGATAGAGAGAGGGAGAGAAATACAGATAGAGAGAGGGATACAGAGATAGAGAGAGAAAAAGAGAGATCTACAGAGAGAGAGAGATACACAGAGAGTGAGAGATAGACAGATAGAAAGATACAGATAGAGAGAGAGAAATATACAGAGATAGAGATAGATACAGAGAGAGAGAGAGATACAGAGAGAGATAGATACAGAGAGAGAGATACAGAGAGAGAGATATACAGAGAGAGATAGAGATAGATACAGAGAGAGAGAGAGATACAGAGAGAGATAGATACAGAGAGAGATAGATACAGAGAGAGATATATACAGAGAGAGATAGAGATAGATACAGAGAGAGAGAGATACAGAGAGAGATAGATACAGAGAGAGAGAGATACAGAGAGAGAGAGATACAGAGAGAGATAGATACAGAGAGAGAGAGATACAGAGAGAGATAGATACAGAGAGAGAGATATAAAGAGAGAGATAGAGAGAGATACAGAGAGAGAGAGAGATACAGAGAGATAGATACAGAGAGAGAGATATACAGAGAGAGATAGAGAGAGATACAGAGAGAGAGAGAGATACAGAGAGAGAGATATACAGAGAGAGATAGAGAGAGATACAGAGAGAGAGAGAGATAAAGATTGAGATAGATACAGAGAGAGATACAGAGAGAGAGATATACAGAGAGAGATAGAGAGAGATACAGAGAGAGAGAGAGATACAGAGAGAGATAGATACAGAGAGAGAGAGAGATACAGAGATAGATAGATACAGAGAGAGAGAGAGATACAGAGAGAGATAGATACAGAGAGAGAGAGATACAGAGAGTGATAGATACAGAGAGAGAGAGATACAGAGAGAGAGATATACAGAGAGAGATACAGAGAGAGAGATACAGAGAGAGATAGATACAGAGAGAGAGAGATACAGAGAGAGATAGATACAGAGAGAGATAGATACAGAGAGAGAGAGATATACAGAGGGTGATAGATACAGAGAGAGAGAGATACAGAGAGAGATACAGAGAGAGATAGATACAGAGAGAGAGAGATACAGAGAGTGATAGATACAGAGAGAGAGAGATACAGAGAGAGAGAGATACAGAGAGAGAGAGATACAGAGAGAGATAGATACAGAGAGAGAGATATACAGAGAGAGATACAGAGAGAGAGATACAGAGAGAGATAGATACAGAGAGAGAGAGATACAGAGAGAGATAGATACAGAGAGAGAGAGAGATACAGAGAGTGATAGATACAGAGAGAGAGAGATACAGAGAGAGAGATACAGAGAGAGATACAGAGAGAGAGATACAGAGAGAGAGATACAGAGAGAGGGATACAGAGAGAGATACAGAGAGAGAGAGAGATACAGAGAGAGATAGATACAGAGAGAGAGAGAGATACAGAGAGAGAGAGATACAGAGAGAGAGAGATACAGAGAGAGAGAGATACAGAGAGAGAGATATACATAGAGAGATACAGAGAGAGAGAGAGATACAGAGAGAGATAGATACAGAGAGAGAGAGATACAGAGAGAGATAGATACAGAGAGAGAGAGATATACAGAGAGATAGATACCGAGAGAGAGAGATACAGAGAGAGATAGATACAGAGAGAGAGAGATACAGAGAGAGAGAGATACAGAGAGAGATAGATACAGAGAGAGATAGATACAGAGAGAGAGAGATACAGAGAGAGATAGATACAGAGAGAGAGAGATACAGAGAGAGATAGATAGATACAGAGAGAGAGAGATACAGAGAGAGAGAGATACAGAGAGAGATAGATACAGAGAGAGATAGATACAGAGAGAGAGAGATACAGAGAGAGATAGATACAGAGAGAGAGAGAGATACAGAGAGAGATAGATACAGAGAGAGAGAGATACAGAGAGAGATAGATACAGAGAGAGATACAGAGAGAGAGAGATACAGAGAGAGATAGATACAGAGAGAGATAGATACAGAGAGAGAGAGAGATACAGAGAGAGATAGATACAGAGAGAGAGAGATACAGAGAGAGATAGATACAGAGAGAGATAGATACAGAGAGAGATAGATACAGAGAGAGAGAGATACAGAGAGAGATACAGAGAGAGAGATACAGAGAGAGAGATACAGAGAGAGAGAGATACAGAGAGAGATAGATACAGAGAGAGATAGATACAGAGAGAGAGAGAGATACAGAGAGATAGATACAGAGAGAGAGAGATACAGAGAGAGAGATACAGAGAGAGATAGATACATAGAGAGAGATACAGAGAGAGAGAGATACAGAGAGAGAGAGATACAGAGAGAGACAGAGATAGATACAGAGAGAGATAGATACAGAGAGAGATAGATACAGAGAGAGAGAGATACAGAGAGAGAGAGAGAGATACAGAGAGATAGATACAGAGAGAGAGAGAGATACAGAGAGAGATAGATACAGAGAGAGAGAGATACAGAGAGAGAGAGATACAGAGAGAGATAGATACAGAGAGAGAGAGATACAGAGAGAGATAGATACAGAGAGAGAGATATACAGAGAGAGATACAGAGAGAGATAGATACACAGAGAGAGAGATACAGAGAGAGATAGATACAGAGAGAGAGATATACAGAGAGAGATACAGAGAGAGAGATATACAGAGAGATAGATACAGAGAGAGAGAGAGATACACAGAGAGAGATACAGAGAGAGACAGAGATAGATACAGAGAGAGAGAGATACAGAGATGTATAGAGGGAGATATAGAAGATAAAAGCGCTATTGGGTTCATATTTTTAGAAGCCATAAGTCTATAATCATCAAATCGTAATAGAAATTTGCAAATACTGTTACATTTCATTATTATATTCTTTTAAAATATTTGCTGTTGCTGTGACCTTGAGACCAAATACAGAAGTTCTATGGTAAAGTTGTTATGACTTTTTCTTTAACCCGTTACTGACCAGACACATTTTCAGTTTTCTTACCCTTAGGGACCAGGGCTATTTTTTCATTTCTGCGGTGTTTGTGTTTAGCTGTAATTTTCCTCTTACACATTTACTGTACCCACACATATTATATACAGTTTTTCTCACCATTAAATGGACTTTCTAAAGATATAATTATTGTCCTCATATCTTATAATTTACTTTAAAAAAATTATAAAATATGATTAAAAAATTGGAAAAAAACAAAACAATGTTTCTAACTTTGACCTCCCAAATCTGTAAAATGATTACAAATCAAAAAAATCAAAAGCTAAACAGTTTCTTAATTTTGTTCTGAGTTTAGAAATACCCATTGTTTACATGTTCTTTGCTTTTTATGCAACTTATAGGGCATTAAGTACAAGCAGCACTTTGCTATTAACAAACCTTTTTTTTTCTTCAAAATTAGCGATAGTTACATTGTAACAATGATATCTTGCAGGAATCCCTGAATAACTCTTCACATTTATATATATATTTTTTAAATAGACAATCCAAAGTATTGATAAAAGCCCATTTTTTTATATTTCATGCCACCATTTCACCTTCAAATGCTATAAATTAATTGAATAACTTTTTCACTAACTTTAGGCTTCTCAATTAACCCCTTAATGACCGGACCATTTTTCAATTTTCTTACCCTTAATGACTGGCTATTTTTACATTTCTGCAGTGTTTGCGTTTAGCTGTAATTTTCCTCTTACTCGTTTACTGTACCCACACATATTATATACCGTTTTTCTCGTCATTAAATGGACTTTCTAAAGATACCATTATTTTCATCATATCTTATAATTTACTAAAAAAAAATGATAAAATATGAGGAAAAAATGGAAAAAAACACACTTTTTCTAACTTTGACCCCCAAAATCTGTTACACATCTACAATCACCAAAAAACACCCATGCTAAATAGCTTATAAATTTTGTCCTGAGTTTAGAAATACCCAATGTTTACATGTTCTTTGCTTTTTTTGCAATTTATTGGGCAATAAATACAAGTAGCACTTTGCTATTTCCAAACCACTTTTTTTCAAAATTAGCGCTAGTTACTTTGGAACCCTGATATCTGTCAGGAATACCTGAATATCCCTTGACATGTATATATTTTGTTTTAGAAGACATCCCAAAGTATTGATCTAGGCCCATTTTGGTATATTTCATGCCACCATTTCACCGCCAAATGCGATAAAAAAAAAAAAAAGTTCACTTTTTCACAAATTTTGTCACAAACTTTAGGTTTCCCACTGAAATTATTTACAAACAGCTTCTGCAATTATGGCACAAATGGTTGTAAATGCTTCTCTGGGATCCCCTTTTTCAAAAATAACAGACTTATATGGCTTTGTGGTTGCTTTTTGGTAATTAGAAGGCCGCTAAATGCCGCTGCGCACCACACATGTTTTATGCCCAGGAGTGAAGGGGTTAATTTGGGAGCTTGTAGGGTTAATTTTAGCTTTAGTGTAGTGTAGTAGACAACCCCAAGTATTGATCTAGGCCCATTTTGGTATATTTTATGCCACCATTTCACCGCCAAATGCGAGCAAATAAAAAAAAAACTTTACATTTTTCACAATTTTAGGTTTCTCACTGAAATTATTTACAAACAGCTTGTGCTATTATGGCAGAAATTGTTGTAAAAGCTTCTCTGAGATCCCCTTTGTTCAGAAATAGCAGACTTATATGGCTTTGGCGTTGCTTTTTGGTAATTAGAAGGCCGCTAAATGCTGCTGCGCACCACACGTGAATTATGCCCAGCAGTGAAGGGGTTAAATTAGGTAGCTTGTAGGGAGCTTGCAGGGTTAATTTTAGAGATCAGCCTCCCACCTGACACATCCCACCCCCTGATCCCTCCCAAACAGCTCTCTTCCCTCCCCCACCCCACAATTGTTACCGCCATCTTAAGTACTGGCAGAAAGTCTGCCAGTACTAAATAAAAGAGTTTTTTTTTTTTTTTTTAAATAAAAATTATAAAATATTTTAGTTGTGATGGACCCCTGCCTTAGCACCAACCTCCCTGATCCCCCCCTCCAGCTCTCTAACCCTCTCCCCTACCTAATTACCGCCATCTTGGGTACTGGCAGCTGTCTGCCAGTACCCAGTTTGGCCCCACAAACCAAACTATTTTAATTTTATTTATAACTTTTATTTGTATGTTTAATTATTTCTGTAGTGTAGCAGCCCCCCCCCACAATACCCCCACCCCCTCCCCTTCCCAGATCCTTTTAAATGTAAAAAAAAAAATTAACTTTTTTTCCCCTTCCTTCTTCTTTGGTGTCAGTGTGGCTAATGCGCGCATGTGCACGCGCGCCCACGTGCACACGCACACCCGTGCACGCGCACGCACACGCTCCCTCCTCCCACCGGACAAAGGCACCATCACTACCGGTGCAGAGAGGGCCACAGAGTGGCTCTCTCTGCATCGGAGGCTTGTAAAGGGGTATTGCAGGATGCCTCCATATCGAGGCATCACTGCAATACCCTCAGAGCTGCTGGAAGCGATTGTGATCACTTCCAGCACTCTGTTAGACAACTGACGTACCAGGTACGTCTATTGTCATTAACAGTTAGTTTTTGCATGACGTACCTGGTACGTCAGTTGTCATTAAGGGGTTAAATTATTTACAAACAGTTTGTGCAATTATTGCACAAATGGTTGTAAATACTTCTATGGGATCCCCTTTGTTCAGAAATAGTAGACATATATGGCTTTGGCATTACTTTTTGGTAATTAGATGGTCGCTAAATGCCGCTGCGCACCACACTTGTAATATACCCAGCATTGAAGCGGTTAATTAGGTAGCGTGTAGGGTTAATGTTAGATTTAGTGTGGAGATCAGCCTCCCACCTGAGACATCCCAGCCCCTGAACCCTCTCAAATAGCTCTCTTCCCTCCCACACCACACAAATGTCACCATTTTTTTTTATCTATATAATGCATTTTTGGATCCCCTATTAGCCCCCAAACTACATGTTCACAGTCATTAGCTCCCTAACCCTCCCCCTCTAAATATTTGCCGTTATCTTGGGTAATAGCAGGTGTCTACCAGTACCCAGTTTGCAAAAAAATTTGGCTTATAATAAAAATACCACATTTTTATGCAGTGTAGCTGCCCCCTCAATAACCTCCCCCCTCCCAAATCCCTTTCCCAAAACGTATTCCTTATTCCCCCTCCTTCCCTTACACAACATTTAATAGCACATGCATGCGCGCTCCTGCCCCCCAGTGTGCACTTGTGGAACTAGATGCAAGAACTGATTCCACCAACGATCAGCACCATCGCTGGCCGATGCATAGAGGACCCTCTCTGCATCAGTTGCTTAAAAAAGTGTATTGCACAATGCCTCTAAATTGTGGCATTACTTCAATACCCTGAAAGCGTATTAAAGTGATCAGAATCACTTTCAGAGCTTGAAACCCCAGAGGACGTTCCAGGCACGTCCTTGGTTGTTAACGACTGTTTATTTTAAAGAATGTGCCTTGAACGTCCTAGGTTGCTAAAGGGTTAATTAAATGAACTATATACACCAATTTTCATATATCTGAATGTAATATATACTACTTTAAAGTAAAATATACACAGATAATGATCAAACAAACTATTATAAAAATTGTTTAAAAACTTACTTAGAAGCTCCAATTTTAGCACTGTTGATTTGGTTAAAGGAACACCCAGATAAAGTGACTAAATTGCAGACATTCCCCCCTACCCCAAATTAGTGGAACAAGATTAGTTCCACTAGCAAGTATGCACTTCTAGCACTCTGCTGCCCAGACATGGGGCTAGTACTACACAGAAAACATAAAATATAACTTTTATTATAATTATGTGAAATAGAACTTTGGGTTAGAGTGATCTAGTATGTCAAATTCTAGATTCACTAATTGTGATACTTCTCCAATGCTGGTATAATTAAATACTCAAAATTGTGGGTTTCAACTAAGATTATTATCATACAAACATTATGTGCACCTGCTCATGTGTCAGGTAGTAGTATAGGGTTAGGTATTATGTGGTTATAGGATAGGAGCTTAGATATGAGGTCTGATACAGTCCTGTTCAGACTAATATGTTCAGTGAATCAGCAGAGATTAGTTGCATCATAGTAACTAAAAATAAACGTCTGCTTAGGGTCATATCTGCATATGCCCTGGTAATATGCTTATTAGTAAGGCTCAAATCTTCTGATATTATAGACCATCTATATAGGTACATATCATAGTGTTGTATAGGAGATACTGGTGTTGTAATTGGCAATATTACTGCATATACTATTTATTGTTCAGGTTTTTATATAAATAGATATCACACTAGTACATCTTCTTTATGTAGGTCAAATACCAGTATTACTGGATCTGTCAGTTGGTAATGCCAGCCATCCGTCAATATTTTGTTATACAAATATATGTGTTTTATTACACTTATTAGGTAACAGTCACATTTGTCCAATGTTCTGGAGTTTACCACTGTGCTTATATTCTCTGGTATTAACTGCGAGTCAGTAGTAATATCAGTATAAGATCTGGTTTGTTAGCAATTTCTGGTTATATTACTGCTGCTGACACTTGAGCTACCGTATTTTTATGTTCATTAGGAGCGCCTTGTTAAAAAGTAGGCATTCACTAGTGTATGGTCCTCGTATTATTGCATGTGCCGAAAATCTAAAGTATCAGATGGTTAATAGGACCCTCCATAAAAGTATCCTGTTTGACATAAATTTGATATATGTTATGCGGTTTAATCGAATAGACTGTTAAATAAATATATCTCTTGTAAACCGCTTAAATCGAGTTCATGCCAACATTGTTTAATATCGGTGGCTTGCTGTGTGACTTAAATTCAGGATTTTATGGAACATAGGTCGATACAAATAAACACTGTGGCTCATTTGTTACACTATAGTTTAGTGTCCGGTGGATAGTATTAGTAACACTATGTATAGATGTTCACCTGTGTAACTGTCACTTTGTTATACTATCATTCGTTGCTATAAGGGATCGAGTGACTACTTTCAGATTTCTAGTAAAATCATTAAGTTAAAGTACACTGCTGTGCACTCATTCTATTGTGATATCGATCGATTGTGTTTAATAATAATTGATTTATAGTCTACAATCAACCGAACATACCATATCTAGTTTATAGCTAGAGCGTTCTGATATTGAGCACTAGTATCGACCGTTACGCTAAAATGAGTATCACTATTATTTTAATTCAGGTGGCTGGCTCCCGAACCCCATATCATATTACCAGCTTGTTTTTATGATTATACAGGTAATGTTTAGGGTTAGAGAGTTACACTAGTGTACAATCATTCAATAGCTTAAGCCGCTGGTGCTTACGCTGAAACCCACTAAATTTCTATATATTATATTGTGATTTTAGCAAAGGATTACTAAGTTCTACTTCAACATTTGTGTTTAAAAAGGAGCGTCTAGCACACTGTTCTAACGCGTTTCACCCTAACCGGGCTTTTTCAAAGGCAGCGGGCCGCCCGATCTATGCATATTTAAATGTTCCGGTATCCGGAAGCCCAGAAGCAGAACTTTTTTTCACTTTCTGCGATGAGATTTTTTTGTAGTAAAAAATTTTCTGCAGGTCATTTTGAAATAAAATTCAGTTTATATATATATATATATATTATTTAATTATATATACACACACTCTGTCATATAGCTCTATTCAATACAATCTATAATCTGTATCTTAGTCATCTCTTGACACACACACATATACACCCTGTCTTATATAGCTCTATACACTATATAATCTGTATCTATGGTTACAGTGATCTAATGTAACACTAACTCCTTGGCACTCTTTGCTTTACTATTTTCTATAAACCTATAAACACATTATATATATATATATTACACATACAGTAGGTCACATCATGTTTCTTTATTCAGACTTCCTCATTGACTTGCCAAATACCAGTAAGGGGTCAGGTTCCTTGCCCAATGCCGCCCACTAAACTAATATACCAGTGTTATACATAACAATAACTAACTAACCTTTGCAAACAGCCCCAGGGGTATATAATACATCTGCTGCCTGTGACTTTATATGCTTTTATGATATCACACAGAAAACATAGCACTCCAGTGTTGCGCTATGGAGGGAGGGGCGGGTGTCAGTGTGCAGGTCTGCAGGAGCCGAACACCGGTATGTGAGACATCTAGAGATCCCCCCCAGCTGCCTTTTCTGCAAACACTTGTAACCCTTCTCCTCCCCGCTCAAAGTGTTAATAGCACCACACAGGGAAAAAAAAGCGTTATCCCTGCGGCGGTCTGCCTGTGAAGACTGTTAGCTGAAGAGATGTGTGTGGGTGGAGTTCCGGGAATTGCCGATTCCCATTTTTGATAATCCAATCACCATTGCCAAATTAGACACACAACCAACCGGTATAAGCTTTCACTGTAGTGTTTTAAAAAAGAACATGAAGGCTGAAGCTAGCGCTGCTGAAAACTGAGGCGGTCCCCCCCCCCTCTCTACTGAAGCCCGCGCCCAGGCTGTAAACATTTTTTTGTGAATGTGCACGCGCTAGCTTCACCCTTCATGTTCTTTTTTTACAACACTACCGTGAAAGCTTATACCGGTTGGTTGTGTGTCTAATTTGGCAATGATGATTGATTATCAAAAATGGGAATCGGCATTTCCCGGAACTCCACCCACACACATCTCTTTTAAGCTAACAGTCTTCACAGGCAGACCGCAGCAGGGATAACGCTTTTTTTTCCCTGTGCGGTGCTATTAACACTTTGAGCGGGGAGGAGAAGGTTTACAAGTGTTTGAAGAAAAGGCAGCTGGGGGGGATCTCTAGATGTCTCACGTACCGGTGTTCGGCCCCTCCCTCCATAACGCAACACTGGAGTGCTATGTTTTCTGTGTGATATCATAAAAGCATATAAAGTCACAGGCAGCAGATGTATTATATACCCCTGGGGCTGTTTGTATGTTTTAACCTTTACAAACAGCCCCAGGGGTATATAATACATCTGCTGCCTGTGACTTTATATGCTTTTATGATATCACACAGAAAACAAAATCTAGAGATCCCCCCCAGCTGCCTTTTCTGCAAACACTTGTAACCCTTCTCCTCCCCGCTCAAAGTGTTAATAGCACCGCACAGGGAAAAAAAAGCGTTATCCCTGCTGCGGTCTGCCTGTGAAGACTGTTAGCTGAAGAGATGTGTGTGGGTGGAGTTCCGGGAATTGCAGATTCCCATTTTTGATAATCAATCACCACCATTGCCAAATTAGACACACAACCAACCGGTATAAGCTTTCACGGTAGTGTTGTAAAAAAAGAACATGAAGGGTGAAGCTAGCGCGTGCACATTCACAAAAAAATGTTTACAGCCTGGGCGCGGGCTTCAGTAGAGAGGGGGGGGGGGATCGCCTCAGTTTTCAGCAGCGCTAGCTTCAGCCTTCATGTTCTTTTTTTTAAAACACTACCGTGAAAGCTTATACCGGTTGGTTGTGTGTCTAATTTGGCAATGGTGATTGATTATCAAAAATGGGAATCGGCAATTCCCGGAACTCCACCCACACACATCTCTTCAGCTAACAGTCTTCACAGGCAGACCGCAGCAGGGATAACACTTTTTTTTTTTCCTGTTCGGTGCTATTAACACTTTGAGCCGGGGAGGAGAAGGGTTACAAGGGTTTTTCTGCTATTAACGCGCATCCCTGGCTGCACACTTACCTCAGTCGCAGAAGCAGACGTTCTGGCGGCTAAAAGTAACATTAAGTTATAAGCAAAGCATCTAATAAAATGTATCAATATCATGAGCAGCAGCCAATAATGTGAAAGAAAAATGTGCCGGTTGCTATGCATAATAATAATAAAAAAATAAAAAAAAACCTGTTGAAGAAAATTATGTGCTTAACAGAACTGGCCATTCTTTCTGCAGGCAGGCTCCACTTTCTGCGATATTATCGCAGATCGCACTATGTTCTGCCTTGGGGTCCGGAAGTACAGCCTCCATGTTAATTGCATAGGATCTCTCAGCTGTCATTCAAACCGGACTGTTGCTAGTATTAAGATGGTATATACCTATTAATGTACATTGTCCTGTTTGTCAAATTACACATGTGAATGGATTGGATTATTTCTTGTGTTACCAAGTACTATTAATTGTTATTTGTAAAAAATATCATCTAATATTATTAAAATTATATTGTGTGTATTCGCCAAATTTATTTCAAAATGGTTAGTTATATTTAAATTTTATTAGATGGAATGAGATGATCTCATATATTGATGAATTATGAGTGACTTGAAATGTCATATAAAATTAGTGTCATTAGTGTTAAAAATGTGAGGATCATCTAATCGATAGTTGTTATCCATTATAGTAAGTGATGATACGTGAAGTGATGTTGTTTACTGTGATAATATATAATGTGTAACATGAACAAGTGAGTTGGGTAATAAAAAATATGTGGATAAGGTGTAAAAATATGATAAGGGGAGTGATACTAAATGATAGATTATGTGAAATACTATTAAAACAATGGTGATGCATTATCAGTATTGGGGAATTGTGAATAGGTATTACTGAGGGTACCTATTATTTAGGTAGAGTGAAGCTTAAAGGGACAGTCTACACCAGAATTGTTATTGTTTTAAAAGATAGATAATCCCTTTTTTACCCATTCCCTAGTTTTGCATAACCAACACAGTTATAGTTATATATTTTTTACCTCTGTGATTATCTTGTATCTAATCCTCTGCAGACTGCCCCTTTATTTCAGTTCTTTTGACAGACTTGCAGTTTAGCCAATCAGTGATGGCTCCCAGGTAACTTCACGTGCATGAGCACAGTGTTATCTATATGAAAAACATGAACTAACACCCTCTAGTGGTGAAAAACCTGTTAAAATGCATTCTTAAGAGGCGGCCTTCAAGGTCTAAGAAATTAGCATATGAACCTCCTAGGTTAAGCTTTCAACTAAGAATACCAAGAGAACAAAGAAAAATTGGTGATAAAAGTAAAATGGAAAATTGTTTAAAATGACATGCCCTATCTGAATCATGAAAGTTTTTTTTGGACTAGACTGTCCCTTTAATATTAGCTTTGGTGAAATGCTGATAAAACTAGTGTGATTCATGAAAGATGGTGGGGAGTTATGGTGAAATAATATTATTAAGGATACCTATGTCTAAGTGCTCTAATTCTAGAATATAGAGTGAAGCATATGTGAATATCATTGTATTATATGATTTGGTTATTTCAGTTTGCATTATAAATTAACATCTGAGTTAGCTAATTCCTTAATTTTTAATTTATTAGTTTTATAGTTTGGTGAATGACAAAATATGTCCTCATTATTTTGTCTGGTTGATTAATTTCTTGATTTCTTTTTTATATATGGTTTTGAGGATAATGAATTATATCCTCAACTATAAGATTTAATCTGTTGATAGTCAAGTTTGTTTATAGGAAAATGTAATAGTTATTTTGTTCATTTAAGCCCTTTGGGGAGACGGTGTTCATTAGGTAAATCCACCTACTTTCAGCTTTTAGGAGTGCTGTTTCAAGATCATCTCCTCCTCTAATTCCTAAACTGACTTTCTCAATCCCCCAGCAATGTAGATCGGCTTTATTGGAATGATATTTCAAAAAATACATGGCAACACTTGTGAGTGTTTTGCCCCTTTCTAGATCTGATGCAGCATTTTTGATATTCCTTAAGTGTTCCATGAGTCTGGTTCTCAACTTGCGCGTTGTCATTCCAATATAGATTAGATTGCAGCTGCAGCACAATGCATATATCACCCCTTCAGTATTGCAACTGATATATCTTTTTATGGTATGTTTTTTCTCAAATCTGTCAGTTACTATGGTTTTGGGTGTCATGTATTTGCATGTGCTGCAGTTTTCACATCTATAAGATCCCGGTCTGAAAGCTGATCTTGTTTTTTTGGGGTGAAGATGACTACTAGTGATCATATCCTTAATATTCTGAGATCGTCTGTATCCGATTGAAGATTTGTCCCCTAATTGGGATTTGAGTACTGGATCAGACATTAGAATATTCCAGTGTTTATTGATAACTTTCACTATTTCAGGACTCTGATCATTATATGTAAGGATAAGTCTTGGAGTCTGAGATTCAGTTTTTGTCCTCTTATGTAGTAAATCTTTTCGATTTGTGTGAAGTGCTCTATATCTTGCTTCTTTAATTTTCCTTTTACTGTAGCCTCTTTGTATCAGTCTGTCGGTTAGTTCTTGTGCTCTGTTTTTAAATGTTTCTTCATCAGAGCAATTTCTTCGAATTCTAAGGAATTCACCAACTGGAAGGCTCTTGGTTGTTCCAGGCGCATGGGCACTCGTCTTATGTAATAGACTATTTGTCGCCGTTTTCTTTCTGTACAAATCTGTTTTGATGTCACCTTGAGAATCTTTATATATAGTGACATCCAGAAAGTTTATTTTACTTTGGCTAGCCTCGCACGTTAGTTTTATATTCAAGTTGTTAGTGTTTAGATATTTCAAAAATTCATCAAGTTCCTTACGGCTGCCTTCCCAGATGAAGAAGATGTCATCTATAAACCGTAGCCACAATGGGATCTTACAAGTATATGCTGAATTTTCATCGGTAAACACGTGTTCTGCCTCCCACCAGCCTAAAAATAGATTGGCATAGGTTAGGGCACATGCTGTTCCCATGGCTGTCCCCCGGGTTTGTAGATAGAACATTCCATTGAATATAAAAAAATTATAATTCAATATGAAGTTAAGTAGTTTCATGATGAAATTATTGTGTTCTTCATCTTCTTCTGATTGTGTATCCAAATAGTATTTCACTGCATGTGCCCCGATTTTATGGTCAATTGATGTATATAATGACTTTACGTCTGTTGTAACTAACCAAGTTGATTCATTCAAGTTTACATTTTCTAATTTTTGTAAAAGTTGCATTGTATCTTGAATGTATGATGGTAACTGATATACATATTCTCTTAAATGGTAGTCAACATATTGGCTAGCTTTTTCACTCAGGCATCCCATTCCAGATACTATCGGCCTCCCCGGGGGGTTCTTCTGATTCTTATGGATTTTAGGTATCAAATAGAATGTTGGTATTTTGGGGTGAGGCACAGTCAGGAATTTATTTTCTTTTTTGGGTAATAGTGCCTTGAGTGAATGCTTGGTTCACCAAATGATTGTAAATTTTCATATATCCATTTGTTGGATTATGTAACAATTTGGTGTAACAATTAACATTTCTTAATTGTTTATGTGCTTCCTTAAGGTACATGTCAAGAGGCCAGACTACTATATTGCCCCCTTTATCTGCATTGCGTATGATGATTTCATCATTCTCTTTTAGTTCTTGGAGGGCTTTCCTTTCATTGTAGGTTAGGTTGGCAAGTTTGGGGGTAGCGTGCAAGTTGGTTATTTCTTCACACACCAATGAATTAAATATCTCTAGTTGTGGTGCATTGATATTTTTTGGAACAAAGGTGAATTTATTCTTAATTCTTTTTCTCCAATTTGCTAAACCTGTAGGTTCTGATTCTTCTAGTAAGTTCTCCAGAGCTTTTAGGCTTTCTAGTTCTTCAGTGTTCCATTCACTTTGATAGAGTTAGCAAATAATTTTTTTAAAGACAGTTTTCTTAGGTATAGTTGTATATCCTTGATGGTTTCAAATTTGTCCAGGTTACTGTTTGGACAGAAGGATAGACCTTTTGAGAGCACAGAAATATTTTCTCTTGTTAGTTGTATTTCTGATAGGTTTATAACTGTCAATGGTTCATGCGGATTTGAGAGAAGGGGCTCGGGGGTCTCCTTGTTTGTCTCCAATTCGTTGTGGGCCCTATTTGTGCCCGTCCCCAACCTCTGGCCGGTCTTTTGTTTTTGCCCCCTTCCCTTCCTGGTTCTTCTTCTCATTCGCCCGAATCTAAAAAATCTTTCCTCTTAATTGTGCTGGAGGAACAAGGGGCTATCACAGAGGGGGTTTGATCTTTTATTGGGGTCTCAGTGGAACTTCCTTCTTCTCCATCTGTCAGAGACATCACTTTGGACCAATGTCACTTTGGGGTGTCTAGTGGGGTTCTTAAAGAAGCCTCTATTTCTCCATTTATAGACTTTGTTATCAGCGAAGTCTTGTATATCCCTGTTGAGTTTGATTTGTTTAGTTGTTTTCAATTCCGCTTCATATTTATCCAGTTCTTTTTGGAATGTTTTGTATAGCTTATCAAATTCTGAATTATTTTCAAATTTCTTTAATGCTTCATTTTGTTCTTGAATTTTACTTTCTAATATGTCATATTGGGATTGGTCGTGTTTTATTAGGATATTCATAAGTTTATTGGAGCATTCTGTTACGGCTTCTTCCCATTCTGTGACTAGTGTTTGGTCTTTAAATTCGAATGCTGGAAAGAGTTGGATACGTAATCCTCTAGGGATAAGTTTTTTTCTCTATATACTTCTCAAAGAAGTGACAATTCCACCATGTTTTATATTGTCTCAGCATTGTCTTGTGTACATCACTTAAAGGGACATAATACTCATATGCTAAATCACTTGAAACTGATGCAGTATAACTGTAAAAAGCTGACAGGAAAATATCACCTGAGCTTCTCTATGTAAAAAAGGAAGATATTTTACCTCACAATCTCCTCAGCTCACCAGAGTAAGTTCTGTGTAAAAAGTTATACTCAGCTGCTCCCAGCTGCAGGTAAACAAATTTTAAAAAATGAAGAAATGAACAGCAGCCAATCAGCATCAGCAGTGCTGAGGTCATGAACTCTTACTGTGATCTCATGAGATTTCACTTAACTCTCATGAGATTTCATAGTAAGCTTCCTTTACCTGATTGGTGAAATAATATGAGAGTGCACGATGCTAGTCCCTTCAGATGTCCCAGGACAAACACACTAAAATGCTGCTTAGAAATCCTTTACAATGGGAGGTGGCTACTGAGGAACTTTTGAGGTAAAATATCTTTCTTTTTTACATAGAGATGTTCAGGTGATATTTTCTAATCAGCTTTTTACAGCTATGCTGCATCACTTTCAAGTGTTTAAACATTTGGGTATTATGGCCCTTTAATAGTCCCTCCAAAGTTGTCGGGATAGGGGTACTATTTGTGTTATTTTTACCTTCGAATATTTCATTAAGGTCTGCTGCTCTCTTTAAATGTCGGGCCTGTCTATCCCTGTCCCAAGTTGAATCCATGTTAATGGTTAAGTCTGTGTGCTCAATTGCTGAGAATCTCTGGATTCCCAGAGCAAGCTAATGTTATACAGAAAACAAGTTAGCAATGGCACTATTGTAGGCAATCCCCACTTAATTAAATAATCAGAATCCAGTTTTCACTATTCTGATTATTTAATTAAGTGGGGATTGCCTACAATAGTGCCATTGCTAACTTGTTTTCTGTATTCCCCCCTACCCCCTTCCATGCATATGAAAAGACAGATTATACAAACAGAAACCAGCAGTAGACTTGAAAATTGTGTCTACTTCTGACACTGAGGGGCTTTGTTTGGAGTCTGAAAATCTGCAGAATGTTATTAATAAATCAGCAAAACTAAACATTTTTACAAAAACACTCCCATATGGGCTATATAAATAGATCATATACAAAACATTTATGCAAAGAACAATTTGGTGTATAATAGCTTTTTAATGTAAAATAGATATTATATTAAAAAAATGTCCTTCTTAGTGATGGTCAAAACAGCCAATAGAATTTCAGTAGCTCTCATCCTATTGGCTGTTTTGAACAGCCAATAAGATTTCAGATGCTCACTTCCTATTGTCTGATTTGAATTTGAAGAATCAAATCAGCCATTAGGAATGCAAGGTAAGAGATTTTGAAATTGTTACTTTGCTTTGAAGCTTCATTGTATGGCGGGGAACGTATGAAGAGGATGCTTCGCGCTGGATATCTTCGCCATGCCACCGGGATGAAGATAGAAGACGCCCCCGGGATGGATGAAGACCTCTCCGCCTGAATGAAGATCTTGCCGCATGGACGGAGGAATAGTGTTTAATAAATATTATTAGTCGACGATGTCGGGACCAGTAGATTAAGGGTTAATAACTTTATTTAGGTGGCGGCTATGTTGGGGATGGCAGATTAGGGGTGTTTAAACTCGAGGCTTATTTTAGGGTGTTAGGCTTAAACGTAACTTTTTTCCCCCCATAGAAATCAATGGCGTTGCGTTACGGCGATCGCCATTCCTGCACTTCTGGTGTTAGTTTTTTGTTTTGTTTTTCAAAAAACTCTCTCTCCATTAATGTCTATGGGAAAAGCATGCACGAGCACATCAATGCAGCCCTTGTATTTTGTGCGGTATGAATATTAATGCCACCATATAACACGTAAAAGGAGGATGTTCAGTAACACGTAATGGCAGCATTATGGAGGGTGAAATAACCTAAATTTTATTTAAAGCAAAACTCGTAATGTAGGTTTCTGTAAATTAATATAATTATGTATGTGTTTTTATAAATATATCAATATAAAAATAACTAATTAAGTATAATATTAAATATTTAATATTATTTAATTTTTTGTTTAATAAAATTATTTTTAATAAATTAAATAATAATATTAACATTAGAAAGCACATATAAAATAAAATGTATACTTAATTGATAAATTATTTTCTTTCCTGGCAAGAGTCCAATAATCCATTAATTACTATTGCAAATGCAAATCCTGGCCACCAGGTTGAGGCAAAGAACATCCCATCAAATCTTAAAGTATCCTCCCTCTTTTAAAAAAAGCCGTCTTAACCCCTTAATGACAACTGACGTACCAGGTACGTCATGCATTAACAAGCAGTTAATGACAATGGACGTACCTGGTACGTCAGTTGTCTAACAGAGTGCTGGAAGCGATCACAAATGCTTCCAGCAGCTCTGAGGGTATTGCAGTGATGCCTCGATATGGAGGCATCCTGCAATACCACTTTACAAGCCCCCGATGCAGAGAGAGCCACTCTGTGGCCCTCTCTGCACCGGTAGCGATAGTGCCGGGTGTGAGGGTGCGCGTGCACGATGCGCGAGTGTGCACGTGAGCGTGCATGTGCGCATGTGCGCGCGTGCACGTGCACCCATTAGCCACACTGACACCAATGAATGAGGGCAGAAAGGGGAAAAAAAAGGGATTTTTAAAAAAAAAAAAATATAAAAGGATCTGGGAGGGGGTGGGGGTATTGTGGGGGGCTGCTACACTACAGAAATAGTTTTTTAAAGGGAAAGTCTACACCAGAATTGTTATTGTTTTAAAAGATAGATAATCCCTTTATTACCCATTTCCCAGTTTTGCATAACCAACACAGTTATAATAATATACTTTTAACCTCTGTGATTATCTTGTATCTAAGCCTCTGCAAACTGCCCCTTTTTTCAGTTCTTTTGACAGACTTGCTGTCTAGCCAATCAGTGCCTGCTCCCAGATAACTTCACGTGCACGAGCACAGTGTTATCTATATGAAATACGTGAACTAACACCCTCTAGTGGTGAAAAACTGTTAAAATGCAATCTGAAAGAGGTGGGCTTCAAGGTCTAAGAAATTAGCATATGAACCTCCTAGGTTAAGCTTTCAACTAAGAATACCAAGAGAACAAAGCAAAATTGGTGATAAAAGTAAATTGGAAAATTGTTTAAAATTACATGCTCTATCTGAATCATGAAAGTTTATTTTGGCCTAGACTGTCCCTTTAAGTAAAAAATAAAATAAAAATACTTTTTGGGGGGTTTTTGGGGCCAAACTGGGTACTGGCAGACAGCTGCCAGTACCCAAGATGGCGGTAATTAGGTAGGGGAGAGGGTTAGAGAGCTGGAGGGGGGATCAGGGAGGTTGGGGCTAAGGCAGGGGTCCATCACAGCTAAAATACTTTATTATTTTTATTTAAAAAAAAAAAAACCTCTTTTATTTAGTACTGGCAGACTTTCTGCCAGTGCTTAAGATGGCGGGAACAATTGTGGGGTGGGGGAGGGAAGAGAGCTGTTTGGGAGGGATCAGGGGGTGGGATGTGTCAGGTGGGAGGCTGATCTCTAAAATTAACCCTGCAAGCTCCCTACAAGCTACCTAATTTAACCCCTTCACTGCTGGGCATAATTAACGTGTGGTGCGCAGCAGCATTTAGCGGCCTTCTAATTACCAAAAAGCAACGCCAAAGCCATATAAGTCTGCTATTTCTGAACAAAGGGGATCCCAGAGAAGCTTTTACAACAATTTCTGCCATAATTGCACAAGCTGTTTGTAAATAATTTCAGTGAGAAACCTAAAATTGTGAAAAATGTAAAGTTTTTTTTTTTTTATTTGCTCGCATTTGGCGGTGAAATGGTGGCATAAAATATACCAAAATGAGCCTAGATCAATACTTGGGGTTGTCTACTACACTATACTAAAGCTAAAATTAACCCTACAAGCTCCCTAATTAACCCCTTCACTCCTGGGCATAAAACACATGTGGTGCGCAGCGGCATTTAGCGGCCTTCTAATTACCAAAAAGCAACCCCAAAGCCATATAAGTCTGCTATTTCTGAAAAAAGGGGATCCCAGAGAAGCATTTACAACCATTTGTGCCATAATTGCAGAAGCTGTTTGTAAATAATTTCAGTGGGAAACCTAAAGTTTGTGACAAATTTTGTGAAAAAGTGAACTTTTTTTTTTTTGATCGCATTTGGCGGTGAAATGGTGGCATGAAATATACCAAAATGGGCCTAGATCAATACTTTGGGTTGTCTTCTAAAAAAAAATATATACATGTCAAGGGATATTCAGGTATTCCTGACAGATATCAGGGTTCCAATGTAACTAGCGCTAATTTTGAAAAAAAGTGGTTTGGAAATAGCGAAGTGCTACTTGTATTTATTGCCCCATAAATTGCAAAAAAAGCAAAGAACATGTAAACATTGGGTATTTCTAAACTCAGGACAAAATTTAGAAACTATTTAGCATGGGTGTTTTTTGGTAATTGTAGATGTGTAACATATTTTGGGGGTCAAAGTTAGAAAAAGTGTGTTTTTTTCCATTTTTTCCTCATATTTTATTATTATTTTTTTAGTAAATTATAAGACATGATGAAAATAATGGTATCTTTAGAAAGTCCATTTAATGGCGAGAAAAACGGTATATAATATGTGTGGGTACAGTAAATGAGTAAGAGGGAAATTACAGCTAAATACAAACACTGCAGAAATGTAAAAATAGCCATTGTCATTAAGGGTAAGAAAATTGAAAAATGGTCCGGTCATTAAGGGGTTAAAACAAGGGCGGGTCGTCGAATCTCCATGCCAGGAAAGAAAATAATTTATCATTTAAGCATACATTTAGTTTTCTTTCAAATTGCATGGAGACTTGATGAATCGATTAAATTAATAGTGGGAACAAATACCAAAGCTAAGGTCCACAGAATGGAAGGGAGGGATACACAAGACAGGCGAGCCTAAAAAGAAGGCACTACCACTTGAAAAACTTTGCTCCAAAACTTTGGAAAATTTGTAAAAAGAATGCAGAGAAGATCAAGTTGCACCCTTGCAAATTTGTTCCATCAAGACGTTTTTTTCAAAGCCCAAGAAAAGGAAACAGCTTTCTTTTTGAATTAGCTGTATTTCTTTCAAGAGGCTGCCGATCAGCAGTCTCATAATCAAAACGAATCATACTTCTCAACCAAAGAGAAAGAGAAGTAGTAGTAGCTTTCTGACCCTTATGCTTTCCTGAGTAAAAAAAAAAAAGGGCAGAACACTTGCAAAAATTACTTAGTTGACTTTAGGTAGAATTTAAAAGCACTAGACATTCATTGGGATAAGAAGGATTAGGGCAGAGAGAAGAAACAACAATTTCCTGATTAACATTTCTATCCAAAACCACTTTAGAGAGAAAAATACCAACTTAGCACGCAGGACCGCATTATCCGCATGAAAGATAAGGTAGGGCAAATAACACTGCAAAGCCGAGTGCTCTTATACTCTTCGAGCAGAAAAGATAGCAACACAAAACAACACCTTCCAAGATAAAAGCTTAATATCTATGGAATGCATTGGCTCAAATTGAGCCTGCTGCAAAACTTTAAGAACAAGGTTAAGGCTCCAAAGTGGAGCAACAGATTTAAACACAGGCCTGATTCTAACCAGGGCCTGACAAAAAAGATTGAACATCTGGCACGTCCGCCAGACGCTTGTTCCACAAAATAGATAACGCTGAAATCTGACCTTTCAGAGAATTGACTGACAATCCTTTTCAACAGACCTTCCAGGATAAAAGACTAAATTCTAGGAATCCTAACCCTACTCCAAAAGAAGCCGTTGGATTCACACCAATAAAGGTATTAATGCCATACCTTATGGTAAATCTTTCTAGTAACAGGCTTGCGAGCCTGGATCATGGTCTCAATGACCTATTTAGAAAAACCACGTTTAGACAGAACTAAGCGTTCAATCACCAAGCAGTCAGCTTCAGAGAAACGAGATTTGGATGAAGGAATGGACCTTGAGTTAGAAGGTCCTTCCTCAAGGGGGCGACCTTCAAGGTGGCAGAGATGACATCTTCACTTGGTGACGAGACCACTCAGGAGCTATTAGAATTACCAATGCTCTCTCCTGTTTGATACAAGCAATGACTCCTGGAAGGAGAGCAAACTGAGGAAACAGGTATGCCAGACTGAAATCCAAAGGAACCACCAGAGCATCTATCAGGGTGGCCTTCTGATCTCTCGATGTTGAACCGTACCTTGGAAGCTTGGCATTCTGACGAGATGCCATCAGATCCAACTCCGGCATCCCCCATTTGAGGGATAACCTGGCGAACACCTCCAGATGGAGTGCCTTCTCCCTAGGATGAAATGCCTATCTGCTCAGGAAGTCCGCTTCCAAGATGTCTACACCTGGAATGTGGATGGCAGAAAGACAGCAATTGAGAGCTTATTCCCATTGAACAATTCGAACCACCTCCTCCATGGCTGAGGAACTCTGAGTACCTCCGTGGTTGTTGATGTTAACCACTGAGGTTATATTGTCCGACTTGAACCTGATTATCCGATCAAAGTACAACTGAGTCCAAGCTATCAGAGCATTGTTAATCACTCTCAACGCCAAGATATTTATGGGGTGAGCAGACTACTCCCGAGTCCAAAGTCCTTTAACGTGTCCCAGACTGCTCCCCAGCCCAGCAGGCTGGCGTCCGGGTTTGCTGGCGTCCGGGGTTACGATAACCCAGGAAGGTCTCCAGAAGCATGTGCCCGAGACAGATGCTCCTGAGAAAGTCACCACGGGAGACAGAGTCTCTTGTCGACTTATATAGATCTATCCTCTGAGACAGATCCAAATTGTCCCCATTTCATAGTCTGAGCATGCATAACTGCAGAGCTCTCAAATGTAATCGAGCAAAGTTATTGATGTCCATTGAAGCGACTAGCAGACCAATTACCTCCATACATTGAGCTACTGATGTCCGAATAGTAGACTTTAGAGAGAGACAAGAGGAGAGGATTTGTGTTTTTTTGACCTCCGTCAAATTGGAACAAGGGAACTCTTTTCCAGATTCACTTTCCAACCGTGGGAACGTAGAAAAGACAACAAGATATCTGTATTAGAGTTTGATAGTAGAAGTAGATGGCGCTGGTCTATTGAGTGATTTTCTCTAGTAAGTGAAGAGAAAAAAGGCTTGATGCATATATTGAAGCCAATTAATATGGGTGCAGTATACTCACTCCATAAGATGAATCTTTACAGCTGAAAGGGAACGTAGCGTCAGATGGCAAGAGTCCACAGGTTCCTGGGGTCAAATACTGAATTTTCAGGTTTATCCAAAAGTGGACTATAAATGAATAGAGACCCAAATGACAAAAGTATCCAGTGTGTAATTGAAAAAAATGTAGTAACTTACTCCATAAATAAGGAGATTCCAGCTCAGCACAGCAAAACAAGATCTTGACAATCTTTCAACAAAGGATAAAAGGTTTTATTTGCTCAACGCGTTTCAACGTATTACACGTCTTTATCAAGAGCATACATTAAAACAAGTAAAACAGGTAAGTAAAACCAAGTATTGAGTGTGTTTGCTGTGGCTACAGGGCTGGTTTATATACAGGTGAACAATTAGTTCCAATTTCCTGTTGAGCACAGGAAATTGGACTCACAAAAACTTCATAAAATGTTTAATACTATATATATGCATCAATAGTAAACTATTCCTGAGAATAAAAATGAAGAAAAATATATTTTTAAAGAAAATCATTAAAAAACCATCAAAGTTTAAAAATAGAGGCTTAGTTTAGTATTGGTACGTTATTTAACCAATCAAAACATTTCTTGAATATTTAGACCAAGAAATGTTTTGATTGGTTAAATAACCATTTGATAGTGGTATAGTCTCTAGACTAATTAGACATTCTGCATCATCAACAACTTTCAGGAGTTTCTGCCTCTAGCACTATTTGAATTAAAGTTAATCAGCGAATTGACTTAAATTACGGCTTCCCAAAAAACAAACTACTGACCTCTATACCTCAGCATTTGACTGAGGTGCCTACCAGCCCTTCCGATTAAAAAAGGAACACAACAGCTAAACGATTTGTCAAGATCACTTGCCGGTCTCTCTACTTGCATTATTATTATTATTATCGGTTATTTGTAGAGCGTCAACAGATTCCGCAGCGCTAACACCCGACACCGCTCCATCATACAGAAAGAGAAAGCAGGAGGTCAAATGAACGGCTAAAATGAAGCTGCACCATCAGAGTAAAGTGTGAACTTCAAAGCCGGCTTAAACTGACACTTTAGATAAAAGATCTGTTGTTAACGATCTATGCAAAAGAAATGGTAAAATAAAACGTACCAATGCCCATATACTTCTTATATTCTTAAAAAATTGAAAATAACACCTGAGCCATCAAAAGAGGGTTAACTCCTTACTTCCCATAAATGAGATTAACCCCTAAGTCTTTGTCCCACATACATAAAATGTGCCTGCCCACTGCCTTAAAATAATACTCTACTAAGGATTCTAGTCCCAAAAGGTAAAATGCAGAGAATTTCTTGATTCAACCCCTTCAGTGCAAGTCTTCCAAACCCAGAAGACAATAGCACTTACCTGCACATCTAGATGTCCGGCAGGGAGAGAGCTAATAAGGTGTGAGAGGACACATACTCCTCACAGAGACCCGTAAAAAAAGAAAAAACAGAGTAAATCTGGAGAGATTCACCCAAATGGTAACAAAGAATCTAATCCACACCAGCAGAATAAAAGTTAACTTCGTGCAAACAAATCCCAATAGCCGAAATAAAAAAAAAAACTTCACATAACAGAACAGTGCCCTAAACTGCTGCCCAATAAATCCCAAAACTTTAGAAGGGATATTCAGTCACATAAGGCTCCACCTTGTTCGCAAACTATCAATTCAATTTCTTTTTTGTTATTAAAAAAACTCCTAAGTGCTGCATCCTTCTCACCTAGAATGATAAAAGCAATTACCTGTGTATCCGCTGTAGGGCAGGTATAGCAAACAGGTGTGGCAGAATCCGTATAAAAAATGTTGGAAGGTAAGCAAAGGCCACCTTGCCATCTTCCAAATGCAAACAAAAAACAACATTACTCTTAATAAAGAGAATTACATGGACACAGCATAACCAAAATCCGTGCTTGTAGGGTAAGGTAAAGGATTAACAACTTGATTTCTTCAGACACCTTCTTCACAAATCACCTACAATTGTGAATTGTGGGAAGTGAAAGTATACTTGAAGCTTTGCTGGGGTGTTTCTTTCATGTAATTGGCAAGAGTCCATGAGCCAGTGACGTATGGGATATACAATCCTACCAGGAGGGGAAAAGTTTCCC
This sequence comes from Bombina bombina, assembly GCF_027579735.1. Taxonomy (NCBI): domain Eukaryota; kingdom Metazoa; phylum Chordata; class Amphibia; order Anura; family Bombinatoridae; genus Bombina; species Bombina bombina. Next base: position 1,056,736,020 of record NC_069504.1, read on the forward strand.
AAACCTCAAAATGCCTATAAATACACCCCTCACTACACTCACAATTCAGTTTTACAAACTTTGCCTCCTATGGAGGTGGTGAAGTAAGTTTGTGCTAAGATTTCTACGTTGATATGCGCTTCTCAGCATTGTTGAAGCCCGATTCCTCTCAGAGTACAGCGAATGTCAGAGGGACATGAAGGGAGTATCACTTATTGAATACAATGATTTCCCTAACGGGGGTCTATTTCATAGGTTCTCTGTTATCGGTCGTAGAGATTTATCTCCTACCTCCCTTTTCAGATCGACGATATACTCTCAATTTACCATTACCTCTACTAATAACTGTTTTAGTACTGGTTTGGCTATCTGCTATATGTGGATGGGTGTCTTTGGGTAAGTATGTTTTTTATTACTTAAGACACCTCAGCTATGGCACTTTATGCATTTATATAAAGTTCTAAATATATGTATTGTACTTATATTTGCCATGAGTCAGGTTCATGTATTTCCTTCTGCAGACTGTCAGTTTCATATTTGGGGAATATAAAAAAAATTGTAAGAAATGTATTTCTTACCTGGGTTTAGTCTTTTTTTCAATTGACTACTTCTTGCAAATTGCGGGCGGTATTAGGCCCTCTGGTGCGTCAAATGCTAAATTTTATTGTGTCATTCTTGGCGCGGAAATATTTTTGGCGTGAAAAAATACGTTTATGACGCAATTTCGTCATTTCCGGCATCATACTTGATGCCGAGACCCTTCACACGGTTGCGTCATTAGTGACGCGAGTGTGTCATTTCCGGTTATTTTTGGCGCCAAAAAGTTTGTTACGCTGTGTGTCATACTTAGCGCCAAACTTTTTCATTATTTCAATACCTCATTGATGTTTGCCTCTTGCCTTTTTCTCTATCAGAGTACTATGCTATGTCATATAAGGAAATAGATCATTTTGCTTTATATGTTGTTTTTTCTCTTACATTTTGCAAGATGTCTCAATCTGATCCTGCCTCAGAAGTTTCTGCTGGAACATTGCTGCCTGACATCGGTTCTACCAAAGCTAAGTGCATTTGCTGTAAAATTGTAGAAATGATTTTGCCGAATGTCATTTGTAATAGTTGTCATGATAAACTTTTAAGAAAATAGAAAGAAATAGAGGGGCGCCTCATGTGTGGTATCATCAGATGTAAAAGTCAATAATAATAATAGAGCCAAATGGGTACTCACACACTTCAGAAGCACACCAATGTGCTGGTAGGAGCAGGCTGCAGATTCATATAGGTGTGGCAGCTCACCTCTCAGGCAGTGCTGTGATGCTGGAGATGGAATGAGAGACACAGAAAAGGAAAAAAGGCACTACATGTGCAGACCATTAAAGATATAACCGACAATATTTTCAGTGATACAAGTGGGTACTCACATACTCCATGAGCACACTTATGTGCTGGTAGGAACAAGCTACAAATTTTAGGCAGGTGTAGCAGCTCACCCCAAATCAGATTTCTTGATGCTGTGGTAGGAGTAATCCCAATAGGCTATACCGAGTCTCAGGAGCATCAGAGCACTGCCTGAGAGGTGAGCTGCCACACCTATATGAATCTGCAGCCTGCTCCTACCAGCTCCTACCTGCCCCTCTATTTCTTTCTATTTTCCATAGCTATACCCGGACCAGTCGGTGAGGAGGAGGCAGCCATCGCAGGACATTATGCTTGATTTTGAAAAGAACTTTTGTTCTCTATTTTGCAATTCTTCTCTCATTTGGAGAGGATTTGAGTCATTTTAGACATAATACACATTTCCCAATTCAATTGTATTTTTAAAGATTATATAGGTCTACAATTGTACCTCTATTACCCCTAGCGCCCCCTTATTTGCTGTAAGGCTATATATATGATAAACTTTTACATGCAGATAGTGCATCCATCAGTAATAGTACATTGCCAGTTGCAGTTCCTTCAACTTCTAATGTGCATGATATACCTGTAAATTTTAAAGAATTTGTTTCTGATTCTATCCTGAAGGCTTTGTCTGCATTTCCACCTTCTAATAAACGTAAAAGGTCTTTTAAAACTTCTCATTTAGATGATGAAATTTCAAATGACCAACAACATAATAATTTATCATCTTCTGATGAGGATCTACCTGATACAGAAGAGCCTTCCTCAGACATTGACACTGACAAATCTACTTATTTATTTAAAATAGAGTATATGCGTTCTTTATTAAAAGAAGTGTTAATTACTTTGGATATTGAGGTAACCAGTCCTCTTGACGTTCAGTCTAATAAATGTTTTTAAACCTCCTGTGGTTTCTCCAGGGGTTTTTCCTATTCCTGAGGCTATTTCTGGTATGATTTCTAAGGAAAGGAATAAGCCAGGTACTTATTTTATTCCTTCCTCAAGGTTTTAAAAATTGTATCCCTTACCAGCAAAATCTATATAGTTTTGGGAAAAAATCCCCAAAGTTGATGGGGCTATTTCTACTCTTGCTAAACGTACCACTATTCCTATGGAAGATAGCACTTCCTTTAAGGATCCTTTAGATAGGAAGCTTGAATCTTATCTAAGGAAGGCCTATTTATATTCAGGTCATCTTCTCAGACCTGCAATTTCTTTGGCTGATATTGCGGCTGCATCAACTTTCTGGTTGAAAATTTAGCGCAACAGGAATTGGATTCTGACTTATTTAGCATTATTCGCTTACTGCAATATGCTAATCATTTTATTTGTGATGCTATTTTTGATATGATCATGTCTTTTGATTAGATCCATGTCTTTAGCTATATTAGCTAGAAGAGATTTGTGGCTTAAATCTTGGAATGCTGATATGACATCTAAATCTAGATTACTATCTCTTTCATTCCAAGGTAATAATTTATTTGGTTCTCAGTTGGATTCTATTATTTCAACTGTCACTGGGGGAAAGGGAGTTTTTCTGCCTCAGGATAAAAAAACCTAAGGGTAAATCTAAGGCTTCTAACCGTTTTCGTTCTTTTCGTCAGACTAAGGAACAAAAACTCAATCCTCCCCCCAAGGAATCTGCTTCCAATTGGAAGCCTTCCTCAAATTGGAATAAATCCAAGCCATTTAGGAAACCAAAGTCAGCCCCTAAGTCCGCATAAAGGTGCGGCCCTCATTCCAGCTCAGCTGGTAGGGGGCAGATTAAAGTTTTTCAAGGATATTTGGATAAGATCTGTCCAAAATCAATGGATTCAGAGCATTGTCTCTCAAGGGTAACGAATAGGGTTCAGAGTAAGACCTCCTGTGAGATTTTTTCTCTCACGTATCCCAGCAAATCCAGTAAAAGCTCAAACTTTCCTGAAGTGTGTTTCAGACCTGGAGTCTTCAGGGGTAATCATGCCAGTTCCTCTTCAGGAACAAAATTTGGGGTTTTATTCAAATCTATTCATTGTCCCAAAAAAGGAAAATTTATTCAGACCAGTTCTGGATCTGAAAATTTTGAATCGTTATGTAAGAGTACCAACTTTCTGACGAGATGCCATCAGATCCAACTCCGGCATCCCCCATTTGAGGGATAACCTGGCGAACACCTCCAGATGGAGTGCCTTCTCCCTAGGATGAAATGCCTATCTGCTCAGGAAGTCCGCTTCCAAGATGTCTACACCTGGAATGTGGATGGCAGAAAGACAGCAATTGAGAGCTTATTCCCATTGAACAATTCGAACCACCTCCTCCATGGCTGAGGAACTCTGAGTACCTCCGTGGTTGTTGATGTTAACCACTGAGGTTATATTGTCCGACTTGAACCTGATTATCCGATCAAAGTACAACTGAGTCCAAGCTATCAGAGCATTGTTAATCACTCTCAACGCCAAGATATTTATGGGGTGAGCAGACTACTCCCGAGTCCAAAGTCCTTTAACGTGTCCCAGACTGCTCCCCAGCCCAGCAGGCTGGCGTCCGGGTTTGCTGGCGTCCGGGGTTACGATAACCCAGGAAGGTCTCCAGAAGCATGTGCCCGAGACAGATGCTCCTGAGAAAGTCACCACGGGAGACAGAGTCTCTTGTCGACTTATATAGATCTATCCTCTGAGACAGATCCAAATTGTCCCCATTTCATAGTCTGAGCATGCATAACTGCAGAGCTCTCAAATGTAATCGAGCAAAGTTATTGATGTCCATTGAAGCGACTAGCAGACCAATTACCTCCATACATTGAGCTACTGATGTCCGAATAGTAGACTTTAGAGAGAGACAAGAGGAGAGGATTTGTGTTTTTTTGACCTCCGTCAAATTGGAACAAGGGAACTCTTTTCCAGATTCACTTTCCAACCGTGGGAACGTAGAAAAGACAACAAGATATCTGTATTAGAGTTTGATAGTAGTAGTAGATGGCGCTGGTCTATTGAGTGATTTTCTCTAGTAAGTGAAGAGAAAAAAGGCTTGATGCATATATTGAAGCCAATTAATATGGGTGCAGTATACTCACTCCATAAGATGAATCTTTACAGCTGAAAGGGAACGTAGCGTCAGATGGCAAGAGTCCACAGGTTCCTAGAGTCAAATACTGAATTTTCAGGTTTATCCAAAAGTGGACTATAAATGAATAGAGACCCAAATGACAAAAGTATCCAGTGTGTAATTGAAAAAAATGTAGTAACTTACTCCATAAATAAGGAGATTCCAGCTCAGCACAGCAAAACAAGATCTTGACAATCTTTCAACAAAGGATAAAAGGTTTTATTTGCTCAACGCGTTTCAACGTATTACACGTCTTTATCAAGAGCATACATTAAAACAAGTAAAACAGGTAAGTAAAACCAAGTATTGAGTGTGTTTGCTGTGGCTACAGGGCTGGTTTATATACAGGTGAACAATTAGTTCCAATTTCCTGTTGAGCACAGGAAATTGGACTCACAAAAACTTCATAAAATGTTTAATACTATATATATGCATCAATAGTAAACTATTCCTGAGAATAAAAATGAAGAAAAATATATTTTTAAAGAAAATCATTAAAAAACCATCAAAGTTTAAAAATAGAGGCTTAGTTTAGTATTGGTACGTTATTTAACCAATCAAAACATTTCTTGAATATTTAGACCAAGAAATGTTTTGATTGGTTAAATAACCATTTGATAGTGGTATAGTCTCTAGACTAATTAGACATTCTGCATCATCAACAACTTTCAGGAGTTTCTGCCTCTAGCACTATTTGAATTAAAGTTAATCAGCGAATTGACTTAAATTACGGCTTCCCAAAAAACAAACTACTGACCTCTATACCTCAGCATTTGACTGAGGTGCCTACCAGCCCTTCCGATTAAAAAAGGAACACAACAGCTAAACGATTTGTCAAGATCACTTGCCGGTCTCTCTACTTGCATTATTATTATTATTATCGGTTATTTGTAGAGCGTCAACAGATTCCGCAGCGCTAACACCCGACACCGCTCCATCATACAGAAAGAGAAAGCAGGAGGTCAAATGAACGGCTAAAATGAAGCTGCACCATCAGAGTAAAGTGTGAACTTCAAAGCCGGCTTAAACTGACACTTTAGATAAAAGATCTGTTGTTAACGATCTATGCAAAAGAAATGGTAAAATAAAACGTACCAATGCCCATATACTTCTTATATTCTTAAAAAATTGAAAATAACACCTGAGCCATCAAAAGAGGGTTAACTCCTTACTTCCCATAAATGAGATTAACCCCTAAGTCTTTGTCCCACATACATAAAATGTGCCTGCCCACTGCCTTAAAATAATACTCTACTAAGGATTCTAGTCCCAAAAGGTAAAATGCAGAGAATTTCTTGATTCAACCCCTTCAGTGCAAGTCTTCCAAACCCAGAAGACAATAGCACTTACCTGCACATCTAGATGTCCGGCAGGGAGAGAGCTAATAAGGTGTGAGAGGACACATACTCCTCACAGAGACCCGTAAAAAAAGAAAAAACAGAGTAAATCTGGAGAGATTCACCCAAATGGTAACAAAGAATCTAATCCACACCAGCAGAATAAAAGTTAACTTCGTGCAAACAAATCCCAATAGCCAAAATAAAAAAAAAAACTTCACATAACAGAACAGTGCCCTAAACTGCTGCCCAATAAATCCCAAAACTTTTAGAAGGGATATTCAGTCACATAAGGCTCCACCTTGTTCGCAAACTATCAATTCAATTTCTTTTTTGTTATTAAAAAAACTCCTAAGTGCTGCATCCTTCTCACCTAGAATGATAAAAGCAATTACCTGTGTATCCGCTGTAGGGCAGGTATAGCAAACAGGTGTGGCAGAATCCGTATAAAAAATGTTGGAAGGTAAGCAAAGGCCACCTTGCCATCTTCCAAATGCAAACAAAAAACAACATTACTCTTAATAAAGAGAATTACATGGACACAGCATAACCAAAATCCGTGCTTGTAGGGTAAGGTAAAGGATTAACAACTTGATTTCTTCAGACACCTTCTTCACAAATCACCTACAATTGTGAATTGTGGGAAGTGAAAGTATACTTGAAGCTTTGCTGGGGTGTTTCTTTCATGTAATTGGCAAGAGTCCATGAGCCAGTGACGTATGGGATATACAATCCTACCAGGAGGGGAAAAGTTTCCCAAACCTCAAAATGCCTATAAATACACCCCTCACTACACTCACAATTCAGTTTTACAAACTTTGCCTCCTATGGAGGTGGTGAAGTAAGTTTGTGCTAAGATTTCTACGTTGATATGCGCTTCTCAGCATTGTTGAAGCCCGATTCCTCTCAGAGTACAGCGAATGTCAGAGGGACATGAAGGGAGTATCACTTATTGAATACAATGATTTCCCTAACGGGGGTCTATTTCATAGGTTCTCTGTTATCGGTCGTAGAGATTTATCTCCTACCTCCCTTTTCAGATCGACGATATACTCTCAATTTACCATTACCTCTACTAATAACTGTTTTAGTACTGGTTTGGCTATCTGCTATATGTGGATGGGTGTCTTTGGGTAAGTATGTTTTTTATTACTTAAGACACCTCAGCTATGGCACTTTATGCATTTATATAAAGTTCTAAATATATGTATTGTACTTATATTTGCCATGAGTCAGGTTCATGTATTTCCTTCTGCAGACTGTCAGTTTCATATTTGGGGAATATAAAAAAAATTTTAAGAAATTTATTTCTTACCTGGGTTTAGTCTTTTTTTCAATTGACTACTTCTTGCAAATTGCGGGCGGTATTAGGCCCTCTGGTGCGTCAAATGCTAAATTTTATTGTGTCATTCTTGGCGCGGAAATATTTTTGGCGTGAAAAAATACGTTTATGACGCAATTTCGTCATTTCCGGCGTCATACTTGATGCCGAGACCCTTCACACGGTTGCGTCATTAGTGACGCGAGTGTGTCATTTCCGGTTATTTTTGGCGCCAAAAAGTTTGTTACGCTGTGTGTCATACTTAGCGCCAAACTTTTTCATTATTTCAATACCTCATTGATGTTTGCCTCTTGCCTTTTTCTCTATCAGAGGGCTATGCTATTTGCATTTTTTCCAAATTCCTGAAACTGTCATATAAGGAAATAGATCATTTTGCTTTATATGTTGTTTTTTCTCTTACATTTTGCAAGATGTCTCAATCTGATCCTGCCTCAGAAGTTTCTGCTGGAACATTGCTGCCTGACATCGGTTCTACCAAAGCTAAGTGCATTTGCTGTAAAATTGTAGAAATGATTTTGCCGAATGTCATTTGTAATAGTTGTCATGATAAACTTTTAAGAAAATAGAAAGAAATAGAGGGGCGCCTCATGTGTGGTATCATCAGATGTAAAAGTCAATAATAATAATAGAGCCAAATGGGTACTCACACACTTCAGAAGCACACCAATGTGCTGGTAGGAGCAGGCTGCAGATTCATATAGGTGTGGCAGCTCACCTCTCAGGCAGTGCTGTGATGCTGGAGATGGAATGAGAGACACAGAAAAGGAAAAAAAGCACTACATGTGCAGACCATTAAAGATATAACCGACAATATTTTCAGTGATACAAGTGGGTACTCACATACTCCATGAGCACACTTATGTGCTGGTAGGAACAAGCTGCAAATTTTAGGCAGGTGTAGCAGCTCACCCCAAATCAGATTTCTTGATGCTGTGGTAGGAGTAATCCCAATAGGCTATACCGAGTCTCAGGAGCATCACAGCACTGCCTGAGAGGTGAGCTGCCACACCTATATGAATCTGCAGCCTGCTCCTACCAGCACATTGGTGTGCTTCTGAAGTGTGTGAGTACCCATTTGGCTCTATTATTATTATTGGCTTTTACATCTAATGATACCACACATGAGGCGCCCCTCTATTTCTTTCTATTTTCCATAGCTATACCCGGACCAGTCGGTGAGGAGGAGGCAGCCATCGCAGGACATTCTGCTTGATTTTGAAAAGAACTTTTGTTCTCTATTTTGCAATTCTTCTCTCATTTGGAGAGGATTTGAGTCATTTTAGACATAATACACATTTCCCAATTCAATTGTATTTTTAAAGATTATATAGGTCTACAATTGTACCTCTATTACCCCTAGCGCCCCCTTATTTGCTGTAAGGCTATATATATGATAAACTTTTACATGCAGATAGTGCATCCATCAGTAATAGTACATTGCCAGTTGCAGTTCCTTCAACTTCTAATGTGCATGATATACCTGTAAATTTTAAAGAATTTGTTTCTGATTCTATCCTGAAGGCTTTGTCTGCATTTCCACCTTCTAATAAACGTAAAAGGTCTTTTAAAACTTCTCATTTAGATGATGAAATTTCAAATGACCAACAACATAATAATTTATCATCTTCTGATGAGGATCTACCTGATACAGAAGAGCCTTCCTCAGACATTGACACTGACAAATCTACTTATTTATTTAAAATAGAGTATATGCGTTCTTTATTAAAAGAAGTGTTAATTACTTTGGATATTGAGGTAACCAGTCCTCTTGACGTTCAGTCTAATAAATGTTTTTAAACCTCCTGTGGTTTCTCCAGGGGTTTTTCCTATTCCTGAGGCTATTTCTGGTATGATTTCTAAGGAAAGGAATAAGCCAGGTACTTATTTTATTCCTTCCTCAAGGTTTTAAAAATTGTATCCTTTACCAGCAAAATCTATATAGTTTTGGGAAAAAATCCCCAAAGTTGATGGGGCTATTTCTACTCTTGCTAAACGTACCACTATTCCTATGGAAGATAGCACTTCCTTTAAGGATCCTTTAGATAGGAAGCTTGAATCTTATCTAAGGAAGGCCTATTTATATTCAGGTCATCTTCTCAGACCTGCAATTTCTTTGGCTGATATTGCGGCTGCATCAACTTTCTGGTTGAAAATTTAGCGCAACAGGAATTGGATTCTGACTTATTTAGCATTATTCGCTTACTGCAATATGCTAATCATTTTATTTGTGATGCTATTTTTGATATGATCATGTCTTTTGATTAGATCCATGTCTTTAGCTATATTAGCTAGAAGAGATTTGTGGCTTAAATCTTGGAATGCTGATATGACATCTAAATCTAGATTACTATCTCTTTCATTCCAAGGTAATAATTTATTTGGTTCTCAGTTGGATTCTATTATTTCAACTGTCACTGGGGGAAAGGGAGTTTTTCTGCCTCAGGATAAAAAAACCTAAGGGTAAATCTAAGGCTTCTAACCGTTTTCGTTCTTTTCGTCAGACTAAGGAACAAAAACTCAATCCTCCCCCCAAGGAATCTGCTTCCAATTGGAAGCCTTCCTCAAATTGGAATAAATCCAAGCCATTTAGGAAACCAAAGTCAGCCCCTAAGTCCGCATAAAGGTGCGGCCCTCATTCCAGCTCAGCTGGTAGGGGGCAGATTAAAGTTTTTCAAGGATATTTGGATAAGATCTGTCCAAAATCAATGGATTCAGAGCATTGTCTCTCAAGGGTAACGAATAGGGTTCAGAGTAAGACCTCCTGTGAGATTTTTTCTCTCACGTATCCCAGCAAATCCAGTAAAAGCTCAAACTTTCCTGAAGTGTGTTTCAGACCTGGAGTCTTCAGGGGTAATCATGCCAGTTCCTCTTCAGGAACAAAATTTGGGGTTTTATTCAAATCTATTCATTGTCCCAAAAAAAGAAAATTTATTCAGACCAGTTCTGGATCTGAAAATTTTGAATCGTTATGTAAGAGTACCAACTTTCAAGATGGTGACTATAAGGACTATTTCTGCCTTTTGTTCAGCGAGGACATTATATGTCCACAATAGACTTGCAGGATGCATACCTTCATATTCCGATTCATCCAGAACATTATCAGTTTCTGAGATTCTCTTTTCTAAACAAGCATTACCAATTTGTTGCTCTTCCATTTGGCCTAGCAACAACTCCAAGAATCTTTTCAAAGGTTCTGGGTGCCCTACTCTCTGTAATCAGAGAACAGGGTATTGCGGTGTTTCCTTATTTGGACGATATCTTGGTACTAGCTCAGTCTTTACGTACTACAGAATCTCACACGAATCAACTAGTGTTGTTTCTTCAGAAACATCGTTGGAGGATCAATTTACCAAAAAGTTTCTTGATTCCTCAGACAAGGGTCACCTTTTTAGGCTTCCAGATAGATTCAGTGTCCATGACTCTGTCTCTAACAGACAAGAGACATTTAAAATTGGTTGCAGCCTGTCGGCACCTTCAGTCTCAGTCATTCCCTTCAGTGGCTATGTGCATGGAAGTTTTAGGTCTCATGAATGCAGCATCGGACGCGATCACCTTTGCTCGTTTCACATGAGACCTCTACAGCTTTGTATGCTGAACCAATGGTGCAGGGATTATACAAAGATATCACAATTAATATCCTTAAATCCCAATGTACGACACTCTCTGACGTGGTGGATAGATCACCATCGTTTAGTTCAAGGGGCTTCTTTTGTTTGGCCAACCTGGACTGTGATCACAACAGATGCGAGTCTTTCAGGTTGGGGAGCTGTTTGAGGATCTCTGACAGAACAAGGGGTTTGGAAATCTCAAGAGGCAAGATTATCAATAAATATTTTAGAACTCCGTGCAATTCTCAGAGCTCTTCAGTTTTGGCCTCTGTTAAAGAGAGAACCGTTCATTTGTTTTCAGACACACAATATCACAACAGTGGCATATGTCAATCATCAGGGTGGGACTCACAGTCCCCAAGCTATGAAAGAAGTATCTTGGATACTTGCTTGGGCGGAATCCAGCTCCTGTCTAATCTCTGCGGTACATATCCCAGGTGTAGACAATTGGGAGGCGGATTATCTCAGCCGCCAGACTTTACATCCAGGGGAGTGGTCTCTCCATCCATATGTATTTTCTCAGATTGTTCAGATGTGGGGTCTTCCAGAGATAGATCTCATAGCCTCTCATCTAAACAAGAAACTTCCCAGATACCTGTCCAGGTCCAGGGATGTACAGGCGGAAGCAGTGGATGCGCTGACACTTCCTTGGTGTTATCATCCTGCTTACATTTTCCCGCCTCTAGTTCTCCTTCCAAGAGTGATCTCCAAAATCATCATGGAACAATCATTTGTGCTGCTGGTGGCTCCAGCATGGCCACACAGGTTTTGGTATACGGATCTGGTTCGGATGTCCAGTTGCTGCCTTGGTCACGTCCGTTACGGCCAGACCTACTATCTCAATGTCCGTTTTTCCATCAGGATCTCAAATCATTAAATTTGAAGGTATGGAAATTGAACGCTTAGTACTAAGTCATAGAGGTTTCTCTGACTCAGTGATTAATACTATGTTACAAGCTCGTAAATCTGTCTCTAGAAAAATCTATTATAGAGTTTGGAAGACTTACATTTCATGGTGTTCTTCTCATAAATTCTCCTGGCATTCTTTTAGAATTCCTAGAATTTTACAGTTTCTTCAGGATGGTTTGGATAAAGGTTTGTCTGCAAGTTCCTTGAAAGGACAAATCTCCGCTTTTTCTGTTTTATTTCACAGAAAGATTGCTATACTTCCTGATATACACTGTTTTGTACAGGCTTTAGTTCATATTAAGCCTGTCATTAAATCAATTTCTCCTCCTTGGAGTCTTAATTTGGTTCTGAAGGCCTTACAGGCTCCTCCATTTGAACCTATGCATTCTTTGGACATTAAACTACTTTCTTGGAAAGTGTTGTTCCTTTTGGCCATCTCTTCTGCTAGAAGAGTTTCTGAGCTATCTGCTCTTTCTTGTGAGTCTCCTTTTCTGATTTTTCATCAGGATAAGGCAGTTTTGCGGACTTCTTTTTATTTTTTACCTAAGGTTGTAAATTCTAACAACATTAATAGAGAAATTGTTGTCCCTTCCTTATGTCCTAATCCTAAGAATTCTTTGGAAAGATCCTTGCATTCTTTGGATGTGGTAAGAGCTTTGAAATATTATGTGGAAGCTACTAAAGATTTCAGGAAGGCTTCCAGTCTATTTGTTTTATTTTCTGGTCCTAGGAAAGGTCAGAAGGCTTCTGCTATTTCCTTGGCTTTTTGATTCATCAAGCTTATTTGGAGTTGGGTCAGGCCCCGCGTCAGAGAATTACAGCTCATTCTAATAGATTAGGATTGTATATCCCATACGTCACTAGCTCATTGGACTCTTGCCAATATGAAAGAAATGAATTTATCAGGTAAGTTCTTACATAAATTATGTTTTTTTGCCTTCAACCTGGTGGTCAGGTGTGGTATTCCCACTAGTAATTGAATTGATTTGTGGACTTTCCATGCCATTGGAAAGAAATATATTTTAAAATAATATATAAATAATAGAAAAAATGAAAATGAAACAGTATACATATGAATTTTTTAATAAATATAATATATTTTTTTATATGATCTAGAAGCATATCTATTTTTTTTGGGAGAGGGGCTTGTTTCTCTTACACCAGTAGCCACCACACTCAGCGTTGATTACTTTATTTTTTATATAATCTTTATAGCTAGTGCTGGCATAGGGCATACTGTTTTTTCTATCTCTATAATTTATGTTTTTATACCAATTATGTCTTCTTGCACCCATGGATTCACGACTTTTCAGATATACAGGGTTATCCTCTACATTATTAGTTTGGGTTGAGCTGATACTTCCTCCCCTTTTTAAAAAAGAAATAATATATATTTATTTAAAAAAATTCAATATAGCATAGTATAATATTATAATAAAGCATGTGTATACATATTAGCAATAATAAAAACAAGAGTACCACACTAAGCTTTAAAATGCATTTTATTTGAGAGACAAAAAAAATTGCTTGCATGGCCAGATCTATAATCCTCAATACATGTTTCAAGGCTCCACCGCTTCCTCATATTGAACTGTATTGCAGAACTGAGGAAGGGGAGTGGAGGAGTCCTGAAACATGTAGTTGTGAATTACAGACCTGATCAGGCAATACATTTTTTTGTCTCTCAACTAAAATGCTTTTTTAACCACTTTTTTATTTATTGTTTAAAGCTTAGTATTTAGACTATGCTTTTTATTATGTATTTTATTATTTATGTATATTATTTATGAATATATGATATATATACTACTATAATACATTTTATTAAAAAATATATATTATTTTAACCTATATTTGTTGGCACTAAATATTTTAATACATTTTTAATGCTTTTTTTGTTTACTAATACAGCAGCCTCAATATAATATATAATATATATATATTTTTAATCTTAAGTAATAAATATTTTAAAATATTTATTATTTATAAATAATTTTGATGATTAATATATATATATATATGCATATATATATCAGAGTTGTTATATCATAAAATATAGAGAATGTTGGTTTTAAATATTTATTTTCACATTAAATTTTTTTATTTTTTATTTTAAAGTTGTTAAATAGATATTTAAAAAATGGCATCCGTAAGTGAAAATAAAAGAACAATTTTTGATATGGACATAGATGAAACTGAAAAAATGGTATGTATCTTTAATATATTAAAATTTAATTAAAACATTTACATTATAAATTATTATATTTTTTTTAATCAGAGAAAAGAAATGAATGAAAGAAGACGTTCGAGATCGACTTTCATAAATGAAAGCCAAAGTTATTTATTAGACCCTATTAGAGTTAAATCACAAACTACTACTCAAAATCATTCCTCAGATACCCAAAATATAAATTCTCAAAATATAAGAATAGGGAATGTTAATTGGTGTACATGTGGTCTTTGTAAACCAATGCCTACTATTGTTGAATCTATTTGTTGTAGAGAAATTCAAAAAATTATTAAAAAAATACCAGATGATATACAATGTATATCTATGGATAAATATGTAAATGAACAACTTGCAGACAGAAACTTGCTAAAAGAACTTTTTGAATATGGAGAAAGTTTGCTTAGTAATGAAAATAGCCGAGCAGGAGATATGAGAGAGAGGTAAATATATTTATTTATATATATGTTATTATAATTTTTTTCTATAAATTATTAATTTATTTTAAAATTTAAAGTGATTTTAGAAAAGTGGCATATCGAAGATTCACAGTAAAGATGCATGGATATCTTGGACCTAAAAGAAGGAAACCAATACCATCTTGCGTTGTTAACAAAATTAGACAATTTTTTCCAGCTCCTGATAATTTATATATTGGATTTAAGAATGCAAAAGAGGATGGACCAGAAAGCGAAATGATATTTGATTAATAATTGTACTTTTAAAAAAATTTGAAAATAAAACAATTAATTATATATTTTAATTCTATTCATGTTTTAAAATTAGATTTCAATGGAACGTAAACCCTAAAAATGTTCTTTCATAAATTTTGATAAAACATATAATATTAAACAACTTTCTAATTAACAAAAATTATCAAATTAAATTAATTATCTTGTTCTTAGCTGAAATAAAAAACATTACACTAAAGACAACTAGATAAATACATATATTTAACCAATCACATAAGAAATGTTTTGCATGCATAAATTAGAATCTCTTATGAAATAGTGTTGGTAACTTGCTTATTATTTTTCAACTATGGGATACCAAGAAAAAGAATCTCAATGGAAAATAGATTTCAGTGTAAAAAAAATAACCACATTTAAAAAACACATAAAAATGATGTAGTATAGCTACTAAAATAGATGACTAGTTGATATAACCTCCACATCTCATTTCATTAATGATATTTTTACTTAATTTTTAAGACTTACGTTCATACTGTTTAGAATTCTAAAATGGAAAATCATTATCTCTTTACTGCTGATAATAATTTTAAAGAACATCAATTAAATTGTTTTGATTTTTTAAAATAAATCTGTAAAATTTGAATTATTTTTAAAGTAAAATATCTTCATTTAAAAAAATAGATATTTTAAGTGATATATTTTTTTCTGATTTTGTTTTTCTACTATACTTCATCATTTTTTAGTGATTTAAAATGTAGTTATCTTTTTAAATGTAAAAATGTATTTGTATTATAAATACATTTAAAAAAAAAAAAAATACTTAAAACAAGATTTGTTTTTCTCTATTAAAATTTCCATACTTGGTCTTGGATTATCCGCTATATTTTTAGGCATTAATTCATTTTTTGAAACAAAATTATAATCTAATTCTCCTGAAGCTATTTTTAAAACATCAACTAACATTGGATAAATATGATCCATTTTCATAGATTCATAAATTGGCCTTAATTGCCATTGTTTTTTACTCTTAGGATAAACTGCCTTGAATTTCAAATCTCCAATTATTCCACTGTGAGAAGTTTGACGTTTAATACGTTCTTGAATACGTTCAGTGTTTTTGTTATGGGCAAGGGCGGCAAGTTTGGTTCTCGCCTCCATCGAGTCCATTTTGAAATGAATTCTTTTAGGTCTGTACTTTAAAACTAGGCTATGAAAAATTCCAATAGAACCAGTATGACAAAATTCGGATAAATTTTGAAAATCATTATCCATTTTTGTATCATGAATAATATGATGTAAGGATTCAAAAGCTATGTTTTTTTTAATCAAGCCAAGCTTTTTCTCTATCTGGAAAATCCTCTATTTCAGAGTTAGCACATTCTTTTAAATATTTTCCATACTCCCAAGAATGAATATTGCATATATGGAACATAAGTGATCTCCATTTTTCTTTCATTAGTTCCTCATTTCCTTTACAGTTCATACTGGATGTCCATAGATGATTAGTAATTGATGGTATCCAAGGTGAAATGGAATGACAATTTCTTTTTCTGCTTATTGTATTTAATTTTTTTTTATATTTTTGACATGCCACACATCAAACTGATGTTTTATCATAGGATATTCATTTCTTAAAATTTTTCTAATGCTAACATGCCTGTCTGTTGCTACTTGAAGAATTAAGATGGAATTGTTTAGCAGATTATTAATACTTCTTTTAAATGCCTTAGCCTCCATTGCAACTGATGAAGACACTTCAGTAACCTGTACCACATTTAATTAAATAATTTTTTTTGTTTCATTTTCTATGATGGTATATGTGCAATATTTGGCACTGAAACCTGGACTATTGCATTGTCCATCTCCACAAATAGTTATTCCTCGATCTGAAATTGCATTTATATTTTTTTCACGGTCATCGATCCAATGCTTATTTATTGTAGGAATTAAATAATTTTTTTGAATTTTATAATAAGTTTGCTTACAAATTGTTTGTAAACCTAAAAAATTTGAAAACTCATTTATTTTGTCATAGTGATTGCCACTAAATAATATAGCTGCAGAAAATAGTAAACTGCCACTTGGTAACTGCCCAATGGTTGGTTGACTCTTCCATAATAAATTATAATGACCATCCAAGCAATCTCCATAAACAAACAAAATACTTCCTAGTTGCCTTTTTTTAATACAAATTATCGGGGAATTGCAATTCTGAGAATTGCATGGTAAGTATCTAATCAGTTCATCAAGACATTTTTCGAAAACTAAATATTTTTTCTCTTTAACAAAATCTTTAAAAGAAGATTCTTGGATAATAATAGATTCCTCCATTGTTGAAACACTTGTATCTGGACTATATTCTGGATCATTTTTAAAATTATTTTCATAAGAAGAAGTTGTAATTTCAGAAACATTAAAATTAATTGAATCTTCTGTAATATTCAAATTTCTGTTGATAGAATATTTATTAGGAGTTGATGTACAAATTGGAGATATTAATGATAAGTCAGTTGATATTGTTCTTCATTAAAATTATCAAATTCAATACTTTCTATTTGGGTAGACGTACCTACAGAATTTGTCAATATTTTTTTTTCCAAGTTTGTTCATTGTCCAATTATAGTTATCTTTAGATCAAATTAATCCTTTTGTTGATGTTGAAACATTTTTTCCCCTAAATTTATATTTGTTTGTGTGCCAGTAGTTTTAGTTCCATGAAATGCTTCCATAAATGTATATTTTTCTGCAAATTTTAAATCTGTATTTGTTGATGCATCTTTGTAATTTGTATTTATTTGATATCCACAAGTTTTACAATGAACACAACAAGATGATCCAACAGATGCTATTGCCACAGTATTTGCAATTACGTCAATTACGTTTTCGACTACTTTTCCTTTATTTAAAGAAATTATGTTTTTTGAACATTCATAATTATTTGTATTTAATTGATTATTTTCTTTTAGTCCTTGTATTTTTCTTTTTAAATTATTTCCAAAAATAGAAGGTATAGAATGTTTATGCAGATACATTTTAAGTCCAAATGCATAGAAATCAGCAGGTGTAAAATGCAATGAACACATTCTGTAACGTGAATATTTATTTGTTTCTAAAACTTTTTTTTATCATTGTTTCCATACATTCATTGTATTGTTGACTAGCAGTCAGCCATTCCCGAACTAATTAGTTGTTAATTTAGTTTTTTTACTAGAATTTGGGCAATCTTTTATAATACATAGAGCCATTCTTAAATCTAAAAAGAAAATAAAGAAATGTTACAAATTTTATTAAATATAAAAATATCTTCTATAACAAATTATAATTTTTTTTATAAATAAATATAAATTATAATTAATATAATGAAAATAGATTTATTATATTGTAAATTTAAATAATAAAGTTATTAATATTACTTTAATTAATGATTATTAATCTGTTACTCAACGGTCAATAATTGGTCAATTGATATTCTAACTAATTAACGACCAAGGACGTGCCAAACACGTTATACAAAAAATGGTCGTTAAAGACCATGAATGTGCCATGCACGTCCTCAGTGGTTTTAAGCTCTGGAAGTGATCGTTATCGCTTGAGGCATCATTCAATATCCTCTGTTCAGCAATCATTGCAGATATGAATACTGAACCTGGCCACCAGGAGGAGGCAAAGACACCCCAGCCAAAGGCTTAAATACTGGCCCCAACTTCCCTCATATCACAGTCATTCTGCCAAGGGAACAAGTAACAATAGGAGAAATATCAGGGTATAAATGTTGCCGGAAGAGAAAATCAAAATTTGGGTACGCCCATCGGAGTATACGGCAGGGAAAATGAAATTATCAGGTAAGCATAATTTTTTTTCTTCTTAATATGAGAAGACATCATTCCTTACTGTTTAAAAAAAAAAAAAAGCTCTAGAGGACACTGAATGATAATGGGAGGTGTAAAAGAAAAATGGACACCAAAGCCTGCAAACCCTTTCTCCAAAAAACTGCTTTAGCTGAAGAAAAAATGTCAAATTTGTAGAATTCTGAAAAAGTATATAAGGAGGTAGCCACCTGAAAAATCTAATCCATAGAGGCCTTGTTCTTAAAGGCCAAAGTTGAAACCACCAATCTAGTTGAATGAGCCGTAATCCAATGAGGAGGTACAAGTCCAGTTGACTGGTAAGCTAAGTGTATAACACTCCTCAACCAAAAAGATAAGGAAGTCAAAGAGGCCTTCAGACCCTTACACTTCCAAGAGTACATAAAAAAGGAAGAAGTTTGTCTAATACCCATAGTAGCTTGAAAATAAAAATGTAAAGCTCGAACAACATCAGATTATAAAGTAAACGTTCCTTCGAAGAAGAAGGATTAGTACACAAGTAATTAACCATAATCTCCTGATTGATGTTACGATCAGACACCACCTTCAGAAGAAAACCCAAGTGGGTACGTAGGACAGCCTTATCAGTGTTGAACACCAGATAAGGAGGCTCACATTGCAAGGCAGCTATTTCAGGAACACTGCATGCCGACGCAATAGGAAAAAAAAAAAAGAACCTTTCAGGACAAGAATTTTTTGTCAATCAAATGCCTAGGGTCACATGGAGTCCGTTGCAAAAACATAAGAACAAGATTCAAACTCCAAGGTGGAGCATTAGATCTAAACACAGGTCTGATCCTTAACAGAGTCTTAATGAAGGATTGCACTTCAGGGAGCTCTGCGAGCCTCTTGTGCAGCAAAACAGAAAGGGACGAAATTTGTCCCCTCAGGGTACTGGCAGAAAGGCCCTTCTCCAGACCATCCTGGAGAAAGGAAAGAATCCTGGCAGTCTTGACCTTATGCCAGGCGAAACCACGCTCTTAACACCAGAACAAATATGTTCTCCACACCTTATGATAGATACGATGAGTAACAGGCTTACGAACCTTGATGAGAGTTTCAATAACCCTCTCAGAGAAACCTCTCTTGGCTAAGACTAAGCGTTCAATCTCCACGCAGTCAGCTTCAGAGAATCTAGATTATGGTGGAAAAAATGAACCGTTCAAGCAGATCCATATTCCAGATCCATAATTCCACAGAGGAGGTCCAGGTCCGCGAACCACATCCTTTGCGGCCACGATGGAGCAAACAGTATCACTTATTTTTGCTCATGCTTGATAAAGGGACACTCCATGAGGGAGAATTGTTAACGGAGGAAAAATGTAAATTAGATTGAACCTCCAAGGCACTGCTAATGCATCTATTAGCTCCGCCTGAGAATCCCTGGTCCACGACCAATATATGTGTAGCTTGGAATTAAAATGGGACGCCATGAGATCTATCTCTGGTGTAACCCAGCTGTTGCATATCTCCACGAACACCTCGGGATGGAGAGACCATTCCCCTGGATGAAAGGATTATCTGCTGAGAAAATCCGCTTCCCAGTTGTCCATACTCAGAATGTGGATCGCTGACAGCGAGCAGTTGTGGGCCTCCTCCCATTTCAGAATCCAAGATACTTCCCTCATTGCTAGGGAGATCCTCGTTCCCCCCTGATGGTTGATGTAAGCCACTGAGGTTATGTTGTCTGATTAGAATCTGATAAACTGTGAAGAACCCAGAAGAGGCCAAGCCTTCAGAGCATTGAAGATCGCTCTAAGTTCCAAAATGTTCATCGGGAGCAGGGATTCCTCTCAAGTCCACAGGCCCTGTGCCTTCCTGGCACCCCAAACAGCTCCCCATCCTGATAGACTTACCTAATTAGTAACAATCTCTCAGGATGGTCTCAAGAAGGATTTTCATTTTGGACAGCTGATCTTGATAGAGCCACCAAGAGAGCGAATTTCTGAACCAGTTGTCCAGAGAAATCTGTTGAGACAGATTTGAATGATCGCCATTCCACTGTCTCAGCATGCACAGCTGAAGTGGTCTGAGATGTAATCTTGTCAAAAGGAATTCTGGACACCATGAGACCAATCACCTCCATACACCAAGCCACAGAGGGCCTTAAGGAGGTCTGGAGGGCAAGACAAGCGGAAGTTAGCTTGTAAAGTCTCTAGTCTGTAAGGAATATCCTCATGGATATAGGGTCTATTATAGTACAAAGGAATTCCACCATGGTACTGGGAATAAGAGAACTCTTTTCTAAGTTTATCTTCCATCCATGAGATCGAAGAAGAAATATTAGAGCTTTTGACTGGTCTACTGCCAGACCACAGGATGGTGCTTGAACCAGAATATTGTCCCAGTATGGCGCTGCTTTTAAACCTCTGGTTCTGGCCACTGCAAGCAGAGCTCCTAGAACCTTTCGTAAAAATCTTGGAGCAGTAGCTAGACCAAACGGAAGTGCAACAAACTGGAAGTGCTGGTCCAGGAACGCAAACCTTAGGAACTTGAAGTGTTCCTTGTGTATTGTAACGTGAAGGTAAGCATCGTTCAGATCTATCATGGTCATGAACTGTTTTTTCTGAACCAAGGTAAGGATGGACCTTATTGTCTCCATCTTGAACAAGGAGACAGATAGGAATTTGTTTAAGCACATTAGTTCAAGAAATGGGCAGAAAGTTCCCTCCTTCTTTGGAACCACAAAAAGGATGAAGTAGTATCCCAGACCTATTTTTCGGCAAGAGGTACCAGGACAATGACTTCCTCACGCACCCCAGAAAAACATAATTTATGCTTACCTGATAAATTCCTTTCTTCTGTTGTGTGATCAGTCCACGGGTCATCATTACTTCTGGGATATAACTCCTCCCCAACAGGAAATGCAAGAGGATTCACCCAGCAGAGCTGCATATAGCTCCTCCCCTCTACGTCACTCCCAGTCATTCGACCAAGAATCAACGAGAAAGGAGAAACCAAGGGTGAAGTGGTGACTGGAGTATAATTTAAAAGATATTTACCTGCCTTAAAAAACAGGGCGGGCCGTGGACTGATCACACAACAGAAGAAAGGAATTTATCAGGTAAGCATAAATTATGTTTTCTTCTGTTATGTGTGATCAGTCCACGGGTCATCATTACTTCTGGGATACCAATACCAAAGCAAAAGTACACGGATGACGGGAGGGATAGGCAGGCTCATTATACAGAAGGAACCACTGCCTGAAGAACCTTTCTCCCAAAAATAGCCTCCGAAGAAGCAAAAGTGTCAAATTTGTAAAATTTGGAAAAAGTATGAAGCGAAGACCAAGTTGCAGCCTTGCAAATCTGTTCAACAGAGGCCTCATTCTTAAAGGCCCAAGTGGAAGCCACAGCTCTAGTAGAATGAGCTGTAATTCTTTCAGGAGGCTGCTGTCCAGCAGTCTCATAGGCTAAACGAATTATGCTACGAAGCCAGAAGGAGAGAGAAGTAGCCGAAGCCTTATGACCTCTCCTCTGACCAGAGTACACGACAAACAGGGAAGACGTTTGTCGAAAATCCTTAGTTGCCTGCAAGTAGAACTTGAGGGCACGAACTACATCCAGATTGTGTAGAAGACGTTCCTTCTTTGAAGAAGGATTCGGGCACAGGGAAGGCACTACGATCTCTTGATTGATGTTCCTGTTAGTGACTACCTTAGGTAAGAACCCAGGTTTTGTACGCAGAACTACCTTATCTGAATGAAAAATCAAATAAGGAGAATCACAATGTAAAGCTGATAACTCAGAGACTCTCCGAGCCGAAGAAATAGCCATTAAAAATAACACTTTCCAAGATAACAACTTTATATCAATGGAATGAAGGGGTTCAAACGGAACTCCTTGTAGAACGTTAAGAACAAGGTTTAAACTCCATGGCGGAGCAACAGTTTTAAACACAGGCTTGATCCTAGCTAAAGCCTGACAAAAGGCCTGGACGTCTGGATTTTCTGACAGACGCCTGTGTAACAAGATGGACAGAGCTGAGATCTGTCCCTTTAATGAACTAGCCGATAAACCCTTTTCTAAACCTTCTTGTAGAAAGGACAATATCCTAGGAATCCTAACCTTACTCCAGGAGTAACCTTTGGATTCGCACCAGTATAGGTATTTACGCCATATCTTATGGTAAATCCTTCTGGTAACAGGCTTCCTAGCCTGTATCAGGGTATCAATAACCGACTCAGAAAAACCACGTTTTGATAAAATCAAGCGTTCAATTTCCAAGCAGTCAGCTTCAGAGAAGTTAGATTTTGATGTTTGAATGGACCCTGTATCAGAAGGTCCTGTCTTAGAGGTAGAGACCAAGGCGGACAGGATGACATGTCCACTAGATCTGCATACCAAGTCCTGCGTGGCCATGCAGGCGCTATTAGAATCACTGATGCTCTCTCCTGTTTGATTTTGGCAATCAATCGAGGAAGCAGCGGGAAGGGTGGAAACACATAAGCCATCCCGAAGTTCCAAGGTGCTGTCAAAGCATCTATCAGAACCGCTCCCGGATCCCTGGATCTGGACCCGTAGCGAGGAAGTTTGGCGTTCTGGCGAGACGCCATGAGATCTATCTCTGGTTTGCCCCAACTTCGAAGTATTTGGGCAAAGACCTCCAGATGAAGTTCCCACTCCCCCGGATGAAAAGTCTGGCGACTCAAGAAATCCGCCTCCCAGTTCTCCACTCCCGGGATGTGGATTGCTGACAGGTGGCAAGAGTGAGACTCTGCCCAGCGAATTATCTTTGAAACTTCCATCATTGCTAGGGAGCTTCTTGTCCCTCCTTGATGGTTGATGTAAGCTACAGTCGTGATGTTGTCCGACTGAAACCTGATGAACCCCCGAGTTTTTAACTGGGGCCAAGCCAGAAGGGCATTGAGAACTGCTCTCAATTCCAGAATGTTTATTGGCAGGAGACTTTCCTCCTGATTCCATTGTCCCTGAGCCTTCAGAGAATTCCAGACAGCGCCCCAACCTAGTAGGCTGGCGTCTGTTGTTACAATTGTCCAGTCCGGCCTGCTGAATGGCATCCCCCTGGACAGATGTGGCCGAGAAAGCCACCATAGAAGAGAGTTTCTGGTCTCTTGATCCAGATTCAGAGTAGGGGACAAGTCTGAGTAATCCCCATTCCACTGACTCAGCATGCACAATTGCAGCGGTCTGAGATGTAGACGTGCAAAGGGTACTATGTCCATTGCTGCTACCATTAAGCCGATCACCTCCATGCATTGAGCTACTGACGGGAGTTGAATGGAATGAAGGACACGGCATGCATTTAAAAGCTTTGTTAATCTGTCTTCTGTCAGATAAATCTTCATTTCTACAGAATCTATAAGAGTCCCCAAGAATGGAACTCTTGTGAGAGGAAAGAGAGAACTCTTCTTTTCGTTCACTTTCCATCCATGCGACCTTAGAAATGCCAGAACTAACTCTGTATGAGACTTGGCAGTTTGAAAGCTTGAAGCTTGTATCAGAATGTCGTCTAGGTACGGAGCTACCGAAATTCCTCGCGGTCTTAGTACCGCCAGAAGGGCACCCAGAACCTTTATGAAGATTCTTGGAGCCGTAGCCAATCCGAATGGAAGAGCTACAAACCTGTCTAAGAAGGCAAACCTTAGATACCGGTAATGATCTTTGTGAATCGGTATGTGAAGGTAAGCATCCTTTAAATCCACTGTGGTCATGTACTGACCCTTTTGGATCATGGGTAAGATTGTCCGAATAGTTTCCATTTTGAACGATGGAACTCTTAGGAATTTGTTTAGGATCTTTAAATCCAAGATTGGCCTGAAAGTTCCCTCTTTTTTGGGAACCACAAACAGGTTTGAGTAAAACCCTTGTCCTTGTTCCGACCGCGGAACCGGATGGATCACTTCCATTAATAACAGATCTTGTACACAGCGTAGAAACGCTTCTTTCTTTATCTGGTTTGTTGACAACCTTGACAGATGAAATCTCCCTCTTGGGGGAGAGAATTTGAAGTCTAGAAGGTATCCCTGAGATATGATCTCTAGCGCCCAGGGATCCTGAACATCTCTTGCCCAAGCCTGGGCGAAGAGAGAGAGTCTGCCCCCCACTAGATCCGGTCCCGGATCGGGGGCCCTCGATTCATGCTGTCTTTGGGGCAGCAGCAGGTTTCCTGGCCTGCTTGCCCTTGTTCCAGGACTGGTTAGGTTTCCAGCCTTGTCTGTAACGAGCAACAGCTCCTTCCTGTTTTGGTGCAGTGGAAGTTGGTGCTGCTCCTGCTTTGAAATTCCGAAAGGGACGAAAATTAGACTGTCTAGCCCTTACCTCCTGTAATGTCAGCGATAATTTCTCCAACATAGGTGTGTCCGGTCCACGGCGTCATCCTTACTTGTGGGATATTCTCTTCCCCAACAGGAAATGGCAAAGAGCCCAGCAAAGCTGGTCACATGATCCCTCCTAGGCTCCGCCTACCCCAGTCATTCTCTTTGCCGTTGTACAGGCAACATCTCCACGGAGATGGCTTAGAGTTTTTTAGTGTTTAACTGTAGTTTTTCATTATTCAATCAAGAGTTTGTTATTTTCAAATAGTGCTGGTACGTACTATTTACTCAGAAACAGAAAAGAGATGAAGAATTCTGTTTGTATGAGGAAAATGATTTTAGCAACCGTAACTAAAATCCATGGCTGTTCCACACAGGACTGTTGAGAGCAATTAACTTCAGTTGGGGGAACAGTTTGCAGTCCTTTGCTGCTTGAGGTATGACACATTCTAACAAGACGATGTAATGCTGGAAGCTGTCATTTTCCCTATGGGATCCGGTAAGCCATGTTTATTTCGATTGTAAATAAGGGCTTCACAAGGGCTTATTTAAACTGTAGACCTTTTTTGGGCTAAATCGATTGATATTAACACTTATTTAGCCTTGAGGAATCATTTATTCTGGGTATTTTGATATAATAATATCGGCAGGCACTGTTTTAGACACCTTATTCTTTAGGGGCTTTCCCAAAGCATAGGCAGAGTCTCATTTTCGCGCCGGTGTTGCGCACTTGTTTTTGAGAGGCATGGCATGCAGTCGCATGTGAGAGGAGCTCTGATACTTATAAAAGACTTCTGAAGGCATCATTTGGTATCGTATTCCCCTTTGGGTTTGGTTGGGTCTCAGCAAAGCAGATACCAGGGACTGTAAAGGGGTTAAAGCTTAAAACGGCTCCGGTTCCGTTATTTTAAGGGTTAAAGCTTCCAAAATTGGTGTGCAATATTTTCAAAGCTTTAAGACACTGTGGTGAAAGTTTGGTGAATTTTGAACAATTCCTTCATGTTTTTTCGCAATTGCAGTAATAAAGCGTGTTCAGTTTAAAATTTAAAGTGACAGTAACGGTTTTATTTCAAAACGTTTTTTGTACTTTCTTATCAAGTTTATGCCTGTTTAACATGTCTGAACTACCAGATAGACTGTGTTCTGAATGTGGGGAAGCCAGAATTCCTATTCATTTAAATAAATGTGATTTATGTGATAATGACAATGATGCCCAAGATGATTCCTCAAGTGAGGGGAGTAAGCATGGTACTGCATCATTCCCTCCTTCGTCTACACGAGTCTTGCCCACTCAGGAGGCCCCTAGTACATCTAGCGCGCCAATACTCCTTACTATGCAACAATTAACGGCTGTAATGGATAATTCTGTCAAAAACATTTTAGCCAAAATGAACCCTTGTCAGCGTAAGCGTGGATGCTCTGTTTTAGTTACTGAAGAGCATGACGACGCTGATATTAATATCTCTGAAGGGCCCCTAACCCAATCTGAGGGGGCCAGGGAGGTTTTGTCTGAGGGAGAAATTACTGATTTAGGGAACATTTCTCAGCAGGCTGAATCTGATGTGATTACTTTTAAATTTAAATTGGAACATCTCCGCATTTTGCTTAAGGAGGTATTATCCACTCTGGATGATTGTGAAAATTTGGTCATCCCAGAGAAACTATGTAAAATGGACAAGTTCCTAGAGGTGCCGGGGCTCCCAGAAGCTTTTCCTATACCCAAGCGGGTGGCGGACATTGTTAATAAAGAATGGGAAAGGCCCGGTATTCCTTTCGTCCCTCCCCCCATATTTAAAAAATTGTTTCCTATGGTCGACCCCAGAAAGGACTTATGGCAGTCAGTCCCAAAGGTCGAGGGAGCGGTTTCTACTTTAAACAAACGCACCACTATTCCCATAGAGGATAGTTGTGCTTTCAAAGATCCTATGGATAAAAAATTAGAAGGTTTGCTTAAAAAGATGTTTGTTCAGCAGGGTTACCTTCTACAACCCATTTCATGCATTGTCCCTGTCACTACAGCCGCATATTTCTGGTTTGATGAACTGATTAAGGTGCTCGATAGTGACTCTCCTCCTTATGAGGAGATTATGGACAGAGTCAATGCTCTCAAATTGGCTAATTCTTTCACTCTAGACGCCTCTTTGCAATTGGCTAAGTTAGCGGCTAAGAATTCTGGGTTTGCTATTGTGGCGCGCAGAGCGCTTTGGTTGAAATCTTGGTCGGCTGATGCGTCTTCCAAGAACAAGCTACTAAACATTCCTTTCAAGGGGAAAACGCTGTTTGGTCCTGACTTGAAAGAGATTATCTCTGATATCACTGGGGGTAAGGGCCATGCCCTTCCTCAGGATCGGCCTTCCAAGGCAAAAAAATAGACCTAATTTTCGTCCCTTTCGTAAAAACGGACCAGCCCAAGGTGCTACGTCCTCTAAGCAAGAGGGTAATACTTCTCAGGCCAAGCCAGCTTGGAGACCAATGCAAGGCTGGAACAAGGGAAAGCAGGCCAAGAAACCTGCCACTGCTACCAAGACAGCATGAAATATTGGCCCCCGATCCGGGACCGGATCTGGTGGGGGGCAGACTCTCTCTCTTCGCTCAGGCTTGGGCAAGAGATGTTCTGGATCCTTGGGCGCTAGAAATAGTCTCCCAGGGTTATCTTCTGGAATTCAAGGGACTTCCCCCAAGGGGGAGGTTCCACAGGTCTCAGTTGTCTTCAGACCACATAAAAAGACAGGCGTTCTTACATTGTGTAGAAGACCTGTTAAAAATGGGAGTGATTCATCCTGTTCCATTGAGAGAACAAGGGATGGGGTTCTACTCCAATCTGTTCATAGTTCCCAAAAAAGAGGGAACGTTCAGACCAATCCTAGATCTCAAGATCTTAAACAAATTTCTCAAGGTCCCATCGTTCAAGATGGAAACCATTCGAACTATCCTTCCTTCCATCCAGGAAGGTCAATTCATGTCCACGGTGGATTTAAAGGATGCGTATCTACATATTCCTATCCACAAGGAACATCATCGGTTCCTAAGGTTTGCATTCCTAGACAAACATTACCAGTTCGTGGCGCTTCCTTTCGGATTAGCCACTGCTCCAAGGATTTTCACAAAGGTACTAGGGTCCCTTCTAGCGGTGCTAAGACCAAGGGGCATTGCGGTAGTACCTTACCTGGACGACATTCTGATTCAAGCGTCGTCCCTCCCTCGAGCAAAGGCTCACACGGACATCGTCCTGGCCTTTCTCAGATCTCACGGCTGGAAAGTGAACGTGGAAAAGAGTTCTCTATCCCCGTCAACAAGGGTTCCCTTCTTGGGAACAATTATAGACTCCTCAGAAATGAGGATTTTTCTAACAGAGGCCAGAAAGACAAAACTTCTGGACTCTTGTCGAATTCTTCATTCCGTTCCTCTTCCTTCCGTAGCTCAGTGCATGGAAGTGATCGGGTTGATGGTAGCGGCAATGGACATAGTTCCTTTTGCGCGCATTCATCTAAGACCATTACAACTGTGCATGCTCAGTCAGTGGAATGGGGACTATACAGACTTATCTCCAAAGATACAAGTAAATCAGAGGACCAGAGACTCACTCCGTTGGTGGCTGTCCTTGGACAACCTGTCACGAGGGATGACATTCCGCAGACCAGAGTGGGTCATTGTCACGACCGACGCCAGTCTGATGGGCTGGGGCGCGGTCTGGGGATCCCTGAAAGCTCAGGGTCTTTGGTCTCGGGAAGAATCTCTTCTACCGATAAATATTCTGGAACTGAGAGCGATATTCAATGCTCTCAAGGCTTGGCCTCAGCTAGCGAGGACCAAGTTTATACGGTTTCAATCAGACAACATGACGACTGTTGCGTACATCAACCATCAGGGGGGAACAAGGAGTTCCCTAGCGATGGAAGAAGTGACCAAGATCATTCTATGGGCGGAGTCTCACTCCTGCCACCTGTCTGCTATCCACATCCCGGGAGTGGAAAATTGGGAAGCGGATTTTCTGAGTCGTCAGACATTGCATCCGGGGGAGTGGGAACTCCATCCGGAAATCTTTGCCCAAGTCACTCAACTATGGGGCATTCCAGACATGGATCTGATGGCCTCTCGTCAGAACTTCAAAGTTCCTTGCTACGGGTCCAGATCCAGGGATCCCAAGGCGGCTCTAGTGGATGCACTAGTAGCACCTTGGACCTTCAAACTAGCTTATGTGTTCCCGCCGTTACCTCTCATCCCCAGGCTGGTAGCCAGGATCAATCAGGAGAGGGCGTCGGTGATCTTGATAGCTCCTGCGTGGCCACGCAGGACTTGGTATGCAGATCTGGTGAATATGTCATCGGCTCCACCTTGGAAGCTACCTTTGAGACGAGACCTTCTTGTTCAGGGTCCGTTCGAACATCCGAATCTGGTTTCACTCCAGCTGACTGCTTGGAGATTGAACGCTTGATTTTATCGAAGCGAGGTTTCTCAGATTCTGTTATCGATACTCTTGTTCAGGCCAGAAAGCCTGTAACTAGAAAGATTTACCACAAAATTTGGAAAAAATATATCTGTTGGTGTGAATCTAAGGGATTCCCTTGGGACAAGGTTAAGATTCCTAGGATTCTATCCTTCCTTCAAGAAGGATTGGAAAAAGGATTATCGGCAAGTTCCCTGAAGGGACAGATTTCTGCCTTGTCGGTGTTACTTCACAAAAAACTGGCAGCTGTGCCAGATGTTCAAGCCTTTGTTCAGGCTCTGGTTAGAATCAAGCCTGTTTACAAACCTTTGACTCCTCCTTGGAGTCTCAATTTAGTTCTTTCAGTTCTTCAGGGGGTTCCGTTTGAACCCTTACATTCCGTTGATATTAAGTTATTATCTTGGAAAGTTTTGTTTTTAGTTGCAATTTCTTCTGCTAGAAGAGTTTCAGAATTATCTGCTCTGCAGTGTTCTCCTCCTTATCTGGTGTTCCATGCAGATAAGGTGGTTTTACGTACTAAACCTGGTTTTCTTCCAAAAGTTGTTTCTAACAAAAACATTAACCAGGAGATTATCGTACCTTCTCTGTGTCCGAAACCAGTTTCAAAGAAGGAACGCTTGTTACACAATTTGGATGTTGTTCGCGCTCTAAAATTCTATTTAGATGCTACAAAGGATTTTAGACAAACATCTTCCTTGTTTGTTGTTTATTCAGGTAAAAGGAGAGGTCAAAAAGCAACTTCTACCTCTCTCTCTTTTTGGATTAAAAGCATCATCAGATTGGCTTACGAGACTGCCGGACGGCAGCCTCCCGAAAGAATCACAGCTCATTCCACTAGGGCTGTGGCTTCCACATGGGCCTTCAAGAACGAGGCTTCTGTTGATCAGATATGTAGGGCAGCGACTTGGTCTTCACTGCACACTTTTACCAAATTTTACAAGTTTGATACTTTTGCTTCTTCTGAGGCTATTTTTGGGAGAAAGGTTTTGCAAGCCGTGGTGCCTTCCATTTAGGTGACCTGATTTGCTCCCTCCCTTCATCCGTGTCCTAAAGCTTTGGTATTGGTTCCCACAAGTAAGGATGACGCCGTGGACCGGACACACCTATGTTGGAGAAAACAGAATTTATGTTTACCTGATAAATTTCTTTCTCCAACGGTGTGTCCGGTCCACGGCCCGCCCTGGTTTTTTAATCAGGTCTGATAATTTATTTTCTTTAACTACAGTCACCACGGTACCATATGGTTTCTCCTATGCTATTATTCCTCCTTAACGTCGGTCGAATGACTGGGGTAGGCGGAGCCTAGGAGGGATCATGTGACCAGCTTTGCTGGGCTCTTTGCCATTTCCTGTTGGGGAAGAGAATATCCCACAAGTAAGGATGACGCCGTGGACCGGACACACCGTTGGAGAAAGAAATTTATCAGGTAAACATAAATTCTGTTTTCTTTCAAACCGGGCCCAAATAAAGTTTGCCCCTTGAAAGGTATATTAAGTAATTTGGACTTAGAAGTTACATCAGCTGACCAGGATTTTAGCCACAGCGCCCTACGTGCCTGAATGGCGAATCCTGAGTTCTTAGCCGTAAGTTTAGTTAAATGTACTACGGCCTCCGAAATGAATGAATTAGCTAGTTTAAGGACTCTAAGCCTGTCCGTAATGTCGTCCAGCGTAGCTGAACTAAGGTTCTCTTCCAGAGACTCAATCCAAAATGCTGCCGCAGCCGTAATCGGCGCGATGCATGCAAGGGGTTGCAATATAAAACCTTGTTGAACAAACATTTTCTTAAGGTAACCCTCTAATTTTTTATCCATTGGATCTGAAAAAGCACAGCTATCCTCCACCGGGATAGTGGTACGCTTAGCTAAAGTAGAAACTGCTCCCTCCACCTTAGGGACCGTTTGCCATAAGTCCCGTGTGGTGGCGTCTATTGGAAACATCTTTCTAAATATTGGAGGGGGTGAGAACGGCACACCGGGTCTATCCCACTCCTTAGTAACAATTTCAGTTAGTCTCTTAGGTATAGGAAAAACGTCAGTACTCGCCGGTACCGCAAAGTATTTATCCAACCTACACAATTTCTCTGGTATTGCAACAGTGTTACAATCATTAAGAGCCGCTAAAACCTCCCCTAGTAATACACGGAGGTTCTCCAATTTAAATTTAAAATTTGAAATATCTGAATCCAATCTGTTTGGATCAGAACCGTCACCCACAGAATGAAGCTCTCCGTCCTCATGCTCTGCAAGCTGTGACGCAGTATCAGACATGGCCCTAGTATTATCAGCGCACTCTGTTCTCACCCCAGAGTGATCACGCTTGCCTCTTAGTTCTGGTAATTTAGCCAAAACTTCAGTCATAACAGTAGCCATATCTTGTAATGTTATCTGTAATGGCCGCCCAGATGTACTAGGCGCCACAATATCACGCACCTCCCGGGCGGGAGATGCAGGTACTGACACGTGAGGCGAGTTAGTCGGCATAACTCTCCCCTCGCTGTTTGGTGAAATTTGTTCAATTTGTACAGATTGGCTTTTATTTAAAGTAGCATCAATACAGTTAGTACATAAATTTCTATTGGGCTCCACCTTGGCATTGGAACAAATGACACAGGTATCTTCCTCTGAATCAGACATGTTTAACACACTAGCAATAAACTTGCAACTTGGTTACAATCTTATTTAACAAAAACGTACTGTGCCTCAAAGAAGCACTAAACGATTAAATGACAGTTGAAATAATGAACTGAAAAACAGTTATCGCATCAATCCTTGAAAAACAACACAACTTTTAGCAAAGGTTTGTTCCCATTAGTAAAGTAACAATAATTAAATTTGAAACATAAAAATTACAGAGCAACGTCTTTTAATCACAGTCAATATATAAGTCTCACAGCTCTGCTGAGAGAATCTACCTCCCTCCAAAGAAGTTTGAAGACCCCTGATTTCTGTTAGAGATGAACCGGATCATGCAGGAAATACAAGAGTAACTGACTGGAAATTTTTGATGCGTAGCAAAGAGCGCCAAAAACGGCCCCTCCCCCTCACACACAGCAGTGAGAGAGAAACGAAACTGTCACAATTAAAACAAGCAAACTGCCAAGTGGAAAAATAATGCCCAAACATTTATTCACTCAGTACCTCAGAACATGCAAACGATTCTACATTCCAGCAAAAACGTTTAACAAAATAAATACCTATTAAAAGGTTTAATGTACTTTTAACAGAGTAATTCCAGTGAAATACCATCCCCAGAATACTGAAGTGTAGAGTATACATACATTATAACGGTATGGCAGGATTTTCTCATCAATTCCATTCAGAAAATAAAAACTGCTACATACCTCAATGCAGATTCATCTGCCCGCTGTCCCCTGATCTGAAGCTTTTACCTCCCTCAGATGGCCGAGAAACAGCAATATGATCTTAACTACTCCGGTTAAAATCATAGTAAAAAACTCTGGTAGATTCTTCTTCAAACTCTGCCAGAGAGGTAATAACACGCTCCGGTGCTATTGTAAAATAACAAACTTTTGATTGAAGTTATAAAAACTAAGTATAATCACCATAGTCCTCTCACACATCCTATCTAGTCGTTGGGTGCAAGAGAATGACTGGGAGTGACGTAGAGGGGAGGAGCTATATGCAGCTCTGCTGGGTGAATCCTCTTGCATTTCCTGTTGGGGAGGAGTTATATCCCAGAAGTAATGATGACCCGTGGACTGATCACACATAACAGAAGAAAGCCTCTCTCTTTTCTGGCCTTGAAGACAGGTTTGACAAGAGGAATCTGCCCCTCGGTGGATGAGACTTGAAACCTATCCTGTATCCCTGATCAATGACCTCCAGGACCCACGGGTCTTGCACATACCTGAACCAAGCATTTAAAAATAGCGACAATCTTCCCCCTACAAGATCTTTTTGCTTGGATTTATTCCAGGACTTAGCCGGCTTCAAAGTCCACTTGGATTGCTTGGGCTTTGAGGAGAGCTGCTTACGTTGGGATTCATCCAAATGACAGGAACAAAAATTAGGACCTTGTCACTTAGGTTTGTTCTTCTTATCCTGCAGTAACCGTGGAGATAATTAAGTCCAGGCCTGGACCAAATAGAATCTTTCTCCTTAAATGGGAGAAAAAAAAAAATTGATTTTGAAATCATGTCTGCAGACCAGGACTTCAGCCAGAGTGCCCTACGGTCTTGAATAGAAAAACATGAAGCCTTAGCATTCAGACGAATAATTTGCCTTTTTTTATCACAAATAAAAGAATTAGCCAAACTTAAGGCCTTAATTCTTTTCCTGTATCACGTCAAGGGGACCCTCCACCTCGATCAACTCAGATAAGGAGTCACACCAGTAGGTAGCTGCTCCAGCAACTGCAGCAACAGCTGCTGCCAGTTGAAACAAATATCCTGTATGTTGAAACATCTTTCTTAAAAGGGACAGTCTAGTATAAATTAAACTTTCATTATTCAAATAGAACTTGTAATTTTAATCAACTTTCCAATTTACTTTTATCATGAAAATTACTTTTTTCTCTTGGTATTCTTATTTTAAAATAAACATAGGTAGGCTCATATGCTAATTTCTAAACCTTTGAGGGCTGCCTCTTATCACATGCTTTTTAAATCTCATTTCAACACAAAGAGACAGAAAGTACATGTGGGCCATATAGATAACACTGTTCAGGCACAGGGGGTTATTTAAGATTTAGCACAAAGCAATGCTAAATACAAGACAAACAGTCACAGTCATGTGATCAGGAGGCTGGAAGAAGGTTCCTAGATACAAGGTAATCACAGAGGTAAAAAGTATATTAATATAACTGTGTTTGTTATGCAAAACTGAGGAATGGTTAATAAAGGGATTATTTATCTTTTAAAACCATAACAATTATATGGTAGACTGTCCCTTTAACAGAGTTTCTATTTTCTTATCCATGTGTTCTTTAAACGACAAACTATCCTCAAGCGGGATAGTAGTGAATTTAACAAGCGTAGAGATAGCGCCATCCACCTTGGCGGATGGAACCCTACAACTCCAATTGAGAGTCTGAACATTGAACATTTTTTTTTAAAGGAAGAAGGGGAATATGAAGAACCAATTCTTTCCCATTATTTCTTAATAATGTTCGCCATCTTTACGGGAACTGGGAAAGTCTGTGGTACAAATCTGTCCTCGTAGACCTTATCTAATTTAGGAATCAATGGTTCCTCAGGCAATTTAGGCTCTGGAACCTCTAACGTAGCCAAAACTTCCTTTAGCAGAAAACAAAAATGCTCAATCCTAAATCTAAAGTCTGGTTCCTGCGCAGCAGATTCCGACCCAGAAAGAGCACCCTCTGAAGTATCAGAGGCATAATCATCATTAGATAATCTTGTATCAGATAAATCCAATAAGCTAGTAGATGACCCCTGGAAAGGATAGCAATATTTGACCTTTTGCTTGTGCTTAGCAAAGCGTGCTCAAGCAATAAAGGCCGCAGACACTACAGTTTGTAACTGCTCAGTAAAAACTGGCAATAAAAGGGCCCCTCCAGAGGGACGGAGACTCCTCAGAGGTGGATGGCTCAGTGGTATCAAACATATTAACTTTCTTTGACATGATTATTTTATCAAGGCATGTGGAACATAATTGAGCAGGCGAATATACTCCTAACAATATAGACAGGTATTAGACTTAAATAAAAAGAGAGAAGCGCTCAACCTGGAAACGAACAATAGCATAATAG
Source organism: Bombina bombina (assembly GCF_027579735.1). NCBI lineage: Eukaryota > Metazoa > Chordata > Amphibia > Anura > Bombinatoridae > Bombina > Bombina bombina. Next base: position 1,056,770,912 of record NC_069504.1, read on the forward strand.
CTTGTTCTATGGCTAGTTACCACCCAAGAAGCAGCCTCTTTTTGCTCAACATGTGCCTTTCACAGAGAAAAACTTTCCTGAAGCATATCAGTCTGATCCTGACTTCACAGTACAGTCCAGCCCCGAAATACCAGGCAATCCTTCTCTGAACGAGAGAAACAGCAAAACCCCAGACGTACGTTTCGGCCTATTGTGGGCCTCGTCAGTGAGGTGCAGCCATATCCCTCTAGGCACACTGAGCAACGGGTCCACGTCTGGATTCCCGCATCACACTTAGGGAGACTTCCCAAAATGTCATAATTTGCATAAATAAAAAGAGAGAAGCGCTCAACCTGGAAACGAACAATAGCATAATAGCTTGTTCTATGGCTAGTTACCACCCAAGAAGCAGCCTCTTTTTGCTCAACATGTGCCTTTCACAGAGAAAAACTTTCCTGAAGCATATCAGTCTGATCCTGACTTCACAGTACAGTCCAGCCCCAAAATACCAGGCAATCCTTCTCTGAACGAGAGAAACAGCAAAACCCCAGACGTACGTTTCGGCCTATTGTGGGCCTCGTCAGTGAGGCGCAGCCATATCCCTCTAGGCACACTGAGCAACGGGTCCACGTCTGGATTCGGGGCTGGACTGTACTGTGAAGTCAGGATCAGACTGATATGCTACAGGAAAGTTTTTCTCTGTGAAAGGCACATATTGAGCAAAAAGAGGCTGCTTCTAGGGTGGTAACTAGCCATAGAACAAGCTATTATGCTATTGTTCGTTCCCAGGTTGAGCGCTTCTCTCTTTTTATTTATGCAAATTATGACACTTAGGGAAGTCTCCCTAAGTGTGATGCGGGAATCCAGACGTGGACCCGTTGCTCAGTGTGCCTAGAGGGATATGGCTGCACCTCACTGACGAGGCCCACAATAGGCCGAAACGTACGTCTGGGGTTTTGCTGTTTCTCTTGTTCAGAGAGGGATTGCCTGGTATTTCGGGGCTGGACTGTACTGTGAAGTCAGGATCAGACTGATATGCTACAGGAAAGTTTTTCTCTGTGAAAGGCACATATTGAGCAAAAAGAGGCTGCTTCTAGGGTGGTAACTAGCCAAAGAACAAGCTATTATGCTATTGTTCGTTCCCAGGTTGAGCGCTTCTCTCTTTTTATTTATGCAAATTATGACACTTAGGGTAGTCTCCCTAAGTGTGATGCGGGAATCCAGACGTGGACCCGTTGCTCAGTGTGCCTAGAGGGATATGGCTGCACCTCACTGACGAGGCCCACAATAGGCCGAAACGTACGTCTGGGGTTTTGCTGTTTATCTTGTTCAGAGAGGGATTGCCTGGTATTTCGGGGCTGGACTGTACTGTGAAGTCAGGATCAGACTGATATGCTACAGGAAAGTTTTTCTCTGTGAAAGGCACATATTGAGCAAAAAGAGGCTGCTTCTAGGGTGGTAACTAGCCATAGAACAAGCTATTATGCTATTGTTCGTTCCCAGGTTGAGCGCTACAGGCTGTGTAGCTTCCAAAAACGAAAATAAAAACTTGTACTTTCCAACATCTACCTGAGCCTCATCTTACACTTGTCACAGCATAATCATAATAAAAATAAAATTACTTGATTAATCCCCCCTGTTCAATAATCCCCTTTGGAGATATTAACCCTTGATTCCATACAGATAAAAGGAGCCACACTGTGACCCTGTCTTCTAGCGTTATCATATGATTAAAAAAAAATGAAACAATGTTACCAGAATCTACGCTGTGGAACAAAAACACAGCCTCGTCAATACTGATTGCTTAGGAGCTGTTAATACAAGTCTGGATGCGTTCGCAGAAAGACTATCCCTGCATCTCCAGACTCTAACATTTGTCAATGCTCTCACTAAGAGGCTGACAAGACTACTTAAAACTCCAGTCCCATTTCGAAGGGCAGATACCCTTCCCAAGGAACTACTCTGAATCTTCTGACACTTCTCTGCCAACCTCCTGTGACGAAAGGCAAAGAATGACTGGGGGATGAGGGAAGTGGGGGGAGTATTTATACCTTTTGGCTGTGGTGTCTTTGCCTCCTCCTGGTGGCCAGGTTCAGTAATTCCCAACATTAAGGAATGATGCTGTGTACTCTCCACATATTAAGAAGGAAAATAATCACTGTGATCAATTAATAAATATATGATTATTCTTTAAAGATTTTGATAAAATAAACATAAAAAAATCGTACAGGGACAATTAAGTCCAAATTTAAAAATATAAAATTTGGATTAAATAAATAAAATAAAATTTTACTTCTGTAATCAAAAATGTGCTTTTGTACTATTTTTTATCAATTATTGAAGAGTAAGACTAGGTAGGCTTTTAAAGTGAAAGTTAATTGCAAGGATTGACCTTTGAAACAAATAAAAGTGACTTTCATTCACGAAGTATAATATACTTCATACTGAAAGCTCATTTTCTTGTTTCAAAACTTCGCAGTTCTTAGCTGCTCAGGCAACCCACTGTAGAACACTTTTTTGCTAGAGAGATAAAGTTTAAACTATTAGCAAATAGCCGTGTGCGAAATCCAGATTTGCGACATTGAGATCCGGATTTCACGCACGGCTATTTGCTAAGTCAGCGTTCTGTAGTGGGCTACATGAGCAGTTCAGAATGACAAACGCTTGAAACAAAAAAAAAAAAGCGCTTTCTGCATGAAGAATTTCTTCATAAATGAAAGTCCACTTTATTTGTTTCAATGGTCAATCATAGCGTTTCATAAAAGTTAGGGTTTGCTTTCACTTAAGAGACTAGCAGCTAGATTATGTTTTTTGCATTAGGCTGAAAAAGCAGCGTTAACAGCTCCTAACGCTGCTTTTTCACTACCGCTGGTATTACGAGTCTTGAATGTTTAGGGTCACCACACACTTTTTTGGCCTTACCGCACAACGACTTACGTAAATTTCGTAAAGTCTTTTTTCTATGGGACTTCCATAGCGCCGGTATTACGAGTCAGTCCTGGGAGGCCAAAAAATGAGTGGTACATCCTACCCTGTCAAGAGTCCTAATGCATTTAAAAGTCAGTAGTTAAGAGTTTATTGGTAGAACGCCGTAGCATAAAACTCATAACTAAAGTGCTAAAAAGTACACTAACACCCATAAACTACCTATTAACCCCTAAACCAAGGCCCTCCCGCATCGCAAATACTAAAATAACATTTTTAACCCCTAATCTGCCGCCCTGGACATCGCCGCAACTGTAATAAAAAACATAATTTATGCTTACCTGATAAATTCCTTTCTTCTGTTGTGTGATCAGTCCACGGGTCATCATTACTTCTGGGATATAACTCCTCCCCAACAGGAAATGCAAGAGGATTCACCCAGCAGAGCTGCATATAGCTCCTCCCCTCTACGTCACTCCCAGTCATTCGACCAAGAATCAACGAGAAAGGAGAAACCAAGGGTGAAGTGGTGACTGGAGTATAATTTAAAAGATATTTACCTGCCTTAAAACAGGGCGGGCCGTGGACTGATCACACAACAGAAGAAAGGAATTTATCAGGTAAGCATAAATTATGTTTTCTTCTGTTATGTGTGATCAGTCCACGGGTCATCATTACTTCTGGGATACCAATACCAAAGCAAAAGTACACGGATGACGGGAGGGATAGGCAGGCTCATTATACAGAAGGAACCACTGCCTGAAGAACCTTTCTCCCAAAAATAGCCTCCGAAGAAGCAAAAGTGTCAAATTTGTAAAATTTGGAAAAAGTATGAAGCGAAGACCAAGTTGCAGCCTTGCAAATCTGTTCAACAGAGGCCTCATTCTTAAAGGCCCAAGTGGAAGCCACAGCTCTAGTAGAATGAGCTGTAATTCTTTCAGGAGGCTGCTGTCCAGCAGTCTCATAGGCTAAACGAATTATGCTACGAAGCCAGAAGGAGAGAGAGGTAGCCGAAGCCTTATGACCTCTCCTCTGACCAGAGTACACGACAAACAGGGAAGACGTTTGTCGAAAATCCTTAGTTGCCTGCAAGTAGAACTTGAGGGCACGAACTACATCCAGATTGTGTAGAAGACGTTCCTTCTTTGAAGAAGGATTTGGACACAAGGATGGAACAACAATCTCTTGATTGATATTCCTGTTAGTGACTACCTTAGGTAAGAACCCAGGTTTAGTACGCAGAACTACCTTGTCTGAGTGAAAAATCAGATAAGGAGAATCACAATGTAAGGCTGATAACTCAGAGACTCTTCGAGCCGAGGAAATAGCCATTAAAAACAGAACTTTCCAAGATAACAATTTTATATCAATGGAATGAAGGGGTTCAAACGGAACACCCTGTAAAACGTTAAGAACTAAGTTTAAACTCCATGGCGGAGCAACAGTTTTAAACACAGGCTTGATCCTAGCTAAAGCCTGACAAAAAGCCTGGACGTCTGGATTTTCTGACAGACGCCTGTGTAACAAGATGGACAGAGCTGAGATCTGTCCCTTTAATGAGCTAGCCGATAAACCCTTTTCTAAACCTTCTTGTAGAAAGGACAATATCCTAGGAATCCTAACCTTACTCCAGGAGTAACCTTTGGATTCGCACCAGTATATGTATTTACGCCATATCTTATGGTAAATCCTTCTGGTAACAGGCTTCCTAGCCTGTATCAGGGTATCAATAACCGACTCAGAAAAACCACGTTTTGATAAAATCAAGCGTTCAATTTCCAAGCAGTCAGCTTCAGAGAAGTTAGATTTTGATGTTTGAATGGACCCTGTATCAGAAGGTCCTGTCTTAGAGGTAGAGACCAAGGCGGACAGGATGACATGTCCACTAGATCTGCATACCAAGTCCTGCGTGGCCATGCAGGCGCTATTAGAATCACTGATGCTCTCTCCTGTTTGATTTTGGCAATCAATCGAGGAAGCAGCGGGAAGGGTGGAAACACATAAGCCATCCCGAAGTTCCAAGGTGCTGTCAAGGCATCTATCAGAACCGCTCCCGGATCCCTGGATCTGGACCCGTAGCGAGGAAGTTTGGCGTTCTGGCGAGACGCCATGAGATCTATCTCTGGTTTGCCCCAACGTCGAAGTATTTGGGCAAAGACCTCCGGATGAAGTTCCCACTCCCCCGGATGAAAAGTCTGGCGACTCAAGAAATCCGCCTCCCAGTTCTCCACTCCCGGGATGTGGATTGCTGACAGGTGGCAAGAGTGAGACTCTGCCCAGCGAATTATCTTTGATACTTCCATCATTGCTAGGGAGCTTCTTGTCCCTCCTTGATGGTTGATGTAAGCTACAGTCGTGATGTTGTCCGACTGAAACCTGATGAACCCCCGAGTTTTTAACTGGGGCCAAGCCAGAAGGGCATGGAGAACTGCTCTTAATTCCAGAATGTTTATTGGCAGGAGACTTTCCTCCTGATTCCATTGTCCCTGAGCCTTCAGAGAATTCCAGACAGCGCCCCAACCTAGTAGGCTGGCGTCTGTTGTTACAATTGTCCAGTCCGGCCTGCTGAATGGCATCCCCCTGGACAGATGTGGCCGAGAAAGCCACCATAGAAGAGAGTTTCTGGTCTCTTGATCCAGATTCAGAGTAGGGGACAAGTCTGAGTAATCCCCATTCCACTGACTCAGCATGCACAATTGCAGCGGTCTGAGATGTAGACGTGCAAAGGGTACTATGTCCATTGCTGCTACCATTAAGCCGATCACCTCCATGCATTGAGCTACTGACGGGAGTTGAATGGAATGAAGGACACGGCATGCATTTAGAAGCTTTGTTAATCTGTCTTCTGTCAGATAAATCTTCATTTCTACAGAATCTATAAGAGTCCCCAAGAATGGAACTCTTGTGAGAGGAAAAAGAGAACTCTTCTTTTCGTTCACTTTCCATCCATGCGACCTTAGAAATGCCAGAACTAACTCTGTATGAGACTTGGCAGTTTGAAAGCTTGAAGCTTGTATCAGAATGTCGTCTAGGTACGGAGCTACCGAAATTCCTCGCGGTCTTAGTACCGCCAGAAGGGCACCCAGAACCTTTGTGAAGATTCTTGGAGCCGTAGCCAATCCGAATGGAAGAGCTACAAACTGGTAATGCCTGTCTAAGAAGGCAAACCTTAGATACCGGTAATGATCTTTGTGAATCGGTATGTGAAGGTAAGCATCCTTTAAATCCACTGTGGTCATGTACTGACCCTTTTGGATCATGGGTAAGATTGTCCGAATAGTTTCCATTTTGAACGATGGAACTCTTAGGAATTTGTTTAGGATCTTTAAATCCAAGATTGGCCTGAAAGTTCCCTCTTTTTTGGGAACCACAAACAGGTTTGAGTAAAACCCTTGTCCTTGTTCCGACCGCGGAACCGGATGGATCACTCCCATTAATAACAGATCTTGTACACAGCGTAGAAACGCTTCTTTCTTTATCTGGTTTGTTGACAACCTTGACAGATGAAATCTCCCTCTTGGGGGAGAGAATTTGAAGTCTAGAAGGTATCCCTGAGATATGATCTCTAGCGCCCAGGGATCCTGAACATCTCTTGCCCAAGCCTGGGCGAAGAGAGAGAGTCTGCCCCCCACTAGATCCGGTCCCGGATCGGGGGCCCTCGGTTCATGCTGTCTTTGGGGCAGCAGCAGGTTTCCTGGCCTGCTTGCCCTTGTTCCAGGACTGGTTAGGTTTCCAGCCTTGTCTGTAACGAGCAACAGCTCCTTCCTGTTTTGGTGCAGTGGAAGTTGATGCTGCTCCTGCTTTGAAATTCCGAAAGGGACGAAAATTAGACTGTCTAGCCTTAGCTTTGGCTTTGTCTTGAGGCAGGGCGTGGCCCTTACCTCCTGTAATGTCAGCGATAATTTCTTTCAAACCGGGCCCAAATAAAGTTTGCCCCTTGAAAGGTATATTAAGTAATTTGGACTTAGAAGTTACATCAGCTGACCAGGATTTTAGCCACAGCGCCCTACGTGCCTGAATGGCGAATCCTGAGTTCTTAGCCGTAAGTTTGGTTAAATGTACTACGGCCTCCGAAATGAATGAATTAGCTAGTTTAAGGACTCTAAGCCTGTCCGTAATGTCGTCCAGCGTAGCTGAACTAAGGTTCTCTTCCAGAGACTCAATCCAAAATGCTGCCGCAGCCGTAATCGGCGCGATGCATGCAAGGGGTTGCAATATAAAACCTTGTTGAACAAACATTTTCTTAAGGTAACCCTCTAATTTCTTATCCATTGGATCTGAAAAAGCACAGCTATCCTCCACCGGGATAGTGGTACGCTTAGCTAAAGTAGAAACTGCTCCCTCCACCTTAGGGACCGTTTGCCATAAGTCCCGTGAGGTGGCGTCTATTGGAAACATCTTTCTAAATATTGGAGGGGGTGAGAACGGCACACCGGGTCTATCCCACTCCTTAGTAACAATTTCAGTTAGTCTCTTAGGTATAGGAAAAACGTCAGTACTCGCCGGTACCGCAAAGTATTTATCCAACCTACACAATTTTTCTGGTATTGCAACAGTGTTACAATCATTAAGAGCCGCTAAAACCTCCCCTAGTAATACACGGAGGTTCTCCAATTTAAATTTAAAATTTGAAATATCTGAATCCAATCTGTTTGGATCAGAACCATCACCCACAGAATGAAGCTCTCCGTCCTCATGTTCTGCAAGCTGTGACGCAGTATCAGACATGGCCCTAGTATTATCAGCGCACTCTGTTCTCACCCCAGAGTGATCACGCTTGCCTCTTAGTTCTGGTAATTTAGCCAAAACTTCAGTCATAACAGTAGCCATATCTTGTAATGTTATCTGTAATGGCCGCCCAGATGTACTAGGCGCCATAATATCACGCACCTCCCGGGCGGGAGATGCAGGTACTGACACGTGAGGCGAGTTAGTCGGCATAACTCTCCCCTCGCTGTTTGGTGAAATTTGTTCAATTTGTACAGATTGGCTTTTATTTAAAGTAGCATCAATACAGTTAGTACATAAATTTCTATTGGGCTCCACCTTGGCATTGGAACAAATGACACAGATATCTTCCTCTGAATCAGACATGTTTAACACACTAGCAATAAACTTGCAACTTGGTTACAATCTTATTTAACAAAAACGTACTGTGCCTCAAAGAGCACTAAACGATTAAATGACAGTTGAAATAATGAACTGAAAGACAGTTATAGCATCAATCCTTAAAAACAACACAACTTTTAGCAAAGGTTTGTTCCCATTAGTAAAGTAACAATAATTAAATTTGAAACATAAAAATTACAGAGCAACGTTTTTAATCACAGTCAATATATAAGTCTCACAGCTCTGCTGAGAGAATCTACCTCCCTCCAAAGAAGTTTGAAGACCCCTGAGATCTGTTAGAGATGAACCGGATCATGCAGGAAATACAAGAGTAACTGACTGGAATTTTTTGATGCGTAGCAAAGAGCGCCAAAAACGGCCCCTCCCCCTCACACACAGCAGTGAGAGAGAAACGAAACTGTCACAATTAAAACAAGCAACTGCCAAGTGGAAAAATAATGCCCAAATATTTATTCACTCAGTACCTCAGAAAATGCAAACGATTCTACATTCCAGCAAAAACGTTTAACATAATAAATACCTATTAAAAGGTTTAATGTACTTTTAACAGAGTAATTCCGGTGAAATACCATCCCCAGAATACTGAAGTGTAGAGTATACATACATGTCATTATAACGGTATGGCAGGATTTTCTCATCAATTCCATTCAGAAAATAAAAACTGCTACATACCTCAATGCAGATTCATCTGCCCGCTGTCCCCTGATCTGAAGCTTTTACCTCCCTCAGATGGCCGAGAAACAGCAATATGATCTTAACTACTCCGGTTAAAATCATAGTAAAAACTCTGGTAGATTCTTCTTCAAACTCTGCCAGAGAGGCAATAACACGCTCCGGTGCTATTGTAAAATAACAAACTTTTGATTGAAGTTATAAAAACTAAGTATAATCACCATAGTCCTCTCACACATCCTATCTAGTTGCTGGGTGCAAGAGAATGACTGGGAGTGACGTAGAGGGGAGGAGCTATATGCAGCTCTGCTGGGTGAATCCTCTTGCATTTCCTGTTGGGGAGGAGTTATATCCCAGAAGTAATGATGACCCGTGGACTGATCACACATAACAGAAGAAATATTAACCCCTAAACCGCCGCACTCCCGCCTCGCAAACACTAGTTAAATATTATTAACCCCCAATCTGCCGTGCCTAACATCGCCGCCACCTACCTACATTTATTAACCCCTAATCTGCCACCCACAACGTCGCCGCCACTATACTATATTTATTAACCCCTTAACCTAAGTCTAACCCTAACACCCCCTAACTTAAATATAATTTAAATAAATCTAAATAAAATTACTATTAACTAAATGATTCCTATTTTAAACTAAATACTTACCTATAAAATAAACCCTAAGCTAGCTACAATATAACTAATAGTTACATTGTATCTAGCTTAGGGTTTATTTTTATTTTACAGACAAGTTTGTATTTATTTTAACTAGGTAGAATAGTTATTAAATAGTTATTAACTATTTAATAACTACCTAGCTAAAATACATACAAAGTACCTGTAAAATAAAACCTAACCTAAGTTACAATAACACCTAACACTACACTATAATTAAATAAATTAACTACAATAAAAATAAATAAATAAATTAAATTAGCTAAAGTACAACCCCCCCACTAAATTACAGAAAATAATAAACAAATTACAAGATCTTTAAACTAATTACACCTAATCTAATAGCCCTATCAAAATAAAAAAAGCTTTCCCAAAATAAAAAAAATAGCCTAAACTAAACTACCAATAGCCCTTAAAAGAGCCTTTTGCGGGGCATTGCCCCAAGGTAATCAGCTCTTTTACCTGAAAAAAAAATACAAACAACCCCCCAACAGTAAAACCCACCACACAACCAACCCCCCCAAATAAAATACTATCTAAAAAAACCTAAGCTCCACATTGCCCTGAAAAGGGCATTTGGATGGGCATTGCCCTTAAAAGGGCAGTTAGCTATATTTCAGGCCCAAACCCTAACCTAAAAATAAAACCCACCCAATACACCCTTAAAAAAACCTAACACTAACCCCCTGAAGATCACCTTACCGGGAGACGTCTTCACCCAACCGGGCCGAAGTCCTTAATGAAGCCGGGAGAAGTCTTCATCCAAGCCGGGTGAAGTGGTCCTCCAGACTGGCAGAAGTCTTCATCCAGACGGCATCTTCTATCTTCAAGACATCCGGCGCGGAGCATCCTCTTCATCAGGAGTCTTCTTACTGAATGAAGGTACCTTTAAGTGACGTCATTCAAGATGGCGTCCCTTAGATTCCGATTGGCTGATAGAATTCTATCAGCCAATCGGAATTAATGTAGAAAAAATCTGATTGGCTGATGCAATCAGCCAATAGGATTGAAGTTCAATTGGCTATTCCAATCAACCAATAGAATGCAAGCTCAATCCTATTGGCTGATTGGATCAGCCAATAGGATTGAACTTCAATCCTATTGGCTGATTGCATCAGCCAATCGGATTTTTTCTACATAAATTCCGATTGGCTGATTCTATCAGCCAATCGGAATCTAAGGGACGCCATCTTGGATGACGTCACTTAAAAGGTACCTTCCTTCAGTAAGAAAACTCCTGATGAAGAGGATGCTCCGCGCCAGATGTCGTGAAGATAGAGCCGCTCCGCGTCGGATGGATGAAGATAGAAGATGCCGTCTGGATGAAGACTTCTGCCAGTTTGGAGGACCACTTCGCCCGGCTTGGATGAAGACTTCTCCCGACTTCGTTAAGGACTTCGGCCCAGTTGGGTGAAGACATCTCCCAGTAAGGTGATCTTCAGGTGGTTAGTGTTAGGTTTTTTTAAGGGTGAATTGGGTGGGTTTTATTTTTAGGTTAGGGTTTGGGCCTGAAATATAGCTAACTGCCCTTTCAATGTGGAGCTTAGTTTTTTTTAGATAGTATTTTATTTGGGGGGGTTGGTTGTGTGGTGGGTTTTACTGTTGGGGGGGTTGTTTGTATTTTTTTTTCAGGTAAAAGAGCCGATTACCTTGGGGCAATGCCCTGCAAAAGGCCCTTTTAAGGGCTATTGGTAGTTTAGTTTAAGCTATTTTATTGTATTTTTTTGGGAGAGCTTTTTTTATTTTGATAGGGCTATTAGATTAGGTGTAATTATTTTAAAGATCTTGTAATTTGTTTATTATTTTCTGTAATTTAGTGGGGTGGGTTTTGTACTTTAGCTAATTTAATTTTTTTTTTTATTGTAGTTAATTTATTTAATTATAGTGTAGTGTTATTTGTTATTGTAATTTAGGTTAGGTTTTATTTTACAGGTACTTTTGTATTTATTTTAGCTAGGTAGTTATTAAATAGTTAATAACTATTTAGTAACTATTCTACCTAGAAAAAAAATAAATACAAACTTTCCTGTAAAATAAAAATAAACCCTAAGCTAGCTACAATGTAACTTTTAGTTATATTGTAGCTATCTTAGGGTTTATTTTACAGGTAAGTATTTAGTTTTAAATAGGAATAATTTAGTTAATAGTAATTTTATTTAGATTTATTTAAATTATATTTAAGTTAGGGGGTGTTAGGGTTAGACTTAGGTTTAGGGGTTAATACATTTAATATAGTGGCAGCAACATTGGGGGCGGCAGATTAGGGGTTAATAAATGTAGGTAGGTGGCGGCGATGTTAGGGATGGCAGATTAGGGGTTAACAATATTTAACTAATGTTTGTGAGGCAGGAGTGCGGTGGTTTAGGGGTTAATATGTTTATTATAGTGGCAGCGATGTTGGGGGCGGCAGATTAGGGGTTAAAAAGTGTAGATAAGATGCCGCGACATTGGGGCAAGCAGATTAGGGGTTAATAAATATAATGTAGGTGTCGCCGATGTTGGGGGCAGCAGATTAGAGATACATAAGTATAATGTAGGTGGCATCGGTGTCCGGAGCGTTAGATTAGGTGTTAATAAATATAATAAAGGTGTCTGCGATGTCGGGGGCGGCAGATTAGGGGTTAATAAGTGTAAGATTAGGGGTGTTTAGACTTAGGGGTTCATGTTAGGGTGTTAGGTGTAAACATAAATTTTATTTCCCAATAGGAATCAATGGGGCTGAGTTTTACGCGGCTCTCCTCGTTGATTCCTATGGGGAAATCGTGCACGAGCACGTACGACCAGATCACCGCAGACTTAAGCAGCGCTGGTATTGGAGTGAGATATGGAGCAAAATTTTGGTCTACGCTCACTTTTTGTCTTTTATCGCCAGGTTTGTAAAAACTCGTAATAACAGCACTGCATGTAAGTGAACGGTGAGAAAAAAACTGCTCGTTAGCACCACATAGCCTCTAACGCAAAACTCATAATCTAGCCGTAGGTGTTTGCAAATGTCTTTAGTACTCTATGGCAGCATAGTTTTGAAACATTGTATAACAAATCTATAAATACTAAAAAAAACTTCTGATATAAAGTACTAAAGACAGGTATACACTCCTAAGCTTAATGTAAATACTTACGGCTAGATTTAGAGTTTTGTCGGTAACGACCCGCGTAGCTAACGCTGGCTTTTTTTCCCCGCACCTTTTAAATACCGCTGGTATTTAGAGTTCACAGAAGGGTTGCGTTAGGCTCCAAAAAGGGAGCGTAGAGCATAATTTACCGCCACTGCAACTTTAAATACCAGCGGTGCTTACGGACGCGGCCAGCTTGAAAAACGTGCTCGTGCACGATTCCCCCATAGGAAACAATTAGGCAGTTTGAGCTGAAAAAAAACCTAACACCTGCAAAAAAGCAGCGTTCAGCTCCTAACGCAGCCCCATTGTTTCCTATGGGAAAACACTTCCTATGTCTGCACCTAACACCCTAAAATGTACCCCGAGTCTAAACACCCCTAACCTTACACTTATTAACCCCTAATCTGCCGCCCCCGCTATCGCTGACCCCTGCATATTATTATTAACCCCTAATCTGCCGCTCCGTACACCGCCGCAATCTACATTATAGCTATGTACCCCTAATCTGCTGCCCCTAACACCGCCGACCCCTATATTATATTTATTAACCCCTAATCTGCCGCCCCCAACGTCGCCGCCACCTACCTACACTTATTAACCCCTAATCTTCCGACCGGACCTCACCGCTACTCTAATAAATGTATTAACCCCTAAAGCTAAGTCTAACCCTAACCCTAACACCCTCGCAAGTTAAATATAATTTTATTCTAACGAAATAAATTAACTCTTATTAAATAAATTATTCCTATTTAAAGCTAAATACTTACCTGTAAAATAAACCCTAATATAGCTACAATATAAATTATAATTATATTTTAGCTATTTTAGGATTAATATTTATTTTACAGGCAACTTTGTATTTATTTTAACCAGGTACAATAGCTATTAAATAGTTAATAACTATTTAATAGCTACCTAGTTAAAATAATTACAAAATTACCTATAAAATAAATCCTAACCTAAGTTACAATTAAACCTAACACTACACTATCAATAAATTAATGAAATACAATACCTACAAATAAATACAATTAAATAAACTAACTAAAGTACAAAAAATAAAAAAGAACTAAGTTACAAAAAATAAAAAAATATTTACAAACATTAGAAAAATATTACAACAATTTTAAGCTAATTACACCAACTCTAAGCCCCCTAATAAAATAACAAAGCCCCCCAAAATAAAAAAATGCCCTACCCTATTCTAAAATTAAAATAGAAAAGCTCTTTTACCTTACCAGCCCTTAAAAGGGCCTTTTGCGGGGCATGCCCCAAAGAATTCAGCTCTTTTGCCTGTAAAAAAACCACACAATACCCCCCCCAACATTACCACCCACATACCCCTAATCTAACCCAAACCCCCCTTAACCTTTTAAGGACATATGACGGAATTTTTCCGTCATAAAACAATTGAGCAAACTGAAAGCTGTGTCCTTAAAGGGTTAAATAAACCTAACACTAAGCCCCTGAAGATCTTCCTACCTTATCTTCACCACACCGGGTATAACCGATCGGTCCAGGCTCCGATGTCTTGATACAAGCCCAAGCGGGGGCTGAAGATGTCCATCCTCCGGCTGAAGTCTTGATCCAAGCGGCGGCTGAAGAAGTCCATCTTCGGGCAGAAGTCTTCATCCTATCCGGGCAGAAGAGGAGATCCGGACCAGTAGACATCTTCATCCAAGCGGCATCTTCTATGTTCTTCCATCCGATGACGAGCGGCTCCATCTTCAAGCCCTCCGGAGCGGATCCATCCTCTTCTTCCGACGTCCTAAAACAGAATGAAGGTTCCTTTAAGGGACGTCATCCAAGATGGCGTCCCTCGAATTCCGATTGGCTGATAGGATTCTATCAGCCAATCGGAATTAAGGTAGGAAAATTCTGATTGGCTGATTGAGCTCGCATTCTATTGGCTGTTTCGATCAGCCAATAGAATGTGAGCTCAATCTGATTGGCTGATTGGATCAGCCAATCGGATTGAACTTGAATCTGATTGGCTGATTCAATCAGCCAATCAGATTTTTTCTACCTTAATTCCGATTGGCTGATAGAATCCTATCAGCCAATCGGAATTCGAGGGACGCCATCTTCGTCGTCTAGTCGTCGGAAGAAGAGGATGGATTCGCGCCGGAGGTCTTGAAGATGGAGCCGCTCGTCGTCGGATGGAAGAAGATAGAAGATGCCGCTTGGATGAAGATGTTTGTCGGTCCGGATGTCCTCTTCTGCCCGGATAGGATGAAGACTTCTGCCGCTTGGATCAAGACTTCAGCCGGAGGATGGACGTCTTCAGCCCCCGCTTGGGCTTGGATCAAGACATCGGAGCCTGGACGTATCGGTGATACCCGGCGTGGTGAAGATAAGGTAGGAAGATCTTCAGGGGCTTAGTGTTAGGTTTATTTAAGGGGGGTTTGGGTTAGATTAGGGGTATGTGGGTGGTGGGTTGTAATGTTGGGGGGGGTATTGTATGTTTTTTTTTCCAGGCAAAAGAGCTGAATTCTTTGGGGCATGCCCCGCAAAAGGCCCTTTTAAGGGCTGGTAAGGTAAAAGAGCTTTCTATTTTAATTTTAGAATAGGGTAGGGCATTTTTTTTATTTTGGGGGGCTTTGTTATTTTATTAGGGGGCTTAGAGTAGGTGTAATTAGCTTAAAATTGTTGTAATATTTTTCTAATGTTTGTAAATATTTTTTTATTTTTTGTAACTTAGTTCTTTTTTATTTTTTGTACTTTAGTTAGTGTATTTAATTTTATTTATTTGTAGGTATTGTATTTAATTAATTTATTGATAGTGTAGTGTTAGGTTTAATTGTAGATAATTGTAGGTATTTTATTTAATTAATTTATTGATAGTGTAGTGTTAGGTTTAATTGTAACTTAGGTTAGGATTTATTTTACAGGTAATTTTGTAATTATTTTAACTAGGTAGCTATTAAATAGTTATTAACTATTTAATAGCTATTGTACCTGGTTAAAATAAATACAAAGTTGCCTGTAAAATAAATATTAATCCTAAAATAGCTACAATATAATTATAATTTATATTGTAGCTATATTAGGATTTATTTTACAGGTAAGTATTTAGCTTTAAATAGGAATAATTTATTTAATAAGAGTTAATTTATTTTATTAGATTTAAATTATATTTAATTTAGGGGGGTGTTAGGGTTAGACTTAGCTTTAGGGGTTAATACATTTATTAGAGTAGCAGTGAGGTCCGGTCGGCAGATTAGGGGTTAATAATTGTAGGTAGGTGGAGGCGACGTTGGGGGCGGCAGATTAGGGGTTAATAAATATAATATAGGGGTCGGCGGTGTTAGGGGCAGCAGATTAGGGGTACATAGGGATAATGTAGGTTGCGGCGGTGTGCGGTCGGTTAAAAAAAGTTAAGAGTGGCGGCGATGTGGGGGGGCCTCGGTTTAGGGGTACATAGGTAGTTTATGGGTGTTAGTGTACTTTAGAGCACAGTAGTTAAGAGCTTTATGAACCGGCGTTAGCACAGAAAGCTCTTAACTCCTGGTTTTTTGCTGCGGCTGGAGTTCTGTTGTTAGATTTCTAATGCTCACTTCAGCCAAGACTCTAAATACCGGCGTTAGAAAGATCCCATTGAAAAGATAGGATACGCAAATGGCGTAGGGGGATCTGCGGTATGGAAAAGTCGCGGCTGGAAAGTGAGCGTTAGACCCTTTCCTGATTGACTCTAAATACCAGCGGTAGCCCAAAACCAGCGTTAGGAGCCTCTAACGCTGGTTTTGACGGCTAACGCCAAACTCTAAATCTAGGCGTTAGTTTTAAACTTATTTGAAAAAACTCGTAATACCAGCGTTGTTTGTAGGTGAGCGATGAGCATAAACTGCTTGTTAGCACCGCACCGTTTATTTGTAAAAATGGGTCAAACAGGTAGACTGAATTTGCAAATACACAAGCTACAAATGCTTGATTAACAGCAGAGAATCTTCTGTTAAATTGAAATACAAACTATATAAAAAGTTTCCAAAGGAACACAGATAAATGTGACCCCATCTCACAGCCATCCATTTTGTTGCATTAATGATGATATTAATTTAATCACATATGGTCTACAGAAATAAAAACATATGTTCTACATAAAAAAATGGTCCCAAAACTTCATACTAACATTGCAGCAAATTGAAAATAAAAATTATAAATAAAAGGGTCTTGTTAGCCCCATCATGTCAGTCTACAGTTAATTCACCTGGGCAAAATTCATTTAGAAGGAGATAGTAAGTGCAATCTTTGGCCCCAAGCATATTGGTTTGCAAATATAAAATAGTCTGTATAATTTCTGCATAATTTCTGCATACTGAGAATGTGGTATGCAGAAATTATACAGACTATTTTATATTTGCAAACAAATATGCTCGGGCCCAAAGAGCCCCATTTATAATCACTATGATGCCCTTTTAATCACTACAGTAACTACATTAAATAACCTTAAACATTGTCAATAGCTGAAGTGCAGTTTGCAGGAATATGCTCTTTTCCAGGAGATGTGGGGAACAGTTAGATCAGGTTCTTCAGAGAGGATGCCATGCTCCTTGATATCCTGCATAAGTTGCAAATAAGGTCTGGACATCCCCCGCGAGGGGGAGCGCATTTTATTGCTGGTGCATCTTTTTTTGCAGTGGTGCTGGGGGCATAATTTTTTGCAGGGGTGCTGGTGGCATCATTTTATTGCAGGGGGGGGGGCTTGGGGCATCATTTTATTGCTGGGGGAGCTGGGGACATCATTTTATTGCGGGAGGGGGCTGGGAACATTATTTTATTGCAGGAGGCTGGCCTGGGGGCTTCATTTTATTGCTGGGGCATCATTTATTGCAGTGGGACTGGTGGCATTTATTGCAGGGAGGCTTAGGGCATCATTTTATTGAAGGGGGGATGGGGGCATCTATTTATTGCTGGGGGCATCCTTTTATTGCAGGGGTGCAGGGGGCATAATTTTATTGTAGGGGGGCTGGGACATCATTTATGGCTGGAGGAATAATTTTATTGCAAGGGGAGCTGGACGTTTATTCAATTGTGTCTCAGGAGTGCGATAAAAACGGAAGATATATCATAATTGAGATAGAGTGTGAGGGAACAAAATATACGTTGTGCAACGTCTATGCCCCAAATTATATAGACCCCACTTTTTGGGATACTTTATATATTAAACTTTTTCCATATGTCGACAAGAATTTAATAGTTGCAGGAGATTTTAATATGACTGTATGCCCACAATTAGATAGAATACGGATTGGAACAAACCCCCAAGACAGGAGTAGAGAAAGGAAAACATTTAAAAACTTTATGAACAAACTAAACCTACTCGATATTTGGAGAATCAAAAATCCAGACACCAAGGCATTTTCATGTGAATCAAAATCACATAAGGCTATGTCAAGAATTGATCTTTTTTTGTTAGCAGATAAGATGATTAAACTAGATTTAAAACCCAGTATACAGGATATAGTTATTTCTGACCATGCAATAATAAAGTTAGAAGTAGAAAGAACCAGAGAGCAAGGTGTTCAGAATACTGGTACAGGATAGTGAGTTTAAGAATTTTTTCATACACGCTTGGACAGACTAGTAACAATAGGGGATATCTGGATAAAGTAGAGATCTTTTGGGAAGCGGCGAAAGCGGTCCTCCGGGGGGAGATTAGAGCGTACTTGGTAAGGTGGAAGAAAAAAATAACAGCCAGAGACCTGCAATTAGCCAATCAATTGAGAAATACCTATAAAGCGTATTTGACAGGACGTGGGAAAAGTACAAAAATGCTAAGTTAAAAAGAGATGTGTTTCTCAAGCAGATAGGACATAGGGAAGATCTTAAATTAAAGGCTTTTTTTTCCAAGTTACCACGGTAGGTCTGCTAAGTTCCTGGCTAAAGTGATCAAAACAGAGAAGGGGAGAAATAATATAGCTAGTATTCAAAAGAATGGTATTACATCACAGGATATTAGAAAAATACTATATGAATACTATCAAGAGTTATATTCAAGGCAGGAAACTAATGAGGCAGCAAAGAGGTCCTTCTGGAATAAGATCTCAATGCCTAAAATATCTTTAGAACAGCTTCGAGAGCTAAACTTACCAATATCGTTAGAAGAAGTGATGGAAGCAATAGAAAAGTTTAAAATGAATAAAGCACCAGGGCCAGATCAAATCCCATCCGAATTTTACAAGATATTGAAGGAGAACATCTCTGAGACGCTAGTTAAGCTATTCAATAAATACTATATTAACAATAAGATGGATTCCCTGTATTTTACCACTTCAGTTGTAACTCTTATCCCGAAAAAAGATAAAGATCTAGAAATGTCCAGCTCATATCGTGCCATCTCACTCTTAAACAATGACTATAAGTTATTAGCTGCTATAGTAGCAGACAGACTTAAGAGGTGCATTAATGATTTTATACACACAGATCAAACAGGTTTCATGCCAGGTAGAAGCGTAACCAAGAATATTCTAAAAGTGCTACTAACGTTAGAATATTTTTGGAATAAAGCCAAGGATGACCGGAAGTTTTTCAGAGAAGATATGGCCGTACTCACATTGGATGCAGAAAAAGCATTCGATTCAATAAACTGGAATCATTTATTTACAGCCTTATCACAGTATGGTCTAACAGGAGGCTTTTTGAATTTTGTAAAACTATTATATAATAACCCATGTTCATATCTTTTAATTAATGGGGGTCTTTCCCCCAAGATCACCCTGACCAGAGGCACAAGACAGGGGTGCCAGCTTTCGCCGCTTCTTTTTAACCTTTCTATAGAACCACTTCAAAATAAATGGTTAAAAAAAAAAAAGCATTCCCCCTCTGTGTGTGACAGTACTACCCTGGGCAGTAATAAGTATTCCCCCTCTGTGTGTGACAGTACTAGCCTGTGCAGTAATAATTATTCACCCTTTGGGTGTCACATTACTACCCTGTGCAGTAATAAGTATTACCCCTTTGTATGTAACAGTACTACCCTGGGGTCTTAGTCTAGCCTAATAGCCTTAAATTTTAAAAGGCTTTTAAATTTTAAGGCTATTAGGCTAGGCTAAGGCAGCAGTCACAAAAAACAATGTAAAGAAACAGAATTTATGCTTACCTGATAAATTACTTTATCTTGCGGTGTATCCAGTCCACGGATTCATCCTTACTTGTGGGATATTCTCATTCCCTACAGGAAGTGGCAAAGAGAGCACACAGCAGAGCTGTCCATATAGCTTCCCCTCTGGCTCCGCCCCCCAGTCATTCGACCGACGGTTAGGAGAAAAAGGAGAAACCATAGGGTGCAGTGGTGACTGTAGTTTAAACAAGAAATTTTAACCTGACTTAATTGCCAGGGTGGGCCGTGGACTGGATACACCGCAAGAGAAAGTAATTTATCAGGTAAGCATAAATTCTGTTTTCTCTTGCAAGGTGTATCCAGTCCACGGATTCATCCTTACTTGTGGGATACCAATACCAAAGCTTTAGGACACGGATGAAGGGAGGGAACAAGACAGGTAACCTAAACGAAAGGCACCACTGCTTGCAAAACCTTTCTCCCAAAAATAGCTTCCGAAGAAGCAAAAGTATAGAATTTGTAAAATTTGGCAAAAGTATGCAGTGAAGACCAAGTCGCTGCCTTACAAATCTGTTCAACAGAAGCCTCATTCTTGAAAGCCCAAGTGGAAGCCACAGCTCTGGTGGAATGAGCTGTAATTCGTTCAGGAGGCTGCTGCCCAGCAGTCTCATAAGACAATCGGATGATGCTTTTCAACCAAAAGGAAAGAGAGGTAGCAGTCAATTTCTGACCTCTCCTCTTACCGGAATAGACAACAAACAAAGATGATGTTTGTCTGAAATCCTTAGTTGGTTGTAAATAGAATTTCAAAGCACGAACCACATCAAGATTGTGTAAGAAAACCAGGTTTGGTACGCAAAACTACCTTATCTGCATGGAACACCAGATAGGGTGAATTAGACTGCAAAGCAGACAATTCTGAAACTCTTCGAGTAGAAGATATAGCTACCAAAAACAAAACTTTCCAAGATAACTTAATATCTATGGAATGTAAAGGTTCAAACGGAACCCCTTGAAGAACTGAAAGAACTAAATTTAGACTCCATGGAGGAGCCACAGGTTTATAGACAGGCTTGATTCCGACTAAAGCCTGTGCAAACGCTTGAACATCTGGTACTTCTGCCAGACGCTTGTGTAAAAGGATAGACAGAGTGGATATCTGTCCCTTTAAGGAACTAGCTGACAAACCTTTCTCCAATCCTTCTTGGAGAAAAAACAATATCCTTGGAATCCTAATCTTACTCCATGAGTAACCCTTGGATTCACACCAACAAAGATATTTCCGCCATATCTTATGGTAAATTTTCCTGGTGACAGGCTTTCTAGCTTGGATCAGAGTATCTATGACTGATTCAGAGAACCCACGCTTGGATAGAATTAAGCGTTCAATCTCCAAGCAGTCAGGTGCAGAGAAACTAGATTTGGATGCTTGAATGGACCATGTATTAGAAGATCCTGCCTCATTGGCAGTGTCCATGGTGGGACAGATGACATGTCCACTAGGTCTGCATACCAAGTCCTGCGTGGCCACGCAGGCGCTATCAGAATTACCGAAGCCTTCTCCTGTTTGATTCTGGCTACCAGCCGAGGGAGAAGGGGAAACGGTGGAAAGACATAAGCCTGATTGAAGGACCAAGGCGCTACTAGAGTATCTATCAATGCCGCCTTGGGGTCCCTGGACCTGGATCCGTAAAGAGGAAGTTTGGTGTTCTGACGGGACACCATCAGATCCAACTCTGGAATGCCCCATAGCTGGGTCAGCTGAGCAAAAACCTCCGGGTGGAGTTCCCACTCCCCCGGGTGAAAAGTCTGACGACTTAGGAAATCCGCTTCCCAGTTGTCTACTCCTGGGATGTGAATTGCAGATAGATGGCAAGAGTGATCCTCCGCCCACCTGATTATCTTGGTTACTTCCTTTATCGCTAAGGAACTCTTTGTTCCTCCCTGATGATTGATGTATGCTACAGTCGTGATGTTGTCCGACTGAAATCTGATGAATTTGGCCGCCGCTAGCTGAGGCCATGCCTGGAGCGTGTTGAATATCGCTCTCAGTTCCAAAATGTTTATCGGGAGAAGAGACTCTTCCCGAGACCATAGGCCCTGAGCTTTCAGGGAGCCCCAGAACGCGCCCCAGCCTAACAGACTGGCGTCGGTCTTTACAATGATCCACTCCGGTCTGCGAAAGCACATTCCCTGAGACAGGTGATCCTGAGACAACCACCAGAGAAGAGAATCTCTGGTTTTCTGGTCCAGTTGGATTTGAGGAGACAAATCTGCATAATCCCCATTCCACTGTTTGAGTATGCACAATTGCAGTGGCCTGAGATGAATTCCAGCAAAAGGGACTACGTCCATTGCTGCTACCATTAATCCGATTACCTCCATGCACTGAGCTACAGATGGCCGAGGAATGGAATGAAGAGCTCGGCAAGTACTTAAAAGCTTTAACCTTCTGACCTCCGTCAGAAATATTTTCATTTCTACCAAGTCTATTAATGTTCCCAGGAAGGGAACCCTTGTGAGCGGGGACAGAGAACTTTTGATTGAAGATATAAAACTACAAATCTAACACCACATTCACTTTACCCTCCCGTGGAGATGCTACTTGTTAGAGCGGCAAAGAGAATGACTGGGGGGCGGAGCCAGAGGGGGAGCTATATGGACAGCTCTGCTGTGTGCTCTCTTTGCCACTTCCTGTAGGGAATGAGAATATCCCACAAGTAAGGATGAATCCGTGGACTGGATACACCTTGCAAGAGAAACAGAATTCTAATCAGTGAGCTGAATTTAATATGGGGTGGTGCAACTGCAATGTTTCAGAAACCCTTAAAAAACACAAAAAACTATTTGTAGAAAGGCAGCAGTCACAGTGACACTTCAGTTTTGCTTAGAACTAGCACAGCATTAGCAATGTATTTCAATCAAAGGTAGACTAGTTTTTGGATGGAATCTACTACTTGATAAATTTATATTAATTTCATAAGGTCAGTGACTGACCTTATGAAATTAATATCAACTTATCAAGTAGTATATTCCATCCAAAAACTAGTCTTCCTTATGAAATTAATATACATTTTCAAGTAGTAGATTCCATCCAAAAACTAGTCTTCCTTTGATTGAAACACATTGCTAATGCTATGCTAGTTCTAAGTAAAACAGAAGTGTCACTGTGACTGTTGCCTTTCTACAAAAAGTTTTTTTTTTTTAAAGGGTTTCCGGAACATTGCACCACCCCATATTAAATTCAGCTCACTGATTAGAATTCTGTTCTTTACATTTTTTTTTAGTAGTAAGGGGCTGAACATTATGTCAACAATCTATAGCACATCAGGGACAAGGCACTGGCAGATAGTGACTGCTACTGTAACTGAAGCTTTCAATGTCTTCTAGGAATTACTGGACTGGCAGTCTATGGGTTACAAAGTAAAAACTGAAATCTGATATAGGATGCTCTGCTGCTGATTCTCCAAGAGCTGTTGATTAAACTTTGCAGGCTTTTAATCACAGAAAGTTATAGTTGTCTGAAAATGCATGTCAGTTCTCTTCATGCATCATAAATACAGATTTCACACGTTAGCCTTGTGATTTATGTCTGTGTGCTTTGATGGGTATTTCTGCTAACTACTGTCATAAGAGTCATTTTAACACTCTTGTCACAAAAACAACAAACATGGAAAGTGTTTAGGCTTTTTATTGAAGAATATATTAATGTTCATTTTCTACACAACATTTTTCTTTTATGTTTCAGATAGAACATACAATATTAAAGACTTTTACATTTTACTTATGTTATCCAATTTACTTTTTTCTTTTAGTATCCTTTGAAAAGCATACCAAGGTAGGCTAAGGAGCAGCAATGCACTACTCGGAGCAGCTGGTGATTGGTGGTTGTGCATATGCCTCTTGTCATTGGCTCATTTAATATGTTCAGTTAGCATGAAGTTGTGCATTGCTGCATGTCCATCAACAAAGGATAACAAGAGAATGAAGCAACATTATTAATAGCCTCACCAGCCTCTGAACTCACCGCACGTCACGTAATGGTAATTAAACCACACAGTAATTATAAATTCAATGCTTAAAATAACAGCAATATCTCAGATAAGTATGTGAAGGAAGCTGCTGAATGATAGATAACTGCTATCATCCAAGATGTAGCAGCTGCAAATAATGCTTTTACTGAGTAAAAACATAATTTATGCTTACCTGATAAATTCCTTTCTTCTGTAGTGTGATCAGTCCACGGGTCATCATTACTTGTGGGATATTAACTGCTCCCCTACAGGAAGTGCAAGAGGATTCACCCAGCAGAGTTGCTATATAGCTCCTCCCCTCTACGTCACCTCCAGTCATTCGACCAAGGACCAACGAGAAAGGAGAAGCCAAGGGTGTAGTGGTGACTGGAGTATAATTTAAAAAAAATAAAAAAATATTTACCTGCCTTAAAAAACAGGGCGGGCCGTGGACTGATCACACTACAGAAGAAAGGAATTTATCAGGTAAGCATAAATTATGTTTTCTTCTGTTAAGTGTGATCAGTCCACGGGTCATCATTACTTGTGGGATACCAATACCAAAGCAAAAGTACACGGATGACGGGAGGGATAGGCAGGCTCTTTATACAGAAGGAACCACTGCCTGAAGAACCTTTCTCCCAAAAATAGCCTCCGAGGAAGCAAAAGTGTCAAATTTGTAAAATTTGGAAAAAGTATGAAGCGAAGACCAAGTTGCAGCCTTGCAAATCTGTTCAACAGAGGCCTCATTCTTAAAGGCCCAAGTGGAAGCCACAGCTCTAGTGGAATGAGCTGTAATTCTTTCAGGAGGCTGCTGTCCAGCAGTCTCATAATCTAAACGAATTATGCTACGAAGCCAAAAAGAGAGAGAGGTAGCAGAAGCTTTTTGACCTCTCCTCTGACCAGAGTAAACGACAAACAGGGAAGACGTTTGTCGAAAATCTTTAGTTGCCTGTAAATAAAATTTAAGGGCACGAACTACATCCAGATTGTGCAAAAGACGTTCCTTCCTCGAAGAAGGATTTGGGCACAAGGATGGAACAACAATCTCCTGATTGATATTCCTGTTAGTGACTACCTTAGGTAAGAACCCAGGTTTAGTACGCAGAACTACCTTATCCGAGTGAAAAATCAAATAAGGAGAATCACAATGTAAGGCTGATAACTCAGAGACTCTTCGAGCCGAGGAAATAGCCATTAAAAATAGAACTTTCCAAGATAACAACTTTATATCAATGGAATGAAGGGGTTCAAACGGAACACCCTGTAAAACGTTAAGAACAAGGTTTAAACTCCATGGTGGAGCCACAGCTTTAAACACAGGTTTAATCCTGGCCAAAGCCTGACAAAAAGCCTGAACGTCTGGAACTTCTGACAGACGCTTGTGTAACAGAATGGACAGAGCTGAGATCTGTCCCTTTAAGGAACTAGCGGATAACCCCTTTTCTAAACCTTCTTGTAGAAAAGACAATATCCTAGGAATCCTAACCTTACTCCAAGAGTAACCTTTGGATTCGCACCAATATAGGTATTTACGCCATATTTTATGGTAAATCTTTCTGGTAACAGGCTTCCTAGCCTGTATTAAGGTATCAATAACTGACTCAGAAAAACCACGCTTTGATAAGATCAAGCGTTCAATTTCCAAGCAGTCAGCTTCAGAGAAGTTAGATTTTGATGTTTGAAAGGACCCTGAATCAGAAGGTCCTGTCTCAGAGGTAACGACCAAGGTGGACAGAATGACATGTCCACCAGATCTGTATACCAAGTCCTGCGTGGCCATGCAGGCGCTATTAGAATCACTGATGCTTTCTCCTGTTTGATTCTGGCAATCAATCGAGGAAGCATCGGGAAAGGTGGAAACACATAAGCCATCCTGAAGGTCCATGGTGCTGTCAAGGCATCTATCAGGACCGCTCCCGGATCCCTGGATCTGGACCCGTAGCGCGGAAGTTTGGCGTTCTGTCGAGACGCCATGAGATCTATCTCTGGTTTGCCCCAACGTCGAAGTATTTGGGCAAAGACCTCTGGATGAAGTTCCCACTCCCCCGGATGAAAAGTCTGACGACTTAAGAAATCCGCCTCCCAGTTCTCCACTCCCGGGATGTGGATTGCAGACAGGTGGCAAGAGTGAGACTCTGCCCAGCGAATTATCTTCGATCCTTCCATCATTGCTAGGGAGCTTCTTGTCCCTCCCTGATGGTTGATATAAGCTACAGTCGTGATGTTGTCCGACTGGAACCTGATGAACCCCCGAGTTGTTAACTGGGGCCAAGCCAGAAGAGCATTGAGGACTGCTCTCAATTCCAGAATGTTTATTGGAAGAAGACTCTCCTCCTGATTCCATAGTCCCTGAGCCTTCAGAGAATTCCAGACAGCGCCCCAACCTAGTAGGCTGGCGTCTGTTGTTACAATTGACCAGTCTGGCCTGCTGAATGGCATTCCCCTGGACAGATGTGGCCGATAAAGCCACCATAGAAGAGAATTTCTGGTCTCTTGATTCAGATTTAGAGTGGAATGAAGGACACGGCATGCATTTTGAAGTTTTGTTAACCTGTCCTCTGTCAGGTAAATCTTCATTTCTACAGAATCTATCAGAGTCCCCAGGAAGGGAACTCTTGTGAGTGGAAAGAGAGAACTTTTCTCTTCGTTCACTTTCCATCCATGCGACCTTAGAAATGCCAGTACTATCTCTGTATGAGATTTGGCAGTTTGAAAGCTTGAAGCTTGTATCAGTATGTCGTCTAAGTACGGAGCTACTGAAATTCCTCGCGGTCTTAGTACCGCCAGAAGAGTGCCCAGAACCTTTGTGAAGATTCTTGGAGCCGTAGCCAGTCCGAATGGAAGAGCTACAAACTGGTAATGCCTGTCTAAAAAGGCAAATCTTAGATACCGGTAATGACTTTTGTGAATCGGTATGTGAAGGTAAGCATCCTTTAAATCCACTGTGGTCATGTACTGACCCTCTTGGATCATGGGCAAAATTGTTCGAATAGTTTCCATCTTGAACGATGGAACTCTTAGGAATTTGTTTAGGATCTTTAAATCCAAGATTGGCCTGAAGGTTCCCTCTTTTTTGGGAACTACAAACAGATTTGAGTAAAACCCTTGTCCTTGTTCCAACCGCGGAACTGGATGGATCACTCCCATTAATAAAAGATCTTGTACGCAGCGTAGAAACGCTTCCTTCTTTGTTAGGTTTGTTGACAACCTTGACAGATGAAATCTCCCTCTTGGGGGAGAGGATTTGAAGTCCAGAAGGTATCCCTGAGATATGATCTCTAACGCCCAGGGATCCTGAACATCTCTTGCCCAAGCCTGGGCGAAGAGGGAAAGTCTGCCCCCCACTAGATCCGGTCCCGGATCGGGGGCCCTCAATTCATGCTGTCTTAGGGGCAGCAGCAGGTTTTCTGGCCTGTTTGCCCCTGTTCCAGGACTGGTTAGGTTTCCAGCCTTGTCTGTAGCGAGCAACAGCTCCTTCCTGTTTTGGTGCAGAGGAAGTTGATGCTGCTCCTGCTTTGAAATTACGAAAGGAACGAAAATTGGACTGTCTAGCCTTGGCTTTGGCCTTGTCCTGAGGCAGGGCATGACCTTTACCTCCTGTAATGTCAGCAATAATCTCTTTCAAGCCGGGCCCGAATAAGGTCTGCCCTTTGAAAGGAATATTAAGCAATTTAGATTTAGACGTAACATCAGCTGACCAGGATTTCAGCCACAGAGCTCTGCGTGCCTGAATGGCGAATCCTGAATTTTTAGCCGCAAGTTTAGTTAAATGTACTACGGCATCTGAAATAAATGAATTAGCTAACTTAAGGAATTTAAGTTTGTGTGTGATGTCATCTAGTGTGGATGATTGAAGTGTCTCTTCCAGAGACTCAAACCAAAATGCTGCTGCAGCCGTGACAGGCGCAATACATGCAAGAGGTTGCAATATAAACCCTTGTTGAACAAACATTTTCTTAAGGTAACCCTCTAATTTTTTATCCATTGGATCTGAAAAAGCACAGCTATCCTCCACTGGGATAGTGGTACGCTTAGCTAAAGTAGAAACTGCTCCCTCCACCTTAGGGACCATTTGCCATAAGTCCCGTGTGGCGGCGTCTATTGGAAACATTTTTCTGAATATAGGAGGGGGTGAGAAAGGCACACCGGGTCTATCCCACTCCTTAGTAACAATGTCAGTAAGTCTCTTAGGTATAGGAAAAACGTCAGTACTCGTCGGTACCGCAAAATATTTATCCAACCTACACATTTTTTCTGGGATTGCAACTGTGTTACAATCATTCAGAGCCGCTAATACCTCCCCTAGTAACACACGGAGGTTCTCAAGCTTAAATTTAAAATTTGAAATGTCTGAGTCCAGTTTATTTGGATCAGAACCGTCACCCACAGAATGAAGCTCTCCGTCTTCACGTTCTGCAAACTGTGACGCAGTATCAGACATGGCCCTTGCATTATCAGCGCACTCTGTTCTCATCCCAGAGTGATCACGTTTACCTCTTAGTTCTGGTAGTTTAGCCAAAACTTCAGTCATAACAGTAGCCATATCTTGTAATGTGATTTGTAATGGCCGCCCAGATGCACTCGGCGCTACAATATCACGCACCTCCTGAGCGGGAGATGCAGGTACTGACACGTGAGGCGAGTTAGTCGGCATAACTCTCCCCTCGTTGTTTGGTGAAATATGTTCAATTTGTACAGATTGACTGTTTTTTAAAGTAGCATCAATACATTTAGTACATAAATTTCTATTGGGCTCCACTTTGGCATTAACACATATAGCACAGAGATATTCCTCTGAATCAGACATGTTTAACACACTAGCAAATAAACAGCAACTTGGAAATACTTTTCAAAGTAATTTACAAATAATATGAAAACGAACTGTGCCTTTAAGAAGCACAGAAAAATATTATAACAGATAAAATAATTAAGTTATAGCATCAATCTTTGTCAGAATATACAGTTTTAGCAAAGGATTGTTCCCCTCAGCAAATGATAACTAACCCAGGCAGCAGAAAAAAATACACAAATAAACGTTTTTTATATCACAGTCAATACAATCAGCACAGCTCTGCTGTAATGATTACTTCCCTCAAAAAAGGCTTTGGAGATCCCTGAACTCTGTAGAGATGAACCGGATCATGCAGGAAGAAAATGAACCTCTGACTGAGTTTTTCTGATGCTTAGAAAAAGCGCCAAAAATCGCCCCTCCCCCACACACATAACAGTGAGAGGGATCAGTGAACTGCTCTAATTTAAATCAAAACTATTGCCAAGTGGAAAAATAGTGCCCAAAACATTTTTTCACCCAGTACCTCAGAGGAAAAAAACGTTTTTACATGCCAGCAAAAAAACGTTTTACCTCAATAATTAATTGTCATTTAAAACCTATTGCAAGTCCCTGCAAAATAGGTTAAGTCTATGTATACAGTTTAAAAGCCAGAGAAGTACCATTTCCCAGAAAACTGAAGTGTAAAATATACATACATGACAGCCTGATATCAGCTACATCTACTGCATTCAAGGCTGAGTTTACATTATAACGGTATGGCAGGATTTTCTCATCAATTCCATGTCAGAAAATAATAAACTGCTACATACCTCTTTGCAGATTAATCTGCCTGCTGTCCCCTGATCTGAAGTTTACCTCTCCTCAGATGGCCGAGAAACAGCAATATGATCTTAACTACTCCGGCTAAAATCATAGAAAAACTCAGGTAGATTCTTCTTCAAATTCTACCAGAGAAGGAATAACACACTCCGGTGCTATTATAAAATAACCAACTTTTGATTGAAGATATAAAAACTAAATATATCACCATAGTCCTCTCACACATCCTATCTAGTCGTTGGGTGCAAGAGAATGACTGGAGGTGACGTAGAGGGGAGGAGCTATATAGCAACTCTGCTGGGTGAATCCTCTTGCACTTCCTGTAGGGGAGCAGTTAATATCCCACAAGTAATGATGACCCGTGGACTGATCACACTTAACAGAAGAAAATGTATCTAGTTCACCAGTCAAAAAAAGTTACATCTTGGCTGCTACTTTATAGATACATACAAAAAGCAAAACTGTAGTTAGGATCTATACTGATTTAAGAAAAAAAATAAGATGTGTCCACATTCAACAATTATCTTTGGAAAGGGACATCTCTATATCACGTGGGCTATATCTACATAGTATCTATATCCATTATTTGTGTCTGTCTGTCTATCCACACTGTAAGAGGTTGACAAATGTATGTAAAGCTTAGCAGTGATCTAGAAAACACACAATACACAAACATACACACTACACACTGAAGAACACATACACCCAAACACACAAATATATTATATAACACTTATTGCTACCTCTGCATAAAAGCACATACTACTCTCATTTTACAACATAATACTTGCATTACTATTTTACCTTTTGTTTGTAAGAGTGTATACATATAATAAAAAAATGAAAACAAACACAAACAAAGATTTTAGATACAAAAACTGACTAATATATTAGCTTGTTCCTCACCCCAAGTAGAAAAATATTTAGACAAACTTACATTGGCATTTTTTTTATTTAAAGTATAGACTGTTTAGAAAAACATAATTTATGCTTACCTGATAAATTCCTTTCTCCTGTAGTGTGGTCAGTCCACGGGTCATCATTACTTGTGGGATATTTGCTCCTCCCCAACAGGAAGTGCAAGAGGATCACCCAAGCAGAGCTGCTATATAGCTCCTCCCCTCTACGTCACACCCAGTCATTCGACCGAGAACCAACGAGAAAGGAGAAGCTAAAGGGTGCAGTGGTGACTGGAGTATAATTTAAAAATTTTGACCTGCCATAAAAAACAGGGCGGGCCGTGGACTGACCACACTACAGGAGAAAGGAATTTATCAGGTAAGCATAAATTATGTTTTCTCCTGTTAAGTGTGGTCAGTCCACGGGTCATCATTACTTGTGGGATACCAATACCAAAGCTAAAGTACACGGATGACGGGAGGGACAGGCAGGATCTTTATACGGAAGGAACCACTGCCTGAAGAACCTTTCTCCCAAAAACAGCCTCCGAAGAAGCAAAAGTGTCAAATTTGTAAAATTTGGAAAAAGTATGAAGCGAAGACCAAGTTGCAGCCTTGCAAATCTGTTCAACAGAGGCCTCATTCTTAAAGGCCCAAGTGGAAGCCACAGCTCTAGTGGAATGAGCTGTAATTCTTTCAGGAGGCTGCTGTCCAGCAGTCTCATAAGCTAAACGTATTATGCTACGAAGCCAAAAAGAGAGAGAGGTAGCAGAAGCTTTTTGACCTCTCCTCTGACCAGAATAAACGACAAACAGGGAAGACGTTTGTCGAAAATCTTTAGTTGCCTGTAAATAAAATTTCAGGGCACGAACTACATCCAGATTGTGTAGAAGTCGTTCCTTCTTTGAAGAAGGATTTGGACACAAGGATGGAACAACAATCTCTTGATTGATATTCCTGTTAGTGACTACCTTAGGTAAGAACCCAGGTTTAGTACGCAGAACTACCTTGTCTGAGTGAAAAATCAGATAAGGAGAATCACAATGTAAGGCTGATAACTCAGAGACTCTTCGAGCCGAGGAAATAGCCATTAAAAACAGAACTTTCCAAGATAACAATTTTATATCAATGGAATGAAGGGGTTCAAACGGAACACCCTGTAAAACGTTAAGAACTAGGTCTAAACTCCATGGCGGAGCAACGGTTTTAAACACAGGCTTAATCCTGGCCAAAGCCTGACAAAAAGCCTGAACGTCTGGAACTTCTGACAGACGTTTGTGTAACAGAATGGACAGAGCTGAGATCTGTCCCTTTAAGGAACTAGCGGATAAACCCTTTTCTAAACCTTCTTGTAGAAAAGACAATATCCTAGGAATCCTAACCTTACTCCAAGAGTAACCTTTGGATTCGCACCAATATAGGTATTTACGCCATATTTTATGGTAAATCTTTCTGGTAACAGGCTTCCTAGCCTGTATTAAGGTATCAATTACTGACTCAGAAAATCCACGTTTTGATAAAATCAAGCGTTCAATTTCCAGGCAGTCAGCTTCAGAGAAATTAGATTTTGATGTTTGAAGGGACCCTGAATCAGAAGGTCCTGTCTCAGAGGCAGAGACCAAGGTGGACAGGATGACATGTCCACTAGATCTGCATACCAGGTCCTGCGTGGCCACGCAGGCGCTATTAGAATCACCAATGTCCTCTCCTGTTTGATCCTGGCAATCAATCGAGGAAGCATCGGGAAGGGTGGAAACACATAAGCCCTCCCGAAGGTCCAAGGTGCTGTCAAAGCATCTACCAGGGCCGCTCCCGGATCCCTGGATCTGGACCCGTAACAAGGAAGCTTGGCGTTCTGTCGAGACGCCATGAGATCTATTTCTGGTTTGCCCCAACGTTGAAGTATTTGGGCAAAGACCTCCGGATGAAGTTCCCACTCCCCCGGATGAAAAGTCTGACGACTTAGGAAATCCGCCTCCCAGTTCTCCACTCCCGGGATGTGGATTGCTGATAAGTGGCAAGAGTGAGACTCTGCCCAGTGAATTATCTTTGATACTTCCATCATCGCTAGGGAGCTTCTTGTCCCTCCTTGATGGTTGATGTAAGCTACAGTCGTGATGTTGTCCGACTGAAACCTGATGAACCCCCGAGTTGTTAACTGGGGCCAAGCCAGAAGGGCATTGAGAACTGCTCTCAATTCCAGAATGTTTATTGGCAGGAGACTCTCCTCCTGAGTCCATGATCCCTGAGCCTTCAGAGAATTCCAGACAGCGCCCCAACCTAGCAGGCTGGCGTCTGTTGTTACAATTGTCCAATCTGGCCTGCTGAATGGCATCCCCCTGGACAGATGTGGCCGAGAAAGCCACCATAGAAGAGAATTTCTGGTCTCTTGATCCAGATTCAGAGTAGGGGACAAATCTGAGTAATCCCCATTCCACTGACTTAGCATGCACAATTGCAGCGGTCTGAGATGTAAGCGTGCAAAGGGTACTATGTCCATTGCAGCTACCATTAAGCCGATCACCTCCATGCATTGAGCCACTGATGGGTGTTGAATGGAATGAAGGACACGGCAAGCATTTGAAGCTTTGTTAACCTGTCTTCTGTCATGTAGATCTTCATTTCGACAGAATCTATAAGAGTCCCCAAGAAGGGAACTCTTGTGAGTGGAAAGAGAGAACTCTTCTTTTCGTTTACCTTCCACCCATGCGATCTTAGAAATGCCAGTACTAACTCTGTATGAGACTTGGCAGTTTGAAAGCTTGAAGCCTGTATCAGAATGTCGTCTAGGTACGGAGCTACCAAAATTCCTTGCGGTCTTAGCACCGCCAGAAGAGCACCCAGAACCTTTGTGAAGATTCTTGGAGCCGTAGCCAACCCGAATGGAAGAGCTACAAACTGGTAATGCCTGTCTAGGAAGGCAAACCTTAGATACCGGTAATGATCTCTGTGAATCGGTATGTGAAGGTAAGCATCCTTTAAATCCACTGTGGTCATGTACTGACCCTTTTGGATCATGGGTAGAATTGTCCGAATAGTTTCCATTTTGAACGATGGAACTCTTAGGAATTTGTTTAGGATCTTTAAATCCAAGATTGGTCTGAAGGTTCCTTCTTTCTTGGGAACCACAAACAGATTTGAGTAAAACCCCTGTCCGCGTTCCGACCGCGGAACCGGATGGATCACTCCCATTAGTAACAGATCTTGTACACAGCGTAGAAACGCCTCTTTCTTTATTTGGTTTGTTGACAACCTTGACAGATGGAATCTCCATTTTGGGGGAGAGGATTTGAAGTCCAGAAGATATCCCTGAGATATGATCTCTAACGCCCAGGGATCCTGGACATCTCTTTCCCAAGCCTGGGCGAAGAGAGAAAGTCTGCCCCCCACTAGATCCGTTCCCGGATCGGGGGCCCTCAATTCATGCTGTCTTAGGGGCAGCAGCAGGTTTTCTGGCCTGCTTGCCCTTGTTCCAGGACTGGTTAGGTCTCCAGCCTTGTCTGTAGCGAGCAACAGCTCCTTCCTGCTTTGGTGCAGAGGAAGTTGATGCTGCTCCTGCCTTGAAATTACGAAAGGAACGAAAATTAGACTGTCTAGCCCTAGGTTTGGCTCTGTCTTGAGGCAGGGCATGGCCTTTACCTCCTGTAATGTCAGCGATAATTTCTTTCAAACCGGGCCCGAATAAGGTCTGCCCTTTGAAAGGTATGTTAAGTAACTTAGATTTAGAAGTAACGTCAGCTGACCAGGATTTTAGCCACAGTGCTCTGCGTGCCTGAATGGCGAATCTGGAATTCTTAGCCGTAAGTTTAGTTAAATGTACTACGGCATCTGAAACAAATGAATTAGCTAGCTTAAGTGTTTTAAGCCTGTTTGAAATCTCCTCTATAGTTATTGAGTCAAGAGTCTCTTCCAGGGACTCGGACCAAAAAGCGGCCGCGGCCGTGACAGACGCAATACATGCAAGGGGTTGCAATATAAAACCTTGTTGAACAAACATTTTCTTAAGGTAACCCTCTAATTTTTTATCCATTGGATCTGAAAAGGCACAGCTATCCTCCACCGGGATAGTGGTACGCTTAGCCAGAGTAGAAACCGCTCCCTCCACCTTAGGGATCGTCTGCCATAAGTCCCGTGTGGTGGCGTCTATTGGAAACATTTTTCTAAATACAGGAGGGGGGGAAAAGGGTACACCGGGCCTAAACCCACTCCTTAGTAATTATCTCTGTAAGCCTCTTAGGTATAGGAAATACGTCAGTACTCGCCGGTACCGCATAGTATCTATCCAGCCTACATAATTTCTCTGGGATTGCAACGGTGTTACAATCATTCAGAGCCGCTAATACCTCCCCTAGCAGTACGCGGAGGTTTTCAAGCTTAAACTTAAAATTAGAAATGTCTGAATCCACTCTATTGGGATCAGAACCGTCACCTGCAGATTGAAGCTCTCCGTCCTCATGTTTCGCATACTGTGACGCAGTATCTGACATGGCCCTATTATTATCAGCGCACTCTGTTCTCACCCCAGAGTGGTCACGCTTCCCTCTAAGTTCTGGTAATTTAGACAAAACTTCAGTCATAACATTAGCCATGTCCTGCAATGTGATTTGTAATGGCCGCCCTGAAGTACCCGGCGTTACAATATCACGCACCTCCCGAGCGGGAGATGCAGGTACTGACACGTGAGGGGAGTTAGTCGGCATAACTTTCCTCTCGTTGTCTGGTGAATGATGTTCAATTTGTACAGATTGACTTTTATTTAAAGTAGCATCAATGCAATTAGTACATAAATTTCTATTGGGCTCCACTTTGGCTTTAGCACATATAGCACAGAGATATTCCTCTGAGTCAGACATGTTTAACACACTAGCAATTAAACCAGCAAACTTGGAAATACTTTTCAATTCAATTTACAAATAGTATGAAAAAAAAACGTACTGTGCCTTTAAGAAGCACAGAAAGTTATGACAGTTGAGTAACAATAAAACGGATAAACTATAAAATCAAATTCTTTCCGGTAAAAATACAATTTTAGCAAAGGATTGCCCCCATTAGTAATGGATAACTAACCCTTCAATAGCAGAAAAAATGTACAGAATATAACGTTTTTTATCACAGTCAAAGCACAATCTCACAGGTCTGCTGTGAGTGATTACCTCCCTCAAAATAACTTTTGAAGACCCTTGAGCTCTGTAGAGACGAACCGGATCATGCATGGAAGAAAAACAGACTTGTGACTGAATTTCTGATGCGTAGTAAAAGCGCCAAATTAAGCCCCTCCCCCTCACACACAACAGTGAGGGAGATCAGTAAACTGTCTTAAATTAAATAAAATGCCCGCCAAGTGGATAAAAATAGTGCCCAAAACAATTTTTCACCCAGTACCTCAGAAAATTAAACGATTTAACATGCCAGCAAAACGTTTAACATCAAATAAATGAATTGTCATAGAAAGCCTGCTGCTAGTCGTTCTCACTGCAAGATAGGCTAAAGTTTTATGCATACAGTATTATTCCAGTGAAGTGCCATTCCCCAGAATACTGAAGTGAAAATATACATACATGACAGCCTGATACCAGTTGCTACTACTGCATTTAAGGCTGAACTTACATTATATAGGTATTGGCAGTATTTTCTAGTCAATTCCATTCCTCAGAAAATAATATGCTGCTACATACCTCTTTGCAGGTGAACCTGCCCGCTGTCCCCTGATCTGAAGTTTAACTCACTCCTCAGATGGCCGAGAACAGCAACATGATCTTAACTACTCCGGTTAAAATCATACAGAAACTCAGGTAGATTCTTCTTCAAATTCTCCCTGAGAAGGAACAACACACTCCGGTGCTGTTTTAAAATAACAAACTTTTGATTGAAGTTATAAAAACTAAGTATAATCACCACAGTCCTCTCACACATCCTATCTATTAGTTGGGTGCAAGAGAATGACTGGGTGTGACGTAGAGGGGAGGAGCTATATAGCAGCTCTGCTTGGGTGATCCTCTTGCACTTCCTGTTGGGGAGGAGCAAATATCCCACAAGTAATGATGACCCGTGGACTGACCACACTTAACAGGAGAAAAAAGTTTTATAAGTTGAAAGCTCACTATTCTACCAATTTTGTCCCTATGTGGTTTTTTGTGTGTGCAATATATAGATAGATACATAAATAGATTATTATTAAATATTTTGGTTTACTATATGTTTGAACCAACCACTGATTTATGCAATGTAACTTTGTGGTGGTTATTGTATTTCTAATTAGGTTTCCAAGAGGAACTTTTTTGGGGTTAGCTAAATAAACCACAGCAGATGAGGATAAATAAACGGTTTTGTAGGTGCCTAACTTGGCTCCGTTGAAGTTAAAATCCCTAGAGGACTGAGCTCTCCCCTCTTTACTTTGTATTAACTGTTTGAAAGATTTTCAAATGATGAAATGTATTCCTTTTGCAAACATTTCTAATTACAAGGTCAAGTGTATCAGCACTAGACACAACCTAAGAGTGTAATTATTTATCTAAAACAGTTTTAGTGTACTTAGGTCTTGTTGTTCCAGATCATTGCTTTTAATATTCTCTGATTTTAAATATTTTAATACAATCGTTATGTTTTAATATGTGCTTGTGAACACAGTTACACCAACACTTCACATTTATGACATAATTTTTCTCAGAAGTTCTGAGAGTGCTAAAAGTGTATTCTTCTTACAATCAGTGACAGCCTTTCCACCTATTGTTAATGAATTAAACCCATATTTTCAAATAGCATCCAGTCTCCAACCTGCAGATCTGGTAGGTCAAACCTGTCCACAATGCGATCTAAGCCATCACAAGTTGGACCCCAAATACTGCTTCAGTAGAATTTCTCATCTGGTTTTGACTTCTTTTGAAGGACTGTCTTGACATGTGCATGATCGTACAAGATGCAATTAAAGGAGCCAGATACACCATCCTTCACATACGGCTAGATTTAGAGTTTGGCAGCCAAAGGGGTGCGTTAGCTACGCATGCTTTTTTTCCCCCGCACCTTTTAAATACCGCTGGTATTTAGAGTTCACAGAATGGCTGGGTTTTCAGTGCGTTAGGCTCCAAAAAGGGAGCGTATAGCATAATTTAACGCCACTGCAACTCTCGATACCAGCGGTGCTTACGGACGCGGCCAGCTTCAAAAACGTGCTCGTGCACGATTCCCCCATAGAAAACAATGGGGCTGCTTGAGCTGAAAAAAAACCTAACACCTGCAAAAAAGCCGCGTTCAGCTCCTAACGCAGCCCCATTGTTTTCTATGGGGAAACACTTCCTACGTCTGCACCTAACACTCTAACGTGTACCCCGAGTCTAAACACCCCTAACCTTACACTTATTAACCCCTAATCTGCCGCCCCCGCTATTGCTGACCCCTGCATATTATTTTTAACCCCTAATCTGCCGCTCCGTACACCCCCGCCACCTACATTATCCCTATGTACCCCTAATCTGCTGCCCTAACATCGCCGACCCCTATATTATATTTATTAACCCTTAATCTGCCGCCCCCAACGTCGCCTCCACCTAACTACACTTATTAACCCCTAATCTGCCGACCGGACCTGAGCGCTACTATAATAAATGTATTAACCCCTAATCCGCCTCACTCCCGCCTCAATAACCCTATAATAAATAGTATTAACTCCTAATCTGCCCTCCCTAACATTGCCGACACCTAACTTCAAGTATTAACCCCTAATCTGCCGACAGGAGCTCACCGCTACTATAATAAATTTATTAACCCCTAAAGCTAAGTCTAACTTTAACCCTAACACCCCCCTAAATTAAATATAATTTAAATCTAACGAAATAAATTAACTCTTATTAAATAAATTATTCCTATTTAAAGCTAAATACTTACCTGTAAAATAAATCCTAATATAGCTACAATATAAATTATAATTATATTGTAGCTATTTTAGGATTAATATTTATTTTACAGGTAACTTTGCAATTATTTTAACCAGGTACAATAGCTATTAAATAGTTAATAACTATTTAATAGTTACCTAGTTAAAATAATTACAAAATTACCTGTAAAATAAATCCTAAACCTAAGTTACAATTAAACCTAACACTACACTATCAATAAATTAATTAAATAAAATACATACAATTATCTACAATTAAACCTAACACTACACTATCAATAAATTAATTAAATACAATATCTACAAATAAATACAATGAAATAAACTAACTAAAGTACAAAAAATAAAAAAGAACTAAGTTACAAATTACACCTACTCTAAGCCCCCTAATAAAATAACAAAGCCCCCCAAAATAAAAAAATGCCCTACCCTATTCTAAATTTAAAAAGTTCAAAGCTCTTTTACCTTACCAGCCCTGAACAGGGCCCTTTGCGGGGCATGCCCCAAAGAATTCAGCTCTTTTGCCTGTAAAAAAAACACATACAATACCCCCCCCCAACATTACAACCCACCACCCACATACCCCTAATCTAACCCAAACCCCCCTTAAATAAACCTAACACTAAGCCCCTGAAGATCTTCCTACCTTATCTTCACCATGCCAGCAGGGCCGCCACTAAAAATTTTGGGGCCCCTGACTTAACCATTGATCAGGCCCCCCCCCCCCCTCTTTTGACATGTGCAATTTTTGACCAAGTGACTAAAACGTATATGCACTTTATTCTTAAGTGTCTATTTAAACTTGGAAATGTTGTAAAGGTAGTAACATACACACACACAGACACACTCATACACTGAAACACACACACTCACACATAAGGATTCACATATAGACACTCTATCAGACACACAAAGAAACACACTCAGACACAGACACCCAAGCAGACACTTAGCACTTGTTTACATTGACCTGACAAGTAATGAGGTAAACTACAGTTTTGTAAAAAACAGAATTTATGTTTACCTGATAAATTTCTTTCTCCAACGGTGTGTCCGGTCCACGGCGTCATCCTTACTTGTGGGATATTCTCTTCCCCAACAGGAAATGGCAAAGAGCCCAGCAAAGCTGGTCACATGATCCCTCCTAGGCTCCGCCTACCCCAGTCATTCGACCGACGTTAAGGAGGAATAATAGCATAGGAGAAACCATATGGTACCGTGGTGACTGTAGTTAAAGAAAATAAATTATCAGACCTGATTAAAAAACCAGGGCGGGCCGTGGACCGGACACACCGTTGGAGAAAGAAATTTATCAGGTAAACATAAATTCTGTTTTCTCCAACATAGGTGTGTCCGGTCCACGGCGTCATCCTTACTTGTGGGAACCAATACCAAAGCTTTAGGACACGGATGAAGGGAGGGAGCAAATCAGGTCACCTAAATGGAAGGCACCACGGCTTGCAAAACCTTTCTCCCAAAAATAGCCTCAGAAGAAGCAAAAGTATCAAACTTGTAAAATTTGGTAAAAGTGTGCAGTGAAGACCAAGTCGCTGCCCTACATATCTGATCAACAGAAGCCTCGTTCTTGAAGGCCCATGTGGAAGCCACAGCCCTAGTGGAATGAGCCGTGATTCTTTCGGGAGGCTGCCGTCCGGCAGTCTCGTAAGCCAATCTGATGATGCTTTTAATCCAAAAAGAGAGAGAGGTAGAAGTTGCTTTTTGACCTCTCCTTTTACCTGAATAAACAACAAACAGGGAAGATGTTTGTCTAAAATCCTTTGTAGCATCTAAATAGAATTTTAGAGCGCGAACAACATCCAAATTGTGCAACAAGCGTTCCTTCTTTGAAACTGGTTTCGGACACAGAGAAGGTACGATAATCTCCTGGTTAATGTTTTTGTTAGAAACAACTTTTGGAAGAAAACCAGGTTTAGTACGTAAAACCACCTTATCTGCATGGAACACCAGATAAGGAGGAGAACACTGCAGAGCAGATAATTCTGAAACTCTTCTAGCAGAAGAAATTGCAACTAAAAACAAAACTTTCCAAGATAATAACTTAATATCAACGGAATGTAAGGGTTCAAACGGAACCCCCTGAAGAACTGAAAGAACTAAATTGAGACTCCAAGGAGGAGTCAAAGGTTTGTAAACAGGCTTGATTCTAACCAGAGCCTGAACAAAGGCTTGAACATCTGGCACAGCTGCCAGTTTTTTGTGAAGTAACACCGACAAGGCAGAAATCTGTCCCTTCAGGGAACTTGCCGATAATCCTTTTTCCAATCCTTCTTGAAGGAAGGATAGAATCCTAGGAATCTTAACCTTGTCCCAAGGGAATCCTTTAGATTCACACCAACAGATATATTTTTTCCAAATTTTATGGTAAATCTTTCTAGTTACAGGCTTTCTGGCCTGAACAAGAGTATCGATAACAGAATCTGAGAAACCTCGCTTCGATAAAATCAAGCGTTCAATCTCCAAGCAGTCAGCTGGAGTGAAACCAGATTCGGATGTTCGAACGGACCCTGAACAAGAAGGTCTCGTCTCAAAGGTAGCTTCCAAGGTGGAGCCGAT
Source organism: Bombina bombina (assembly GCF_027579735.1). Lineage (NCBI taxonomy): Eukaryota > Metazoa > Chordata > Amphibia > Anura > Bombinatoridae > Bombina > Bombina bombina. Next base: position 1,056,811,461 of record NC_069504.1, read on the forward strand.
GACATATTCACCAGATCTGCATACCAAGTCCTGCGTGGCCACGCAGGAGCTATCAAGATCACCGACGCCCTCTCCTGATTGATCCTGGCTACCAGCCTGGGGATGAGAGGAAACGGCGGGAACACATAAGCTAGTTTGAAGGTCCAAGGTGCTACTAGTGCATCCACTAGAGCCGCCTTGGGATCCCTGGATCTGGACCCGTAGCAAGGAACTTTGAAGTTCTGACGAGAGGCCATCAGATCCATGTCTGGAATGCCCCAAAGTTGAGTGACTTGGGCAAAGATTTCCGGATGGAGTTCCCACTCCCCCGGATGCAATGTCTGACGACTCAGAAAATCCGCTTCCCAATTTTCCACTCCCGGGATGTGGATAGCAGACAGGTGGCAGGAGTGAGACTCCGCCCATAGAATGATCTTGGTCACTTCTTCCATCGCTAGGGAACTCCTTGTTCCCCCCTGATGGTTGATATACGCAACAGTCGTCATGTTGTCTGATTGAAACCGTATGAACTTGGTCCTCGCTAGCTGAGGCCAAGCCTTGAGAGCATTGAATATCGCTCTCAGTTCCAGAATATTTATCGGTAGAAGAGATTCTTCCCGAGACCAAAGACCCTGAGCTTTCAGGGATCCCCAGACCGCGCCCCAGCCCATCAGACTGGCGTCGGTCGTGACAATGACCCACTCTGGTCTGTGGAATGTCATCCCTCGTGACAGGTTGTCCAGGGACAGCCACCAACGGAGTGAGTCTCTGGTCCTCTGATTTACTTGTATCTTTGGAGACAAGTCTGTATAGTCCCCATTCCACTGACTGAGCATGCACAGTTGTAACGGTCTTAGATGAATGCGCGCAAAAGGAACTATGTCCATTGCCGCTACCATCAACCCGATCACTTCCATGCACTGAGCTACGGAAGGAAGAGGAACGGAATGAAGTATTCGACAAGAGTCCAGGAGCTTTGTCTTTCTGGCCTCTGTTAGAAAAATCCTCATTTCTGAGGAGTCTATAATTGTTCCCAAGAAGGGAACCCTTGTTGACGGGGATAGAGAACTCTTTTCCACGTTCACTTTCCAGCCGTGCGATCTGAGAAAGGCCAGGACGATGTCCGTGTGAGCCTTTGCTCGAGGGAGGGACGACGCTTGAATTAGAATGTCGTCCAGGTAAGGTACTACTGCAATGCCCCTTGGTCTTAGCACAGCTAGAAGGGACCCTAGTACCTTTGTGAAAATCCTTGGAGCAGTGGCTAATCCGAAAGGAAGCGCCACGAACTGGTAATGTTTGTCCAGGAATGCAAACCTTAGGAACCGATGATGTTCCTTGTGGATAGGAATATGTAGATACGCATCCTTTAAATCCACCGTGGTCATGAATTGACCTTCCTGGATGGAAGGAAGGATAGTTCGAATGGTTTCCATCTTGAAAGATGGGACCTTGAGAAATTTGTTTAAGATCTTGAGATCTAGGATTGGTCTGAATGTTCCCTCTTTTTTGGGAACTATGAACAGATTGGAGTAGAACCCCATCCCTTGTTCTCTCAATGGAACAGGATGAATCACTCCCATTTTTAACAGGTCTTCTACGCAAAGTAAGAACGCCTGTCTTTTTATGTGGTCTGGAGACAACTGAGACCTGTGGAACCTTCCCCTTGGGGGAAGTCCCTTGAATTCCAGAAGATAACCCTGGGAGACTATTTCTAGCGCCCAAGGATCCAGAACATCTCTTGCCCAAGCCTGAGCGAAGAGAGAGAGTCTGCCCCCCACCAGATCCGGTCCCGGATCGGGGGCCGATATTTCATGCTGTCTTGGTAGCAGTGGCAGGTTTCTTTGCCTGCTTTCCCTTGTTCCAGCCTTGCATTGGTCTCCAAGCTGGCTTGGCCTGAGAAGTATTACCTTCTTGCTTAGAGGACGTAGCACCTTGGGCTGGTCCGTTTTTACGAAAGGGACGAAAATTAGGTCTATTTTTTGCCTTGAAAGGCCGATCCTGAGGAAGGGCATGGCCCTTACCCCCAGTGATATCAGAGATAATCTCTTTCAAGTCAGGACCAAACAGCGTTTTCCCCTTGAAAGGAATGTTTAGTAGCTTGTTCTTGGAAGACGCATCAGCCGACCAAGATTTCAACCAAAGCGCTCTGCGCGCCACAATAGCAAACCCAGAATTCTTAGCCGCTAACTTAGCCAATTGCAAAGAGGCGTCAAGAGTGAAAGAATTAGCCAATTTGAGAGCATTGACTCTGTCCATAATCTCCTCATAAGGAGGCGAGTCACTATCGAGCACCTTAATCAGTTCATCAAACCAGAAATATGCGGCTGTAGTGACAGGGACAATGCATGAAATGGGTTGTAGAAGGTAACCCTGCTGAACAAACATCTTTTTAAGCAAACCTTCTAATTTTTTATCCATAGGATCTTTGAAAGCACAACTATCCTCTATGGGAATAGTGGTGCGTTTGTTTAAAGTAGAAACCGCTCCCTCGACCTTGGGGACTGACTGCCATAAGTCCTTTCTGGGGTCGACCATAGGAAACAATTTTTTAAATATGGGGGGAGGGACGAAAGGAATACCGGGCCTTTCCCATTCTTTATTAACAATGTCCGCCACCCGCTTGGGTATAGGAAAAGCTTCTGGGAGCCCCGGCACCTCCAGGAACTTGTCCATTTTACATAGTTTCTCTGGGATGACCAAATTTTCACAATCATCCAGAGTGGATAATACCTCCTTAAGCAAAATGCGGAGATGTTCCAATTTAAATTTAAAAGTAATCACATCAGATTCAGCCTGCTGAGAAATATTCCCTAAATCAGTAATTTCTCCCTCAGACAAAACCTCCCTGGCCCCCTCAGATTGGGTTAGGGGCCCTTCAGAGATATTAATATCAGCGTCGTCATGCTCTTCAGTAACTAAAACAGAGCATCCACGCTTACGCTGAACAGGGTTCATTTTGGCTAAAATGTTTTTGACAGAATTATCCATTACAGCCGTTAATTGTTGCATAGTAAGGAGTATTGGCGCGCTAGATGTACTAGGGGCCTCCTGAGTGGGCAAGACTCGTGTAGACGAAGGAGGGAATGATGCAGTACCATGCTTACTCCCCTCACTTGAGGAATCATCTTGGGCATCATTGTCATTATCACATAAATCACATTTATTTAAATGAATAGGAAGTCTGGCTTCCCCACATTCAGAACACAGTCTATCTGGTAGTTCAGACATGTTAAACAGGCATAAACTTGATAACAAAGTACAAAAAACGTTTTGAAATAAAACCGTTACTGTCACTTTAAATTTTAAACTGAACACACTTTATTACTGCAATTGCGAAAAAACATGAAGGAATTGTTCAAAATTCACCAAACTTTCACCACAGTGTCTTAAAGCCTTGAAAATATTGCACACCAAATTTGGAAGCTTTAACCCTTAAAATAACGGAACCGGAGCCGTTTTAAGCTTTAACCCCTTTACAGTCCCTGGTATCTGCTTTGCTGAGACCCAACCAAACCAAAGGGGAATACGATACCAAATGATGCCTTCAGAAGTCTTTTATAAGTATCAGAGCTCCTCTCACATGCGACTGCATGCCATGCCTCTCAAAAACAAGTGCGCAACACCGGCGCGAAAATGAGACTCTGCCTATGCTTTGGGAAAGCCCCTAAAGAATAAGGTGTCTAAAACAGTGCCTGCCGATATTATTATATCAAAATACCCAGAATAAATGATTCCTCAAGGCTAAATAAGTGTTAATATCAATCGATTTAGCCCAAAAAATGTCCACAGTCTAAATAAGCCCTTGTGAAGCCCTTATTTACAATCGTAATAAACATGGCTTACCGGATCCCATAGGGAAAATGACAGCTTCCAGCATTACATCGTCTTGTTAGAATGTGTCATACCTCAAGCAGCAAAGACTGCAAACTGTTCCCCCAACTGAAGTTAATGCTCTCAACAGTCCTGTGTGGAACAGCCATGGATTTTAGTTACGGTTGCTAAAATCATTTTCCTCATACAAACAGAATTCTTCATCTCTTTTCTGTTTCTGAGTAAATAGTACGTACCAGCACTATTTGAAAATAACAAACTCTTGATTGAATAATGAAAAACTACAGTTAAACACTAAAAAACTCTAAGCCATCTCCGTGGAGATGTTGCCTGTACAACGGCAAAGAGAATGACTGGGGTAGGCGGAGCCTAGGAGGGATCATGTGACCAGCTTTGCTGGGCTCTTTGCCATTTCCTGTTGGGGAAGAGAATATCCCACAAGTAAGGATGACGCCGTGGACCGGACACACCTATGTTGGAGAAAAAGGAGATTTAGAAAACAAAATATGGAGTTCTGATTATCTTTTTGTAAAGGAAGATGCCAACTAAATGATGCCAACAGCATGCAGTGGCTGAAAGGAACGGCCCTGAACTGCCTAAACAATAATTTAAAGGTTAAATCGTGGATTGGTGACTTCCGGAAAGGTCTTGTTAGTCTCAAAGTCTGTAGAAAGATGTGAATAATCAGTAGTAAGGTCAAAATGTCCTAAAAGGAACAGACAATGGACACACACACACTCAAACTTGCACATACACCCAAGGAAACACCGACAGAGACTGCCTCAGAAAACACACAAAGACATATACACACACACACAGAGACACCCACAGAAAACATACATAAACATACACACACAGAGAGACAACCACATAAAACACAGAAAGACATACATACACACACCCTCACTGAGACATCCACAGAAAACACACAAAGACATACACACACCCTCACAGACACACCCACAGAAAACACACACCCTCCCAGAGACATCCACAGAAAACACAGACATACACACCCACCCTCACAGAGGCATCCAGAGAAAATACACAAAGACAAACATGCACACACCCTCACAGAGACACCCAGAGAAAAAGCTCAAAGATATATGCACACACCCTCACAGACATCCACAGAAAATGCACAAAGATATATGCACACACCCTCACAGACATCTACAGAAAATGCACAAAGACATACGCACCCACCCTCACAGAGTGACCCACAGAAAAAAAAATACACACACACTCATAGAGACACAAACCAAAGCACAAAGACATAAACACAGACACCCACAGAAACACTCACAGGAGGAAACATTTATGCACCTTGCATCCCCTAAATCAACAGTATGTGACATGCATGATAAAAAACAATTGCAGAAATTAAGAGATAACTTTTTAAAGAATCATATTTGTAAATGTGCAAACAAAAATAATTCTGTGAATTCAAAATTGTACATTAATGATCTGGGTAGATGGCTAGATGAAGAAAAGTACTTTTAAAAGGTTGACATATGTTTGTTTGTTTTTTTCCCCCATTTTCCCCAACCAAGAGCACCACTTCAAATATAGTGTACAAATGTTCCCATCTGTCAGCTGTACTTATGGATTTTGAAAATGCTGTACTCTATATGGTCTTGGTGGAACCATAAGCTGTGGTACTCATACCATTAGATCTGGTTAAATGCAGGATTTAGGCTTGTTGGTATGTATTTCAAAATTAAAGTGTCAGTAAACATTAAAAATAATGTTATATAATTCTGCACATAGTGCAGAATTATATAACATTATATTAGCGCAAACGTTTTAAAACAAAATTTCCCCTTTGAATTTTAAATAAAACCTGCTGTTTTACAGACCCACTCTCTGTGATCTTCTCAGCGGGTCTGTTTTTTTCAAACAGCGCATCGGGCCAGCTGTATAGTCACAGCCCGGCCCGACCGCGCCATAGCATTAAGTGCAGCTCGCTCCTGCTGTCTGACAGAGCAGGAGCGAGCTGCACTTAGTGCTATGGCGCGGTCGGGCCAGGCTGTGACTATACAGCTGGCCCGATGCGCTGTTTGAAAAAAACAGACCCGCTCAGAAGACCACAGAGAGTGGGTATGTAAAACAGCAGGTTTTATTTAAAATTCAATGGGGAAATTTTGTTTTAAAACGTTTGCGCTAATATAATGTTATATAATTCTGCACTATGTGCAGAATTATATAACATTATTTTTAAGGTTTACTGTCCCTTTAAGTCACCTGTAGTGTAAACTGAACAGTTTTAAGTTAACCTGTCTCATTTCAAACACTGAGCAATCTTAGTCTGAGAGTATAACATTTTATGTAGATGATTTAAATATAGAATTTCTACAGCATTGTCAAATAATCATAAATACACTGCTGCTAAAAAAAAAAAGTGTTTTTATGGACCCCTGACCCCACCATACAACTACTACCACACTGAAGTTACAATCCGAAATTGCACAAAGAAATAAAAAAACATTTGCTAAGCAAGTCCTACCTCCTCTGCAAATGAAAGTGATCAGCCGTCTGACTCAGACACACACTGTACAAACAAAGTGCCAAGTCTGTCTCACACTGTGCATAGTGGTTTAGTGCACACTCAAAAATCCTCTCAAATGCTAATACTTTACTCCTTGTGATAACATTTCACATGCTCATTTAGAACTCTGCTGTAGTACCCACTGGTGGCTGCCAAAATTAAAAAAAAAAAAATTTTTTTTTTTAGTTTTTGCCTCATGGGGCCCCCCTGGCCCATTGGGCCCCTGACAGGAGTCACCCCTGTCACCCCCTGATGGTGGCCCTGCATGCCAGGTTCACCGATCCATCCTCGGAACTCTTGATCCAAGCCTCGGAAGTGTTGATCCAAGCCCAAGCGGGGGGCTGAAGAGTGACGTCCATCCTCGGGCTGAAGTCTGGATCCAAGCGGCGGCTGAAGAAATCCATCATCGGGCTGAAGTCGGAAGTCCATCATCGGGATGAAGTCTTCTATCAAGCAGCATCTTCAATCTTCTTTCTTCCGGAGCGGAGCCATCTTCTTCCCAGCCGACGCGGATCCATCCTCTTCTAACGACGCCTATTAGCCGAATGACGGTTCCTTTAAATGACGTCATCCAAGATGGCGTCCGTCGAATTCCGATTGGCTGATAGGATTCTATCAGCCAATCGGAATTAAGGTAGGAAAATTCTGATTGGCTGATGGAATCAGCCAATCAGATTCAAGTTCAATCCGATTGGCTGATCCGATCAGCCAATCAGATTGAGCTCGCATTCTATTGGCTGTTCCGATCAGCCAATAGAATGCGAGCTCAATCTGATTGGCTGATTCCATCAGCCAATCAGAATTTTCCTACCTTAATTCCGATTGGCCGATAGAATCCTATCAGCCAATCGGAATTCGACGGACGCCATCTTGGATGACGTCATTTAAAGGAACCGTCATTCGGCTAGTAGGCGTCGTTAGAAGAGGATGGATCCGCGTCGGCTGGGAAGAAGATGGCTCCGCTCCGCTCCAGAAGAAAGAAGATTGAAGATGCTGCTTGATAGAAGACTTCATCCCGATGATGGACTTCCGACTTCAGCCCGATGATGGATTTCTTCAGCCGCCGCTTGGATCCAGACTTCAGCCCGAGGATGGACGTCACTCTTCAGCCCCCCGCTTGGGCTTGGATCAACACTTCCGAGGCTTGGATCAAGACTTCCGAGGACGGATCGGTGAACCTGGCATGGTGAAGATAAGGTAGGAAGATCTTCAGGGGCTTAGTGTTAGGTTTATTTAAGGGGGGTTTGGGTTAGATTAGGGGTATGTGGGTGGTGGGTTGTAATGTTGGGGGGGGTATTGTATGTGTTTTTTTTACAGGCAAAAGAGCTGAATTATTTGGGGCATGCCCCGCAAAGGGCCCTGTTCAGGGCTGGTAAGGTAAAAGAGCTTTGAACTTTTTAAATTTAGAATAGGGTAGGGCATTTTTTTATTTTGGGGGGCTTTGTTATTTTATTAGGGGGCTTAGAGTAGGTGTAATTAGTTTAAAATTGTTGTAATATTTTTCTAATGTTTGTAAATATTTTTTTATTTTTTGTAACTTAGTTCTTTTTTATTTTTTGTACTTTAGTTAGTTTATTTCATTGTATTTATTTGTAGATATTGTATTTAATTAATTTATTGATAGTGTAGTGTTAGGTTTAATTGTAGATAATTGTAGGTATTTTATTTAATTAATTTATTGATAGTGTATGTTAGGTTTAATTGTAACTTAGGTTAGGATTTATTTTACAGGTACTTTTGTAATTATTTTAACTAGGTAACTATTAAATAGCTATTAACTATTTAATAGCTATTGTACCTGGTTAAAATAAATACAAAGTTGCCTGTAAAATAAATATTAATCCTAAAATAGCTACAATATAATTATAATTTATATTGTAGCTATATTAGGGTTTATTTTACAGGTAAGTATTTAGCTTTAAATAGGAATAATTTATTTAATAAGAGTTAATTTATTTCGTTAGAATAAAATTATATTTAACTTAGGGGGGTGTTAGGGTTAGAATTAGCTTTAGGGGTTAAAAAATTTATTAGAGTAGCGGTGAGCTCCGATCGGCAGATTAGGGGTTAATACTTGAAGTTAGGTGTCGGCAATGTTAGGGAGGGCAGATTAGGGGTTAATACTATTTATTATAGGGTTATTGAGGCGGGAGTGAGGCGGATTAGGGGTTAATAACTTTATTATAGTAGCGGTGCGGTCCGCTCGGCAGATTAGGGGTTAATAAGTGTAGGCAGGTGGAGGTGACGGTGAGGGGGGCAGATTAGGGGTTAATAAATATAATATAGGGGTCGGCGGTGTTAGGGGCAGCAGATTAGGGGTTCATAGGGATAATGTAGGTGGCAGCGGCGTGCGGTCAGCAGATTAGGGGTTAAAAAATTTTAATAGAGTGGGGGCGATGTGGGGGGACCTCGGTTTAGGGGTACATAGGTAGTTTATGGGTGTTAGTGTACTTTAGAGCACAGTAGTTAAGAGCTTTATGAACCGGCGTTAGCCCAGAAAGCTCTTAACTACTGACTTTTTTCTGCAGCTGGAGTTTTGTTGTTAGATTTCTAACGCTCACTTCAGCCACGACTCTAAATACCGCCGTTCGAAAGATCCCATTGAAAAGATAGGATACGCAATTGACGTAAGGGGATCTGCGGTATGGAAAAGTCGCGGCTGGAAAGTGAGCGTTAGACCCTTATCAAAGGAAGGATTGATGACTAATGCAAACACCTTCAAATTTAAACTTCACATCCTCTGAACCAGGGAAGCCACCACCAATGTCAAGCAAATACATGTTGAATCCAAGCTCAGCACCCATGTCAAAGACACATTGTGCATCAGAAACAGCTTGTACAAATGTTTGAGGATCATTACAACCACTGCCAACATGGAAACTAACACCAATTATTTCCACATTTAGCTCCTTTGCACGCTCCAGAAGAGCACCAAATTTCACACTGAGCCGGCAAACTGCATTTGAATCATCTGTTGCTATGCGCTAACCCAACTTTGCATTTGAATGATTCCTTGTAACTTTCATTACCTCAACTTCACTATCAAATGTAATTTTCTCAACACCACAGCTTGCGGCATATTTTAATTGAGACACTAGTTTACATGGGTTTGCTTAAATTATCCGTTCTGGTGTCACTCCTAATCTTTTTATTACACATTTCAAAGTTTGATTGACCTAATCAGTCATATTTATTTAAATTTTTAAATTTAACATTACTTTACATCTAAACCTATAAACACTGTCTCTTTATTTTATTTTTTACAAAATTAGATTTTAGATAACTAGAGCTGACTCATAACTAAATTGAGAGTAAGCACAATGTAATATATATATGACGAACCTGAACTTGCAGTATATAACTTTAAAATATATATATATATATATATTAAAAAATAGTATATAATCCAAACCTATTTATAGATTCAAATAAGATTAAAAAGAGTCAAATGAGATAAAAAAAATAATATATAGAGAGAAATAGGAAATGGTTTTGCAGAGCTCTTGTTTTATAAATGAATCTTTGCCTCCACCTAGTGGTGATGAAGAGAAATTAGCTGTTTTAATAGATCGTGAAATCTTAGTAAGTTTATAAAAAAGAAAATAGAAAAGTAATGTATATAAGCTTATTAAATTGTTATTAATAAACATTGTAGGTAATCTCTATTCTCAGTGTAATCATCATAAAAGTTAATTTAAAAATAAAGTTTATTAAATACAATACATTATATTGGTATATTCTAAGTGTATTTATACATTTTCATGCTAAGCGTAACATACCATAGTTTATACAATAAAGAATTACATAATTTAACAAACATGAAAATAAAATAAATGAGAAATTAAAAAAAATAATAACAATATTGTTTAAGCAATTTGAGATATTAATAGAGATAAAGTAAATGAAGTGCTGGGTTAAAAATGTAATAAAGTAATGTGAAAGAATTTTAGGATGTTCTATTCAAATTAGTAGGTATATCAGCGAACTAGTTAATAGTTTTTCATCAATTAATTTGTTTTTAACATGAAATATGATTTTTAGAATGAAGAGAAAAGCATATGAACATTAACAATATAAAACTTTTTCAAAAATAGGAAAAAACAGAATTTATGCTTACCTGATAAATTACTTTCTCCAACGGTGTGTCCGGTCCACGGCGTCATCCATTACTTGTGGGAAATATTCTCCCCCACAGGGAAAGGCAAGGAGAGCACACAGCAAGAGCTGTCCATATAGCTCCCCCTCTGGCTCCGCCCCCCAGTCATTCGACCGACGGTTAGGAGAAAAAGGAGAAACTATAGGGTGCCGTGGTGACTGTAGTGTATAAAGAAAATTTTTTCAACCTGATTAAAAAACCAGGGCGGGCCGTGGACCGGACACACCGTTGGAGAAAGTAATTTATCAGGTAAGCATAAATTCTGTTTTCTCCAACATTGGTGTGTCCGGTCCACGGCGTCATCCATTACTTGTGGGAACCAATACCAAAGCTTTAGGACACGGATGAAGGGAGGGAGCAAATCAGGTTACCTAAACGGAAGGCACCACGGCTTGCAAAACCTTTCTCCCAAAAATAGCCTCCGAAGAAGCAAAAGTATCAAATTTGTAGAATTTGGCAAAAGTGTGCAGAGAAGACCAAGTTTCTGCCTTACATATCTGGTCAACAGAAGCCTCGTTCTTGTAGGCCCATGTGGAAGCCACAGCCCTAGTAGAGTAAGCTGTGATACGGTCAGGAGGCTGCCGTCCGGCAGTCTCATAAGCCAAGCGGATAATGCTTTTCAGCCAGAAAGAGAGAGAGGTAGCAGTAGCTTTTTGACCTCTCCTCTTACCAGAGTAAATGACAAACAAAGATGAGGTTTGTCTAAAATCTTTTGTTGCTTCTAAATAGAACTTTAAAGCACGAACAACATCTAAATTGTGTAATAAACGTTCCTTCTTTGAAACTGGATTCGGACACAGAGAAGGAACAACTATTTCCTGGTTGATGTTCTTGTTGGAAACAACTTTTGGAAGAAAACCAGGCTTAGTACGCAAAACAACCTTATCTGAATGAAAAACCAGATATGGTGGATTACACTGCAAAGCAGATAATTCAGAAACTCTTCTAGCAGAAGAAATAGCAACCAAAAACAGAACTTTCCAAGATAATAACTTAATATCTATGTAATGTAAAGGTTCAAACGGAACCCCTTGAAGAACTGAAAGAACTAAATTTAGACTCCAAGGAGGAGTCATGGGTCTGTAAACAGGCTTGATTCTAACCAAAGCATGAATAAAAGCTTGTACATCTGGCAAAGCTGCCAGTCGTTTGTGCAACAAGACGGATAATGCAGAATCTGTCCTTTTAGAGAACTAGCTGACAACCCTTTATCCAAACCTTCTTGGAGAAAGGAGAGAATCTTTGGAATTTTAATCTTACTCCAGGAGAATCCTTTGGATTAACGCCAACAGATATATCTTTTCCATATTTTATGGTAAATCTTTCTAGTCACAGGTTTTCTGGCTTGGACCAGAGTATCTATCACAGAATTTGAAAACCCACGCTTGGATAAAATCAAGCGTTCAATTTCCAAGCAGTCAGCTGCAGAGAAACTAGATTTGGATGTTCGAATGGACCTTGTACTAGAAGATCCTGTCTCAAAGGTAGCTTCCATGGTGGAGCCGATGACATATTCACCAGGTCTGCATACCAAGTCCTGCGTGGCCACGCAGGAGCTATCAGAATCACAGAGGCCTTCTCCTGTTTGATCCTGGCTATGAGCCTGGGAAGGAGAGGAAACGGTGGAAACACATATGCTAGGTTGAACGACCAAGGCGCCACTAATGCATCCACTAGAGTCGCCTTGGGATCCCTGGATCTGGACCCGTAGCAAGGTATCTTGAAGTTCTGACGGGACGCCATTAGATCCATGTCTGGAATGCCCCATAATTGGGTTAACTGAGCAAAGACCTCCGGATGGAGTTCCCACTCCCCCGGATGGAAAGTCTGACGACTCAAATAGTCCGCCTCCCAGTTGTCTACTCCTGGGATGTGAATAGCAGATAGATGGCAGGAGTGATTCTCTGCCCATTGGATTATCTTGGTTACTTCCTTCATCGCTAGGGAACTCTTTGTTCCCCCCTGATGATTGATGTACGCAACAGTCGTTATGTTGTCCGACTGAAATCTTATGAACCTGGCTTCCGCTAGCTGAGGCCAAGCCAGGAGCGCATTGAATATAGCTCTTAGTTCCAAAATGTTTATCGGGAGAAGCGACTCTTCCCGCGACCATAGGCCCTGAGCTTTCAGGGAGTCCCAGACCGCGCCCCACCCCAAGAGGCTGGCGTCGGTCGTGACGATGACCCACTCCGGTCTGCGGAAACTCATTCCCTGAGACAGGTGATCCTGGGTCAACCACCAGAGAAGTGAGTCCCTGGTTACCTGATCTACTTGAATTTGGGGAGACAAGTCTGTATAGTCCCCATTCCACTGATTGAGCATGCATAGCTGTAATGGTCTTAGATGAATTCGAGCAAAAGGAACCACATCCATTGCTGCGACCATTAGTCCTATTACTTCCATGCATTGAGCTATGGAGGGTTGAGGAATAGAATGAAGAACTCGACAAGCTTTTAGAAGCTTTGCCTTTCTGACTTCTGTGAGAAAGATCTTCATTTCCACAGAATCTATTATTGTTCCCAGAAAAGGAACCCTTGTGGACGGTGACAGTGAACTTTTTTCTATGTTCACCTTCCACCCGTGAGATCTGAGAAAGGCCAACACAATGTCTGTATGAGCCCTCGCTTTGGAAAGGGACGACGCTTGGATTAGGATGTCGTCTAGATAAGGTGCTACAGCGATGCCCCTCGGCCTTAGGACCGCTAGAAGGGACCCTAGCACCTTTGTGAAAATTCTGGGAGCGGTGGCTAAACCGAATGGAAGAGCCACAAACTGGTAATGTTTGTCCAGAAAGGCGAACCTCAGGAACTGATGATGAGATTTGTGGATTGGGATATGCAGATACGCATCCTTTAGATCCACGGTAGTCAAAAATTGACCCTGCTGGATTGTCGGTAAGATTGTCCGAATGGTTTCCATCTTGAAGGATGGAACTCTGAGGAACTTGTTTAATATCTTTAAATCCAGAATTGGCCTGAAAGTTCCCTCTTTTTTGGGAACCACAAACAGGTTTGAGTAAAAACCTAGACCTTGTTCCCCGGAGGGGACTGGGTTTATCACTCCCATCTTTGATAGGTCTCTTACACAATGTAAGAATGCCTGTTTCTTTATCTGGTCTGAAGATAAGCGAGACAGGTGGAACCTTCCCTTTGGAGGAAGTCCCTTGAATTCTAACAGGTATCCCTTGGAAACTATCTCTAGTGCCCAGGGATCCAGAACATCTCTTGCCCAAGCCTGAGCGAAGAGAGATAGTCTGCCCCCTATCAGATCCGGTCCCGGATCGGGGGCTACCCCTTCATGCTGTCTTGGTAGCAGCAGCAGGTTTCTTGGTTTGTTTACCCTTGTTCCAGCCTTGCATGGGCTTCCAAGCGGGTTTGGGCTGGGCCGCGTTACCTTCTTGTCTAGCGGCAGTGGAGTTGTTAGCCGGTCCGTTCCTGAAATTGCGAAAGGAACGAAAATTAGACTTGTTCTTAGCCTTAAAAGGCCTATCCTGTGGGAGGGCATGGCCCTTACCCCTAGTGATATCTGAAATAATTTCCTTCAATTCCGGCCCAAAAAGGGTCTTACCCTTGAAAGGAATATTCAGCAACTTAGTCTTGGACGACACATCTGCCGACCAGGATTTTAGCCAAAGCGCCCTCCGCGCTACTATAGCAAAACCTTTCGCCGCCAATTTCGTTATTTGAAAGGCGGCATCCAATATAAAGGAATTAGCTAACTTTAATGCGTGAATTCTGTCCATGACTTCTTCATAGGAAGTCTCTTTCTGGAGCGACCTTTCTAGTTCTTCGAACCAAAAGGACGCCGCTGAAGTGACAGTAATAACACACGTAGCTGGTTGAAGGATGAACCCTTGCTGAACAAAAATCTTTTTAAGCAATCCTTCCAATTTTTTATCCATAGGATCTTTGAAAGCGCAGCTGTCCTCTATAGGAATAGTTGTGCGCTTCGCTAGTGTTGAAACAGCTCCCTCAACCTTCGGGACCGTTTGCCATGCGTCCCTTCTAGGGTCTACTATGGGAAACATTTTCTTAAATATAGGGGGTGGGGCAAAGGGTACACCTGGCTTCTCCCACTCCTTTTCCACTATGTTCGCTACCCTCTTAGGTATTGGAAAAGCGTCGTCGTGCACTGGGACCTCTAAAAATTTGTCCAATTTGCACAACTTCTCTGGTACTACCATGGAATCACAGTCATCCAGAGTAGCTAATACCTCCTTAAGCAAAGCGCGGAGATGTTCTAGTTTAAACTTAAATGCCACTAGATCAGGTTCTGCCTGAATTTTTCCTGAATCTGAAATTTCACCCTCAGACAGCCCTTCCCTTACAGCCAATTCCGAATGATGCGAGGGTAAAATAGATAAGGCATCGTCAGCGTCTGATTGTTCATCCTTTTTATCTGTATTTAAAACTGAACAATCACGCTTTCTCTGAAAAGCTGGCAGTTTGGATAAAAGATTTGCTATAGAATTATCCACTACTACTGATAATTGTTGCATAGAAATAAGCACTGGCGCGCTAGGTGTCGCCTGCGCGGGCAAAGCTGGTGTAGACACAGAAGGAGAGGATGTAGAGCTATCCCCACTACCTTCATTAGATAAATCATCTTGGGCAACATTATGAAAAATAACAGAGCTGTCCTGATTTTGTTTGGACGCTATGGCGCAATTATCACAAACACTCGAAGGGGGAACCACATTTGTCTCTATACACACAGAACATAGGTTATCTGATGGAACAGACATGTTAAACAGATTTAGGCAGGCAAACAATGCAATAAAAACGATTTTAAACAAAAACGTTACTGTCTCTTTAAATAATAAAATGACACATTTATTTCTGAATGTTCAAAAAACTATGAAGGCAATATCCAATTTTTCTGAAATTTGGACCCCAGTGTCTTAATGCTTAGAAATTGTTGGATTTAACCGTTTTTACACACCACAATCCCAGCTACAGCCTTGCTGCAGCTTTTTACCTTCCTTAGGGGTCACCATTCACAGAAAAAAGCCTTTTGGAGTCACTTTCTGAACCACAGGACCCTCTCACATGAATCTGCATGCACTGCCTTGAAATTCAACTGCACAGCTGAAGTGCCAAAATGAGGCTTCCTCCCTCAGCACACTAGAGTGAAGGGGCCTTCCTGACTAGATTTAGGTGTCTAAAACAAGCCAGATCAATAAAAAACGTTCCCAAGTGTATGTGAGCTTATAAAATATTTCAAATGGTATAATATTGTAATAAAAACCAATCGATTTAGCCCCTAACAGTGTCTACCAGCATAAAAAACAAAAAGGGGAAGCCTGTTATCTTTTTTGCTGAGGTGAAAGAAAAATGGCTTACCATTTCCCCTGAGGGGAAAAATGACTGTCATCTAGCATTAGCCTGTGTTGTTAGAAGGAGACTAGTCATACCTGAAGCAGATGAGTCTGCAAACTGTTACCCCCAACTGAAGTTCTCTTGTTTCAACAGTCCTGCGTGGTAACAGTAATGGATTTTAGTTACTTGTGCTAAAATCATAGCCCTCTTAAACAGAAATCTTCATCACTTTTCTGTTATAGAGTAAATAGTACAAGCCAGCACTATTTTAAAATAACAAACTCTTGATAGAAGAATAAAAAACTACAACTAACACCACAAACTCCTCGCCATCCCCGTGGTAGATGCTACTTGTTCAGAGCGGCAAGGAGAATGACTGGGGGGCGGAGCCAGAGGGGGAGCTATATGGACAGCTCTTGCTGTGTGCTCTCCTTGCCTTTCCCTGTGGGGGAGAACATTTCCCACAAGTAATGGATGACGCCGTGGACCGGACACACCAATGTTGGAGAAATATATATAGAAGTAGATTATGATTAACTGGATAACAAAACATAAAATTGGTTAAGGGGTTTAGAACAGGGTACCAATCTTTGTAAATTGATTTATTTTACTATGACTAAAGTTGAACATAATTAGAGATAGAGTGTAGTTCTTGGCTAGTGATTTATGGTATCAGCTTAGAGTAATTTATTTATGTGGTTATATAATAATAAAATAGTCATATTTCTCAATCTTGCAAGTATAAAAATTAATTTATACCTGATTACCTTTCTCAAATAAACTTATTTATTTTTTTTAATTGAAAGAGATAAAGCATATGAAGCGCTACATTGCTAGTGTAATTTTCTAATAAAGTAATGTATAGTCCTATTACGATGTTCTATTCAAACACGTATATATGCAAGAATTATAGGAATACTACTAGGATTTTATTTGCAGTCTCAAAAAAAAATGATTGTTGTCACAGAAGTTCTTACGAACAGCTTAAAAATTGTGTTTGATCAACAAACTCTCCTGGGATCAAAAGCTAAGGAAGTTTAAAAAATGTTAGGTGAAGTAGCCCTCCTCCAATGTTTGCTTCTGTATAGCTATTATATACAAGCAGATGCAATTAATCCCACTGATTCCAAAATAAATTAAAATATTGAACATAAATAGATTTCAGTATTATCATAGCAAGCAAAGGTAGAATGATAGCAAATTTGTGAAGAAAGTGCACACCTAACAAAGAGTAGTGGTTCAATGGTAAGCCCTACATATTTCCTCTTCAAGATTAATACAAGGCTACATTTCATTATATAAAATAAAAAAAGTCCTGACTCTTGCACTAGAGGCCGGTGATCAAAATCCATTGGGTGCTGTAACAAGGAATTTGAGCTTTTGGAGAACACTTTTTTTTATCATTTAAAATAAATCTATAAAAATAAAAATGTACCTATAATAGAATAAGCATATATTAAATTAAAATATTATACATATGCAAACACACACACATACATACACAGTTTACACACATACATACTGTACACAAATACACATACATACACATACATACTGTACACAAATACACATACATACACATACATACTGTACACAAATACACATACATACATACACACATATTTAACAGTAATTATTTTAATAATATAAATATTCTGTGCAATTGTAAAGGATAATGCATTTTAGCAATTTAGAAATGACAATTTAAAAATAAACAGACAATCCCCACTGACACCGGTTTATGGAAACCCTGATATACCATTACAGACTCAGGTGACAACTGCCCAGTCACAGTTTGCCAACAATCGCGTGGGGGAATTTGTGGCTAATGGAAGCATGAAACCGAGGGATATGCTCAGGTCGGGTGAGCCCGCCATTGAGATCCCCTGGTTCGTGTATCTGCAGATAGGCCATTACATCACAACTCATAAACATAAACGACTGTTCTTAAGAGACCTTACACTCTTTGAGGGACTGTGTACACAGAAAACAGTCCCCAGGCATTTAATTTAAAAAATCTATGGGATTCTCTGTAGAGGAGTTGACAGCTTACCAGTATACACTAGACAGTGGCAAATGGAGTTGGGGGTTGAGCTGGAGCCGCAGGAGTGGCAACGGATTTTCCGGGCCACCAGAACAGTGTCAGTGTCCGCGCGTATACAGGAATCACAATACAAGGTTTTGAGCAGATGGTACCTTACGCCATCTTGTCTCAAAAAAATCTACCCTAATTCCTCAGACAAGTGCTGGAGGGGGTGCGGGGAGGTGGGATCCCTGACACACATCTGGTGGGATTGCCCCATGCTGGAAGTGTTCTGGAGGGAGGTGTGAGAGCACATCCATCTGACACTGAATCTAGAAATACCAAAAACCATGGAGACATTATTGTTTCACTTTCCCACAAAGATTCCTGATTTGAGCAAGAGAACATTGCTGATGCTGATGTTGACAAGTGCTAAAAACTTGATACCTGCCAAATGGAAAACGACCCAAATCCCCCTGACTTTGGAGTGGAGACAGGGGGTGAATAACCTGTTATGCTTGGAAAGATATCATTATGCCCGTATAGGCAAGCTGGACACCCATGAACTGTTGCTCCAACTTTGGAGCGATGGTGAAAACCGAATGGCTTGAGCCATGATGGAATTGGTCCCCATTCGCTGGCGCCCTGCCTCCTTCCCCTCTTCCCCTCCTCCCCCCAGCTGCTGGAACCTTACCTTTCTCCTTCTCCCCCCCCCTTTTTTTTTCTCTCTCTCTCCCCCTTTCTTCTTCTTTTCTTTCCTTTTCTCTTCTTATAGGATGTATCAGCCGCCTGTGGTAGACCATCTTTATCTGATACTACTGTGCGGTTCTATACAGTAATTTTTAAGTTGTATCTGCTCTACGGAGCACCATATTGTTAATGTTATTTCAAAAGTTTGGATTGTTTTAATAGTCCACATGCTGCAAGAAAATCTAAGAAAATGTGGAAAACAGGAGCTTTGTGCCTCGGACAATTTCTCGAACATTGATTATTTGAATTAGATCACTTTGGACTTTTATAGCCTGTCGAGAACTATAGATTCCGTTGCTGAGATTGTATGTTGTAACCAGATGAGGCATTGTTGTGATGCTTGTATGTTTATATCCTTATTTTTCAATAAAGCTCCTTTAAAAAATAAAAAAATAAACAGACAAAAGCGTATGAAAGCTATTACGTAGTACATTTTTTGAAGAGCTGCACTCAATTAATGTGTGCGCATATTTTAACATGAAAGTAATCAAGATAAAAGAAAAAGTAAATTTATGCTTTCCTGCTAAATTAATTTCTTCTATGGTACGAGTCCACGGCCCGCCCTGTCATTTTAAGACGGTTTATATTTTTTGATTTTAAACTTCAGTCACCTCTGCACCTTTTAGTTTCTCCTTTTTCTTCCTGTACCTTCGGTCGAATGACTGGGGGTGGAGCTAAGGGAGGAGCTATATAGACAGCTCTGCTGTTGTGCTCTTTGCCACTTCCTGTTAGCAGGAGGATAATATCCCACAAGTAAAGGATGAATCCGTGGACTCGTAGTACCTTATAGAAGAAAAATATATATTATGAATATGGAACATTCTCATTGAGCACTATAATATGAAACTAAGTTAAACGTTTTGATGTATACTAATAACATGTATCATTAAATACAACATTGTAGTTAAAAACATCAATTTTACCATTTATAAAATGAATAAAATCATTGAATTAATACCTGGAGATAATATAATAGAAGTATATAAGAAGTGTTTCAGAATAAATAAAACACTGATTTTTTTTTCTTAAAAGAGAATGGATAATGCTTAAAATAAAGAATTGAAATATAGGGACTTCAGCAAAGATCGGTCCGTCTTCCTTTACAGTCTACTTTAGAGGCTTCAAAAATAAAAGCACGTGCTGTAACAGACTTTGGCATTTAAAAAATAAGACGTGCACTATAATACTGGTCAACATGGCGGAGCTTGACGGCCATTTTAAGAAGTACAGAAAGTAAACGTTTTTAAAGAATAGAGCAAATGATTTTGAGCAGCGGTTAAGTGGCCAAGATTAAAGAGGCTTTTTTATGTGTTTCGAAAGGTGAGTAACAGTTATCATAGGGTGTAGACTGTCCCTTTAAGGTACTTTACATTCTCTTCTGTACAATAAAAAAGGAAGAAGGGAAAAAAAAAAGAAGAAGAAAGTTTGCACCTTGCGCTGCCACCAGTTTCCCATGAGGATGATGGGGAATAAAGGTTGCTTCTTCCACTGTAATGGACATTTAATTGTGCATAAGTATTTAATAAGGCAATCTATAGATGTGACACATCTAATGTGATGCTGCTCCTGAGTGATGCTTATCACTGAGACAATATACCCTCCTGCCAGTGAGACATATAATGCTGTTTCATGAGTTAAACTTACATCTCATGAGAGGAATCCTTGTCTATAATTCACAGTATTAAATGTGGCTTACATGTAATGAGAGGCTACCCTATTGTGAGTGCTTTGTATCTAATAATAGTCTTAGGTATAACTAATGGCATCTCATTAGTTTTTTTCTTTTTACCTATTAGTAACAACAGTGTTTTTTGTATAGTTACCAAAAAGAATTCAAATTGTTATGAGCCAGAACTGTATTAAGTTTTGTCAGTGCTTGCCTTAAAATAGGATATGCATACAAAAACTATTTATTGGGTTAATTTTTCATCTGTGCTTCAGGGGCCTCACATTTTGTTCTTTGCCTAAGGCCTCATTAAAGGAACATGAAACCCAAAATGTTTGATTCAGACAGACAGAGCACACAGTTTTAAACAACTTTCCAGTTTACTTCTATTATCAATTTTGCCTCATTCTCTTGGTAACCTTTATTGATGGAGCAGCGATCAGCCAATGACAAGACAACCGAGTGTGCAACCACCTGAGGCTACCTAGGTATGCTTTTCAACAAAGCATACCAAGAGTATGAAGCAAATTAGATAATAGTTGTACATTTGAAAGTTGTTTAAAACTATTTGCTATAGCTAAATCATGAAATAACATTTTCGGGTTACATGTCCCTTTAACTCTAGGGCTGCCTGTGGTCCTCATAATTTATCAATAAAAGCTTAGCTGAAAGTTATAAAACTGTAATTGGAACAGGATTTTTTTTCTTTTTTTTACTGTAGATCTTTGTGTCCGCTTTAAACCACTGTCTAACTTTTTACGATTCCTATCCCATTTCCTTTGGAAAAAAAAACTTGGATTTTTTTAATAGAGCATTTAGTTATGAATAATAAAACAACTTTGCAATATATTTTCATTATTTATTTCGCTCCCTTCATCAAGTAATTTAGCACTGAAAGTTGAGCAATTTCTAATTATCAGAACATGGAATGCACCTTGCTGACTTCTCAAGGCTAAATCTGCTACATATCTGTCACTAATTGGCTTTAGTGGACAACAGCTGCAAAACTCTTTACTAACTTTATGAAAGTGACCTTGTTGTCTGAGGAATACAGCCCAGATTGGCTTCTTCAAATAAGGTAAATGGTGGGTAGAGTTTGATTTCTGGAGAATAGCTGCAGTAAATAGGATGTTAAGGTGTTTTAAAATATTAAAGGAGCATTAAACACAAACTATTTCTTTCATGTTTCACATAGAACATACAATATTGAACAACTTTACATTTTACTTCTATTATCTAATTTGCTTTTTTCTTTTAGTATCCTTTGTTGAAAAGCATTGGTGGGCTGAATTTAAAGGTATACAATCCTGACAATGATTGGAGGAGAGATTGGACTTCGTAAACATCTGTGTCTTGTGGCGCCAGAGATGGTGGTAAGGCTGGGAGTGTAGATCTAGTAGATGTATAAGGTTTAATCAGAGAGACGTGGAAAGTTGGGTGAATCTTCAAGGTGGAAGGCAAGGTGAGAGTAACTACGTTCTCATTGATTATTCTTTATTTTTGAGCTAATTTACTACTAGGAACATGTAATTTAAGGTTTTTAGTGGACAACCAGACCTGATCTCCCACCTGATAAGTGGGTGGTTTCCTCCGACGTAGGTCATAATATTGTTTTTGTGTAGCTTGAGCTTTCATAATGTTCTCCTAGATGAATCTGAAGTTATCCAGTAGTGCATTATTCAGTTCATCCACTAATGGAGAGTCGGAAGGAGTAGATGGAATCGAATTGAATGTAGGATGGTAACCATAATTAGCATAAAAAGGTGAAAGTGTTTTAGAAGAATTAGTAGGCAGGAATTTAAGCCAGTTATTTTGTTGATAGGAACAGAAACATCTTAAGAATTCGTATAACCGTTGATTTAGCCTTTCAGCCTGACCATTAGCCTGGGGATGAAAGGATGTAGTATAATGGTGGTTGATCTTTAGGGAATGGCAAAGGTTTTTCCAAAATAGAGAAGTAAATTGTGAGGCCCTGTCTGAAATTATAATGGATGGTACTCCATGTAGTCTGACAATGTTTTCGAGGAAGAGTGTGGCTGTTTCCGAAGATGAATTTATGATATGGTATGAAATGAGCCATCTTTGTGAAAGTGTCTATAACAACCAGTATGGTAGTTTGATTATTTGATGGAGGTAACTCAACGATAAAATCCAATCCAATCTGTTGCCAGGGTCTGTCTGAGATAGGCAAAGGCATGAGAAGTCCATATGGAGACTTTCTTTCAGTTTTTGATATTTGGCAGGTGGTACGGGTCTTTACATAATCAGAAATCGTAGTCTTCATGTTCGGTCACCAATGAGATCTAGATATGAGATCTAGGGTACGTTTTACACCAAGTATTTTAAGTCTGAGGTCAGTTGGTATGAAAATTCTATCATTGTAGTAGTTAATCCCATTCCGAAAGGTTAAGTGAGTGTTAGAGAGTTGTGGTAATTGCTTAGTAGAGTTTCTAACTTCAGTGAGAAAATCAGATGTAAGTCCTAAAAAGCGTTCGGCAGGGATAATAGATTTTGGGTTAGTTGATACTGTAGGGATTGATAGTTGACGAGATAGAGCGTCCGCTTTACCATTTTTACTAGCTGGTCAGTAAACTATTTGGAAATCAAACCTAGCGAAATACAGGCTCCAACGTACCTGTCTTGCTGATAAGGTTTTATTGTTTTGCAGATATTGCAAATTTTTATGATCGGTATAAATTATGATCGGGTGTATAGCTCCCTCTAACAGATGTCTCCAGAATTCAAGAGATTTTTGGATAGCTAGTAATTCTTTGTCCCCTATAGCATAATTCCTCTCTGCTGGGGACATAACTTTGGAGTAGAAGGATATTGGATGTAATGGTTCAGACAGTGATTTCCGTTGTGATAGTACGGCTCCGATAGCGTGATCAGACGAATCGACTTCCAATATGTATTGTAGATTAACTTCTGGAAATTTCAGTATAGGAGCTGTTGTAAAACAATTCTTTAAATGGTTGAAAACAAAGTTCAGGAGTCCAGTTGAAAGTACTAGAGGAACCAGTAAGTTGTGTGAGAGGTTTAAAGATTTTGGAGAAGTTCCTGATGAATTTATGATAATAATTTGAAAAACCCAAGAAATCTCTGTAATTCCTTTTTATTGGTTGGTACTGGCCACTCTTTTACTGAATCCACCTTCTCGGATTGCATTTGTATACCAGCAGGTGATATAGTGTATCCTAGGAAAGAGATAGTAGTCCTATGAAATTAACATTTTTCTGGCTTAGCGTAAATTTGGTGTACCCTCAATCTTGCTAACACCCAACGTACGTGTTTGATGTGATCTTCGATATTATTGGAGTAGATTAGAATATCATCAAGGTGCACCACCATACAGACGTCCAGCAGATCCCTAAAGATGTAGTTTATAAAGTGTTGGAAAATGGCGGGGACATTACAAAGGCCGAACGGCATCACCAGGTATTCAAAAAGTCCATACCTGGTCCTGAAAGCTGTAAGCCATTCGTCGCCCTCTCTTATACGGATGAGATTATATGCACTGCGGAGGTCCAGTTTAGAAAAGATAGTAGCATTGGTTAACCTCTCGATTAATTCTGGTATTAACAGAAGTGGGTAACGGTTTTTAACAGTGCGTTTATTCAGCTCGCGATAATCAATTTTGGGTCTAAGTGTGGAGTCCTTATTTGTTACAAAGAACATCCCAGCAGCAGAGGGAGAAGTAGATGGTCGGATGAACCCTTTGCGAAGATTGTCCTGGAGGTACTGTTTTAGATGGTTCGAGTTCCGGTTGACTCAATGGGTACAAATAACCTACGGGTATAGTAGCTCCTGGAATTAACTCTATTGGACAATCGTATACCCGATGAGGTGGTAGAGTTTCGGCTTCAGTCTTGCTAAAAACATCTGTGAAGTCTTTGTAAGGTTCAGGTAAGGTTACTTCGTCAGTAGCTGAATGTAGAAGAACTTGTTGTAGGAAACAAGTATGTTTACAGTAAGAGGAAGTGAAAGTTAAGTGGAGACTAGACCAGTTGATGGTTGGATTGTGTAGTTGCAACCAGTGGAGACCTAAAACAACAGGAAAATGGGGAGAAGGAATGACATCAAACGATATGTATTCAGTATGACCGCTGTCTGTTGTGACAAGGAGAGGAATTATATGATGTGTGATTGGCCCATTAGTGATTGTGGAGCCATCAATAATTCTAAGAGACACAGGAATTTTTTTCAAAATAGTGGGTATTTTATTATGCTGAACAGTAGTGATATCAATAAAGTTGCCGAAGGCACCCGAGTCGATTATGGCGTTGGTGTTCAACCTTTTAAGGTCCCACTGTATTAGAAGAGAAAGTTTGCAGTAAGATTGTGTATTCACATGAAATTGAGAGTTATGTAAAAATGTGAACTTACTCTTTTAATTCTTGCGTAGGATAGGACAGTCGGTGACAGTATGGGTTGGGTTGGCACAATACATGCATAGACGATTGGTCCTTCTACGTAGTCTCTCCTCAGCAGTGAGAGGACCTCTTAGCATCCCAATTTCCATGGGAGTTGACTGGTCTGAAGATGAGGTGGCTTGTGTGGTAAGACCTGATGCCTGTGCCTTGAGTAGACTGTCGGTTTGGTTGCGCTCTGCTTTTCTTTCCCGCAATCTCCGGTCTATTTGTGTGGCTAGTTTCATTAAGGCCTCCAAGGTATTAGGCAGCTCAATGCGTGCAAGCTTATCTTTTAGACTCTCTGATAACCCAAGTCTAAACTGGTTACGGAGAGAAACCAAGCTCCAGGATGAGTCTGTAGCATATAACTTAAATTCAGTTATATAGTCTTCGACTGTTTTTTTACCTTGCTTCAAGTTTCTCATTTTGTGTTTAGCTGAAAGCTGTATATCAGTATCCCAATATAACTCATCCATAGCATAAAATAAATCGTTTAAGGAGTTTAGTATGGGAGCATTTGTTTCACACAATTGATCTGCCCAAATCCTGGGTTTGGTTCTAAGAAATGAAATGGTGGTGAGTACTTTCACTCTGTCGCTGGGATAAGTTTTAGGCTTTAGGTTGTAGAGTAGTTGACAGGCATTTTTGAATTGCCTATAGGATCTTCTATCACCAGAAAAAATCTCAGGTAGGCAAACCTGTGGTTCTGGAGTGCTAACCTGTTGTTCCTTAGAATCTTTAATGAGTTCTCTGAGTACTTGGTTTTCGAGTTGCAAGTCCAAGATAGCTTGTCCCATCTGGTCCACCTTTTGGGACAGGTTATATACTACCTGTGGCAAGTCAGGTTGATCCATGATAACCTTTAATTGTGAAGGGCTTAGTATTATGTCAGAATAGGTTTCAATTAACAATGAAACAATAAATTGTGCCAAACAGAATATCAGCTATATCTGATTCTAATGAACCACAAATGAAGAAATTGTTTGTTTGTTTGTTTGTTACACAAATTTTCCTTGATACACACTAAATGTCCAAAACAAAACAAGGAACTTTAACTTACAGGTTGTCTGGCTAGTTGTTCCGGTGACCACACAGAGCGGCAGCGAGTTTGCAAAGAGCAAAACGGGGAGGAGTTTTCCTGTGCAGATGCGTCTCAGGACCCGAGAGTGGCGTGTGATGTCACTGATCCACTTTCGTTACTTGCCGCGGAAGTAAATCCGTTACTGTGGGGAATAAACAAGTGAGAGAGAATATCCCATAAGAGAGTCTTTTAATGAAGTACCTTGAGTTGGTGTGAGTGTCGGTTGTCTAGGTTTGGAGTCCCGGTAAGCCAGAGAGAATGACTGAGACAGGCTGAGGACTTCCGTAATTTCGATTGGTAGATTTAGAAATAGCTCACACACAATAGACCTGTAGTTGAAGGAGGATAATAAGGTAGCAGTTCAGTAGAATTTCAATATAGCAATTGATTTTGGAGCTAGTCAGTGAGCAGATGATATATAGGGGGCGTGTGTATGGGATTGGTGGGCTGAATTTAAAGGTATACAATCCTGCCAATGATAACCTGACAGACTGAGAATGAAGAAGAGTCTCCATCTACCTCTAATATCCAAACAAGACAGGGAAGAAATAAAAGAAAGATTTTTTAGCGGAAGATGCCTCTTCAAATGGAAAGCCACCAGGAGAGGAGGCAGGGGCAAAACCAAAAATCAAACAAGTAAAATCTAAAGCCAAACAAAAGAGCGAGGCAAAACGCTGGAAACCGTACAAACGATCAGAGAGCCCCTTCTCAAAGTTAAGATTGACACACTAAAAATGATCTATCTGATATATTTTCGAATGACCACACAAATTTATTATCTAAGGGCATGTCCTTTTGCCCAAATAATCAGTTAGACACATTTGAAGTCATAAAGGACATACAATTATACCTAAGAAAAATAGTCCTCAAACAACAATTTATGAGGGAAAAAAAGACACTGATTATGAACCTGATAAAGACAACCCCATTTGGTCAGAGAAGGAAATATCCACTTTACTTTATATGGAATAACTATTAGGAACCAATGAAACAATTATTACCCCAAAAGACTGGAGGGAACAAATTAAAAATAAGTCCAATTATGGACTCAAGATGAATCAAAATAGAAACTAAACAAATTCAGAAATGGGTCAATATTGTAATCCGCAACTCGGATAAAGGAGGGAATGTGGTGATTTGGCCTACCTATCTCTATTTAAAAGAAGTAAATAAACAAGTTAGGAATGATAAATGTTATAAATGATTAATATTTAATCCTACTGAAAATTATCTTAAAGGGCCATTAAACCCAAAAAATGTCTTTCACGATTCAGATAGAGAATAAAATTTTAAACAACATTCCAATTTACTTCTATTATCTAATTTAGGACAATCTTTAGATATCCTTTGTTAAAGAAATAGCAATGCACATTGGTGAGCCAATCACATGAAGCATCTATGTGCAGCCACCAATCAGAAGCTACTGAGCCTATCTAGATATGCTTTTCAGGAAAGAATATCAAGTGAATGAAGCAAATTAGATAATAGAAGTAAATTAGAAAGTTGTTTAAAATGGTATTCTCTATCTGAATCATGAAAGAAAAAAATTGGGTTTAATGTCCCTTTAAGGAAAATGAAAATATCCTTAATGATGCATATAAAGATGAAATTATCAACTCCAAAGAAAAGAAATTCCTCACAGTCCAAAATTCCAAAACATCAACATTCTACATTATTCCCAAAGTCCACAAAGATATCAAGAACCCACCGGGACGCCCCATTGTGTCCGGAATGGGTAACCTGACAGAGAAGGCTAGTCAATTTGTGGACTTTCGATTGAGGGAACATGTACAATCACTTCCGTCCTACGTCAGAGATACCATGGAGGTACTCCAACAATTGGAAAATGTAACAACTACTAAGACCCTCCTAGTTACCACTGATGTGGAAGCACTATACACCAGTATTGGTCATGACCTAGGCATCAGAGCTGTTGAATATTTTCTATCTACATTCTCAGAAGAGGGTTTCCTCCATGATAGATTCATTCTTAGACTCTTAGATTTTGTTTTAAAGCACAAGTTTTTTGTGTTTGATAAACAATTCTATATCCAGCTCCGAGGCACTGCTATAGGGACAGCATGTGCGCCCACATATGCCAATCTGCTCCTGGGCTGGTGGGAGCAATATGTAATATTCACAGAGGAAAAAACTAAATACACTAATTATATTCCCATCTGGCTCAGGTACATAGATGACATATTTTTCATGTGGGAAGGTCCCCTTGCCCTACTGGAGGAGTTTTTAAATCATTTCAACAAAAAAAATCTAAATATTAAACTGACCTGGCAGATTGATAGTAAGGAGGTTACCTTTTTGGATATAAAGATAATCAAACAACCGAATGGGGAGATACACACAGACCTGTATAGGAAAGACACAGCAATGAACACTATTCTGCACCATTCTAGTGCTCATTCCCCTCACACTGTGAAGGCACTCCACATTGGTGAATTTCTAAGAGTAAGGAGGACTTGTACCAACGTGGATATGTTCAAAATTAGAGCCAAAGAAATGGAAGATAGATTAATATCCAGGTGCTACAGTAAGAGGTAATTAAAAATGTCCCGAAGGAGGGCATTACAGACGGACAGGAAAGACCTACTTACACCCAAAACTAAGAGAAAAAAATAACAAGACCAGATTAATAATGACATACAATCCTCAATCAGAAGAAGTGGTACAAATCATGAACAAAAACCTAGGTATCCTCAAGGCAGACCCCATACTAGCAGAAATACTAGGTACTGAAAAAATTAAAGGGGGGTACAGAAGAACCAAAAATCTGAAGGAGATGGTCAGTAGAAGTCACTATGAGAATAAGAAAACCAAAGTAAAATTGACGGCAGGTAATTTCTTCTGCAGATCTAGTTCAATGTGCCAAAATGTAGAAAAAATAAAATCTATTACTGACAGATTTGGGAAGACTCATCCCATTCAAGATCATATAGACTGCAACACGGAAGGAGTCATCTATGGTATTACATGCAAATGTAATATAATCTATGTTAGGATGACCTCAAGAAAATTCAAAGTAAGAATACTGGAACATTTGAAAAATGTTAAATCTGCCAAGAAAGATCTTGAAGATGGCAAAAAATTAACAAGTGTGGCCAATCACTTTTTATATGCTCATCAATCCAGGAAGTCAGATCTCAGATGTTTTGGGATACAAAAAATCTCTCTAGGTATCTGGAATGGGGACATGGAACATATTCTACTAAAAGCAGAAACACGATGGATCTACCGTCTAAATACAGTACAGTACAACCCAATGGTTTAAATGAATATAACTACTAGACCTTTTTAAACTAAGAAATCCCTCCTATAGTATTAGGGACCTATATGGATCATTAGCCACCCATGGAGAATATGATTACTGGGTAATAACAGCACATTAATGTTATGATGGAACCAAAACACACAATATATTACATACAGTATGCAATTACATTGCGCTTGATATTTTATTAATAACAGTACTTCCTGTTCACTATTAAAACTGCACATTGGTTCACTTCATTTGAAGTCTTAAATACAAATTACACTTTATTCTATTTATTTAATCGTCACTCACACATTTATGTTTAATGTGCGCATCACATCTATATAAGTTAGATTCTTTGGAACCTATTTCTATTCACAGGGTAAAATATTCACCTATTACTAATTATTATTATACTAATTTATTTCTTTTAATCAAATTTTATTGCTGTTACACTAAGCATCTCCACTCAAACCACCATTCGTGGTGTTAAAGTTTACCATAATAGGTCCGTAATATAGAATTGACTAGTATACATAAAAAATATAATCCAATACTGTAAATATATTGATACAGTTATAGTAACATTCATCTATCCATTATATAAGTAATGTGTTTAAATTAACACACATCCCAAAGAGCGATCAGTTGTAATGCCCAAATTTAAGATGGAATGTTCAAACTAGTGTGGGTGTAAATAATGCCAACAGATGCATAGGGTAAACTGCCTACCTTACATCTCTGCATACTATAAGATGATATTGACAGATTAGCCTACTATGATGTCACAGTAAGATGTGGTGTGTACATCAGGAAGTGAATAAAAGGCCGTGAACTGGGCGGCGCCTCCACTTTTGAGAAAGCCAATAGGCGAAACATGTTAAGGGAGGAAAGACAGGACGTTGGGGTGTCCTGTTGTTTTTAATCTTGCACTAGTATTAATATTCCAATATTTCAATCTCTACTATATTGGGGCTACTGATATCTCTCTAGGAGATAAGTTGTTTGGGTTAAATCCGATACTGTCTGGCACAAGCCGGTCTGATAAATAAATAATGCTTATATTTTTAGCATAAACCTGTGTTGCTCAAACTCAGCATTGATAATATAAACCTACCTAGCCTCTCTTGTTTAGTGCACGATAAGCATATAGATAACAACGATCAATCAGAATGTTAAGTAATTGCTGTGGCACTACTTGGGAGGTAATAATTACATTATAATGGACATTGGTGGCTCTTACGACAGTGTTTATATATACACTTGCTGTATTTACATATTTATAGGCCAACACTGAGCAGCATACACGGCTGCAGGGACGTAAGTTGAAGCTAATAATTAATCTCAGTGATAGTACCAAGCAATCACTCCACAGCAAGTCTAACGCTTAAATCACTAAGCTCTTTCAGTACTGGTTTAGTATACCATTTTAGAGTAGGTAATGTAACAATCACGTTATCATATTGGAGCTAGCAGCCGCATTGTAACAGTTACTTTATGGTCACTTTGTATTGCTGCCATCATTATTGATACAGACACATTTTATTTGCGCATTCATAAGCCACACGCCGCATTTTCAGATACCATTATTTGGTATAAGCATAACTTGTTAATGTGTAAAGTATATAAGAACTGTTTGCACAGTAATTTCTGTTAACTAATCACTAATGATACATTACCATTGTGGTAGAATCTAGTGAAATTACCGCAAGTTAATAACTGTGATATACTCCTTTATTACAAGTGGATATTTTGATCAATACTATGCGTGCAATATAGAACTGACTCTATTCATAGCCATGATACATTTTAATATGGCAATAGTGATATAAGTAATATCAGTTTTATTAACCTTAGAAGATTTACCACATATAAACCCCTCCCTACGAAGTACTGATATCATTAATGCCAACACTTGCATGTGTTATAATGCAGATGGCATTTCTAGGCCCATTATTATAATATTTAGTGTGGTACTTAATAGATAAGCCCATGGCAGGTCCAATGCCAAGACCTTAGCTTCACACAGAGTTGGCCACCTACATACACAGGTGATTACCCTCAGTACTATTAACATATCCTTTCTACATTGAGTTGTATAATTGTTAGCCCCAGAGGTGCTGGGGATATCATTCCTGGAATATCAATCCAGAATCCATATTTGCTCCAGTTCCAGTTATACAAATTTGGAATACATTTATATAAAAATACATTTTTATATATATATATAAAAATAAATTATGCTTACCTGATAATTTTCTTTGCATCTGTACGGGGAGAGTCCACAGCTGCATTCATTACTTTTGGGAAATACAGAACCTGGCCACCAGGAGGAGGCAAAAACACCCCAGCCAAAAGGATTAAATACCTCCCCCCCACTTCCCTCATTCATTCTGCCAAGGGAACAAGGAACAGTAGAATAAATATTAGGGTGAAAAAAGTGCCAGAAGAACAAAAAATTTTAAGGGCGCCCACAGAAAAAAAAAAAGGGGGAGCTGTGGACTCTTCTTAAAACGTGGAGAGCCCACAGCTGCATTCATTACTTTTGGGAAATCAATACCCAAGCTATAGAGGACACTGAATGCAAAACGGGCGGGAACAAAAAGGCGGCCCATTTTGATGGCACCTTAGTCTGCACAACTCGGCTTCCCGACAAAAAACTACTTTAACAGAAGCAGGAAGAAACAAAACATGGAAGAGGACAAGGTAACTGCCCATCAATTAGAACCATAAGGGTCCCTTTTAGCAATCATTCATAAATTCTGGACTCCACTGAGCACAAAAGCTTCTGTGGAAAACAAAAGTCCCACTTAACAGAAGCACACAAAATTAAACCCTCTCCCTGATCAATGGAAAGGGAGAAAACAAACGAACTCCCCACACCACATTCTCCCTAACTAAAAGGAAAGGAAGAATCAGATAAGAATGTCCGAAAGAACCTCCAGAAACAATTCCCGAAAATTCAAGGACAAAACAGACAGAGAGTCCCCTAGTAAAAAGAGTGGATTACCAGGCTGCAAGAGGACAAAGTAAGGTGAGAATGCAGCCGCAACAGCCAGCGGTGACCCAGGAACTAGCGGTGTTGAGGATTGATGACGTCACCCGCCAACAAACAATGTGTGCCAGAGCCCTCAGTGTTCAGTATTCAATCCATGCAAGGTGCAAGGCCATAAAAGTGTGAGAACCAGTCACAAGTAACAGTATAAACAAAGTGGAGGCCGCACAACGGATCCAATTGAAAAAACGTGGGTTTATTAGTAAAATACAACCTTGACAGACATGGACAGGGAGGTAGTCTGACGCGTTTCATGCCCCCTAGTGGCGCTTCATCAGAGACTCAATTACTGTGTACAACATACGTCTTTAAATAGGGTCCAACTGTCCTGACATTTGCCAATACATAACACAATGATAACTACATACAGACAAGTATTTTATATGCTAAAAAATATTTATTCATCATTTATAGTTTCCTGGGGGTATGTGTTTTCACACTAACTTTTAAGGAGAATATAATGGAATAAACTAATACCCCTTTTTCTTTCTAGGTAATAGGTATATTAGTGTTATGTGAAGTATAGAAACAGGATAAACAGTATCATAAATTTGATATTGTGTAATTAGTATTGTTTGTTCAAAAGAGTGAACTTCTATTTGAGATATGGGTCCATATGTTTGGGGATGTTGATAATTTCAGAGATATACTCCATTACCCCATTTAGGGCTAATGCAATATTTTGTTGGATTGGCCCCGTAGCATATACTATGATACACAAGCATCTTTTACTTGGAGAGGAGCATGACTATATATATTTTTGAACTAGGCATATAGCATGCAACAATTTGCTGTGTATACAGTAAAGCCCACTAAGTATGATTCTCAGCATAATATAAATGTAGATGACTGACATGTTAACACTGTTTATGTTGTGTATTAAATTTTGTCTTTAAACTTGTCCGTATGTAGTTATAATTGTGTTATGTATTGGCAAATGTCAGGGCAGTTGGACCCTATTTAAAGACGGATGTTGTACACAGTAATTGAGTCTCTGATGAAGCGCCACTAGGGGGCGTGAAACGCATCAGACTACCTACCTGTCCATGTCTGTCTAGGTTGTATTTTACTAATAAACCCAAGTTTTTTCAATTGGATCCGTTGTGCGGCCTCCCCTTTGTTTATGCAAGAAGACAAAGCCCCGTAGAGAACACAATACCGACGGAGGAGAGCAAAGAAAGGAAATATTCCAGACCACCTCCTACATGGATCCAAGAGGAACCAACGTAAAACCTAAACCAGAACCGAAGTCCCGGAAGGACAAAAGTAGAACAAAACTATCTTACCATAGACAGTTACCTGGTACAGAGAAACTGAACACCCGTAGGTCCAAAAAAAACCTGGGGGCAGAACAGGAACATAATAGTAATATCTGTTTACGCCCCAAACGAAAGCCGCAGGCTTCCATCGGATAGGCAGTCAGACTAAACGTCAAATCATAATAACTAGCCAACCGAGTAGCTAGCAAACTTGCCCCAGGACATTCCCGGAAAGGAACAAGAGAAAAAAAAACTCAGAAAGCAGAGAGGACCAACTCCCCCCTACTAGAAAATGGGGAAGGGGAGGACAACACCCTGACCAATAAGGAGGAACCAAATACTAACTAAGGGAAGGTTCCAGAACCAACTGGAAGGTCTCCCAACCTAAGGAAAGTATAACTCGGGAGACAAGTCGATGCCCAAAGAGAGCAGTCAGAATTCCTAACCCTTAACCGATCGAACTGACTACCACAGAGTGACTGGCAAGGTCCAAAGGACAGGAGAGATCAAAAAATCCCAGCATCGACAAGGCCCGGAGATCAGATAACTTATCCCCAGTCACTATTTCTAAAGGAAAGGATATAAACCAGGACAAGCCTGACATCCAGGGTACAACCGAACTGTTCAAAGGCCAACCGAAAGTTCTAAACCCTAGCAGGGCTAGACTAAACAAACAGACAAACGACAGACAAATAAGCTCTGGGGCTTAAACATTGTCTTAAAATATAATTTTTTTAAACTTTCGCCAGAAGTAAAATCTATTGCGACCATAAAATCGCTAGCATCAAAATCCCAGAGAAGAAAGAATTTTCCTAAAAGAAAAAATCTACAACAGTCACAAGCTCTAAAATAAAAGAAATAAAACACATCCTAATCGGATCAAAAGCAAGTAGGCAGCACCCGCAGGTGAACGCCACAAAAGGAACGGAAACACTAACAGGACCAGCCTGTCAGATACCCTATTCCTCAAGAGCTCAGAACTGGGATTAGACACACAAAACAAAAGACGACCAGGAGTAGGATCTCGTCCCTCCACTCGTCTAGTGCTGTTCACCATCTGATTCAGAAGACTGAGGATCCATTGACAAATCAGAACATGTATCCTCTAATGCCGCAGCAGTACACGCAGACGCACCAGTCTGAATCTAAAGGAAAAAGTTACCTCCGGTGGGGCATCTGAAGGCCCCGACCCTGAAGGTTGTACCCCTGAAGCCTCAGAGGTAACCGCTTCCCCAGAGGAAAGATCCGATATAATCGAACTCGCACCAGATAAACGCTTTGCTTGCAATCAGGAAGATGTAAGTGCGCCAATGCCAAATATATGGCCATGAGAAACCGTGCAGTAACCTCTGGTGAGAATAAACCTCCTTCCGGAGAAGGGGTAACGATATTCGGGACCTGCAGTCACTCTATTCATATATTATTAATACACGTGTATGGAGACCACTGGTATTTTAATAAAAAAGTTATTTCAGTATATATTCGACCCTCCAAATAAAACTGCTGGTAAATCAGAGAATATTGGTATATTGGTCAACCAAGAATGATGGAATAAGTTTACAACAACAAAACATAATTTATGTAAGAACTTACCTGATAAATTAATTTCTTTCATATTGGCAAGAGTCCATGAGCTAGTGACGTATGGGATATACAATCCTACCAGGAGGGGCAAAGTTTCCCAAACCTCAAAATGCCTATAAATACACCCCTCACCAAACCCACAATTCCGTTTAATGAATAGCCAAGAAGTGGGGTGATAAGAAAAGAGCGAAAGCATCAAAAAATAAGGAATTGGAATAATTGCGCTTTATACAAAAAAATCATAACCACCACAAAAAGGGTGGGCCTCATGGACTCTTGCTAATATGAAAGAAATGAATTTATCAGCTAAGTTCTTACATAAATTATGTTTTCATTCATGTAATTGGCAAGAGTCCATGAGCTAGTGACGTATGGGATAGCAATACTCAAGATGTGGAACTCCACACAAGAGTCACTAGAGAGGGAGGGATAAAAATAATAACAGCCATTTTCCGCTGAAAAAAATTAATCCACAATCCAAAATATAAGTTTTATTTTCATAATGAAAAGAAAAAACTTAAACATAAGCAGAGGAATCAAACTGAAACAGCTGCCTGAAAAACTTTCCTACCAAAAACTGCTTCCGAAGAAGCAAATTCATCAAAACGGTAGAATTTAGTAAATGTATGCAAAGAAGACCAAGTTGCTGCTTTGCAAATCTGATCAACTGAAGCTTCATTCTTAAAAGCCCACAAATTGGAGACTGATCTAGTAGAATGAGCTGTAATTCTCTGAGGCGGGGCCTGGCTTGACTCCAAATAAGCCAGATGAATCAAAAGCTTTAACCAAGATGCTAAGGAAATGGCAGAAGCCTTCTGACCTTTCCTAGAACCAGAAAAGATAACAAATAGACTAGAAGTCTTCCTGAAATCTCTAGTAGCTTCAACATAATATTTCAAAGCTCTTACCACATCCAAAGAATGTAAGGATCTCTCCAAAGAATTCTTAGGATTAGGACACAAAGAAGGGACAACAATTTCTATATTAATGTTGTTAGAATTCACAACCTTAGGTAGAAATTTAAATGAAGTCCACAAAACTGCCTTATCCTGATGGAAAATCAGAAAAGGAGATTCACAATAAAGAGCAGATAATTCGGAAACTCTTCTAGCAGAAAAGATGACCAAAAGGAACAACACTTTCCAAGAAAATAGTTTAATGTCCAAAGAATGCATTGGCTCAAACGGAGGATCCTGTAAAGTCTTCAAAACCAAATTAAGACTCCAAGGAGGAGAGATTGATTTAATGACAGGCTTGATATGGACCAAAGCCTGTACAAAACAGTGAATATCAGGAAGCTTAGCAATCTTTCTGTGAAATAAAACAGAAAGAACAGAGATTTATCCCTTCAAGGAACTTGCAGACAAACCCTTATCCAAACCATCCTCAAGAAACTGTAAAATTCTAGGAATTCTAAAAGAATGCCAGGAGAATTTATGAGAAGAACACCATGAAATATAAGTCTTCCAAACTCGATAATACATCTTCCTAGAAACAGATTTACGAGCCTGTAACATAGTAGTAATCACTGAGTCAGAGAAACCTCTATGACTAAGCACTAGGCGTTCAATTTGCATAACTTCAAATTTAATGATTTGAGATCCTGATGGAAAAACGGACCTTGAGACAGAAGGTCTGGCCTTAATGGAAGTGGCCAAGGTTGACAACTGGATATCCGAACAAGATCCGCATACCAAAACATGTGAGGCCATGCTGGAGCCACCAGCAACACAAACGATTGTTCCAAGATGTTCTTGGAAATCACTCTTGGAAGCAGAACCAGAGGCGGGAAGATATAAGCAAGATGGTAACACCAAGGAACTGCTAACGCATCCACCGATTACGCCTGAGGATCCCTGGACCTGGACAGGTACCTGGGTTGTTTATTGTTTAGATGAGAAGCCATCAGATCCATTTCTGAAAGACCCCCCACATCTGAACAATATGAGAAAACACATCTGGATGGAGCGACAACTCTCATGGATGTAAAGTCTGACGGCTGAGATAATCCGCTTCCCAATTGTCTATACCTGGGATATGAACCGCAGAAATTAGACGGGAGCTGGATTCCGCCCAAGCAAGTATCCGAGATACTTCTTTCATAGCTTGGGGACTGTGAGTCCCACCCTGATGATTGATAAATGCCACAGTTGTGATATTGTTTGTCTGAAAACAAATGAACGGTTCTCTCTTCAACAGAGGCCAAACCTGAATAACCCTGAAAATAGCACAGAGTTCTAAAATATTGATTGGTAACCTCGCCTCTTGTGGTTTCCAAACCCCTTGTGCTGTCAGAGATCCCCAGACAGCTCCCCAACCTGAAAGACTTGCATCTGTTGTGATCACAGTCCAGGTTGGATGAACAAAAGAGGCCCCATGAACTATATGATGGTCTAACCACCAAGTCAGAGAGAGTGGAATATTGGGATTTAAGGATGTTAATTGTGATATCTTTGTATAATCCCTGCACCATTGGTTCAGCATACAAAGCTGGAGAGGTCTCATATGAAACTGAGCAAAGGGGATCGCGTCCAATGCTGCAGTCATGAGACCTAAAACTTCCATGCACTTAGCTACTGAAGGGAATGATTGAGACTGAAGGTTCCGACAAGCTGAAACCAATCTTATTCGTCTCTTGTCTGTTAGAGACAGAGTCATGGACACTGAATCTATCTGGAAACCTAAAAAGGTGACCCTTGTCTGAGGAATCAAAGAACTTTTTGGTAAATTGATCCATCAACCATGTCTTTGAAGAAACAACACTAGTTGATTTGTGTGAGATTCTGCAGAATGTAAAGACTGAGCTAGTACCAAGATATCGTCCAAATAAGGAAACACCGCAATACCTTGTTCTCTTATTACAGAGAGTAGGGCACCAAGAACATTTGAAAAAATTCTTGGAGCTGTCGCTAGGCCAAATGGAAGAGCGACAAATTGGTAATGCTTGTCTAGAAAAGAGAATCTCAGAAACTGAAAATGATCTGGATGAATCGGAATATGAAGATATGCATCCAGTAAGTCTATTGTGGACATATAATGCCCTTGCTGAACAAAAGGCAGAATAGTCCTTATAGTCACCATTTTGAAAGTTGTCACTCTTACATAACGATTCAAAATTTTCAGATCCAGAACTGGCCAGAATTAATTTTCTTTCTTTGGGACAATAAATAGATTTGAATAAAACCCCAGACCCTGTTCTTGAAACGGAACTGGTATGATTACCCCTGAAAGCTCCAGGTCTGAAACACACTTCAGGAAAGCCTGAGCCTTCACTGGATTTTTTGGGATGCGTGAGAGGAAAAATCTTCTTACAGGAGGTCTTACTCTGAATCCTATTCGGTACCCTTGAGAGACAATACTCTGAATCCATTGATTTTGCACAGAATCTGCCCAATTTTTTTGGAAGAATCATTATCTGCCCCCTACCAGCTGAGCTGGAATGAGGGCCGCACCTTCATGCAGACTTGGTGGCTGGCTTTGATTTCTTAAATAGTTTGTATTTACTCCAACTTGAATAAGGTTTCCAATTGGACCTAGATTCTCTGGGGGAAGGATTAGGTTTCTGTTCCTTATTTTGTCGAAAAGAACGAAAACGGTTAGAAGCTTTAGATTTACCCTTAGGTCTTTCATCCTGAGGCAAAAAAATGCCCTTCCCCCCAGTGAGTTGAAATAATTGAATCCAACTGAGAACCAAATAACTTATTACCTTGGAAAGAAAGAGATAGTAATCTAGACTTAGATACCATGTCAGCATTCCAAGATTGAAGCCACAAAGCTCTCCTAGCAAAAATAGCTAAAGATAGATTTAACATCAATTTTGATGATATCAAAAATGGCATCACAAATGAAATGATCAGCATGTTGAAGCAAGCAAACAATGCGAGACAAAACATAATTTATGTAAGAACTTACCTGATAAATTCATTTCTTTCATATTAGCAAGAGTCCATGAGCTAGTGACGTATGGGATATACATTCCTACCAGGAGGGGCAAAGTTTCCCAAACCTTAAAATGCCTATAAATACACCCCTCACCACACCCACAATTCAGTTTAACGAATAGCCAAGAAGTGGGGTGATAAGAAAGGAGCGAAAGCATCAAAAAATAAGGAATTGGAATAATTGTGCTTTATACAAAAAAATCATAACCACCACAAAAAGGGTGGGTCTCATGGACTCTTGCCAATATGAAAGAAATGAATTTATCAGGTAAGTTCTTACATAAATTATGTTTTCTTTCATGTAATTAGCAAGAGTCCATGAGCTAGTGACGTATGGGATAGCAGATACCCAAGATGTGGAACTTCCACGCAAGAGTCACTAGAGAGGGACGGATAAAATAAAGACAGCCAATTCCGCTGAAAAAATTAATCCACTACCCAAATCAAAAGTTTCAATTTTTATAATGAAAAAAACTGAAATATAAGCAGAAGAATCAAACTGAAACAGCTGCCTGAAGTACTATTCTACCAAAAACTGTTTCTGAAGAAGAGAAAACATCAAAATGATCTAGTAGAATGAGCCGTAATCCTCAGAGGCGGGGATTAACCCGACTCCAAATAAGCATGATGAATCAAAAGCTTTAACCAAGATGCCAAAGAAAAGGCAGAAGCCTTCTGACATTTCCTAAAACCAGAAAAGATAAATAGGCTAGAAGTCTGTCTGAAAACTGAATAGCTTCAACATAATATTTAAAAACTCTTACCACATCCAAAGAATGTAAGAATCTTACCAAAGAATTCTTAGGATTAGGACACAAGGAAACAGAATTTATGTTTACCTGATAAATTACTTTCTCCAACGGTGTGTCCGGTCCACGGCGTCATCCTTACTTGTGGGATATTCTCTTCCCCAACAGGAAATGGCAAAGAGCCCAGCAAAGCTGGTCACATGATCCCTCCTAGGCTCCGCCTACCCCAGTCATTCGACCGACGTTAAGGAGGAATATTTGCATAGGAGAAACCATATGGTACCGTGGTGACTGTAGTTAAAGAAAATAAATTATCAGACCTGATTAAAAAAACCAGGGCGGGCCGTGGACCGGACACACCGTTGGAGAAAGTAATTTATCAGGTAAACATAAATTCTGTTTTCTCCAACATAGGTGTGTCCGGTCCACGGCGTCATCCTTACTTGTGGGAACCAATACCAAAGCTTTAGGACACGGATGAAGGGAGGGAGCAAATCAGGTCACCTAAATGGAAGGCACCACGGCTTGCAAAACCTTTCTCCCAAAAATAGCCTCAGAAGAAGCAAAAGTATCAAACTTGTAAAATTTGGTAAAAGTGTGCAGTGAAGACCAAGTCGCTGCCCTACATATCTGATCAACAGAAGCCTCGTTCTTGAAGGCCCATGTGGAAGCCACAGCCCTAGTGGAATGAGCTGTGATTCTTTCGGGAGGCTGCCGTCCGGCAGTCTCGTAAGCCAATCTGATGATGCTTTTAATCCAAAAAGAGAGAGAGGTAGAAGTTGCTTTTTGACCTCTCCTTTTACCGGAATAAACAACAAACAAGGAAGATGTTTGTCTAAAATCCTTTGTAGCATCTAAATAGAATTTTAGAGCGCGAACAACATCCAAATTGTGCAACAAACGTTCCTTCTTTGAAACTGGTTTTGGACACAGAGAAGGTACGATAATCTCCTGGTTAATGTTTTTGTTAGAAACAACTTTTGGAAGAAAACCAGGTTTAGTACGTAAAACCACCTTATCTGCGTGGAACACCAGATAAGGAGGAGAACACTGCAGAGCAGATAATTCTGAAACTCTTCTAGCAGAAGAAATTGCAACTAAAAACAAAACTTTCCAAGATAATAACTTAATATCAACGGAATGTAAGGGTTCAAACGGAACCCCCTGAAGAACTGAAAGAACTAAATTGAGACTCCAAGGAGGAGTCAAAGGTTTGTAAACAGGCTTAATTCTAACCAGAGCCTGAACAAAGGCTTGAACATCTGGCACAGCAGCCAGCTTTTTGTGAAGTAACACCGACAAGGCAGAAATCTGTCCCTTCAGGGAACTTGCAGATAATCCTTTTTCCAATCCTTCTTGAAGGAAGGATAGAATCCTAGGAATCTTAACCTTGTCCCAAGGGAATCCTTTAGATTCACACCAACAGATATATTTTTTCCAAATTTTGTGGTAAATCTTTCTAGTTACAGGCTTTCTGGCCTGAACAAGAGTATCGATAACAGAATCTGAGAACCCTCGCTTCGATAAAATCAAGCGTTCAATCTCCGAGCAGTCAGCTGGAGTGAAACCAGATTCGGATGTTCGAACGGACCCTGAACAAGAAGGTCTCGTCTCAAAGGTAGCTTCCAAGGTGGAGCTGATGACATATTCACCAGATCTGCATACCAAGTCCTGCGTGGCCACGCAGGAGCTATCAAGATCACCGACGCCCTCTCCTGATTGATCCTGGCTACCAGCCTGGGGATGAGAGGAAACGGCGGGAACACATAAGCTAGTTTGAAGGTCCAAGGTGCTACTAGTGCATCCACTAGAGCCGCCTTGGGATCCCTGGATCTGGACCCGTAGCAAGGAACTTTGAAGTTCTGACGAGAGGCCATCAGATCCATGTCTGGGATGCCCCACAGCTGAGTGACTTGGGCAAAGATTTCCGGATGGAGTTCCCACTCCCCCGGATGCAATGTCTGACGACTCAGAAAATCCGCTTCCCAATTTTCCACTCCTGGGATGTGGATAGCAGACAGGTGGCAGGAGTGAGACTCCGCCCATAGAATGATTTTGGTCACTTCTTCCATCGCTAGGGAACTCCTTGTTCCCCCCTGATGGTTGATGTACGCAACAGTTGTCATGTTGTCTGATTGAAACCGTATGAACTTGGCCCTCGCTAGCTGAGGCCAAGCCTTGAGAGCATTGAATATCGCTCTCAGTTCCAGAATATTTATCGGTAGAAGAGATTCTTCCCGAGACCAAAGACCCTGAGCTTTCAGGGATCCCCAGACCGCGCCCCAGCCCATCAGACTGGCGTCGGTCGTGACAATGACCCACTCTGGTCTGCGGAATGTCATCCCTTGTGACAGGTTGTCCAGGGACAGCCACCAACGGAGTGAGTCTCTGGTCCTCTGATTTACTTGTATCTTCGGAGACAAGTCTGTATAGTCCCCATTCCACTGACTGAGCATGCACAGTTGTAATGGTCTTAGATGAATGCGCGCAAAAGGAACTATGTCCATTGCCGCTACCATCAACCCGATCACTTCCATGCACTGAGCTATGGAAGGAAGAGGAACGGAATGAAGTATCCGACAAGAGTCTAGAAGTTTTTTTTTTCTGGCCTCTGTCAGAAAAATCCTCATTTCTAAGAAGTCTATTATTGTTCCCAAGAAGGGAACCCTTGTTGACGGAGATAGAGAACTCTTTTCCACGTTCACTTTCCATCCGTGAGATCTGAGAAAGGCCAGGACAATGTCCGTGTGAGCCTTTGCTTGAGGAAGGGACGACGCTTGAATCAGAATGTCGTCCAAGTAAGGTACTACAGCAATGCCCCTTGGTCTTAGCACAGCTAGAAGGGACCCTAGTACCTTTGTGAAAATCCTTGGAGCAGTGGCTAATCCGAAAGGAAGCGCCACGAACTGGTAATGTTTGTCCAGGAATGCGAACCTTAGGAACCGATGATGTTCCTTGTGGATAGGAATATGTAGATACGCATCCTTTAAATCCACCGTGGTCATGAATTGACCTTCCTGGATGGAAGGAAGAATAGTTCGAATGGTTTCCATCTTGAACGATGGAACCTTGAGAAACTTGTTTAAGATCTTGAGATCTAAGATTGGTCTGAACGTTCCCTCTTTTTTGGGAACTATGAACAGATTGGAGTAGAACCCCATCCCTTGTTCTCTTAATGGAACAGGATGAATCACTCCCATTTTTAACAGGTCTTCTACACAATGTAAGAATGCCTGTCTTTTTATGTGGTCTGAAGACAACTGAGACCTGTGGAACCTCCCCCTTGGGGGAAGTCCCTTGAATTCCAGAAGATAACCTTGGGAGACTATTTCTAGCGCCCAAGGATCCAGAACATCTCTTGCCCAAGCCTGAGCGAAGAGAGAGAGTCTGCCCCCCACCAGATCCGGTCCCGGATCGGGGGCCAACATTTCATGCTGTCTTGGTAGCAGTGGCAGGTTTCTTGGCCTGCTTTCCCTTGTTCCAGCCTTGCATTGGTCTCCAAGCTGGCTTGGCTTGAGAAGTATTACCCTCTTGCTTAGAGGACGTAGCACCTTGGGCTGGTCCGTTCTACGAAAGGGACGAAAATTAGGTTTATTTTTTGCCTTGAAAGGCCGATCCTGAGGAAGGGCGTGGCCCTTACCCCCAGTGATATCAGAGATAATCTCTTTCAAGTCAGGGCCAAACAGCGTTTTCCCCTTGAAAGGAATGTTAAGTAGCTTGTTCTTGGAAGACGCATCAGCCGACCAAGATTTCAACATTGAGCATTGATTCTGTCCATAATCTCCTCAAAAGGAGGAGAATCACTATCGACCGCCTTTATCAGCTCATCGAACCAGAAACATGCGGCTGTAGCGACAGGGACAATGCATGAAATTGGTTGTAGAAGGTAA
Organism: Bombina bombina; assembly: GCF_027579735.1. Lineage (NCBI taxonomy): Eukaryota > Metazoa > Chordata > Amphibia > Anura > Bombinatoridae > Bombina > Bombina bombina. The sequence continues at coordinate 1,056,854,968 of NC_069504.1, forward strand.
CCTTGCTGAACAAACATCTTTTTAAGCAAACCTTCTAATTTTTTATCCATAGGATCTTTGAAAGCACAACTATCCTCTATGGGTATAGTGGTGCGTTTGTTTAAAGTGGAAACCGCTCCCTCGACCTTGGGGACTGTCTGCCATAAGTCCTTTCTGGGGTCGACCATAGGAAACAATTTTTTAAATATGGGGGGAGGGACGAAAGGAATACCGGGCCTTTCCCATTCTTTATTAACAATGTCCGCCACCCGCTTGGGTATAGGAAAAGCTTCTGGGAGCCCCGGCACCTCTAGGAACTTGTCCATTTTACATAGTTTCTCTGGGATGACCAACTTGTCACAATCATCCAGAGTGGATAATACCTCCTTAAGCAGAATGCGGAGATGTTCCAACTTAAATTTAAATGCAATCACATCAGGTTCAGCTTGTTGAGAAATGTTCCCTGAATCAGTAATTTCTCCCTCAGACAAAACCTCCCTGGCCCCATCAGACTGGGTTAGGGGCCCTTCAGAAATATTATTATCAGCGTCGTCATGCTCTTCAGTATCTAAAACAGAGCAGTCGCGCTTACGCTGATAAGTGTTCATTTTGGCTAAAATGTTTTTGACAGAATTATCCATTACAGCCGTTAATTGTTGCATAGTAAGGAGTATTGGCGCGCTAGATGTACTAGGGGCCTCCTGAGTGGGCAAGACTCGTGTAGACGAAGGAGGGAATGATGCAGTACCATGCTTACTCCCCTCACTTGAGGAATCATCTTGGGCATCATTGTCATTGTCACATAAATCACATTTATTTAAATGAATAGGAATTCTGGCTTCCCCACATTCAGAACACAGTCTATCTGGTAGTTCAGACATGTTAAACAGGCATAAACTTGATAACAAAGTACAAAAAACGTTTTAAAATAAAACCGTTACTGTCACTTTAAATTTTAAACTGAACACACTTTATTACTGCAATTGCGAAAAAACATGAAGGAATTGTTCAAAATTCACCAAATTTTCATCACAGTGTCTTAAAGCCTTAAAAGTATTGCACACCAAATTTGGAAGCTTTAACCCTTAAAATAACGGAACCGGAGCCGTTTTGAACTTTAACCCCTTTACAGTCCCTGGTATCTGCTTTGCTGAGACCCAACCAAGCCCAAAGGGGAATACGATACCAAATGACGCCTTCAGAAAGTCTTTTCTAAGTATCAGAGCTCCTCTCACATGCGACTGCATGCCATGCCTCTCAAAAACAAGTGCGCAACACCGGCGCGAAAATGAGGCTCTGCTTATGCTTTGGGAAAGCCCCTAAAGAATAAGGTGTCTAAAACAGTGCCTGCCGATATTATTATATCAAAATACCAAGATAAAATGATTCCTCAAGGCTAAATATGTGTTAATAATGAATCGATTCAGCCCAGAAAAAGTCTACAGTCTTAATAAGCCCTTGTGAAGCCCTTATTTACGATCGTAATAAACATGGCTTACCGGATCCCATAGGGAAAATGACAGCTTCCAGCATTACATCGTCTTGTTAGAATGTGTCATACCTCAAGCAGCAAGAGACTGCTCACTGTTCCCCCAACTGAAGTTAATTGCTCTCAACAGTCCTGTGTGGAACAGCCATGGATTTTAGTGACGGTTGCTAAAATCATTTTCCTCATACAAACAGAAATCTTCATCTCTTTTCTGTTTCTGAGTAAATAGTACATACCAGCACTATTTCAAAATAACAAACTCTTGATTGAATAATAAAAACTACAGTTAAACACTAAAAAACTCTAAGCCATCTCCGTGGAGATGTTGCCTGTACAACGGCAAAGAGAATGACTGGGGTAGGCGGAGCCTAGGAGGGATCATGTGACCAGCTTTGCTGGGCTCTTTGCCATTTCCTGTTGGGGAAGAGAATATCCCACAAGTAAGGATGACGCCGTGGACCGGACACACCTATGTTGGAGAAAGGGACAATAATTCCTCCACTAATGTTGTTAAAATTCACAACTTTAGGTAAAAATTGAAATGAGGACAGCAAAAACCACCTTATCCTGATGAAAAATCAGAAAAAGGAGATTCACAAGAAAGAACAGATAATTCAAAAAACTGTTCTAGCTGAAGAGATGTCTAAAAAGAACAATACTTTCCATGAAAGTAATTAATGTCCAAAGAAAGCATATGCTCAAATAGAAGAGTCTGAAAAGCCTTCAGAACCAAAAATAAGACTCCAAGGAGGAGAAATTGGCTTAAATGACAGGCTTGATATGAACCAAAGCCTGAACAAAACAATGAATATCAGAAAGATTTAGCAATTCTTACTGTGAAACAGCACAGAAAAGCAGAGATTTGTCCTTTCAAGGAACATGCAGACAAAACCTTATGAAGAAACTATAAAATCCTAGGAATTCTAAAAGAATGCCAAGACAATTCATAAAAAGAGCATCATGAGATGTAAATCTTCCAAACTCGATAATAAATCCTACTAGACACAGATTTACGAGCCTGCAACATAGTATTAATCACTGAGTCAGAGAAACTTCTATGACTAAGTACCAAGCGTTAAATTTTCATACCATCAAATTAATAGTTTGAATTCCTGATGAAAAAAACAAATGTTAAGATATAAGGTCTGGCCTTAATGGAAGTAACCAAGACTGGCAACTGGACATCCGAACAAGAACCATATACCAAAACCTGTGTGGCCATGCTGGAGCCACCAGCCACACCAAAAATTGGTCTCTGATGATTTAGAAAATCACTCTAAAAAGAAGAACCAGAGATGAAAAAATATAGGCAGATTGATAATTCCAAGGAAGTGTTAATGCATACACTACTTCCGCCTGAAGATCCCAGAACCTGAATAGGCCCCTGGGAAGTTCCTTGTCTAGATGAGATGCCATCAGATCTATTTCTGGAAGCCCTCACATCTGAAAAATTGAAAAACATATCTGGGTAAAGAGACCATTCTCCCGAATGTAAAGCTTGATTAAAAGAGATAATCCGCTTCCCAATTGTCTATACCTGGGAAAAAGACCACAGAAATTAGATAGGAGCTGGATTTAGTCCAAGCAAATATCCGAGATACTTCTGTCACAGCCTAAAGACTGATAGTCCCACCCTGATGATAGACACACGCCACAGTTGTGACATTATCTGTCTGAAAAAAACGTCTCTTCTACAAAAAGAAACCAAACTGAAGAACTCTGAGAATGCACAGAGTTCCAGAATATCAAATGGTAATCTCGCCTCCTGAGATTTCCAAACCCCTTGTGCTGACAGAGATCCTCAGACAGCCTCCCAACCTAAAAGACTCGCATCTGTAAAGATCAAGGTCCAGGTTGAAAGAACCGAAGAGACCTGTAGAACTAAATGATGGTGATCTTAACCACCGAATCAAAGATAGTTAAACATTAGGATTCAAAGATATAAAAAGTGATATCCTAGAATCCCTGCACTATTATTCCGCTTAAAAAACTGGAAAAGGTTTCCTATGAAATGAGCAAAGGGAATCGAATCCAATGCTGCAGCCATGAAACCTACAACTTCCATGCAAATATAGCAACTCGAAGGAAATAATAGAGACTGAAGGTTCCGACAAACGGAACCCAATAAACTTGTCACTTGTCTGTTAGAGACAAAAACATTGACACAATCTATCTGGAAACCTAAAAAAAGGTGACCCTTGTGTGAGAAATCAAGGAGCTTTTGATAAAAAGATCCTCTAACCATGTCTTGAAGAAACAACAAAGTTGAATCGTATGAGATTCCACAGAACGAAAAAGACTGAGCCAGTACCACAATACCGTCCAAAAAAGGAACACTGAGAACCTTGAAAAGATTCTTAGAGCTGTCGCTAGACCAGAAGGAAAAGCAACAAATTGGTAATGCTTATCAAAAAAAGAGAATCTCAGAAAATAATAAAAATAATCTGAATGAAAACAGAAAATGAAGATATGCATCTATTGTAAACAAATAATGCTATCACTGGCCAAAAAGGCAGAATAGACCATATAAACACCATTCTAAAATATGGTACACTTATATGATAATTCAAAAAGATTTTCTATCTTTGGAACAATGAATAGTCTTGAATAAAACCCCAAAATCCAGTTCCTAAAATGAAACTGGAAAAAATACCCCAGAAAACTCCAGGTCTGAGACACACTTCAGGAAAGTGATAGTCTTACTGGAATAGCTGGAATATGATAGAGAAAAAAGACTTCTCACAGACGGTTTTACTCTGAAACTTATTCTGTACCCAAAGTTTAAGAAGTTTGGACCGAATAGAACCAAATTTCAAAAAAGTCTTAACCTGCCCCTTACCAGCCAAGCTGAAATAAGAATCGCAGCTACATGCAAATTTAAGGAGCTGACTTTGAACTTTTAAAAGGTTTAATTGAATGAAGAACAAAAAACTTCCAATTATAAATATGTTACTTGGGGAAGAATTTAGGATTCCGTTCCTTAGTAAGAACAGAAAACTAATATAAGCTTAAAGTTTTAGTCTTAGAACTCAATCTTGAAGCCCAGAGTAACAGTTAAATAATTGAATCCAATTATGAACCAAATAATTGAATATCTTGGAAAAAAAGAAATATGGATTTTAGAAATCAAATTAGCATTCCAAGATTGAAATCACAAAGTTCTTCTAGCTAAAAAAGCTAAAGACATAGATTAAACCTCATTTGTGAAATATGTTAATAAAATGACAACAGAAATGAAATTATTAGCATGTTAATCAAGTTAAAGGATCAGACAACACACTGGACTTGCATAATCAACAAATGCAAGATAACAAGACAATGCAATAGCACTTAGTCTGGACTTCAAAAAAATAGAAGATTTTGTCCTTTTAACAATGCTAAAACAAATCATAATCCGATACTTGATCTTAAAGTATCCAACCAGAGAGATGCAGCAATTGCAATATCAGCCAAATAAATTACAGGACTAAGAAAAGTACCTGAAAATAATTTTCCTTAAATAAGATACGACCATCTGAAGGAAAAAAATAAATACTATTTGCTATAAGAATAATAGTATATTTAGCAGGAGTAGAGATAGCCCCATTAACTTGGGGAATCTTTCCTCAAAACTGAAAACTAACTGCCGGCAAAGAATACAATTTAAAAACCCTTAAAGAAGGACTAAAAGAAAATTCTCAGAGTATTCCATTCCCTATATCAGGAACTGGAAAAAACCCTCTGAAGAAACCACAGAAGATAAACAAGCAGAATTTAAATGTTAGCTAGTTTTTAAAATCAAAAGAACTAGATATTTCAATATCCAAAATAATCAACACCTTTTGAACAAGGAACAAATGTACTCTATTAAGAATAAAAAAGTAGATTTGTTAGTGTCAATATCTGATGAAGAAAAATTCTGAATGAGAAAAAAAGCACCATCAGAGAAGGATAATTCATTATGTTGTTGGTCATTTGAAACTTCATCAACTAAAAGAAGTTTGAAAAAGACCTAGAAATTTTATTAGAAGGCGGGACGTCAGACAAAGCCTTTAAAATAGAATCAGAAAAAAATTCTTATAAATTTCTAAGTATATCTTGTACATAAAATGTAAAAAGAATAGCAATATATAAAGCATAAATACTAATGGATTCTGCATGTAAAAGTTTATCATGATAACTTATTACAAACCATAGCTAAAGATAAACATTCATAACATTTAAAATAAATGAACTTAGCTTTGGTAGGACTTCTCAGACAACAGGAATCCCTCAGTATGTTCTGATCCAGGAACAGTTTATGGAAAATCTTGCAATATGTAATAGAAAAAAACAACATATAAAGCAAAATTATCAAATTCCTTAAATGACAGTTTCAGGAATGGGAAAAAATGCAAAACAAACAAGCCTCTAGCAACCAGAAGCAACAAAAAAGTGAGACTTAAATAATGTGAGAAAAAGTGGAACAAGAATGACGCCCACATTTTTGGCGCCAAGTATGACGCCCACATTATTGGCGCCAAGTACAACGCCCATATTTTTTGGCGCCAAGTATGACGCCACATCCTCTGACGCCGAAAACGATGCCCACATTTTTTGGCGCAAAAAAACGTCTGAACACACATGCGTCAAAAAAATGACGTAACAACGAACAAACTTCCGGCGACAACTACGGCGCCAGAAATGACAAAATTTTGCGCCAAAAAAGTTTGCGCCAAGAATGACGCAATAAATTGAAGCATTTTCTGCCCCCGTGAGCCTAACAGCCTGCAGGGAAAAAAGTCAATTGAAAATTTTCAAGGTAAGAAAAAAATATTTATTCATATGCATTATCCCAAATAATGAAACTGACAGTCTGAATGAAGGAATACTGATTATCCTGAATCATGGCAAATATAAGTTTAAAGACATATATTTAGAACTTTACATATAAAGTGCCCAACCATAGCTTAGAGTGTCACAAAAAATAAGACTTACTTACCCCAGGACACTCATCTACATATAGTAGATAGCCAAACCAGTACTGAAACGAGAATCAGTAGAGGAAATGGTATATAAGAGTATATCGTCGATCTGAAAAGGGAGGTAAGAGATGAATCTCTACGACCGATAACAGAGAACCTATGAAATAGATCCCGTAGAAGGAGACCTTTGAATTCAAATAGGCAATACTCTCTTCACATCCCTCTGACATTCACTGCACTCTGAAAGGAAAACCGGGCTCCAGCCTGCTGAGAAGCGCATATCAACGTAGAATCTAGCACAAACTTACTTCACCACCTCCCTGGGAGGCAAAGTTTGTAAAACTGAATTGTGGGTGTGGTGAGGGGTGTATTTATAGGCATTTTAAGGTTTGGGAAACATTGCCCCTCCTGGTAGGAATGTATATCCCATACGTCACTAGCTCATGGACTCTTGCTAATTACATGAAAGAAATCAGTATCTGTTTCCTGTTGCGCTAAACGTTCCGACCAAAAAGTTGATGCAGCTGCAACATCAGCCAAAGAAATTGCAGGCCTGAGCAGATGACCAGATTATAAATAGGCTTTCCTTAGATAGGATTCAAGTTTCCTATCTAAAGGATCTTTAAAGGAAGTACTATCCTCCATATGAATAGTAGTACATTTAGCAAGAGTAGAAATAGCCCCATCAACTTTGGGGATCTTTTCCCAAAATTCCAATCTAACTGATGGCAAAGGATACGATTTTTTAAACCTTGATGAAGGAATAAAAGAAGTACCGGGCCTATTCCGTTCCTTAGAAATCATATCAGAAATAGCATCAGGAACTGGAAAAACTTCTGGAGTAACCACAGGTTTATAAAAAGAATTTAAACGTCTACTAGTTTTAACATCAAGAGGACTAGTTTCCTCAATATCCAATGTCATCAACACTTCTTTTAACAAGGAACGAATATACTCCATTTTAAATAAATAAGTAGATTTGTCAGTGTCAATATCGGAGGAAGGATCTTCTGAATCAGATAGATCCTCATCAGAGGAGGATAATTCAGTATGTTGTCGGTCATTTAAAATTTCATCAACTTTATGAGAAGTTTTAAAAGACCTTTTGATTCAAATTTTTTTTATTGGGTTTATAGATTATACAGAAGAATATCCATATAACATTTAGTAAATCCACAGAAAATTGAATGCAGAAAAGAAAGTTACAATGAATATTGTCAATTTACCCAGATTTTTCTTAAACTTTTTTGAAAAAACAACAAGTTGCAAACAAAATCTCTTGAAAACAGCCTCACTGGGAGGCAGAAAAGAGGCAGGGGGAGGAAAGAAAAAGGGGTAAGGAAAGGAAATCGGGAGTCCCAGAAGTCTCGAAGGTATACACATAAGTATGTCATGAATTAGTCTACACGCCCGCTGATCTCCAGGAACAGACTTTGTCGCAAAAGGGCAATCTTTCAAGAGTTCAGATATTCCCTGTTCCCAGATAAAAAGGATGTCTGTAATGAAATCCTGTTTACCCTTATAGTAGTAGCATTGTTTTTCAAGGGTTAGTATATACTCTACCTCTGTTAAAAGACCTTTTATGTTTATTAGAAGACGGAATGGCAGACAAAGTCTTCTAAATTGCATCAGCAATAAAATCTTTTAAATTCACAGGTATATCTTGTACATTAGATGTTGAAGGAACAACAGGCAATGTACTATTACTGATGGACACATTTTTCTGCATGTAAAAGCTTATCATGACAACTATTACATACCACAGCTGGAGATATAATCTCCACAAATTTACTACAAATGCACTTAGCTTAGTAGAACTGTTATCAGGCAGCAGGGTTCCAACAGTGGTTTCTGAGACAGGATCAGATTGAGACATCTTGCAAATGTAAGAAAAAAAACAACATTTAAAGCAAAATGATCAATTTCCTTATATAGCAGTTTCAGGAATTGGAAAAAAAATGCAAACAGCATAGCCCTCTGATAGAGAAAAAGGCAAGAGGCATATAGGAATGGGGTTTTAAATAATGAAAATATTTGGCGCCAAGTATGACACACAAAGCAAACAGAATTTTTTTGGCGCTAACAACATCCGGAAATGACACACTTGCGTCATTGAAGACACCCACCTTGTGAAAGGAACTCGGCGTCAACTAAGATGCTGGAAATGGTAATTTTTGCGTCATCGAACGTAACTTTGCGCCAAAAAATCTTGTGCCAAGAATGACGCAATATACTTCAGCATTTTGTGCCCTCGTGAGCCTAATTTTGCCCGCAAAATGAAAAACAGTCAATTTGAAAAAACATAATTTATGCTTACCTGATAAATTTATTTATCTTGTAGTGTATCCAGTCCACGGATCATCCATTACTTGTGGGATATTCTCCTTCCCAACAGGAAGTTGCAAGAGGATCACCCACAGCAGAGCTGCTATATAGCTCCTCCCCTCACTGCCATATCCAGTCATTCGACCGAAACAAGACGATAAAGGAGAAACCATAGGGTGCAGTGGTGACTGTAGTTAAATTAAAATTTAGACCTGCCTTAAAAGGACAGGGCGGGCCGTGGACTGGATACACTACAAGATAAATAAATTTATCAGGTAAGCATAAATTATGTTTTCTCTTGTTAAGTGTATCCAGTCCACGGATCATCCATTACTTGTGGGATACCAATACCAAAGCTAAAGTACACGGATGATGGGAGGGACAAGGCAGGAACTTAAACGGAAGGAACGACTGCCTGTAGAACCTTTCTCCCAAAAACAGCCTCCGAAGAAACAAAAGTGTCAAATTTGTAAAATGTTGAAAAGGTGTGAAGCGAAGACCAAGTCGCAGCCTTGCAAATCTGTTCAACAGAGGCCTCATTTTTAAAGGCCCAGGTGAAAGCCACAGCTCTAGTAGAATGAGCTGTAATCCTTTCAGGGGGCTGCTGTCCAGCAGTCTTATAGGCTAAGCGTATTATGCTCCGAAGCCAAAAGGAGAGAGAGGTTGCCGAAGCTTTTTGACCTCTCCTCTGTCCAGAGTAAACGACAAACAGGGCAGATGTTTGACGAAAATCTTTAGTAGCCTGTAAGTAAAACTTCAAGGCACGGACTACATCCAGATTATGCAAAAGACGTTCCTTCTTTGAAGAAGGATTAGGACACAATGATGGAACAACAATCTCTTGATTGATATTCCTGTTAGAAACCACCTTAGGTAAAAACCCAGGTTTGGTACGCAGAACTACCTTGTCTGAATGAAAAATCAGATAAGGAGAATCACAATGTAAGGCAGATAACTCAGAGACTCTTCGAGCCGAGGAAATAGCCATCAAAAGCAGAACTTTCCAAGATAAAAGTTTAATATCAATGGAATGAAGGGGTTCAAACGGAACTCCCTGAAGAACTTTAAGAACCAAGTTTAAGCTCCACGGGAGAGCAACAGTTTTAAACACAGGCTTAATCCTAACCAAAGCCTGACAAAATGCCTGGACGTCTGGAACTTCTGCCAGACGCTTGTGCAAAAGAATAGACGGAGCAGAGATCTGTCCTTTTAAAGAACTAGCTGATAAGCCTTTGTCCAAACCCTCTTGGAGAAAGGACAATATCCTAGGAATCCTAACCTTACTCCATGAGTAACTCTTGGATTCACACCGATAAAGATATTTACACCATATCTTATGGTAGATTTTCCTGGTGACAGGCTTCCGAGCCTGTATTAAGGTATCAATGACTGACTCGGAGAAGCCACGCCTTGATAGAATCAAGCGTTCAATCTCCATGCAGTCAGTCTCAGAGAAAGTAGATTTGGATGATTGAAAGGACCTTGTATTAGAAGGTCCTGCCTCAGAGGCAGAGTCCATGGTGGAAGAGATGACATGTCCACTAGGTCTGCATACCGGGTCCTGCGTGGCCACGCAGGCGCTATCAGAATCACCGATGCTCTCTCCTGTTTGATTTTGGCAATCAGTCGAGGGAGCAGAGGAAACGGTGGAAACACATAGGCCAGGTTGAAGAACCAAGGAGCTGCTAGAGCATCTATCAGCGTTGCTCCCGGGTCCCTGGACCTGGATCCGTAACAAGGAAGCTTGGCGTTCTGGCGAGACGCCATGAGATCCAGTTCTGGTTTGCCCCAACGATGGACCAGTTGAGCAAACACCTCCGGATGGAGTTCCCACTCTCCCGGATGAAAAGTCTGATGACTTAGAAAATCCGCCTCCCAGTTCTCTACGCCTGGGATGTGGATCGCTGACAGGTGGCAAGAGTGAGACTCTGCCCAGCGAATTATCTTTGAGACTTCTAACATCGCTAGGGAACTCCTGGTTCCCCCTTGATGGTTGATGTAAGCCACAGTCGTGATGTTGTCCGACTGAAATCTGATGAACCTCAGTGTTGTTAACTGAGGCCAAGCTAGAAGAGCATTGAATATTGCTCTTAACTCCAGAATATTTATTGGGAGGAGTTTCTCCTCCTGAGTCCACGATCCCTGAGCCTTCAGGGAGTTCCAGACTGCGCCCCAACCTAGAAGGCTGGCATCTGTTGTTACAATCGTCCAATCTGGCCTGCGAAAGGTCATACCCTTGGACAGATGGACCCGAGAAAGCCACCAGAGAAGAGAATCTCTGGTCTCTTGAGCCAGATTTAGTAGAGGGGACAAATCTGAGTAATCCCCATTCCACTGACTTAGCATGCATAATTGCAGCGGTCTGAGATGCAGGCGCGCAAATGGCACTATGTCCATTGCCGCTACCATTAAGCCGATTACTTCCATGCACTGAGCCACTGACGGGCGTGGAATGGAATGAAGGACACGGCAAGCATTTAGAAGTTTTGATAACCTGGACTCCATCAGGTAAATTTTCATCTCTACAGAATCTATAAGAGTCCCTAGGAAGGAGACTCTTGTGAGTGGTGATAGAGAACTCTTTTCCACGTTCACTTTCCCCCCATGCGACCTCAGAAATGCCAGAACTATCTCTGTATGAGACTTGGCAATTTGAAAGCTTGACGCCTGTATCAGGATGTCGTCTAGATACGGAGCCACCGCTATGCCTCGCCAGACGTGAGCCCAGAACCTTCGTAAAAATTCTCGGGGCAGTGGCCAACCCGAAGGGAAGAGCTACAAATTGGTAATGCCTGTCTAGAAAGGCAAACCTTAGTAACCGATGATGATCTTTGTGAATCGGTATGTGAAGGTAGGCATCCTTTAAGTCCACTGTGGTCATGTACTGACCCTCTTGGATCATGGGTAGGATGGTCCGAATAGTTTCCATTTTGAATCATGGAACTCTGAGGAATTTGTTTAAGATCTTTAGATCCAAGATTGATCTGAAGGTTCCCTCTTTCTTGGGAACCACAAACAGATTTGAATAAAATCCCTGTCCTTGTTCCGTCCGCGGAACTGGATGGATCACTCCCATTACTAGGAGGTCTTGCACACAGCTTAGGAATGCCTCTTTCTTTATCTGGTTTGATGATAATCTTGAAAGATGAAATCTCCCTTGTGGAGGAGAAGCTTTGAAGTCCAGAAGATATCCCTGAGATATGATCTCCAACGCCCAGGGATCCTGAACATCTCTTGCCCACGCCTGGGCGAAGAGAGAAAGTCTGCCCCCCACTCGATCCGTTTCCGGATAGGGGGCCGTTCCTTCATGCTGTCTTGGGGGCAGCAGCAGGCTTCCTGGCCTGCTTGCCCTTGTTCCAGGACTGGTTAGGTTTCCAGGCCTGTCTGGAATGAGCAACAGTTCCCTCTTGTTTTGAAGCGGAGGAAGTTGATGCTGCTCCTGCATTGAAATTTCGAAAGGCACGAAAATTAGACTTTTTGGCCTTTGATTTGGCCCTGTCCTGAGGAAGGGTATGACCCTTGCCTCCAGTAATGTCAGCAATAATTTCCTTCAAGCCAGGCCCGAATAAGGTCTGCCCCTTGAAAGGAATGTTGAGTAATTTAGACTTTGAAGTCACGTCAGCTGACCAGGATTTAAGCCATAGCGCCCTACGCGCCTGGATGGCGAATCCGGAATTCTTAGCCGTTAGTTTAGTCAAATAAACAATGGCATCAGAAACAAATGAGTTAGCTAGCTTAAGAGTTCTAAGCTTGTCAATAATTTCATTCAATGGAGCTGTCTGGGTGGCCTCTTCCAGGGCCTCAAACCAGAATGCCGCCGCAGCAGTGACAGGCGCAATGCATGCAAGGGGCTGTAAAATAAAACCTTGTTGAATAAACATTTTCTTAAGGTAACCCTCCAATTTTTTATCCATTGGATCTGAAAAAGCACAACTGTCCTCAACCGGGATAGTGGTACGCTTTGCTAAAGTAGAAACTGCTCCCTCCACCTTAGGGACCGTCTGCCATAAGTCCCGTGTAGTGGCGTCTATTGGAAACATTTTTCTAAATATAGGAGGTGGGGAAAAGGGCACACCGGGTCTATCCCACTCCTTGCTAATAATTTCTGTAAGCCTTTTAGGTATAGGAAAAACGTCAGTACACACCGGTACCGCATAGTATCTATCCAGCCTACACAATTTCTCTGGAATTGCAACTGTGTTACGGTCATTCAGAGCAGCTAATACCTCCCCAAGCAATACACGGAGGTTCTCAAGCATAAATTTAAAATTAGAAATCTCTGAATCAGGTTTCCCCGAGTCAGAGATGTCACCCACAGACTGAAGCTCTCCATCCTCATGTTCTGCATACTGTGACGCAGTATCAGACATGGCTCTAACAGCATTTGCGCGCTCTGTATCTCTCCTAACCCCAGAGCTATCGCGCTTGCCTCTTAATTCAGGCAATCTAGATAATACCTCTGACAGGGTATTATTCATGATTGCAGCCATGTCCTGCAAGGTAATCGCTATGGGCGTCCCTGATGTAATTGGCGCCATATTAGTGTGCGTCCCCTGAGCGGGAGGCGAAGGGTCTGACACGTGGGGAGAGTTAGTCGGCATAACTTCCCCCTCGACAGAACCCTCTGGTGATAATTCTTTTATAGATAAAGACTGATCTTTACTGTTTAAGGTGAAATCAATACATTTAGTACACATTCTCCTATGTGGCTCCACCATGGCTTCCAAACATAATGAACAAGTAGGTTCCTCTGTGTCAGACATGTTTAAACAGACTAGCAATGAGACTAGCAAGCTTGGAAAACACTTTAAAACAAGTTTACAAGCAATATAAAAAACGTTACTGCGCCTTTAAGAAACACAAATTTTCCCAAATTTTGAAATAACAGTGAAAAAATGCAGTTACACTAACTAAATTTTTACAGTGTATGTAATAAGTTAGCAGAGCATTGCACCCACTTGCAAATGGATGATTAACCCCTTAATACCAAAAACGGAATAACAAATGACAAAAACAGATCTACTGTGGCTTTTTACCTCCCTCAATACGACTTTTGAGCCCTTCAGAGAAGTCCTGGATCATGCAGGAAGAAGCTGGATGTCTGTGTCTGTAATTTTTGCTGAGCAAAAAAACGCCAAAATAGGCCCCTCCCACTCATATTACAACAGTGGGAAGCCTCAGGGAACTGTTTCTAGGCAAAATTCAAGCCAGCCATGTGGAAAAAACTAGGCCCCAATAAGTTTTATCACCAAACATATGTAAAAAACGATTAAACATGCCAGCAAACGTTTTAAAATACACTTTTATAAGAGTATGTATCTCTATTAATAAGCCTGATAACAGTCGCTATCACTGCATTTAAGGCTTTACTTACATTACTTCGGTATCAGCAGCATTTTCTAGCAAATTCCATCCCTAGAAAAATATTTTAACTGCACATACCTTATTGCAGGAAAACCCCCTCTGAAGTTACCTCACTCAGAATATGTGAGAACAGCAAAGGATCTTAGTTACTTCTGCTAAGATCATAGAAAACGCAGGCAGATTCTTCTTCTAAATACTGCCTGAGATAAACAGTACACTCCGGTACCATTTAAAAATAACAAACTTTTGATTGAAGAAATAAACTAAGTATAAAACACCACAGTCCTCTTACGACCTCCATCTTAGTTGAGAGTTGCAAGAGAATGACTGGATATGGCAGTGAGGGGAGGAGCTATATAGCAGCTCTGCTGTGGGTGATCCTCTTGCAACTTCCTGTTGGGAAGGAGAATATCCCACAAGTAATGGATGATGCGTGGACTGGATACACTTAACAAGAGAAAAGACTATACCCCAGGTAAGAAAACATTTCCTAAAAAATGCTTTTCCCAAATATAAAACTGACAGTCTGCAAAAGGAAATATACATAAACCTGACTCATGGCAAATATAAGTACAATAAATATATTTAGAACTTTATATTAATACATAAAGTGCCACACCATAGCTGAGGGTGTCTTAAGTAATGAAAAACATACTTACCAAAAGATACCCATCCACTTTGCATTTTGAGGTTTGGGAAACTTTGCCCCTCCTGGTAGGATTATATATCCCATACGTCACTAGCTCATGGACTCTTGCAAATTACATGAAAGAAATAAGGGTGCGCTCTATCACTTAGCATAAAAAAGAAACAAATCTATGTTGACTGATATGGCAAACCTTATATAAAGGACATTAGTGAAATCAAAAAGATATATGGACATGTATTAATATAATGTGTTACTCAAACCATATAATCCAACGTTCAAAAATAGAAATAGTCCCAACAGAGAATCCCAATCTTGGGTATCAAATCAAAGATGGTTCGGTGAATCCAATGCAATCATATGGCGGCTGCTCTCCTCCTCACAGACTCTACTGGTAGAAACTGCTGAAATAAGAGACAATAAAGGGGCGCCTCATGTGTGCATCAGTGTATCAAAACAAGACAATTAAGTGAAAAAGCCAAATGGGTACTCACATTTAGCCAGAGTACACTAATGTACTGGTAGAAGCGAGCTGGTAACTCGAGGTGGGAATAAGTTTGTAAGTATTAGACAAAAAAAGCAGCTCTACACTCTTAAACTGATGATAAGCCAGTGTACATACATACATTATATATATATATATATATATATATATATATATATTTATTAGGACTGCACGATTAATCGCAGATGTGATTTTAAACCGTGATTAATCGACACGGTTTTAAAACCGTGAGTATGCGATTTTTAGCCCCGCTAGATTTGATGTCACCTATGACGTAGAGGAGAGCCGACGACTTGCCGTACCCGCCTTGCGACATTGAGCCGACTTACCGGGGAGCGATGTGGCTGATGCAGGTTTCAAGGAGGGGGGGTGCGCTGTGGCTGATGCGGTTACAGAGAGGGGGGCCAACTCACCGGGGTGTGCTGTGGCTCATGCGGTTTACAGGGAGGGGGGGCGACTTACCGGGGAGCGCTGTGGCTCATGCAGGTTACAGGGAGGGGGGTGCGCTGGTACTTATGTGGGTTGGGGGCTAATGGTGGTTACAGGTGGTGCTTATGATATTAAAGGGGGTGCTTATTGGGGGGTTACAGTGGGAGCTGATGGGACTTATGTAGGTTACAGAGGGGGATTTATGGGGGTTACAGTGGGAGCTGAAGGGGCTTATGTAGGTTACAGAGGGGGGCTTATGGGGGTTACAGGGGATGCAGGGTTACAGTGGGAGATGATGGGGCTTATGTAGGTTACAGAGAGGGGCTTATGGGGGTTACAGGGGGTGGTGACGTGAAAATCGCGATTAAATTGCAATTGTGACCCCCCCCCCATATTGCCCAGCCCTAATATATATATATACATTGATTGGAGTAGCTGTGTTAGTCCAGAGATTTAGATATAAAAATAACAAGAGTATTGCATTGAGCAATGATACTTTTTTTATTGGATTAACTATACTTTTATAAGTAGACAAGCTTTCGGAAGAGTTCCTTCCTTTCTCAAATCTGAAGCAATACTGACCAATGCAATGGAATTTACAGATTATATTTTAAAACACATGATAGCTAAAAAGACAGATAGTGTTACAGAGGTCTGAGTGCAGGGAGAGGAGGAGGTGTTGTAAAAATCATGAGGGGGGCTTAGGTGACAGGCAGACAGTGTCCAGTGTAGGAGAACAGACAGGTGAAATATATAGCTTTACATAGAGCATATACTGACATAAAGTTATATATCAACATGAAATCAATATCTATAAAGATGTGAAATTATATGTTCAGGGGGAATACAAAAGTTAAAAAAAAAAAAGAAAAAGAAAAAAACAGAATTTATGTTTACCTGATAAATTACTTTCTCCAACGGTGTGTCCGGTCCACGGCGTCATCCTTACTTGTGGGATATTCTCTTCCCCAACAGGAAATGGCAAAGAGCCCAGCAAAGCTGGTCACATGATCCCTCCTAGGCTCCGCCTACCCCAGTCATTCGACCGACGTTAAGGAGGAATATTTGCATAGGAGAAACCATATGGTACCGTGGTGACTGTAGTTAAAGAAAATAAATTATCAGACCTGATTAAAAAAACCAGGGCGGGCCGTGGACCGGACACACCGTTGGAGAAAGTAATTTATCAGGTAAACATAAATTCTGTTTTCTCCAACATAGGTGTGTCCGGTCCACGGCGTCATCCTTACTTGTGGGAACCAATACCAAAGCTTTAGGACACGGATGAAGGGAGGGAGCAAATCAGGTCACCTAAATGGAAGGCACCACGGTTTGCAAAACCTTTCTCCCAAAAATAGCCTCAGAAGAAGCAAAAGTATCAAACTTGTAAAATTTGGTAAAAGTGTGCAGTGAAGACCAAGTCGCTGCCCTACATATCTGATCAACAGAAGCCTCGTTCTTGAAGGCCCATGTGGAAGCCACAGCCCTAGTGGAATGAGCTGTGATTCTTTCGGGAGGCTGCCGTCCGGCAGTCTCGTAAGCCAATCTGATGATGCTTTTAATCCAAAAAGAGAGAGAGGTAGAAGTTGCTTTTTGACCTCTCCTTTTACCGGAATAAACAACAAACAAGGAAGATGTTTGTCTAAAATCCTTTGTAGCATCTAAATAGAATTTTAGAGCGCGAACAACATCCAAATTGTGCAACAAACGTTCCTTCTTTGAAACTGGTTTCGGACACAGAGAAGGTACGATAATCTCCTGGTTAATGTTTTTGTTAGAAACAACTTTTGGAAGAAAACCAGGTTTAGTACGTAAAACCACCTTATCTGCATGGAACACCAGATAAGGAGGAGAACACTGCAGAGCAGATAATTCTGAAACTCTTCTAGCAGAAGAAATTGCAACTAAAAACAAAACTTTCCAAGATAATAACTTAATATCAACGGAATGTAAGGGTTCAAACGGAACCCCCTGAAGAACTGAAAGAACTAAATTGAGACTCCAAGGAGGAGTCAAAGGTTTGTAAACAGGCTTAATTCTAACCAGAGCCTGAACAAAGGCTTGAACATCTGGCACAGCTGCCAGCTTTTTGTGAAGTAACACAGACAAGGCAGAAATCTGTCCCTTCAGGGAACTTGCAGATAATCCTTTTTCCAATCCTTCTTGAAGGAAGGATAGAATCTTAGGAATCTTAACCTTGTCCCAAGGGAATCCTTTAGATTCACACCAACAGATATATTTTTTCCAAATTTTGCGGTAAATCTTTCTAGTTACAGGCTTTCTGGCCTGAACAAGAGTATCGATAACAGAATCTGAGAATCCTCGCTTCGATAAGATCAAGCGTTCAATCTCCAAGCAGTCAGCTGGAGTGAAACCAGGTTCGGATGTTCGAACGGACCCTGAACAAGAAGGTCTCGTCTCAAAGGTAGCTTCCAAGGTGGAGCCGATGACATATTCACCAGATCTGCATACCAAGTCCTGCGTGGCCACGCAGGAGCTATCAAGATCACTGACGCCCTCTCCTGATTGATCCTGGCTACCAGCCTGGGGATGAGAGGAAACGGCGGGAACACATAAGCTAGTTTGAAGGTCCAAGGTGCTACTAGTGCATCCACTAGAGCCGCCTTGGGATCCCTGGATCTGGACCCGTAGCAAGGAACTTTGAAGTTCTGACGAGAGGCCATCAGATCCATGTCTGGAATGCCCCACAGCTGAGTGACTTGGGCAAAGATTTCCGGATGGAGTTCCCACTCCCCCGGATGCAATGTCTGACGACTCAGAAAATCCGCTTCCCAATTTTCCACTCCTGGGATGTGGATAGCAGACAGGTGGCAGGAGTGAGACTCCGCCCATAGAATGATTTTGGTCACTTCTTCCATCGCTAGGGAACTCCTTGTTCCCCCCTGATGGTTGATGTACGCAACAGTTGTCATGTTGTCTGATTGAAACCGTATGAACTTGGCCCTCGCAAGCTGAGGCCAAGCCTTGAGAGCATTGAATATCGCTCTCAGTTCCAGAATATTTATCGGTAGAAGAGATTCTTCCCGAGACCAAAGACCCTGAGCTTTCAGGGATCCCCAGACCGCGCCCCAGCCCATCAGACTGGCGTCGGTCGTGACAATGACCCACTCTGGTCTGCGGAATGTCATCCCTTGTGACAGGTTGTCCAGGGACAGCCACCAACGGAGTGAGTCTCTGGTCCTCTGATTTACTTGTATCTTCGGAGACAAGTCTGTATAATCCCCATTCCACTGACTGAGCATGCACAGTTGTAATGGTCTTAGATGAATGCGCGCAAAAGGAACTATGTCCATTGCCGCTACCATCAACCCGATCACTTCCATGCACTGAGCTATGGAAGGAAGAGGAACGGAATGAAGTATCCGACAAGAGTCTAGAAGTTTTGTTTTTCTGGCCTCTGTCAGAAATATCCTCATTTCTAAGGAGTCTATTATTGTTCCCAAGAAGGGAACCCTTGTTGACGGAGATAGAGAACTCTTTTCCACGTTCACTTTCCATCCGTGAGATCTGAGAAAGGCCAGGACAATGTCCGTGTGAGCCTTTGCTTGAGGAAGGGACGACGCTTGAATCAGAATGTCGTCCAAGTAAGGTACTACAGCAATGCCCCTTGGTCTTAGCACAGCTAGAAGGGACCCTAGTACCTTTGTGAAAATCCTTGGAGCAGTGGCTAATCCGAAAGGAAGCGCCACGAACTGGTAATGCTTGTCCAGGAATGCGAACCTTAGGAACCGATGATGTTCCTTGTGGATAGGAATATGTAAATACGCATCCTTTAAATCCACCGTGGTCATGAATTGACCTTCCTGGATGGAAGGAAGAATAGTTCGAATGGTTTCCATCTTGAACGATGGAACCTTGAGAAACTTGTTTAAGATCTTGAGATCTAAGATTGGTCTGAACGTTCCCTCTTTTTTGGGAACTATGAACAGATTGGAGTAGAACCCCATCCCTTGTTCTCTTAATGGAACAGGATGAATCACTCCCATTTTTAACAGGTCTTCTACACAATGTAAGAATGCCTGTCTTTTTATGTGGTCTGAAGACAACTGAGACCTGTGGAACCTCCCCCTTGGGGGAAGCCCCTTGAATTCCAGAAGATAACCTTGGGAGACTATTTCTAGCGCCCAAGGATCCAGAACATCTCTTGCCCAAGCCTGAGCGAAGAGAGAGAGTCTGCCCCCCACCAGATCCGGTCCCGGATCGGGGGCCAACATTTCATGCTGTCTTGGTAGCAGTGGCAGGTTTCTTGGCCTGCTTTCCCTTGTTCCAGCCTTGCATTGGTCTCCAAGCTGGCTTGGCTTGAGAAGTATTACCCTCTTGCTTAGAGGACGTAGCACTTTGGGCTGGTCCGTTTCTACGAAAGGGACGAAAATTAGGTTTATTTTTTGCCTTGAAAGGCCGATCCTGAGGAAGGGCGTGGCCCTTACCCCCAGTGATATCAGAGATAATCTCTTTCAAGTCAGGGCCAAACAGCGTTTTCCCCTTGAAAGGAATGTTAAGTAGCTTGTTCTTGGAAGACGCATCAGCCGACCAAGATTTCAACCAAAGCGCTCTGCGCGCCACAATAGCAAACCCAGAATTCTTAGCCGCTAACCTAGCCAATTGCAAAGTGGCGTCTAGGGTAAAAGAATTAGCCAATTTGAGAGCATTGATTCTGTCCATAATCTCCTCATAAGGAGGAGAATCACTATCGACCGCCTTTATCAGCTCATCGAACCAGAAACATGCGGCTGTAGCGACAGGGACAATGCATGAAATTGGTTGTAGAAGGTAACCCTGCTGAACAAACATCTTTTTAAGCAAACCTTCTAATTTTTTATCCATAGGATCTTTGAAAGCACAACTATCCTCTATGGGTATAGTGGTGCGTTTGTTTAAAGTGGAAACCGCTCCCTCGACCTTGGGGACTGTCTGCCATAAGTCCATTCTGGGGTCGACCATAGGAAACAATTTTTTAAATATGGGGGGAGGGACGAAAGGAATACCGGGCCTTTCCCATTCTTTATCAACACTGTCCGCCACCCGCTTGGGTATAGGAAAAGCTTCTGGGAGCCCCGGCACCTCTAGGAACTTGTCCATTTTACATAGTTTCTCTGGGATGACCAACTTGTCACAATCATCCAGAGTGGATAATACCTCCTTAAGCAGAATGCGGAGATGTTCCAACTTAAATTTAAATGTAATCACATCAGGTTCAGCTTGTTGAGAAATGTTCCCTGAATCACTAATTTCTCCCTCAGACAAAACCTCCCTGGCCCCATCAGACTGGGTTAGGGGCCCTTCAGAAACATTATTATCAGCGTTGTCATGCTCTTCAGTATCTAAAACAGAGCAGTCGCGCTTACGCTGATAAGTGTTCATTTTGGCTAAAATGTTTTTGACAGAATTATCCATTACAGCCGTTAATTGTTGCATAGTAAGGAGTATTGGCGCGCTAGATGTACTAGGGGCCTCCTGAGTGGGCAAGACTCGTGTAGACGAAGGAGGGAATGATGCAGTACCATGCTTACTCCCCTCACTTGAGGAATCATCTTGGGCATCATTGTCATTGTCACATAAATCACATTTATTTAAATGAATAGGAATTCTGGCTTCCCCACATTCAGAACACAGTCTATCTGGTAGTTCAGACATGTTAAACAGGCATAAACTTGATAACAAAGTACAAAAAACGTTTTAAAATAAAACCGTTACTGTCACTTTAAATTTTAAACTGAACACACTTTATTACTGCAATTGCGAAAAAACATGAAGGAATTGTTCAAAATTCACCAAATTTTCACCACAGTGTCTTAAAGCCTTAAAAGTATTGCACACCAAATTTGGAAGCTTTAACCCTTAAAATAACGGAACCGGAGCCGTTTTGAACTTTAACCCCTTTACAGTCCCTGGTATCTGCTTTGCTGAGACCCAACCAAGCCCAAAGGGGAATACGATACCAAATGACGCCTTCAGAAAGTCTTTTCTAAGTATCAGAGCTCCTCTCACATGCGACAGCATGCCATGCCTCTCAAAAACAAGTGCGCAACACCGGCGCGAAAATGAGGCTCTGCCTATGCTTTGGGAAAGCCCCTAAAGAATAAGGTGTCTAAAACAGTGCCTGCCGATATTATTATATCAAAATACCCAAATAAAATGATTCCTCAAGGCTAAATATGTGTTAATAATGAATCGATTTAGCCCAGAAAAAGTCTACAGTCTTAATAAGCCCTTGTGAAGCCCTTATTTACGATCGTAATAAACATGGCTTACCGGATCCCATAGGGAAAATGACAGCTTCCAGCATTACATCGTCTTGTTAGAATGTGTCATACCTCAAGCAGCAAGAGACTGCTCACTGTTCCCCCAACTGAAGTTAATTGCTCTCAACAGTCCTGTGTGGAACAGCCATGGATTTTAGTGACGGTTGCTAAAATCATTTTCCTCATACAAACAGAAATCTTCATCTCTTTTCTGTTTCTGAGTAAATAGTACATACCAGCACTATTTCAAAATAACAAACTCTTGATTGAATAATAAAAACTACAGTTAAACACTAAAAAACTCTAAGCCATCTCCGTGGAGATGTTGCCTGTACAACGGCAAAGAGAATGACTGGGGTAGGCGGAGCCTAGGAGGGATCATGTGACCAGCTTTGCTGGGCTCTTTGCCATTTCCTGTTGGGGAAGAGAATATCCCACAAGTAAGGATGACGCCGTGGACCGGACACACCTATGTTGGAGAAATGGCAAAAGTGTGGACATAGGCTTACCTGTGTACCTATGTATAAAGAGTGTGGAATATACAATTTAATTGACTAAATGAAAGTACATTACACAAATTGTTGATAATGTGTTAAGAACCCAGAGTCCGCATTTAGTACAGAATTTAATTTATTAAACTTGAAGTGCATTATTTTCATTTCAAAGGTTTTCCTTTCCCTGGTGTTTTTGAAGTTGCCTCTGAGAATTTTGATTTTGAGGTTTTGGATGGAGTGGTCAGTTTGGGTGAAATGATGACCAACAGGGGTACAGTATTTTGTTTCACAGTGATTTTTGATTGAGTGTCTGTGTAAATTCATCCGAAGGTGCAGTTTTTGGCTTGTTTCTCCAATATAGCATCCCACTTCACATGCAGTGCAATGTATCATGTATACGACATTTGCAGATATACATGAATTTTCTTTTGATGGCTTAATTGCAACACTGAAGCTAATATTTATGTGGCTGTATTAAAAAATCTGCACACCATAAAAAAGTTGGGAGAAGGGGATGAGAAGGAAGGCTTGCTGCTTACCTGCAGTTTAAATACTGGTTAACATACAGAACAACTTCTATGTTTCTCCTTTTGATATCTTTTGCTACCAAAGCTTGAAAGCCAATTACACACTCCTTCATTAATTTTAAAAAAAACTGTAATATTACTGCTTGCTTGATCTACTCCTCTGCAAATGTATGCCTTATAGAGTATGAGCTATTCTGTGTGTGATGTGTTTACTAAAAGTCTTCAATCTGCTTGTTACAAGGACAATGCTTGTTGCTTATGACGATGCTTTTTGCTCAGATTGAGCTAAGGATGATTTTTGTTAATACTGTCTGTATATTTTAGATCATTTATGCTCAAATCCAGCAGTAATTCTTAGTTTTTTTTCTTGCAAAATTTTCTATTTTGAAAACATTTAATTTATCTGGCCTTGTTTGTTATCTAGTGGCCTGATAACAGTGCTACAAGCACTGTGTTATTGTCAGCTCTGTGCGTGATGTCTGTGCTGACCTAGCTTCTATATACCTCTGTGTGTGATGTCTGTGCTGACCTAGCTTTTATATACATCTGTGTGTGATGTCATTGCAAAATAGAAAACAATTAAAGGGACTTATCTTTAAAATGTTAGCAATTTTTTTTATACAAAAGTATTCTAGGATAACCTTATAACCCCTTTTCTTCCGCACATTTTCTAAATATCTTGGGCATCTTCTGGTTGTATATAAGCTGCTGATGATCACTGCCCTAGAGTGTGAGAAGGAGTGTGAGATGGAGTGTGAGAGGGAGTGAGCGAGACAAAGAGATGGAGAGTGTGAGAGAGAGCATGACAGAATGAGTGAAACAATGTGAGAGATAGTGTGTGAGAGAGAGAGTGTGAGAGAGAGTGTGTGTGAGAGAGAGTGTGTGAGAGAGAGAGTGTGAGAGAGAGAGAGGGTGAGAGACACTGAAACGTTTGGTTATTTAATGTGTAAATAACCAAACGTTTCAGCCCTCACATGGGCTTTTGTCAATGGTAAACAGCCAGGACGGACATAACACATACTGCTACCCTCCACCTTTAAATACCCACCTCCCTTAAGTCATAGCCAATCAGGACGCCCGAGCGGTACACACCCACATGTAACGAGCAACCGCAAACAGCTGCAGAGACAAGACGCATCACCTGGAAACGGGTCAGCTGGCTCTACCCCTAGTGTGTCATGCATAGACCAAGAAGTCAACGAGCAAAGCGCATCACTGTGTAAAGCAAACACGTAAAATGTGGGCGGTACCACAAGCGGTGAACACTGACAGAGGCCAAAATGACATTAACCACAAACACCCCAAAAAATAAACAAAGTGTGAATAAGGAGAACATAGTTACAGGGGCTGATGTTGTCCAAGGATTCCAGTCTACCATTTCCAGATGCTCCTACACCACGGATGGTGTATGAGAGTGCTAGCAATCTACGAGACTTGCTAGTGCTTAATGATCCAGTGCATTGCTATGCAAGACAAGGTTGGCTACCCAAGGGTAAGCCGGGATGTTACAGGTGCGGCAACTGTGTGACATGCAATAGCCTCATCATTGGGAATTCATTCCAACAGCCGCACATTAATAAGCGGTTTAAGATTAACCAAAGGCTAACGTGTACATCTGACTTTGTCATTTATGCCAGTATCTGTCCGTGCTCCATGTATTATATTGGAAAGACGGTGACATCCTTCAGGGAAACATTTGCTAATCATAAGTCTGCTATACGGCAGGCTGTTGACAAAGGACGTTCGGACCAGCCGGTGGCACGTCATTTTCTTAATGCTGGACACCCTATTTCATCACTTCGTACCATCCTAATTGATCATGTATCCCGCTCTAACAGGGGGGGTGACAAAGGACAGAGACTTCTACAACTGTAAGCACGTTGGATTTTCAACCTTGACACGGTTACCCCCCGTGGACTAAACACAAACATTGACTTTGGCTGCTGCTATAAGACCAGATGAAGAATTTCATCTGGGTCTGTTTGTCATATGATGTGTCTTTTTCTTATTCCCCCTCTAATATTGTGGCCAGTATTGGTCCCTATGCATAGTTGATATCTATGTATTAATAATACACTATGTTCTTGCATCGTTTTGATATGCTGGGGTGTTATCCTTTGTATGTGGGTCTGTCACCTTGATACCTCAGAGTATAGATGGTGCTCTTAGATTTATATTAATTTGCCTAAAACGAGCCCCTGTAACTATGTTCTCCTTATTCACACTTTACTTATTTTTTTGGGTGTTTATGGTTGCTGTCATATTGGCCCCTGTCAGTGTTCGCCGCTTGTGGTACCGCCCACATTTTACGTGTTTGCTTTACACAGTGATGCGCTTTGCTCGTTGACTTCTTGGTCTATGCATGACACGCTAGGGGTGGAGCCGGCTGACCCGTTTCCAGGTGATGCGTCTTGTCTCTGCAGCTGTTTGCGGTTGCTCGTTACATGTGGGTCAGCCCAAGGTGGAGGGTAGCAGTATGTGTTATGTCTGTCCTGGCTTAAGTTTACCATTGACAAAAGCCCATGTGAGGGCTGAAACGTTTGGTTATTTACACATTAAACGGATTACAAATTCCTGCTGTGCCTGCTGTGTGAAGTTTTTGCTGGATATGGAACCCATCCGTTTGGATCCTTCACCACTTGCTACTATATATATATATATATATATATATATATATATTGTATATATATATATATATATATATATATATATATATATATATATATATATATATATATATATATATATATATAACATAATTTATGCTTACCTGATAAATTCCTTTCTTCTGTTGTGTGATCAGTCCACGGGTCATCATTACTTCTGGGATATTATCTGCTCCCCTACAGGAAGTGCAAGAGGATTCACCCAGCAGAGTTGCTATATAGCTCCTCCCCTCTACGTCACCTCCAGTCATTCGACCAAAGACCAACGAGAAAGGAGAAGCCAAGGGTGTAGTGGTGACTGAATTATAATTTAAAAAATATGTACCTGCCTTAAAAAACAGGGCGGGCCGTGGACTGATCACACAACAGAAGAAAGGAATTTATCAGGTAAGCATAAATTATGTTTTCTTCTGTTATGTGTGATCAGTCCACGGGTCATCATTACTTCTGGGATACCAATACCAAAGCAAAAGTACACGGATGACGGGAGGGATAGGCAGGCTCATTATACAGAAGGAACCACTGCCTGAAGAACCTTTCTCCCAAAAATAGCCTCCGAAGAAGCAAAAGTGTCAAATTTGTAAAATTTGGAAAAAGTATGAAGCGAAGACCAAGTTGCAGCCTTGCAAATCTGTTCAACAGAGGCCTCATTCTTAAAGGCCCAAGTGGAAGCCACAGCTCTAGTGGAATGAGCTGTAATTCTTTCAGGAGGCTGCTGTCCAGCAGTCTCATAGGCTAAACGTATTATGCTACGAAGCCAAAAAGAGAGAGAGGTAGCAGAAGCTTTTTGACCTCTCCTCTGTCCAGAATAAACGACAAACAGGGAAGAAGTTTGGCGAAAATCTTTAGTTGCCTGCAAGTAGAACTTGAGGGCACGAACTACATCCAGATTGTGTAGAAGACGTTCCTTCTTAGAAGAAGGATTTGGACACAAGGATGGAACAACAATCTCTTGATTGATATTCCTGTTAGAGACAACCTTAGGTAAGAACCCAGGTTTAGTACGCAGAACTACCTTGTCTGAGTGAAAGATCAGATAAGGAGAATCACAATGTAGGGCTGATAACTCAGAGACTCTTCGAGCCGAGGAAATAGCCATTAAAAATAGAACTTTCCAAGATAACAATTTTATATCAATGGAATGAAGGGGTTCAAACGGAACACCCTGTAAAACGTTAAGAACTAAGTTTAAACTCCATGGCGGAGCAACAGTTTTAAACACAGGCTTGATCCTAGCTAAAGCCTGACAAAAGGCCTGGATGTCTGAATTTTCTGACAGACGCCTGTGTAACAAGATGGACAGAGCTGAGATCTGTCCCTTTAATGAGCTAGCCGATAAACCCTTTTCTAAACCTTCTTGTAGAAAAGACAATATCCTAGGAATCCTAACCTTACTCCAGGAGTAATCTTTGGATTCACACCAGTAAAGGTATTTACGCCATATTTTATGGTAAATCTTTCTGGTAACAGGCTTCCTAGCCTGTATCAGGGTATCAATAACCGACTCAGAAAAACCACGTTTTGATAAAATCAAGCGTTCAATTTCCAAGCAGTCAGCTTCAGAGAAGTTAGACTTTGATGTTTGAATGGACCCTGAATCAGAAGGTCCTGTCTTAGAGGTAGAGACCAAGGCGGACAGGATGACATGTCCACTAGATCTGCATACCAAGTCCTGCGCGGCCATGCAGGCGCTATTAGAATCACTGATGCTCTCTCCTGTTTGATTTTGGCAATCAATCGAGGAAGCAGCGGGAAGGGTGGAAACACATAAGCCATCCTGAAGTTCCAAGGTGCTGTCAAAGCATCTATCAGAACCGCTCCCGGATCCCTGGATCTGGATCCGTAGCGAGGAAGTTTGGCGTTCTGGCGAGACGCCATGAGATCTATCTCTGGTTTGCCCCAACGTCGAAGTATTTGGGCAAAGACCTCCGGATGAAGTTCCCACTCCCCCGGATGAAGAGTCTGGCGACTCAAGAAATCCGCCTCCCAGTTCTCCACTCCCGGGATGTGGATTGCTGACAGGTGGCAAGAGTGAGACTCTGCCCAGCGAATTATCTTTGATACTTCTATCATTGCTAGGGAGCTTCTTGTCCCTCCTTGATGGTTGATGTAAGCTACAGTCGTGATGTTGTCCGACTGAAACCTGATGAACCCCCGAGTCTTTAACTGGGGCCAAGCTAGAAGGGCATTGAGAACTGCTCTCAATTCCAGAATGTTGATTGGCAGGAGACTTTCCTCCTGACTCCATTGTCCCTGAGCCTTCAGAGAATTCCAGACAGCGCCCCAACCTAGAAGGCTGGCGTCTGTTGTTACAATTGTCCAATCCGGCCTGCTGAACGGCATCCCCCTGGACAGATGTGGTCGAGAAAGCCACCATAGAAGAGAGTTTCTGGTCTCTTGATCCAGATTCAGAGTGGGGGACAAATCTGAGTAATCCCCATTCCACTGACTCAGCATGCACAATTGCAGCGGTCTGAGATGTAGGCGTGCAAAGGGTACTATGTCCATTGCTGCTACCATTAAGCCGATCACCTCCATGCATTGAGCTACTGACGGGAGTTGAATGGAATGAAGGACACGGCATGTATTTAGAAGCTTTGTTAATCTGTCTTCTGTCAGATAAATCTTCATTTCTACAGAATCTATAAGAGTCCCCAAGAATGGAACTCTTGTGAGAGGCAAGAGAGAACTCTTCTTTTCGTTCACTTTCCATCCATGCGACCTTAGAAATGCCAGAACTAACTCTGTATGAGACTTGGCAGTTTGAAAGCTTGAAGCTTGTATCAGAATGTCGTCTAGGTACGGAGCTACCGAAATTCCTCGCGGTCTCAGAACCGCTAGAAGGGCACCCAGAACCTTTGTGAAGATTCTTGGAGCCGTAGCCAATCCGAATGGAAGGGCTACAAATTGGTAATGCCTGTCTAAGAAGGCAAACCTTAGATACCGGTAATGATCTTTGTGAATCGGTATGTGAAGGTAAGCATCCTTTAAATCCACTGTGGTCATGTACTGACCCTTTTGGATCATGGGTAAGATTGTCCGAATAGTTTCCATTTTGAACGATGGAACTCTTAGGAATTTGTTTAGGATCTTTAAATCCAAGATTGGCCTGAAAGTTCCCTCTTTTTTGGGAACCACAAACAGGTTTGAGTAAAACCCTTGTCCATGTTCCGACCGCGGAACCGGATGGATCACTCCCATTAATAATAGATCTTGTACACAGCGTAGAAACGCGTCTTTCTTTATTTGGTTTGTTGACAACCTTGACAGATGAAATCTCCCTCTTGGGGGAGATAATTTGAAGTCTAGAAGGTATCCCTGAGATATGATCTCTAGCGCCCAGGGATCCTGGATATCTCTTGCCCAAGCCTGGGCGAAGAGAGAGAGTCTGCCCCCCACTAGATCCGGTCCCGGATCGGGGGCCCTCGGTTCATGCTGTCTTAGGGGCAGCAGCAGGTTTTCTGGCCTGCTTGCCCTTATTCCAGGACTGGTTAGGTTTCCAGCCTTGCCTGTAACGAGCAACAGCTCCTTCCTGTTTTGGTGCAGTGGAAGTTGATGCTGCACCTGCTTTGAAATTCCGAAAGGGACGAAAATTAGACTGT
This sequence comes from Bombina bombina, assembly GCF_027579735.1. Classification (NCBI taxonomy): domain Eukaryota; kingdom Metazoa; phylum Chordata; class Amphibia; order Anura; family Bombinatoridae; genus Bombina; species Bombina bombina. The sequence goes on from NC_069504.1 coordinate 1,056,884,200, forward strand.
CTAGCCTTAGCTTTGGCTTTGTCTTGAGGTAGAGCGTGGCCCTTACCTCCTGTAATGTCAGCGATAATTTCTTTCAAACCGGGCCCAAATAAAGTTTGCCCCTTGAAAGGTATATTAAGTAATTTGGACTTAGAAGTTACATCAGCCGACCAGGATTTTAGCCACAGCGCCCTACGTGCCTGAATGGCGAATCCTGAATTCTTAGCCGTAAGTTTGGTTAAATGTACTACGGCCTCCGAAATGAATGAATTAGCTAGTTTAAGGACTCTAAGCCTGTCCGTAATGTCGTCCAGCGTAGCGGAACTAAGGTTCTCTTCCAGAGACTCAATCCAAAATGCTGCCGCAGCCGTAATCGGCGCGATGCATGCAAGGGGTTGCAATATAAAACCTTGTTGAACAAACATTTTCTTAAGGTAACCCTCTAATTTTTTATCCATAGGATCTGAAAAAGCACAGCTATCCTCCACCGGGATAGTGGTGCGCTTAGCTAAAGTAGAGACTGCTCCCTCCACCTTAGGGACCGTTTGCCATAAGTCCCGTGTGGTGGCGTCTATTGGAAACATCTTTCTAAATATTGGAGGGGGTGAGAACGGCACACCGGGTCTATCCCACTCCTTAGTAACAATTTCAGTTAATCTCTTAGGTATAGGAAAAACGTCAGTACTCGCCGGTACCGCAAAGTATTTATCCAACCTACACATTTTCTCTGGTATTGCAACAGTGTTACAATCGTTAAGAGCCGCTAAGACCTCCCCTAGTAATACACGGAGGTTTTCCAATTTAAATTTAAAATTTGAAATATCTGAATCCAATCTGCTTGGATCAGAACCGTCACCTACAGAATGAAGCTCTCCGTCCTCATGCTCTGCAAGCTGTGACGCAGTATCAGACATGGCCCTAGAATTATCAGCGCACTCTGTTCTCACCCCAGAGTGATCACGCTTGCCTCTTAGTTCTGGTAACTTAGCCAAAACTTCAGTCATAACAGTAGCCATATCTTGTAATGTTATCTGTAATGGCTGCCCAGATGTACTAGGCGCCATAATATCACGCACCTCCCGGGCGGGAGACGCAGGTACTGACACGTGAGGCGAGTTAGACGGCATAACTCTCCCCTCGCTGTTTGGTGAAATTTGTTCAATTTGTACAGATTGGCTTTTATTTAAAGTAGCATCAATACAGTTAGTACATAAATTTCTATTGGGCTCCACCTTGGCATTGGAACAAATGACACAGGTATCTTCCTCTGAATCAGACATGTTTAACACACTAGCAATAAACATGCAACTTGGTTACAATCTTATTTAACAAAAACGTACTGTGCCTCAAAGAAGCACTAAACGATTAAATGACAGTTGAAATAATGAACTGAAAAACAGTTATAGCATCACTCTTTAAAAACAACACAACTTGTTAGCAAAGGTTTGTTCCCATTAGTAAAGTAACACTAATTAAATTTTAAACATAAAAATCACAGAGCAACGTTTTAAAACACAGTCACTACATAAGTCTCACAGCTCTGCTGAGAGAATCTACCTCCCTTCAAAGAAGTTTGAAGACCCCTGAGTTCTGTTAGAGATGAACCGGATCATGCAGAAAATACAAGAGTAACTGACTGGAAATTTTTGATGCGTAGCAAAGAGCGCCAAAAACGGCCCCTCCCCCTCACACACAGCAGTGAGAGAGAAACGAAACTGTCATAATCAAAACAAGCAAACTGCCAAGTGGAAAAATAATGCCCAAATATTTATTCACTCAGTACCTCAGAAATGCAAACGATTCTACATTCCAGCAAAAACGTTTAACATGAATTAAATACCTATTAAAAGGTTTAATGTACTTTTACAGAGTAATTCCGGTGAAATACCATCCCCAGAATACTGAAGTGTAGAGTATACATACATGTCATTATAACGGTATGGCAGGATTTTCTCATCAATTCCATTCAGAAAATAAAAACTGCTACATACCTCAATGCAGATTCAACTGCCCGCTGTCCCCTGATCTGAAGCTTTTACCTCCCTCAGATGGCCGAGAAACAGCAATATGATCTTAACTACTCCGGTTAAAATCATAAGAAAAACTCTGGTAGATTCTTCTTCAAACTCTGCCAGAGAAGTAATAACACGCTCCGGTGCTATTGTAAAATAACAAACTTTTGATTGAAGTTATAAAAACTAAGTATAATCACCATAGTCCTCTCACACCTCCTATCTAGTCTTTGGGTGCAAGAGAATGACTGGGGGTGACGTAGAGGGGAGGAGCTATATAGCAACTCTGCTGGGTGAATCCTCTTGCACTTCCTGTAGGGGAGCAGATAATATCCCAGAAGTAATGATGACCCGTGGACTGATCACACATAACAGAAGAAATATATATATATTGTTGATTATAATAGGTTACAATTATCCATATATTCATATGAAAACATAAATGTTGCAAGTTATAAAAAAATTACAAACTTACAAGCCTAGGCAATGTTCTGCCTTATTTGATTGCCAAGTTGTAATAATATATAAAAGGTAACCACATACCTTATATGTAAGAGATTGAGCATCTCCTGATGAGTCTATTTAAGAACAGCTCATTTAAACATACACACTATTAGTTTAATACTAAATAAGCATTACCTACTAGGCATCTACCTGTGATCATAATTAAGCACACATATAGGGGCCAATTTATCATAGTGCGAGCAGACATGATACGATGTAGTGTATCATGTCCGCCGCACATCGATAAATGCCAACAGCATACGCTGTTGGCATTTATCATTGCACCAGCAGTTCTTGTGAACTGCTGGTGCGCTAGCAGGGGGTGTCAATAAGCCCAATCATATTGGATCGGGTTGATTTATGTTCGCAGCCTCAGAACAGACGGACAAGTTATGGAGCAGCGGTCTTTAGACCGCTGCTTCATAACCTCTGGCTCACGCAGAAACAGGGGCCTCAAGCTCCATTCGGAGCTTGATAATTCAGCCCCATAGAATCAATTGCTACGGTTATGTTATTAACTCATATTAGCTCATATGATAAGACAATAGACTTACAAATGATAGCACCCAAATCTGGCTTGACATTTAAAATAAGTTCTGTGAGCTGTTTATAAATTAGATAGTGTAGCAACTTGCTTTTAAAGGGACATTCTAGACAAAATTTAAATGCACATAGATGAATCACATCTTTGAATAGAAACATATTTGCTATATACTTGTAGTGACAAAAATGCTTCTAGTAAAAGTCATCATTGTTTTAGTGTTAACATTTTTCTATGCACGTGCATATGAAGTATATCTAGATATTCTCAGTGCACCAGCATTTTCAAATTGAGTCATTACCAGATGGTACAAGCACCTTAGGCTCTCTAAGCAAGTGCTGCGTTTAAAATGCTGGTTCACAGTGCATACTTAAATATACTTTTGAAACAGCTATAGCTTATATTAGAAGCATTTTTGACAATACATGTATATTACAAAAATGCTTCTATTCAAAACTGAAATGCATCCATGTGGATTCCAATTTTGGCTGGAATGTCCCTTTAACTCCATGGCGACCGAGGAAGTGTCAGGCAGGTCCTACAAAAAGTGTCAATTAAGGACCAAGGATGTGCCTGAGACGTCCTCGGGTAATCTGAGCGCTGGAAGCGATCGAGATCGCTTCCAGACACTCAAACTGTATTGCAGCTATGCCTCAATGTTGAGGCATCCTGCAATACTGTTCCTGACTGCCGGGCTCCGTTTTGATTGCTCCCATGGAGTGATCATTTCCAGTTTTGCTCCACGTGGAGCCCGGCAGTCGAGTAGAGCATCAGAAGCCATCGGACAGGCTTCTTATGCTCTGACAGTGTGCTGAGTGCCTCGGTGGGTATATATATATATATATTTTTAGCCCCATATGGCTTCAAATATGGCAATGCCCAGTCCATCATGGGGCTTCTGGGGGTGTCCCTAGCCTGCCTCATCATAGGTGCAGGTTAGGGTCATCCAATCTGAGCTTGCCCCTATAATTAAATTTTTAATAATAAAATATCCTATTTGTCTGATCATGTCAATATTAGTAAATATCGACTGACCAGTGTGGATCTCCCTCCCGCTCCTCACTTGTGTTTTTGTAGAAGAGAGAGCAAGATCTGTGTTTAGGAAAGAGAGCTTTAGATAATATTTAAAAGTGTGAGAGACCCAAAAAGTTATTTTCAGAGCCATTAACCCCTAGTTTGCCAGAGATCACTATAAATCACTGGCACAGCAGCACGTTTTTGCTCTCTGCATTTTTTAGGGGTTAATTTATTTTATTTTTTAGAATTTTTTGTAAGACTCAAAGGCTCTTTTCAGAGCCATTTAGCTAGTTTTAATACATTTTTGTAAAAAATTGTGAGACCCAAAGGCCCTTTTCAGAGCCATTAACCCCTAGCTTGCCAGTGATCACTATAAATCACTGGCACTAGCACAGCAGCACTTTTTGCATTTTTTTAGGGGTTAATTTTTTTTTAAAAAATTTTTTTGTGAGACCCAAAGGCTCTTTTCAGATCCATTTAGTTAATTTCAATTTTGTGTTGATTTTTTTTTAGTAATCTTTTTTTAAAAATAAATCATGTCAGAACATATAGTGTTGAGGAGGCGTATGCCATCCTTGAGTCAGTCAGACGCCTCTATGTCTGACTCAGACCCCAATTTTGAACCTGCCATATGCTCAGATACATCATTAGATACAGTCTCAACTGATGATGTATCTGTGGCTGCTTGCCCCCCAGCCAGGAGACGAGTTGCTCCAGCTGGCATTGCTGCTGAAGAGTGGGTAACGCCTCATCATCACCAGAGGCCGGATATCCCACCCTTCACTGCAAATCCTGGCATAAATGTGGATGTCGCTGGATTTAGCCCCCAACATTTTATGGAGGTGTTTCTGGGCGATGATGTATTGGGGAATATTGTCGCCCAAACTAATTTATTTGCCCATCAGTTCCATGCTGCAAAGCCTGACACTTTTTTGGCAAAAAGCAGTGGGCCCCCATCGATGTGCCAGAATTTAAAAAATTCTGGGCATTGACTATGCTGATGTGCATCATAAAGAAACCCTCCATCCGCTCCAACAGGAGCAGTAGTTACATCTGCTCTACCCCCATTTTCTCCCAGTGTATGTTGAGGAAGAGGTATGAAATGATTCTACATTGTATGCACTACAGCAACAACAGCCTGTGCTCCCCTAGGGAGCATCCCCACTTTGAAAGGCTGTATAAAATCCGCCCCCTGATTACCCACTTTACTGCCAGGTTTGCAGAGACTTATACACCTGGAATGAATATATGCGTGGATGAATACCTGATGAAGTATAAGGGAAGGCTGGGATTTAAGCAGTATATTCCTTCCAAGCGCTCCAGGTATGGAGCAAAGGTTAATAAGCTCTGTGAGAGCGAGTCTGGGTATACTCAGGCCTTCCGGGTGTATGAGGGAAAGGATATCCATCTTGACCCTCCAGGTTGCCCAGAACATATGGGAACATATTACCCCTGATGAACAAAGGGTACCACTTGTATCTAAACAATTTCTATACAAGTGTCCTTTTGTTCAAGTTACTGTATTGTTTTGATACAGTAGCTTGCAGTACAATAAGAAAGAACTGCGCAGGTTTCCCAGGACCAATTGCACGCACACGGCTAAGGAGGGGCAAGACCTCAGCTCTGCCCCAAGAGGAGCTGTTGGCAGTTAAGTACAGAGACAAGAAGGATGTATACCTTCTTACCACCATCCACACAGAGAGAACTGTGGAGGTCTCTGTACGTGGCAGAGCTGGGGGCACAATGAAGCCAGTGTGCATCAAGGCTTATAATTGGCATATGTGTCGGGTTCATCTAGCAGATCAACTGCTGCAGCACTACCTAATTATGTGGAAGACAACAACCTGGTACAAAAAGGTTGCAATTAACTTAATGCAGATTGCAACCCGCAAACGCTTTTTGTTGTTCAAAAAACCAAACCCCGAAATGAAACTGACTTTTTTACAGTTTCAACTCCAGATCATTTTGGGGATTTTGTACCAAGATGCACCTGCTCCCCAGGCGGTGGTGGGAGAGAGCAGAGTTGGGGCTACCCATTTTATTTTCAAAATCCCCCCTATTACGGTGAAGCAGAATCCTCAGAAAAAAATAAGAGAGTCTGTACCGAGAGGGGGCAGAGAAAGGACACCACCTTTTACTGTCCTGATTGCCCTGAACAGTCTGTACTCTGCATTGGGGACTGCTTCAAGCGGTATCACACACTGGTCATTTAAAAAAAAATAATTATATTTGCCGTAGTGTTTTTTTTGTTTGGGGGGTGGGGTTGGTTACGTTTACTGAGTTTTTTTTGTTTTTTACTTTTACTGTGCCAGATTATTTAATTTCACTGTTCAATTTTTTAAAAGTTCTAAAATTTGTGCTGTATTTTACCAAAATCCCTGTCAAACCTATGCATGGGGGCATGGGTGTACTCAGGGGGTCTTGCAGAAAACAACCTGGAGTGTTTTCTTGCAATAACTTACTAAAGCCTCTCCTAAATCGTAGTCAAAATGCAATGTGTTTGTAAAAATGAAAATTGAAAAATTACCACCATACACTTTCTCCAATTTATTTGGCTAAAACGGTTGCATCAAAGCACTCCATATACAATACATTGGGGTGTCAACGTTCCACTTTCATGGCAATAAATAAAACTGTGTGAAATGTGTCAACATTTCAAATATATATGCATAGGGGGCATTGGTGTACTCAGGAGGTCTTGCAGAAAAAAACCTGGAGTGTTTTCTTGCAATAACTTACAACAAGTTCTCCTAAATCACAGTAAAAAATCAATGGGTGTGTAAAAATAAAAAATTACTGCCGCATACTTTCTCCATTTTTTTTTGTGTGGCTAAAACAGTTGCATCAAAAGCATCAAAACACTCCATAATCAATACATTGGGGTGTCAACTTTTTTAAATATATGCACGTTCATGGCAAGCAAATAAATTGGGGTATGTAAAAAGGCCCCCAAAAAGAAGATAGGCAAAGAAGATATGTTAAATGTGGAAAAAAATCCCAAACACGTGTCATACGTTTGGCATTGCACCCCCCCAAAGAAGCCAACAAACTTATGCATAGGTGGTATCACTGAACACATATTGATTGTGTGAAAAATAACACAAAAAAATGACTACTCAAAAGTTTGACAAAGACTGGTGTTTGAATTAGTGCATGGAAAGTGTTAACCTACCAGCATTTCAAATACCCTAGGGTGTGTACTTTTCAAAAATATGTGGTTTGATGGGGGTGAAATATATTGGCCGGCTTCAGAAATGTCCCAAATAGGACATGGGTGCATGATGACAGATGTGAAAATTCCAAGTTGGAAAACTGGAATGTGCCCCCTAAACATAAGGCCTTTTAGCCCCCTGAGAATCCGAAAAACGTATTCATGGGTGGTATCACTGTATTCAGATGTTGTTGAACACATATTGGGGTGTTATTTGGCAGTGACACTGAGGCCTCTATTTAACAAATGTCTGTCGGACCTGATCCAACAGTGCGGATCAGGTCCGACAGACATTGCTGAATGTGGATAGCAATACGGTCTCCGTATTCAGCATTGCACCAGCAGCTCACAAGAGCTGCTGGTGCAACGCCGCCCCCTGCAGACTCGCGGCCAATGGGCCGTCAGCAGGGGGTGTCAATCAAACCGATCGTACTCGATCGGGTTGATTTCCAGCGATTCCTGTCCGCCTCATCAGAACAGGTGGACAGGGTTATGGAGCAGCGGTCTTTAGACTGCTGCTTCATAACTGATGTTTCTGGCGAGCCTGCAGGCTTGCCAGAAACACGGGGCCTCAAGCTCTGTACGGAGCTTGATAGATAGGCCCCTTAAAGGGCCAGTAACCCCACCAAATAAGGTTATATAATAATGCACACAGTGCAGAAATATATAACATTAGCCTAGTGCCACGTTTCTTAAGCAGCGTATAGCAAAGATATTTACCTACGATAATCTATTTTTCAGAACGCCGCTCCTGGTTCTACTGAGCGGGTCTGTTTTTTACCTAAGCGCATCGGGCACGCTGTCTAGTCACAGCACGCCCGATCGCGCCATTAAACTGAATGTAGCTCGCTCTCGCTACCATACCCGAGCGGGAGCGAGCACATTCAGTTTAATGGCGCGATCGGGCGTGCTGTGACTAGACAGCGTGCCCGATGCGCTTAGGTAAAAAACAGACCCGCTCAGTAGAACCAGGAGCGGCGTTCTGAAAAATAGATTATCGTAGGTAAATATCTTTGCTATACGCTGCTTAAGAAACGTGACGCTAGGCTAAAGTTATATAATTCTGCACTGTGTGCATTATTATATAACCTTATTTGGTGGGGTTACTGGCCCTTTAATGTTCTCAGTACATGTATTCTTAAATTGCTATTTTGTCAAAAAAATCACCACTTTTTTCACACTTTGGCATAGATTAGTGGTAAAATAGTTGCATGAAAAGAGTCAAAATACCCCAAGTTTAATACCTTAAAGGGATAGAAAAGTCAAAATTAAACTTGCATGATTCAGATAGAACATGTCATTTTAAGACACTTTTAAATTCACTTCTATTTTCAAATGTGCTTCGTTCTCTAAGTATCCCTTGTTGAAAAAGAATACGCACATATTATACACCAGTGGGAGCTGCTAATTGGTACCTGCACACATTTGTCTCTTGTGATTGGCTAACTAGATGTGTTCAGCTTCCTGCCAGTAGTGCAAAACTGTTCCTTCAGCAATAGATAACAAAAGAATGAAGCAAATTTGATAATAGAAGTAAATTGGAAAGTTGTTTAAAATTGTATGTTCTATCCGAATCCTAAAAGAAAAATTTTGGGTTTACTATTCCTTTAACCCCTTAATGACCACAGCATTTTTCCATTTTCTGTCCGTTTGGGACCAAGGCTATTTTTACATTTTTGCAGTGTTTGTGTTTAGCTGTAATTTTCCTCTTACTCATTTACTGTACCCACACATATTATATACAGTTTTTCTCGCCACTAAATGGACTTTCTAAAGATATCATTATTTTCATCATATCTTATAATTTACTATAAAAATTTTTATAAAATATGAGGAAAAAGGGGGCGGAGCTAGCCACTGGAATGATCAGACGCACAGTTTGAGAGCTCTTGCTTAGAAATGATATTTGAAGCTAAATAGTGGTGTATTTTTTCTCAAATTTTTATTCAATTCCACTGGAAACCTATACGATACTGGTTCGTTACTAGAATCTGAAAAGGATTGGACCCTACGCTGAATTTGGGACTACCCGCACCTAGATCAAAGCCACGTGGAAGGTCATATTCAACACGAGTGAATTGTTGGCTTTACAGGCTAAGACCACACATCTCTGCCATATACCAACTATGGAGGGCATTATTACAACTATCTCCGCTCTATTCGAGGATTTTGCATTATCGATCAAACAGCAGCTGGAATATGCACTACAGGAGGCCGGATCTGAAGAGCCTGTTCTGCAACCGCTGACACAAGCAGGGAAATTAATACAGAGCCAGAGAGCTGCCTTGTCACAGTCGGGTTCCCTGCCCCGACTAGCAGCTTCGCCGTTGGAATCCCTATTGCCTACTTCATTGGTTTCTCCGCCGGTGGTGGCGGCCGAGCCCCGGTGGGGAGACTTGGTTTTACAAGACAGGTTTTTGCAGGCAGATGGGGAATTTGGATATGCTGATGGCGATCAGCTTACCAGGACCCTGAGTGACCGCTCCGCAGAGATAAGGTGGGTAGAGATATCGCTTAGCTTCCTGTGTGGAGACCCACAGCGGCATACAGATACAAGCAAGTTGGGCTTAGATCCGGGAGATTGTTCCATAACCTGGTCTGATGATGACTCACCTTTGATGGAACGGCTCACTCTGACCGGAGAGTCTCGAAGTTGCTATCCACTGCAAATGATAAGGGACATGGCCAGGCGACTCAGGCTTGGCATTGGTTAAGACCCCTTAAAACACCTTTCATCCTTTACTAGTCACATGTTTGGACTAAGTTTTATTCTGGGATGCATGAGGCTTGGATGGACTGACATGAAGCTATGTGTATACTAGACGTTAGTTGCTTTAGTTTAAACTATTACCCTATCTGTTTACGGTCTCTATAATATAGATATTGCTCATACAGTTATATTGGATATTGTACAGATTGCTCATTTTTCTAGTTGTTGTGTGCTACTTAAATTGGGATAGACCCATATTTATATTTGTGTGAATTCTGTTTAAAATATGATTTTGATCCTCGATTCTGTTGATCCTGTTAATATTTAACATTTACTTAAAAATTTCAGATCCTTTTACGAAATAAGATGATATATATTGGTATAATACGCTATACAGTGGTCTCAAACCAACATGGGTAAGAGATTGACACCATTAATATCCTGCTGAATGTTTGCTTTATGTCCAATTAATCTGATTGTACTTGCCGAAATTTGTTATGTATAACCTGTTATGAAAAACCTAATAAAACTTTTTTCAAAATAAAATATGATTTTGATATGCCATCTTCTATATTATTATGCAGCTCCCATAGATAAGTGGCTACATATATTTTTCTACATCTATAGATAATATTTATATAAGACCTTCTTAAGAATTCGTTATGATATATCACTGATTTCTGCAGCTATACAGTATATGTTTGTAGGGCACAGTTTTTAATTCATTATTAAAAGTAGGTGTACTATACACTTTCTGATCTACTTTGCAGATATATTTTGATGAAAAACAGAATTTATGCTTACCTGATAAATTTCTTTCTCCTACGGTGTGTCCGGTCCACGGCTTCATCCTTACTTGTGGGATATTCTCTTCCCCTACAGGAAATGGCAAAGAGAGCACACAGCAAGAGCTGTCCATATAGCCCCCCAGTCATTCGACCGATGGTTAGGAGAAAAAGGAGAAACCATAAGTGGTGGTGACTGTAGTGTAAAGAAAAAGAAAAATTTTAAACCTGACTAAAAGCCAGGGCGGGCCGTGGACCGGACACACCGTAGGAGAAAGAAATTTATCAGGTAAGCATAAATTCTGTTTTCTCCTACATTGGTGTGTCCGGTCCACGGCTTCATCCTTACTTGTGGGAACCAATACCAAAGCTTTAGGACACGGATGAAGGGAGGGAAACAGTCAGGTAACCTAAACGGAAGGCACCACTGCTTGCAAAACCTTTCTCCCAAAAACAGCCTCCGAAGAAGCATAAGTATCGAATTTGTAAAATTTGGCAAAAGTATGCAGAGAAGACCAAGTCGCTACCTTACAGATCTGTTCAACAGAAGCCTAATTCTTGAAAGCCCATGTGGAAGCCACAGCTCTAGTAGAGTGAGCTGTAATTCGTTCAGGAGGCTGCCGGCCGGCAGTCTCATAGGCCAAACGGATGATGCTTTTCAGCCAAAAGGAAAGAGAGGTAGCAGTAGCTTTCTGACCTCTCCTCTTACCAGAATAGATGACAAACAAAGAAGATGTCTGTCTGAAATCCTTTGTTGCTTCTAAATAGAATTTCAAAGCACGAACTACATATAAATTATGTAACAAACGTTCCTTCTTCGAAACTGGATTCGGACACAGAGAAGGAACCACTATTTCCTGGTTAATATTCCTGTTGGAAACCACTTTTGGAAGAAAACCAGGCTTTGTACTTCGTAAAACTAGCTTATCTGTATGGAATACCAGATAGGGTGAAACACACTGCAAAGCAGACAATTCAGAAACTCTTCTAGCAGAAGAAATAGCAATCAAAAACAGAACTTTCCAAGATAGTAACTTAATATCTATGGAATGTAAGGGTTCAAACGGAACCCCTTGAAGAACTGAAAGAACTAAATTTAGACTCCATGGAGGAGTCAAAGGTCTGTAGACAGGCTTGATTCTGACTAAAGCCTGTACAAACACCTGTACATCTGGCACGGCTGCCAGACGTTTGTGCAACAAAACAGACAGAGCAGATATCTGTCCTTTTAGAGAACTAGCTGAAAAACCTTTATCCAAACCCTCTTGGAGAAAGGAAAGTATCCTCGGAATTTTAATTTTACTCCAAGAGTATCCCTTGGAGTCGCACCAACAGATATATTTTTTCCATATCTTATGGTAAATTTTCCTAGTCACAGGCTTCTTGGCCTGAATCAGAGTATCTATAACCGAATCTGAAAACCCACGCTTAGATAGAATCAAGCGTTCAATTTCCAAGCAGTCAGTTGCAGAGAGACTAGATTTGGATGTTTGAATGGACCTTGTACTAGAAGATCCTGTCTCAAAAGGTAGCTTCCATGGTGGAGCCGATGACATATTCACCAGGTCTGCATACCAAGTCCTGCGTGGCCACGCAGGAGCTATCAGAATCACCGAGGCCTTCTCCTGTTTGATCCTGGCTACAAGCCTGGGAAGGAGAGGGAACGGTGGAAACACATAAGCTAGATTGAACGACCAAGGCGCCACCAATGCATCCACTAGTGTCGCCTTGGGATCCCTGGATCTGGACCCGTATCGGGGAACCTTGGAGTTCTGACGAGACGCCATCAGATCCATATCTGGAGTGCCCCATAGTTGAGTTAACTGGGCAAAGACCTCCGGGTGGAGTTCCCACTCCCCCGGATGGAAAGTCTGACGACTCAAATAATCCGCCTCCCAGTTGTCTACTCCTGGGATGTGAATTGCAGATAGATGGCAGGAGTGATCCTCCGCCCATTTGATGATTTTGGATACCTCTCTCATCGCCAAGGAACTCTTTGTTCCCCCCTGATGATTGATGTACGCTACAGTCGTCATGTTGTCCGACTGAAATCTTATGAATCTGGCCTTCGCTAGTTGAGGCCAAGCCAGGAGCGCATTGAATATCGCTCTCAGTTCCAAAATGTTTATCGGGAGAAGAGACTCTTCCCGAGACCATAGACCCTGAGAGCTTTCAGGGAGTCCCAGACCGCGCCCCAGCCTAAGAGACTGGCGTCGGTCGTGACGATGACCCACTCTGGTCTGCGGAAACTCATTCCCTGAGACAGGTGATCCTGAGTCAACCACCAGCAGAGTGAGTCTCTGGTTACCTGGTCTACTTGAATCTGGGGAGACAAGTCTGCATAATCCCCATTCCACTGATTGAGCATGCACAATTGCAATGGTCTTAGATGAATTCGAGCAAAAGGAACCACGTCCATTGCTGCAACCATTAATCCTATTACCTCCATGCACTGAGCTATGGAAGGCTGAGGAATAGATTGAAGAACTTGACAAGCGATTAGAAGCTTTAACTTTCTGACCTCTGTCAGAAATATCTTCATTTCTACAGAATCTATTATTGTTCCCAGAAAAGGAACCCTTGTGGACGGGGACAGGGAACTCTTTTCTATGTTCACCTTCCACCCGTGAGACCTGAGAAAGGCTAAGACAATGTCTGTATGAGCCCTTGCTTTGGAAAGAGACGACGCTTGGATTAGAATGTCATCTAGGTAAGGTGCTACAGCAATGCCCCTCGGCCTTAGAACCGCTAGAAGGGACCCTAGCACCTTTGTGAAAATTCTGGGAGCAGTGGCTAAACCGAATGGAAGAGCCACAAACTGGTAATGTTTGTCCAGAAAGGCGAACCTCAGGAACTGATGATGATCTTTGTGGATAGGAATATGCAGGTACGCATCCTTTAAGTCCACGGTAGTCATATATTGACCCTCCTGGATTGTAGGTAAAATCGTCCGAATGGTTTCCATTTTGAATGATGGAACTCTGAGGAATTTGTTTAGAATTTTTAAATCCAGAATTGGCCTGAAGGTTCCCTCTTTTTTGGGAACTACAAACAGGTTTGAGTAAAAACCCAGACCTTGTTCCGCTGTTGGAACTGGGTGTATCACTCCCATCTTTAATAGGTCTCCTACGCAATGTAAGAATGCCTGTCTCTTTATCTGGTCTGAAGATAAGCGAGACATGTGGAACCTTCCCCTTGGAGGAAGTTCCTTGAACTCTAGAAGATACCCCTAAGAGACTATTTCTAGTGCCCAGGGATCCGGAACATCTCTTGCCCAAGCCTGAGCAAAGAGAGAAAGTCTGCCCCCTACTAGATCCGGTCCCGGATCGGGGGCTACCCCTTCATGCTGTCTTGGTAGCAGCAGCAGGCTTCTTGGCCTGTTTACCCTTGTTCCAGCCTTGCAATGGTTTCCATGCTGGTTTAGGCTGGGAAGCGTTACCCTCTTGTCTAGAGGCTGCAGAGTTAGGAGCCGGTCCGTTCCTGAAATTGCGAAAGGAACGAAAATTAGATTTATTCTTAGCCTTGAAATGCCTATCCTGTGGGAGGGCATGGCCCTTTCCCCCAGTGATGTCTGAAATAATCTCCTTCAATTCTGGCCCGAAAAGGGTCTTACCCTTGAAAGGAATATTAAGCAATTTTGTTTTGGACGACCCATCCGCCGACCAAGATTTTAGCCAAAGCGCCCTGCGCGCCACTATTGCAAAACCTGAATTTTTCGCCGCTAATTTTGCTAATTGAAAAGCGGCATCCAAAATAAAGGAATTAGCCAACTTTAGTGCGTGAATTCTGTCCATGACTTCATCATATGGAGTCTCCTTTTGGGGCGAATTTTCTAGTTCCTCGAACCAAAAAGACGCCGCCGTGGTGACAGGAATAATGCACGAAATTGGTTGAAGAAGGAAACCTTGCTGAACAAATATCTTTTTAAGCAATCCTTCCAATTTTTTATCCATAGGATCTTTGAAAGCGCAACTGTCCTCAATAGGAATAGTTGTGCGCTTGGCTAACGTTGAAACTGCCCCCTCTACCTTAGGGACTGTTTGCCATGCGTCCCTTCTAGGGTCGACAATGGGGAACATTTTCTTAAATATAGGAGGGGGAACAAAAGGTACACCTGGCTTCTCCCACTCCTTAGTCACTATGTCCGCCACCGTCTTGGGTATCGGAAAAGCATCAGCGTGCACTGGGACCTCTAAGAATTTGTCCATTTTGCACAACTTCTCTGGAATCACCAAAGAATCACAATCATCTAGAGTAGCTAGCACTTCCTTAAGCAGGGTGCGTAGATGTTCTAGCTTAAATTTAAATGCCACGATATCAGGTTCTGCCTGCTGAGAAACTTTTCCTGAATCAGAAATTTCTCCCTCAGACAGACCCTCCCACACTGCCAACTCAGATTGATGTGAGGGTATAACAGATAAATTATCGTCAGCGCCAACTTGCTCATCTTCTGTATTTAAAACTGAGCAATCACGCTTTCTGGGAAATGCTGGCAGCTTGGATAAAAGATTTGCTATAGAATTATCCATTACTGCTGTTAATTGCTGCATAGTAACAAGCATTGGCGCGCTAGATGTACTAGGTATCGCCTGCGCGGGCAAAACTGGTGTTGACACAGAAGGAGAGGATGATGAACTATCCCCATTACCTTCATTTAAAGAATCATCTTGGGCAATCTTATGAAATGTGACAGTACTGTCCTTATTTTGTTTGGACGCCATGGCACAATTTGCACATACATTTAATCGTGGAACCACCTTGGCTTCCATACACACAGAACATATGCTATCTGAAGGTACAGACATGTTAGACAGATTTAGGCAGGCTATTAATGCAAAAAATTAAATTTAAACAAAAACCGTTACTGTCTCTTTAAATAATAAAAAGAGCACACTTTATTTCTGAAAGATCGAAAAACTATCAAAGAAACGTCCGATCTTTATGAAAATTACACCCTAGTGTCTTAATGCCTTGAAAGTATTGCACCCCAAATTTCAAGTCTCTAACCCCATAAATGAGCAAACCGGAGTAAAAAAACATAATTTATGCTTACCTGATAAATTCCTTTCTTCTGTTGTGCGATCAGTCCACGGGTCATCATTACTTCTGGGATATAACTCCTCCCCAACAGGAAATGCAAGAGGATTCACCCAGCAGAGCTGATATAGCTCCTCCCCTCTACGTCAGTCCCAGTCATTCGACCAAGAATCAACGAGAAAGGAGTAACCAAGGGTGAAGTGGTGACTGGAGTATAATTTTAAAAGATATTTACCTGCCTTAAAAAACAGGGCGGGCCGTGGACTGATCGCACAACAGAAGAAAGGAATTTATCAGGTAAGCATAAATTATGTTTTCTTCTGTTATGTGCGATCAGTCCACGGGTCATCATTACTTCTGGGATACCAATACCAAAGCAAAAGTACACGGATGACGGGAGGGATAGGCAGGCTCATTATACAGAAGGAACCACTGCCTGAAGAACCTTTCTCCCAAAAATAGCCTCCGAAGAAGCAAAAGTGTCAAATTTGTAAAATTTGGAAAAAGTATGAAGCGAAGACCAAGTTGCAGCCTTGCAAATCTGTTCAACAGAGGCCTCATTCTTAAAGGCCCAAGTGGAAGCCACAGCTCTAGTGGAGTGAGCTGTAATTCTTTCAGGAGGCTGCTGTCCAGCAGTCTCATAGGCTAAACGTATTATGCTACGAAGCCAGAAAGAGAGAGAGGTAGCAGAAGCTTTTTGACCTCTCCTCTGTCCAGAATAAACGACAAACAGGGAAGAAGTTTGGCGAAAATTTTTAGTTGCCTGCAAGTAGAACTTGAGGGCACGAACTACATCCAGATTGTGTAGAAGACGTTCCTTCTTTGAAGAAGGATTTGGACACAAGGATGGAACAACAATCTCTTGATTGATATTCCTGTTAGTAACTACCTTAGGTAAGAACCCAGGTTTAGTACGCAGAACTACCTTATCTGAGTGAAAAATCAGATAAGGAGAATCACAATGTAATGCTGATAACTCAGAGACTCTTCGAGCCGAGGAAATAGCCATTAAAAACAGAACTTTCCAAGATAACAATTTTATATCAATGGAATGAAGGGGTTCAAATGGAACCCCTTGTAAAACGTTAAGAACTAAGTTTAAACTCCATGGCGGAGCAACGGCTTTAAACACAGGCTTGATCCTAGCTAAAGCTTGACAAAAAGCCTGGACGTCTGGATTTTCTGACAGACGCCTGTGTAACAAGATGGACAGAGCTGAAATCTGTCCCTTTAATGAACTAGCCGATAAACCCTTTTCTAAACCTTCTTGTAGAAAAGACAATATCCTAGGGATCCTAACCTTACTCCAGGAGTAACGTTTGGATTCGCACCAGTATAGGTATTTGCGCCATATTTTATGGTAAATCTTTCTGGTAACAGGCTTCCTAGCCTGGATCAGGGTATCAATAACCGACTCAGAAAAACCACGCTTTGATAAAATCAAGCGTTCAATTTCCAAGCAGTCAGTTTCAGAGAAGTTAGATTTTGATGTTTGAATGGACCCTGTATCAGAAGGTCCTGTCTCAGAGGTAGAGACCAAGGTGGACAGGATGACATGTCCACTAGATCTGCATACCAAGTCCTGCGTGGCCATGCAGGCGCTATTAGAATCACAGATGCTCTCTCTTGTTTGATTTTCGCAATCAATCGAGGAAGCAGCGGGAAGGGTGGAAACACATAAGCCATCCCGAAGTTCCAAGGTGCTGTCAAAGCATCTATCAGAACCGCTCCCGGATCCCTGGATCTGGACCCGTAGTGAGGAAGTTTGGCGTTCTGGCGAGACGCCATGAGATCTATCTCTGGTTTGCCCCAACGTCGAAGTATTTGGGCAAAAATCTCCGGATGAAGTTCCCACTCTCCCGGATGAAAAGTCTGGCGACTCAAGAAATCCGCCTCCCAGTTCTCCACTCCCGGGATGTGGATTGCAGACAGGTGGCAAGAGTGAGACTCTGCCCAGCGAATTATCTTTGATACTTCCATCATTGCTAGGGAGCTTCTTGTCCCTCCCTGATGGTTGATGTAAGCTACAGTCGTGATATTGTCCGACTGAAACCTGATGAACCCCTGAGTTGTTAATTGGGGCCAAGCTAGAAGGGCATTGAGGACTGCCCTCAATTCCAGAATGTTTATTGGAAGGAGACTCTCCTCCTGATTCCATAATCCCTGAGTCTTCAGAGAATTCCAGACAGCGCCCCAACCTAGCAGGCTGGCGTCTGTTGTTACGATTGTCCAGTCTGGCCTGCTGAATGGCATCCCCCTGGACAGGTGTGGCCGATAAAGCCACCATAGAAGAGAATTTCTGGTCTCTTGATTCAGATTCAGGGTAGGGGACAAATCTGAGTAATCCCCATTCCACTGACTTAGCATGCACAATTGCAGCGGTCTGAGGTGTAGGCGTGCAAAAGGTACTATGTCCATTGCCGCTACCATTAAGCCAATCACCTCCATGCATTGAGCTACTGACGGGTGTTGAATGGAATGAAGGACACGGCATGCATCCTGAAGCCTTGTTAACCTGTCTTCTGTCAGGTAAATCTTCATTTCTACAGAATCTATAAGAGTCCCCAAGAATGGAACTCTTGTGAGAGGAAAAAGAGAACTTTTCTTTTCGTTCACTTTCCATCCATGCGACCTTAGAAATGCCAGAACTAACTCTGTATGAGACTTGGCAGTTTGAAAGCTTGAAGCTTGTATTAGAATGTCGTCTAGGTACGGAGCTACCGAAATCCCTCGCGGTCTTAGTACCGCCAGAAGGGCACCCAGAACCTTTGTGAAGATTCTTGGGGCCGTAGCCAATCCGAATGGAAGAGCTACAAACTGGTAGTGCCTGTCTAGGAAGGCAAACCGTAGATACCGTTGATGATCTTTGTGAATCGGTATGTGAAGGTAAGCATCTTTTAAATCCACTGTGGTCATGTACTGACCCTTTTGGATCATAGGTAAGATTGTCCGAATAGTTTCCATTTTGAACGATGGAACTCTTAGGAATTTGTTTAGAATCTTTAAATCTAAGATTGGCCTGAAAGTTCCCTCTTTTTTGGGAACCACAAACAGGTTTGAGTAGAACCCTTGTCCTTGTTCCGACCGCGGAACTGGATGGATCACTCCCATTAATAACAGATCTTGTACACAGCGTAGAAACGCTTCTTTCTTTATCTGGTTTGTTGACAACCTTGACAGATGAAATCTCCCTTTTGGGGGAGATAATTTGAAGTCTAGAAGGTATCCCTGAGATATGATCTCCAGCGCCCAGGGATCCTGAACATCTCTTGCCCAGGCCTGAGCGAAGAGAGAAAGTCTGCCCCCCACTAGATCCGGTCCCGGATCGGGGGCTCTCGGTTCATGCTGTCTTTGGGGCAGCAGCAGGTTTCCTGGCCTGTTTGCCCTTATTCCAGGACTGGTTAGGTTTCCAGCCTTGCCTGTAACGAGCAACAGCTCCTTCCTGTTTTGGTGCAGTGGAGGTTGACGCTGCTCCAGGTTTGAAATTCCGAAAGGGACGAAAATTAGACTGTCTAGCCTTAGCTTTGGCTTTGTCTTGAGGTAGGGCGTGGCCCTTACCTCCTGTAATGTCAGCGATAATTTCTTTCAACCCGGGCCCAAATAAAGACTGCCCCTTGAAAGGTATATTAAGTAATTTAGACTTAGAAGTAACATCAGCTGACCAGGATTTTAGCCACAGTGCTCTACGTGCCTGTATGGCGAATCCAGAGTTCTTAGCCGTAAGTTTGGTTAAATGTACTACGGCCTCCGAAATGAATGAATTGGCTAGTTTAAGGACTCTAAGCCTGTCCATAATGTCGTCTAGCGTAGATGAACTAAGGTTCTCTTCCAGAGACTCAATCCAAAATGCTGCCGCAGCCGTAATCGGCGCGATACATGCAAGGGGTTGCAATATAAAACCTTGTTGAACAAACATTTTCTTAAGGTAACCCTCTAATTTTTTATCCATTGGATCTGAAAAAGCACAGCTATCCTCCACCGGGATAGTGGTACGCTTAGCTAAAGTAGAAACTGCTCCCTCCACCTTAGGGACCGTTTGCCATAAGTCCCGAGTAGTGGCGTCTATTGGAAACATCTTTCTAAATATTGGAGGGGGTGAGAACGGCACACCGGGTCTATCCCACTCCTTAGTAACAATTTCAGTTAATCTCTTAGGTATAGGAAAAACGTCAGTACTCGCCGGTACCGCAAAGTATTTATCCAACCTACACATTTTCTCTGGTATTGCAATGGTGTTACAATCATTGAGAGCTGCTAAGACCTCCCCTAGTAATGCACGGAGGTTCTCCAATTTAAATTTAAAATTTGAAATATCTGAATCCAATCTGTTTGGATCAGAACCGTCACCCACAGAATGAAGCTCTCCGTCCTCATGCTCTGCAAGCTGTGACGCAGTATCAGACATGGCCCTAGTATTGTCAGCGCACTCTGTTCTCACCCCAGAGTGATCACGCTTGCCTCTTAGTTCTGGTAATTTAGACAAAACTTCAGTCATAACAGTAGCCATATCATGTAATGTTATCTGTAATGGCCGCCCAGATGTATTAGGCGCCATAATATCACGCACCTCCCGGGCGGGAGATGCAGGTACTGCCGCGTGAGGCGAGTTAGTCGGCATAACTCTCCCCTCGCAGTTTGGTGAAATTTGTTCACATTGTACAGATTGACTTTTATTTAAAGTAGCATCAATACAGTTAGTACATAAATTTCTATTGGGCTCCACCTTGGCATTGGAACAAATGACACAGATATCATTCTCTGAGTCAGACATGTTTAACACACTAGCAATAACTTGCAACCTGGTTATAATCTTTTTTAACAAAAACGTACTGTGCCTCAAAGAGGTACTTAAACGATTAAATGACAGTTGAGATAATGAACTGAAACAGTTATAGCATCAAGTTTAAAATAACACAACTTTTAGCAAAGGTTTGTTCCCATTAGTAAATAACTAAATTTGACATAAAAAGAGTAACGTTTTTATTCACAGTCAATAAAAATTCTCACAGCTCTGCTGAGAGAATGTACCTCCCTTCAAAGAAGTTTGAAGACCCCTGAGATCTGTCAGTGAACCGGATCATGCAGGAAATATAATAGTAGCTGACTGGAATTTTTTGATGCGTAGCAAAAGAGCGCCAAAAACGGCCCCTAGGAGAAACGAAACTGTCACAATTTAAAGCATACAACTGCCAAGTGGAAAATAATGCCCAAACATTTATTTACTCAGTACCTCAGCAATGTAAACGATTCTACATTCCAGCAAAAACGTTTAACATGACAATATTTATTAAAAGGATTAGTGACCTTTAACAGAGTAGTTCCGGTGAAAAACCATTCCCAGAATACTGAAGTGTATACATACATGTCATTATAACGGTATAGCAGGATTTTTTCATCAATTCCATTCAGAAAATAAAAACTGCTACATACCTCAATGCAGATTCATCTGCCCGCTGTCCCCTGATCTGAAGCCTTTACCTCCCTCAGATGGCCGAGAACAGCTATATGATCTTAACTACTCCGGTTAAAATCATAGTAAAAAACTCTGGTAGATTCTTCTTCAAACTCTGCCAGAGAAGTAATAACACGCTCCGGTGCTATTGTAAAATAACAAACTTTTGATTGAAGTCATAAAAACTAAGTATAATCACCATAGTCCTCTCACACATCCTATCTAGTCGTTGGGTGCAAGAGAATGACTGGGACTGACGTAGAGGGGAGGAGCTATATCAGCTCTGCTGGGTGAATCCTCTTGCATTTCCTGTTGGGGAGGAGTTATATCCCAGAAGTAATGATGACCCGTGGACTGATCGCACATAACAGAAGAAATTACTGCTTTAACCACACTACAGTCCCTGCCACAGCTTTGCTGCGGCTTTTACCTTCCTTTAGGGGTTATTCTCCACAGTAATAAGCCTTTCTGAGTCCTTTTCTCATCTACAGGACCCTCTCATATGAAGCTGCATGCACTGCCTATGGAAGTAACTGCGCAACTGAGGCGCGAAAATGAGGCCTCCTCCTTCTGCATACCAGAGTGAAGGGGCCTTTCTGACTAGATTAGGCGTCTAACCAACTGCCAGGCGCAATAAACGTTCCCAAAAGTGTTTAAAAGTTCACAAAACACTCCAAATGTCACATAATATGATAAAAACTAATCGATTTAGCCCACAGAAGTGTCAACCAGCATAGAGCCCAATTTTATAAGCCTAATTCTGTTACTGAGTCTAAGAAAATGGCTTACCGATCCCATAAGGGAAAAACTGACAGTCTTCTAGCATTACTATGCCTTGTTAGAAATTAGACTGGTCATACCTGAAGCAGATAAGTCTGCAAACTGCTCCCCCCAACTGAAGTTCTCTGGTTTCAACAGTCCTGCGTGGGAACAGCAATGGATTTTAGTTACTGGTGCTAAAATCATACTCCTCTTTTAACAGAAATCTTCTTCACTTTCTGTTGTAGAGTAAATAGTACAAACCGGCACTATTTTAAAATAACAAACTCTTGATAGAAGAAATAAAACTACAACTAACACCACATACTCTTTACCATCCCCGTGGAGATGCTACTTGTTCAGAGCGGCAAAGAGAATGACTGGGGGGCGGAGCCAGAGGGGGGCTATATGGACAGCTCTTGCTGTGTGCTCTCTTTGCCATTTCCTGTAGGGGAAGAGAATATCCCACAAGTAAGGATGAAGCCGTGGACCGGACACACCAATGTAGGAGAAATACATATGGTTAATATCCCCTATACTAGTAGTGCTACTGTTCTGATAGTTTACGTTTCAGTGTTGTAGCTTTCTTATTTAGTTTAATATGTAATTCGTGGCTCTCCAATATGCTGTCTTTTTTTTTTATTATTATTTGAAGTGCTTAGCAACACCCCTAGTGTAATCCATTCTAATAATATAAAGTGTCTTCAGCTTAGCAGAATTGAGATTAACTAAATTATATTCTCTTTCCAGACATGAAAATTGTCAGTCCATATAAATAATCTAGATTTAGGTAAAACAACAATGATAGCCCTTGGCTGTTTATATTTGGCAAGTTATTATACATGTTACATAGTGTAGGTATATGTGATCTACCTTCATAGCCTCAACTGTCTAGCTATATATTATAAACTGGTTGGCTCTGATTCCCCCCTAGCGCCCCCGCCTTAGTATATGTTTACTTAGTAAACCAAGGAACGTAGATTCCCTTGAATTTCACTTCTATCTAACACAAGACTGGTACAATGTAGCGGCTAGTAATGGCCTCATTCAAGTATTACATAATAATATTCTTGCTAATCTCCTTTCTTATTGTATATTTTCTAATGATTTAACTAGTCTAAGGAGATTTATATTGGTATGGGCTTAAACATGGCCCTATAGGCTATATATTTGAATTATTTTCATAACTTTTGGCAACTATAGTCATAAGGGCTCTAAAAGGGCCCCATATTTTTATTTAAAAATCTGAGTTTAGTCCTTTTTGCTTTTATTACCACATAGGTAGCACTTCTTTATTAGTATTTGGTCCAGTTTGTAGTTTTTGTTCTCTCTATATGTAGAAGTGCAAGACTTTATTTATGTTTATAGCTTTGTGGAGATGTATGCTATATGTACAGTACTGTATACCTTATTATATATCCTCACGGGTTGAGGGTTTCTCTAAATGATTGCTATGTACTGTTATATTCTTTACCTCAATAAAAAGTATTAAAAAAAAAAAAAAAAAAAAATGAGGAAAAAATGGAAAAAAAACACTTTTTCTAACTTTGACCACCAAAATCTGTTACACATCTACAACCACCAAAAAACACCCATGCTAAATAGTTTCTAAATTTTGTCCTGAGTTTAGAAATACCCAATGTTTACATCTTCTTTGCTTTTTTTGTAAGTTATAGGGCCATAAATACAAGTAGCACTTTGCTATTTCCAAGCCATTATTTTTCAAAATTAGTGCTAGTTACATTAGAACACTAATATCTTTCAGGAATCTCTGAATATCCATTGACATGTATATATTTTTTTTTAGTAGTCATCCCAAAGTATTCATCTAGGCCCATTTTGGTATATTTCATGCCACCATTTCACCGCCAAATGCGATTAAATACAAAAAATTGTTTTTCACTAATTTTTTCACAAACTTTTGGTTTCTCACTGAAATTATTTACAAACAGCTTGTGCAATTATGGCTTAAATGGTTGTAAATTCTTCTCTGGGATCCCCTTTGTTCAGAAATAGCAGACATATATGGCTTTGGAGTTGCTTTTTAGTAATTAGAAGGCTGCTAAATGCCACTGTGCACTACACGTGTATTATGCCCAGCAGTGAAGGGGTTAATTAGGGAGCATGTAGGGAGCTTTTAGGGGTAATTTTAGCTTTAGTGTAGTGTAGTAGACAACCCAAAGTATTGATCTAGGCCCATTTTGGTATATTTCATGCCACCATTTCACCGCCAAATGCGATCAAATAAAAAAAAAAAAATGTTCCCTATTTCACAAACTTTTTCACAAACTTTAGGTTTCTCACTGAAATTATTTACAAACAGCTTGTGCAATTATGGCACAAATGGTTGTAAATGCTTCTCTGGGATCCCCTTTGTTCAGAAATAGCAGACATATATGCCTTTGGCGTTGCTTTTTGGTAATTAGAATGCCGCCAAATGCCGCTGCGCATCACACGTGTATTATGGCTAGCAGTGAAGGGGTTAATTATGTAGCTTGTAGGGAGCTTGCAGGGTTAATTTTAGCTTTAGTATAGAGCTCAGCCTCCCACCTTAAACATCAGACCCCCTGATCCCTCCCAAACAGCTCTCTTCCCTCCCCCACCCCACAATTGTCCCCGCCATCTTAAGTACTGGCAGAAACTCTGCCAGTACTAAAATAAAAGCTATATTTGGGCTTTTTTTTAAAGCATATTTACATATGCTGCTGTGTAGGATCCCCCCTTAGCCCCCAACCTCACTGATCCCCCACCAAACAGCTCTCTAACCCTCCCCCTCTGCCTTAATGGGCGCCATCTTGGGTACTGGCAGCTGTCTGCCAGTACCCAGTTTAGTAAAAAAAAGTATGTTGTTTTTTAATAATTGCCCTTTTCTGTAGTGTAGCTTCCCCACCCCCCCCACCCCTTCCAGATCCGTTAGATGCTTAGATGCAATTTGTAAATAATTTTTTTTTTTACTTTTATCAACATGGTTTTTCTGCAGTTTAGCGGTTCCCTCCCGCTCGCCGCCCCCCGTGCACGTGTGCGCGCCCGCCCCCGATCCCACCCCCCTCCACTCCCCTCGGCCCATCGATGGCCATCCACCCGCCTCCCAGACTGGCTCCCACCCACCGATGTCCGGTGCAGGAAGGGCCACAGAGTGGCTCTCTCTGCATCGGATGGTCAAGGGGGGTTATTGCAGGATGCCTCGATATCGAGGCATCACTGAAATAACCGGAAAGCAGCTGGAAGCGAGCAGGATCGCTTCCAGCTGCTTTCCAGACCAAGGACGTACGCCACACGTCCTCGGTCATTAACTGTATTTTTTTTGAGGACGTATGGTGTACGTCCTTGTTCGTTAAGGGGTTAAGTTGTCTTCTTTTAAAAAATATATACATGTGAAGGGTTATTCAGGTATTCCTGACAGATATCAGTGTTACAATGTAACTATTGCTAATTTTGAAATAAAATGGTTTGGAAATAGCAAAGTGCTACTTGAACTTATTGCCCTATAACTTGCCAAAAAAGCAAAGAACATGTAAACAACATTAAGTATTTCTAAACTCAGGACAAAATTTAGACAGTTTTTGGGGGTCAAAGTTAGAAAAAGTGTGTATTTTTCATCATATTTTATAATTTGTTTATAGTAAATTAAAAGATATGATGATAATAATGGTATCTTTAGAAAGCCCATTTAAAGGGACATAATACTCTGCTAAATCACTTGAAACTGATGCAGTAGAACTGTAAAAAGCTGATAGGATATATAACCTGATCATCTCTAGGTAAAAAAACATAATTTATGCTTACCTGATAAATTCCTTTCTTCTGTAGTGTGATCAGTCCACGGGTCATCATTACTTCTGGGATATTACTCCTCCCCAACAGGAAGTGCAAGAGGATTCACCCAGCAGAGCTGCATATAGCTCCTCCCCTCTACGTCACTCCCAGTCATTCGACCAAGGACCAACGAGAAAGGAAAAGCCAAGGGTGAAGTGGTGACTGGAGTATAAATTAAAAAATATTTACCTGCCTTAAAAACAGGGCGGGCCGTGGACTGATCACACTACAGAAGAAAGGAATTTATCAGGTAAGCATAAATTATGTTTTCTTCTGTTAAGTGTGATCAGTCCACGGGTCATCATTACTTCTGGGATACCAATACCAAAGCAAAAGTACACGGATGACGGGAGGGATAGGCAGGCTCTTTATACAGAAGGAACCACTGCCTGAAGAACCTTTCTCCCAAAAATAGCCTCCGATGAAGCAAAAGTGTCAAATTTGTAAAATTTGGAAAAAGTATGAAGCGAAGACCAAGTTGCAGCCTTGCAAATCTGCTCAACAGAGGCCTCATTCTTGAAGGCCCAAGTGGAAGCCACAGCTCTAGTAGAATGAGCTGTAATTCTTTCAGGAGGCTGCTGTCCAGCAGTCTCATAAGCTAAACGAATTATGCTACGAAGCCAAAAAGAAAGAGAGGTAGCAGAAGCTTTTTGACCTCTCCTCTGCCCAGAGTAAACGACAAACAGAGAAGACGTTTGTCGAAATTCCTTAGTTGCCTGTAAGTAAAATTTTAGAGCACGGACTACATCCAGGTTGTGCAGTAGACGTTCCTTCTTCGAAGAAGGATTTGGGCACAAAGAAGGAACAACAATCTCTTGATTGATATTCCTGTTAGTCACTACCTAAGGTAAGAACCCAGGTTTAGTACGCAGAACTACCTTATCCGAATGAAAAATCAAATAAGGAGAACCACAATGTAAGGCTGATAATTCAGAGACTCTTCGAGCCGAGGAAATAGCCATTAAAAATAGAACTTTCCAAGATAACAACTTTATATCAATGGAATGAAGGGGTTCAAACGGAACGCCCTGGAAAACATTAAGAACAAGGTTTAAACTCCATGGTGGAGCAACAGTTTTAAACACAGGCTTAATCCTGGCCAAAGCCTGACAAAAAGCCTGGACGTCAGGAACTTCTGACAGACGTTTGTGTAACAGAATGGACAGAGCTGAGATCTGTCCCTTTAATGAACTAGCAGATAAACCCTTTTCTAAACCTTCTTGTAGAAAAGACAATATCCTAGGAATCCTAACCTTACTCCAAGAGTAACCTTTGGATTCACACCAATATAGGTATTTACGCCATATCTTATGGTAAATCTTTCTGGTAACAGGCTTCCTAGCCTGTATTAAGGTATCAATAACTGACTCAGAAAACCCACGTCTTGATAAAATCAAGCGTTCAATTTCCAAGCAGTCAGCTTCAGAGAAGTTAGATTTTGATGTTTGAAGGGACCCTGTATCAGAAGGTCCTGTTTCAGAGGTAGAGACCAAGGTGGACAGGATGACATGTCCACCAGGTCTGCATACCAAGTCCTGCGTGGCCACGCAGGTGCTATTAGAATCACTGATGCTCTCTCTTGTTTGATTCTGGCAATCAATCGAGGAAGCATCAGGAAGGGTGGAAACACGTAAGCCATCCTGAAGTCCCAAGGTGCTGTCAGGGCATCTATCAGGACTGCTCCTGGATCCCTGGATCTGGACCCGTAACGAGGAAGCTTGGCGTTCTGTCGAGACGCCATGAGATCTATCTCTGGTTTGCCCCAACGTCGAAGTATTTGGGCAAAGACCTCCGGATGGAGTTCCCACTCCCCCGGATGAAAAGTCTGACGACTTAAGAAATCCGCCTCCCAGTTCTCCACTCCCGGGATGTGGATTGCTGACAGGTGGCAAGAGTGAGACTCTGCCCAGCGAATTATCTTTGATACTTCCATCATAGCTAGGGAGCTTCTTGTCCCTCCCTGATGGTTGATGTAAGCTACAGTCGTGATGTTGTCCGACTGAAACCTGATGAACCCCCGAGTTGTCAACTGGGGCCAAGCCAGGAGGGCATTGAGAACTGCTCTCAATTCCAGAATGTTTATTGGCAGGAGACTCTCCTCCTGACTCCATTGTCCCTGAGCCTTCAGAGAATTCCAGACGGCACCCCAACCTAGAAGGCTGGCGTCTGTTGTTACAATTGTCCAGTCTGGTCTGCTGAATGGCATCCCCCTGGACAGATGTGGCCGAGAAAGCCACCATAGAAGAGAATTTCTGGTCTCTTGATCCAGATTCAGAGAAGGGGATAAGTCTGAGTAATCCCCATTCCACTGACTTAGCATGCACAGTTGCAGTGGTCTGAGGTGTAAGCGTGCAAAGGGTACTATGTCCATTGCCGCTACCATTAAGCCGATTACCTCCATGCATTGAGCCACTGACGGGTGTTGAATGGAATGAAGGGTGCGGCAAGCACTTTGAAGTCTTGTTAGCCTGTCCTCTGTCAGGTAAATCTTCATTTCTACAGAATCTATAAGAGTCCCCAGGAAGGGAACTCTTGTGAGTGGAACGAGTGAACTTTTCTTTTCGTTCACCTTCCATCCATGTGACCTTAGAAATGCCAGTACTAACTCTGTATGAGACTTGGCAGTTTGAAAGCTTGAAGCTTGTATCAGAATGTCGTCTAGGTATGGAGCTACCGAGATTCCCCGCGGTCTTAGTACCGCCAGAAGAGCACCCAGAACCTTTGTGAAGATTCTTGGAGCTGTAGCCAATCCGAATGGAAGAGCCACAAACTGGTAATGCCTGTCTAGGAAGGCAAACCTTAGGTACCGGTAATGATCTTTGTGAATCGGTATGTGAAGGTAAGCATCTTTTAAATCTACAGTGGTCATGTACTGACCCTCTTGGATCATAGGTAAAATTGTCCGAATAGTCTCCATCTTGAACGATGGAACTCTTAGGAATTTGTTTAGGATCTTTAAGTCCAGGATTGGTCTGAAAGTTCCCTCTTTTTTGGGAACCACAAACAGATTTGAGTAAAACCCCTGTCCCTGTTCCGATCGTGGAACTGGATGGATTACTCCCATTAACAAGAGCTCTTGTACGCAGCGTAGAAACGCCTCTTTCTTTGTCTGGATTGTTGACAACCTTGACAGATGAAATCTCTCTCTTGGAGGAGAGTATTTGAAGTCCAGAAGGTATCCCTGAGATATTATCTCTAGCGCCCAGGGATCCTGAACATCTCTTGCCCAAGCCTGGGCGAAGAGAGAAAGTCTGCCCCCCACTAGATCCGATCCCGGATCGGGGGCCCTCAATTCATGCTGTTTTAGGGGCAGCAGCAGGTTTCCTAGTCTGCTTGCCCTTGTTCCAGGACTGGTTAGGTTTCCAGCCTTGTCTGTAGCGAGCAACAGCTCCTTCCTGTTTTGGTGCAGAGGAAGTTGATGCTGCTCCTGCTTTGAAATTACGAAAGGAACGAAAATTAGACTTGGCTTTGGCTTTGTCCTGAGGCAGGGCATGGCCTTTACCTCCTGTAATGTCAGCGATAATCTCTTTCAACCCGGGCCCGAATAAGGTCTGCCCTTTGAAAGGTATATTAAGCAATTTAGACTTAGAAGTAACATCAGCTGACCAGGATTTTAGCCACAGCGCCCTGCGTGCCTGAATGGCGAATCCTGAATTCTTCGCCGTAAGTTTAGTAAGATGTACTACGGCCTCCGAAATGAATGAATTAGCTAGTTTAAGGACTCTAAGCCTGTCCGTAATGTCGTCCAGAGTAGCTGAACTAATGTTCTCTTCCAGAGACTCAATCCAGAATGCCGCTGCAGCCGTGATCGGCGCAATGCATGCAAGGGGTTGCAATATAAAACCTTGTTGAACAAACATTTTCTTAAGGTAACCCTCTAACTTTTTATCCATTGGATCTGAAAAAGCACAGCTATCCTCCACCGGGATAGTGGTACGCTTAGCTAAAGTAGAAACTGCTCCCTCCACCTTAGGGACCGTTTGCCATAAGTCCCTTGTGGTTGCGTCTATTGGAAACATTTTTCTAAATATCGGAGGGGGTGAGAACGGCACACCGGGTCTATCCCACTCCTTAGTAACAATTTCAGTAAGTCTCTTAGGTATAGTAAAAACCTCAGTACTCGTCGGTACCGCAAAATATTTATCCAACCTACACATTTTCTCTGGTATTGCAACTGTGTTACAATCATTCAGAGCCGCTAACACCTCCCCTAGTAATACACGGAGGTTTTCCAGTTTAAATTTAAAATTTGAAATATCTGAATCCAGTCTGTTTGGATCAGAACCGTCACCCACAGAATGAAGTTCTTCGTCCTCATGTTCTGCCACCTGTGACGCAGTGTCTGACATGGCCCTAATATTATCAGCGCACTCTGTTCTCACCCCAGAGTGATCACGCTTACCTCTTAGTTCTGGTAATTTAGCCAAAACTTCAGTCATAACAGTAGCCATATCCTGTAATGTGATTTGCAATGGCCGCCCAGATGTACTCGGCGCTACAATATCACGCACCTCCCTCTGAGCGGGAGATGCAGGTACTGACACGTGAGGCGAGTTAGTCGGCATAACTCTCCCCTCGTTGTTTGGTGAAATTTGTTCAATTTGTACAGATTGACTTTTATTTAAAGTAGCATCAATACAGTTAGTACATAAATTTCTATTGGGCTCCACTTTGGCATTGCAACAAATGACACAGGTATCATCCTCTGAATCAGACATGTTTAACACACTAGCAAATAAACTTGCAACTTGGAAAAACAATTAGAATAATATTAAAAACGTACTGTGCCTTTAAGAAAAGTTGAAAATTAATAAATTGAAACAGTTATAGCCTCAATCCTTGTAAACAACACAACTTTAGCAAAGGTTTAATCCCATTAGCAAAGATAACAAATTCTGAAAGCAGGAAACAAATTACAGAATAAACGTTTTTTATCTCAGTCAACTATAATTCTCACAGCTCTGCTGAGAGAAATTACCTCCCTCAAAATAAGTTTTGAAGACCCCTGAGCTCTGTAGAGATGAACCGGATCATGCAGGAAATACAATGAGCTGCTGACTGAAATATCTGATGCGTAGCAAAAGCGCCAAAAAACGGCCCCTCCCCCTCACACACAGTAGTGAGAGAGAACAGAAACTGTCAGAAAAAAGATTAAGCAACTGCCAAGTGGAAAAATAGTGCCCAAACATTTATTCACTCAGTATCTCAGCAAATGAAAACGATTTTACATTCCAGCAAAAACGTTAAACATAATTTCTAGTTATTAAACAGCTTTATGTACTTCTTACAGTGTAATTCTAGTGAAGTACCATTCCCCAGAATACTGAAGTGTAAAGTATACATACATGACATTATATCGGTATGGCAGGATTTTCTCATCAATTCCATTGTCAGAAAATAAAAGCTGCTACATACCTCTATGCAGATTCATCTGCCCGCTGTCCCCTGATCTGAAGTTTACCTCTCCTCAGATGGCCGAGAAACAGCAATATGATCTTAACTACTCCGGCTAAAATCATAGCAAAAACTCTGGTAGATTCTTCTTCAAACTCTGCCAGAGAGATAATAACACACTCCGGTGCTATTTTAAAATAACAAACTTTTGATTGAAGATATAAAACTAAGTCCTCTCACACATCCTATCTAGTCGTTGGGTGCAAGAGAATGACTGGGAGTGACGTAGAGGGGAGGAGCTATATGCAGCTCTGCTGGGTGAATCCTCTTGCACTTCCTGTTGGGGAGGAGTAATATCCCAGAAGTAATGATGACCCGTGGACTGATCACACTTAACAGAAGAAATTAAGATTTTTTACCTCACAATTTCCTCAGCTCAGCAGAGTAAGTTCTGTGTAAAAAGTTATACTCAGCTGCTCCCAGCTGCAGGTAAAAAAAAAAAATGAAGAAATGAACAGCAGCCAATCAGCATCAACAGTGCTGAGGTTATGAACTCTTTTACTGTGACTCATGAGATTTGACTTAACTCTCATGGGATTTAATTGTAAACTTCCTTACACTGAATAGGGAAATAAGATGAGAGTGCACGTAAGCTCGCTCCTTCTGCTGTCCCGGGACAGACATACTGATATGCTTCTTAGAAGTCCTTTACAATGGGATGTGGCAACTGAGAAACTTTTGAGGTAAAATATCTTTTTTGTTTTTTTTGTTTTATATATATATATATTTTTGTAATAAGTTTTTATTCGGTTTAAAGGTTATAAGTAACAATTGGGGACACGCAGGACCCCTGATCTGATAGATACAAACGTGAAATTAAAGTACACATGTCTAAGGATAATGAACATAGATTCAACACAAATAGGTATACCCATATACAAAATCAAAAATACCCTCTCATAAGAGGGTTTGTGGCGAAAATAGTCCGCCTAGTTTGAACCCTGGTGAGGGCTCTATAAATGGGGAGGGGGGGGGAGGTGAACTAGTACAGAATATCCAATGTAACTGAACATAAAGGTGAGTAGGCATAGCATAGTATCAGAGTTAAAAATAAGTGTTACTTGTTCTAAATATAATATTATTTCCTTATCATACCTTCAGGTATAACATGACCTAGAGTATTATAGGTGACATAGTGCTGGACATCTTACGGAGTCTAGGACCCATCTACCATGCTATGGGGTCATGCCGTTTAACATCATTAGACTAAATGGTTTAAGCTTGCATCTATCTTGTGGGAATGGATAATTCCTTGGGTATTACCACCCTCAACTACAATATAGGCTTCTCATGTTAGTGAAACCAACTCCCCTACGTAGCCCTTCTCCTTGCTGTATATAAGAGTTTATATTAGTTGATCCTAGGTTGTCGTGTTCGTGGACTAAACTTCCTTTATGTGGACTCCCTCCAGACCCTGGCCACTGGTCCAGAAGGAGGAACACATATTATGCAAGGATTGTCTCAAGTAATAGTGAAAGGATAATGATACATAACAATACAGTGGCAATATATACTTGTCTCTATCGAGGGCCCCCTCAAACCCCCAGACTGGACAAACACATATACAAGGTTTATCAGTATCATTAAAGGGCCATGATACCCACATTTTTTCTTTCATGATTCAGAAAGAGAATGCATTTTTAAACATCTTTCTAATGTACGTCTATTATCTAATTTGTTTTATTCTCTTGATATTCTTTGCTGAAAAGCATATCTAGATATGCTCAGTAGCTGCTGATTGGTTGCTGCACATAGAAGCCTCATGTGATTGGCTCACCCATGTGCATTGCTTTTTCTTCAAATAAGGATATCTAAAAAATGATGCAAAATAAATAATAGAAGTAAATTGTAATGTTGTTTAAATATGTATGTTCTATCTGAATCATGAAAGAAAGATTTTGGGTTTAGTGGCCCTTTAAGGTATTGTGTCAGTAACACACGTACAACATGGTTGTTGTGTAGCTGCTGTGGCATTTGTTTCACTTACACTTGTACAAGCGTCTCTCCCGGGGCTCCCCACTAACCCGCAGGCGAGGTATAAAGACTAAATGTCTGCAGCTGTTAATATAAAAGCCGTCAGCCAACCACATGATAAAAGCAAATAGCAAGCTAAAATAGTATTAAGGACCCACAACATTGTTAATAAGATTGTCTTTAAACATCTCTTATAGCAGACTCATTGGAACTACAGACATTAAGGTAATGGCATGACCTAGACTATAATATTGGAAATGTGGTATGCCTGATTTTGGGTGCTTGATTTTGGCATACCATAACATATAAAAATGTACACATTATCTTATATACATTGTAGAGTAATACAAAAGAACACTCACTGTAGGTATGGAGTATACTTGTCAGAGTCTGTACCTTTTAGGACCCTGCAGCGCTCAGTTACCTTAACCTACCTAGCTAATAAAACACCTGGCCTCACAGCGCTCGGTGCTTAGTATTCTGTTTTAGTATGCAAGCTACTGCTCCTAGAGCATTCCTACTTGGATTACAAAATCAAAGATAAAGAAACTTCAATTCCTCAACTCATCTCTCTAATATTCCATTTCCTGATCACTTAAACAATAACTGGGAAGCGATCTTAATCTAAATTCTCCTCCCCGCAATTCCTCCTCGCTGCTGTATTGTGCACAACAGTCTCTGACCCTTCCCGCTGCGCAGCGCTACAACGGAGCCGTCTCACTCTCAGTGACTCACCGGAACTCCGCAAGAACCAGCGTGTCTCATCAGACTCGCTCAGTTCCTTCCTCAAAACTGATGAACTGAATATGCAGCACGGAGGCTGCAGCAGAACCCTCTCTGAATCAAACGCTACAGGAGAGGTAATTGTTTAACGCTTACCTATATCTGAGTCTTAAGAGAATCAGCACTCAAAGTA
Organism: Bombina bombina; assembly: GCF_027579735.1. Taxonomy (NCBI): domain Eukaryota; kingdom Metazoa; phylum Chordata; class Amphibia; order Anura; family Bombinatoridae; genus Bombina; species Bombina bombina. Next base: position 1,056,918,367 of record NC_069504.1, read on the forward strand.
AGACTTTCTCATTATATTACTTTATTAGCTTGGAGTTCGTTTCAATTACCTAAGCTTCTGTTTGTTTTCCACTGCTGATCCCCTCTCACAGATCTGATTACAGCTCAGGTGTTAACTTCAAATGCACAAGTAAGCTTCAGAACTGTTCCTATTCTAATTACCATATTCTAACTGTGAACTTATTTATATGAGTCCAGTTTATAACCTCTAATACCTTGAGGATTACCACAAGACTAAACTCACTTCCTTACTTGTTATAGCACATGCTCAGTAGTGTTATACGTAAGAAGCTGATACATTCTACTCTTAAACATTATTCTCAACTCCCTTTGCCATCCTGCAGCTGAGCTCCAAAACCTTCATCCTATAATCTCACTCCTTGAGAGTATCAGTGAGAGAAAATATAACAATACTATACACAGGTTAGCAAAAAATAATAGCAGCAAGTGTATTAGTGGTATATGGGTACTCTACATTACACTCTGTCTTAAACCCCTCTAAATGTTTTCAATGGGCCCTATGTTAATTTTCAATATGGCTATTATGACGATAGTATATGCACAGACAGGAATATGCCCCAAAGAATGTAGGGTAAGAGTGTAGCTAGAGGGTGATGAGCTTAGACCACTCTAAACACATTATGTTCCAAAAGGTAGAATATTGGGTTAACTAAGTAAGGGCTAGTCTGACAATCAAACAACAAGCAGTCATATAACTTGGATGACCAAGGGGTGTCCACAACATTTCACACAATGTCTTTGTATCTAAGGTCACTAGAAGGATAGATAGGTGATGGAAGCATTCCATTCAGCATAGGAATGCCCTTATAGTGCAAAGTTCAGTTTACTCTGGGGAATATGTGGAAAGTTCCAATAGAATACCTTATAGGGTGCATCATTGAGTAGGAGGTTGATTTGTCCGTTTCAAAAACAGTGTTGAGGTGACAACATCTAGGTCTCAGAGCAACCCCCTACCTCTGTACTAATAAAGCTTAACCCACTCTGGTCCTGGTTCTTATTGCGATCTGTGGTCTGTACTTAGGCCTGAGTGAGGAGCATACTTCGCTTGAGAGAAAGCTATAGGAAGGGCGAGAGCAGAATCCCGTATCAGCACAGGGGTATAATCTCAAAGGACCAGACTGCAGGCCTGATTTTGCGTGGTGATCGGTAAGTGATATGTTACTCAGCGCGGTATCATGTATCCATTGCTGGCTAGACCCCTGTGCACCAAGAAATAGGAGCCTGATATCCAGCCACGTTGTCTTAAGGGCATGGATGTCTGTTGTCTGTTCCGGTGTACAGAATGTGTCTCTAAATTGGGTAGGCTCCGCAATGAAGACCCTGTGGGTTTCTGGTAACCGGCTCTTCAGATAAGTTGGAGCCTGCCACTCCGATGCCGTTTTGATTGGTGCTAAGAGTGTCTCAGCTCTCAGGTGTGGCCCCTCATTAAGTCTCTGCTCAGTCGCTTGTTCTCCTTCGAAGGAGGACCCAGAGGAAGCTATAAAGTCAGCTGCAACCCATGGCATATCAGAAGCCGATTCCTGCTGGTTCAATTGTAGATTTTTAATAGCCCGCTTTGGATTAATAGCATTTTTCAGGCTCCCCCATTCTGTTTCAATCAGCGTGCATAGCTGGTGAAAGTGGCGGTTCAGAATGTCTTCTATGTCGCTTAGGTGGAGCTGAGTGGTGTTCGCCATCTTAGTGGAAGGACAGTCTGTTGCAAACTTTTAGTTACAAGTGAGATTCTGTCGAGAGGAGGTTAGTGGGCTGTGGATTGATTACCAGCTGCTAGGTAGTGGTTGCGGCTTGTCTGGAAACAGGACAGCGGTAGGCACAATCGACATGGCGCGCTGTGTTGGGCCTCAGTGTTCAGATCGTGACTGTGCTGCATTCCACCGCTCCCATCTCAGTCTGAGCATCGATGTCCGTGATATTTAGATTCCTCAAGTTTGCTGGTTACCAGGGTCAGTTCTGAGTATTAACTCTAATATAAATCTCTTTTAAAATGCCTTTTTAATGCTATTTTGAACAGAGCTCATGATGTTTGCGACCGTTCTGTTCAGCGGTTGGCTCCGCCCCCCCCCCCCCCATATCTTTCTTTTTTTACATAGAGATGTTCAGGAAAATTACACCTAAACACAAACCTTGCAGAAATGTAAAAATAGCCATATCCTTAAAGGGACACTGAACCCAATTTTTTTCTTTCGTGATTCAGATAGAGCATGACATTTTAAGCAACTTTGTAATTTACTCCTATTATCAAATTTTCTTCATTCTCTTGGTATCTTTATTTGAAATGCAAAAATGTACGTTTAGATGCCAGCTCATTTTTGGTGAACAACCTGGGTTGTTCTTGCTGATTGGTGGATAAATTCATCCACCAATAAAAAGTGCTGTCCAGAGTTCTGAACCAAAAAAAAAAAAAGTTTAGATGCACTCTTTTTCAAATAAAGATAGCAAGAGAACAAATGAATAGGAGTAAATAATAAATAATAGGAGTAAATTAGAAAGTTGCTTAAAAGTGCATGCTCTATCTGAATCACAAAAGAAAAAAAATAGGGTTCAATATCCCTTTAACGGTAAGAAAAGTGCTGTGGTCACTAGGTTGAAGGGATAGTCTAGTGAAACTTAAACTTTCATGATTCAGATAGAAAATTATTTATGATTAAAAGAAACACTTTATTTACTTTGGTAGGCTTTCTTAAGGCCTTAAGAAAGCCTACGAAAGAGCAAAAGCCTCAGACCGAAGAACTTTATTAAGAAACACCACAACAAATTGTATACCTCTACAAGAAAAAGAACTAAGTATAAGAGTCATAGGAACTTTTGATGAAAATAATTACAAAATTCGCCAGATATTTAAGAAGCATTGGCATGTACTCACAGATGATCATGATTTACTAGAGATAATAACAAAAAATCCTCTTATAACAAACAGAAGGTCACTAAATCTAAAAGATATCTTGACTAATAGTCATTATTCGGTATCTAAGCCAAGAACATGGCTAAGAGAAACTAAAGGTTTCCATAAATGTGGAAGGTGCAAAGCATGCAGAAATACACTTCCAACAAAATGGTTCATAAATCCCAATACAGAGAAAAAAAATATGAGATAAAAACATTCATAAACTGTAGATCTAGTATGGTTGTTTATGTTGGGAGCTAAGAACTAGGATCTTGGAACATATTGGGGACATTAAGTGGAATATATCAGTACCAGTATCCCAGCATATGAATACATTTCATGCAGATGCTAAATATGACATTAAAGGGACAGTCTAGGCCAAAATAAACTTTCATGATTCAGATAGAGCATGTCATTTTAAACAATTTTCCAAATTACTTTTATCACCAATTTTGCTTTGTTCTCTTGGTATTCTTAGTTGAAAGCTTAACCTAGGAGGTTCATATGCTAATTTCTTAGACCTTGAAGCCCACCTCTTTCAGATTGCATTTTAACAGTTTTTCACCACTAGAGGGTGTTAGTTCACGTATTTCATATAGATAACACTGTGCTCGTGCACGAGAAGTTATCTGGGAGCAGGCACTGATTGGCTAGACTGCAAGTCTGTCAAAAGAACTGAAAAAAGGGGCAGTTTGCAGAGGCTTAGATACAAGGTAATCACAGAGGTTAAAAGTATCCTATATAATAAAAGACAAGAGTTTGTCTGAAGCCGTCATGCGCAGTTCAGACAAACTCTTGCCGCGAGGACCCGGCAGCTCAGGAGAGAGAGAGAGGAGAGAGGAGAGAGAGAGGAGAGAGAGAGGAGAGAGAGAGGAGAAGAGAGGAGAAGAGAGGAGAAGAGAGAAGAAGAGAGAAGAAGAGAGAGAAGAGAGAGAAGAGAGAGAAGAGAGAGAAGAGAGAGAAGAGAGAGAAGAGAGAGAAGAGAGAGAGAGAGAGAGAGAGAGAGAGAGAGAGAGAGAGAGAGAGAGAGAGAGAGAAACATAACATAACACGGCCCGTGTCAACGGGCTTTAGGACTAGTATTAATATAACTGTGTAAGTTATGCAAAACTGGGAAATGGGTAATAAAGGGATTATCTATCTTTTAAAACAATAAAAATTCTGGTGTAGACTGTCCCTTTGTTGCAAAAGGAATGCAGATGGATACATGAGCTGCAGTCAGCAAAAAGGGACACTGAACTCAATTTTTTTTCTTTTGTGATTCAGATAGAGCATGCAATTTTAAGCAACTTTCTAATTTACTCCTATTATCACTTTTTCTTCATTCTCTTGCTATCTTTATTTGAAAAAGAAGGCAGCTAAGCTTTTTTTTTGTTTAGAACTCTGGACAGCACTTTTTTATTGGTGGATGAATTTATCCACAAATCAGCAAGGACAACCCAGGTTGTTCACCAAAAATAGGCCGGCATTTAAACTTACATTCTTGCATTTCAAATAAAGATACCAAGAGAATGAAGAAAATTTGATAATAGGAGTAAATTAGAAAGTTGCTTAAAATGTCATGCTCTATGTGAATCACAAAAGAAAAAATTTGGGTTCAGTGTCCCTTTAACAAAGCTATATCATATAAATGCTTCCTGAGGTAATGTAAAAACATTACTGAGCAGTCACACAATGATAACCCAAACCAAGATAGTATTTTATGACATAAGCATACACCTAAGGAGAGAAAGAGGTAAGAGAACCTCAATGAAAGCAGGTGGTTTGAACTAGCACTCATTCCTGTCTAACATAATTAAAAAATAACCTTTAATAAATATAGTTAATACCAGCCTAAATACCACAGTGTACCAAACATTTAAAACTAAGTCACAAATGTCCCCCTGTTTCCTGGCCGATAGCAGCTCCCTCGGCTTCAGGTGACAGGGACAATGGACTAATAAATTTAAAAACAACAATCACCAACATGCAAATAAATGCACAAAATTATTAAGCAGCAAACTAGTTTCGGCTGTGCTATCAGCCTTTCTCAATGCTATGGACAAACCGAGGCCCGGGTGCCACCCCTTTAAATAGCACTGAACTTAACCTTTCAACCAATCAGTGTTTCATATGAGGATACTCCTACTTTTGATCCAATCCCTGTTTATTACGATATTGTGACGTGCACAGGCAGTAGCCCAACAAATATTCATATGTTAAAATAGTTGTTAATGCAATCTAATATACTACATGTAATTCAATCTAATTTTGCGCTTCCCATGTTATCTGTTATCGGTCGTTATATTTAGGATACGTATATGTGTGTTTGTTTACATGTGGTTTGGATCGCTTATGATACTTTAAACATATGCAACTTGTAAAATGTGCATCTTGTCCCCTCCATGCAATACGATTAGGATAAGGGGCAATATTTCCTCTTGTTTTCCTAATACTCAATGTGATCATGTGGTTAGGAATAGCACGTAAAAGAGTGATTTTCATTGGTCCCTACGGACACACCCTCGTCTGGTGTCGTCCAATCAGACAAACGTCTTTATGTGTAAAGACAACGTAATATCACATTGGACTATTACTGTATAATAGAGCAAACAACTCATATTCTGTCTCTGACCATTATGTTATAAAACATTAAGGATATCGATGCTAGTTTATACCCCTTTGCAAGTGAAACTTATGTTTGGAGTGATATAGATTTATCCCAGTGTAACTCGTGGTTAGGGATTTTTATTGATCCGATTTCCACTTGCGCCTTAGGTAACCAACATTCAGAGTACTGTGTTTGCTATACATATAGGAAGTAGGTTACCATAGTAATCTTCCAATTCATGTATTACATGTTTTCATCTTATATTCTGATATTGTTTCCTGATTAAAAATATACAAAAGACGTTGTAAGACGTGTGTTAGTTTAGTAACAAAGTGTCCCTGGAAATCAGAAATCCCTTGCTGCAGTGAGTGGTCCATGTTAAAGTGACATGCTCTACTATTCTTGTGTGTTGTCTTCCTATAATAAGGATAGTTGGATTACTGCCATGGGGTAATAATCTATGTGGGTTCCAACTTAATTCTCCATGAATAGTGCTAATCTATATACTGTTCGACTGCCTCATATTAAATTTAGTATCACAGTTATGAGAGGTATCTCAGATGTAGATATATGAATATCTATATATATGAAACTTCTAATATTGAATATGACAAAACCTATAGAGTGTATAGTCTTTCTAACATTACATAGCCTGTAATAGTGTCAGCCGCTCTGGAATCAATCCGGGATGTAACCCAACTGCTAGCGTGAATTGAAAAGCACACGCTAGCACACTGAGAAATATCCAGGACGTGACCCACTCAGGAAGCAGATTAGAAGATAACAAAAAATGAATGTTGTTCCAGAATGCAGGAAAGCCACAAAGGATAAAACGTCCCTTTAAGTAGTAAAAAGAACAAAAAGGAAATGCTCTTATTTGAAGCTTCTGAAAAAGGTCCTCTTTAACAGGCTTGTAAAACAAAGGAAAAGTTCTCTTTTGCAGCTTGTAAAAGTAAAAGTTCCTTTTAAGCAGGTGAATAACAAACAGAAAGGTAAAGTTCTCTTTTGCAGCTTGTAAAAGTAAATGTCCCTTTTAAGCAGGTGTATAACAAACAGAAAGGCAAAGTTCTCTTTTGCAGCTTGTAAAAGTAAAATGTCCCTTTAAGCAGGTTTATAACAAACAGAAAGGCAAAGTTCTCTTGTGCAGCTTGTAAAAGTAAAATGTCCCTTTAAGCAGGTTTATAACAAACAGAAAGGCAAAGTTCTCTTTTGCAGCTTGTAAAAGTAGAATGTCCCTTTAAGCAGGTTTTGTTTATCAAAGATAAGGTTTAAAGGTAAAGGCAAAAGCAAGGTCAGGCAGGCAGAAGTCGGCATCCAAATATCAGCAAAAGGTATAGGCAAAAGACAAGGTCAGGCAAGCAGAAGTCGGCATCCAAGTATCAGCAAAAGGGTAAAAGCTACAGGCAAGGTCAGGCAGGCAGAAGTCTATGTCCAAATATCAGCAAGTAGGGATTAGGCAAGAGGCTTGGTCAGGCAGGCAGAAAATCGGTACACAAAAGATCAGAAAGATACGGTACTCACAATCCAAAGGTAGCAAACAAACGGGCCCAGATTCAGATCTCCCGCCGTTGTTTAAAGGACAGGAGCGTAACCGTCATCAGAGGGGTGTGTTGAGAAAGCGTCATGTTGCTAAGCAACATGACGTCAGACACACAGAGCAGTTCCGGGAGCCGCGGCGACATGGCGATGAACGGATGCAAACATGACAGCACCCCCCTCCTCAAGGACCCCTCCGGGGGACAGGACCAGGTCTATCAGGATGAGTCTTGTGGAAGGTCTTGACCAAAACAGGAGCATTCACTTGATGAGCAGGTTCCCAAGAACGTTCCGTGACTGGATAACCCTTCCAATGAATGAGATAATACAATTTCTTGCCCCGCAACTTGGAATCTAGAATATGGCTGATTTCAAACTCAGGATGTCCATGCACCAATAACGGTGGAGGTTTAGAAAAAGGCTTAGAATACCTGTTAACCATCACAGGTTTTAAAAGAGAAACATGGAATACCGGATGGACTTTGAGAGACTTGGGTAAAGCTACCCGATAAGCAGTGGAACACACCTGACCCAGTATTCGGAAAGGACCCACATATCGTGGTCCCAATTTGTTAGAAGGTTGTTTCAGGCGAAGAAATCGAGAGGAAATCCAAACTTTATCACCAGGGCGATATTTGGGGGCCTTCTTCCGTCGAAGATCTGAAAAGAACTTGTAACGTCTAGAAGTTACAGAAAGAATACGATGTATCTTCTGCCAATGTCGAGTTAATCTTCGGGCTGTAAGATCAGAAGCAGGATTCACTGTTGAGGAAGTATGCAAAGGGAATGTCCTAGGCTGATATCCGTAAGCTGCATAGAAAGGAGAAGTCTGAAGGGAGGAATTGTACCGGGCATTATGAGCCAATTCAGCCAAAGGAAGGTAAGAAGTCCAGTTAGAGTGATAATGATCCACATAATGTCTAAGATATGTTTCAAGACACTGGTTTACTCTTTCAGTCTGACCATTCGATTGTGGGTGGTGAGAAGTAGAGAGAGATATAGTAGTACCAAAATGTTTACAAAGTGACCTCCAAAATCGAGAAACGAATTGTACCCCTCTATCTGACACAATATCTAGAGGAAATCCATGGATTCTTACAATATGTAGAATAAAAAGTTCAGAGAGTCTTTTGGCAGATGGTAATCCTGGCAAGGGTACAAAATGAGCCGTCTTAGTGAACCTGTCGACCACCACCCAGATAGTATTGTTCCCAGTGGACAAGGGAAGATCAGTAATAAAGTCCATGGATACATGAGTCCAAGGCTGGTGAGGTATAGGCAATGGTTGGAGTAATCCTGAAGGAAGTTGGCGTGGAGTTTTGTTCATGGCACATTGTGTGCATACTGAGACGTAATCCTTCACATCTTGAGAGAGTGTAGGCCACCAGACATGTTGTTTGAGGTTTCGAGTGGTAATACTGATGCCAGGATGTCCAGAAAGGGGACTATCATGAGCCCAAAATAAAATCTTGGAACGAAGGCGTTCAGGAACAAAGAGTAAACCATCGGGAGGTTTACAGGACAAAGGAAGATGCTTTTGAGCGGACTGTAATTCTTGTAACCAAGAAGTTGTTAACTGGGCAATGACTTCATGAGGTTGGAGAATGGTACCAGACTCAGGAACTGGGGTATCTTGAAATTGTCTGGAAAGTGCGTCTGCTTTAATATTTTTTGAACCAGGTATGTAAGACAAATTATAGTGAAACCGAGAGAAGAATAATGACCAGCGTGCTTGCCTGGAATTTAATCGTTTGGCTGTTTGGAGATACAGAAGGTTCTTATGATCAGTAAGTATAGTAAATGGCAAAGAAGTACCTTCCAGCCAATGTCTCCATTCATCCAATGCCATTTTGATGGCAAGTAACTCTTTATTCCCTACGTCATAGTTAAATTCGGAAGGAGTGAATTTTTTAGAGAAAAAAGCAACAGGATGAATCCTTCCAGTCTCTGGTATTCGTTGAGACAGAACAGCTCCAGCAGCAACAGAGGAAGCATCTACCTCCAGAATAAATTGAAACTCAGGATTTGGATGACGAAGGATAGGAGCTGAGGAAAAAGCTTCTTTGAGAGATTCAAAAGCTTCTATAGCCTCAGACGGCCATACTTTACAGTTTTGTCCTTTTCTAGTGAGAGAAGTAAGAGGAGAAGTAATAGTAGCAAAATTCTTGATGAACTTTCTGTAATAATTGGCGAAGCCTAGGAAACGTTGTAAAGCCTTCAAAGAATCAGGTCTAGGCCAATCCAATATGGCAGAAAGTTTAGTAGGGTCCATTTCGAATCCAGATGCCGATATTACATAACCCAGAAAGGGTATGGATTTTTGATGGAAGGAACATTTCTCCAGTTTAGCAAACAGATGGAATTCTCTTAGACGTTGAAGTACTTTCTTGACGTGGTGCACATGATCTTGGAGGTTCTGAGAAAAAATTAAGATGTCGTCCAGGTATATGATAACAAATATATTCAAAAAATCACGAAAGATCTCGTTTACAAAATGCTGGAAAACCGCCGGAGCATTGCATAGCCCGAAGGGCATGACCAAATATTCATAATGCCCAAATCGAGTGTTAAAGGCAGTCTTCCACTCATCTCCTTCGCGTATACGGATCAAGTTGTATGCACCACGTAGGTCGAGTTTGGTGAAAATGGTGGCTCCCTGAAGATAAGTAAAAAGTTCAGGAATAAGGGGCAGAGGATAACTGTTCTTGATGGTAATCTGATTCAATCCACGATAATCAATACAGGGTCTTAATCCGCCATCCTTTTTTCCCACAAAAAAGAAACCAGCCCCTACGGGGGAAGAAGAGGGTCGAATAAATCCTCTAGCCAGATTGTCTTTTATATATTCTTCCAGAGCCATGTTTTCTGGTTTAGAAAGTGGATATGTCTTGCCACGAGGATAGGCAGCCCCAGGAAGGAGATCAATGGGACAATCAAAAGGGCGATGAGGAGGAAGACGTTCAGCTTCTTTTTTGGAGAAAACATCCACAAAGTCATGGTAATGCATAGGTAAGGATTCCGGAGTTTCAACTGTGAGAGCAATAGTGAGTGGTAACTTAGTAATCTTTTGAAGACATTTAGTCTGGCATGTAGATCCCCAGGAAGTGAGTTCACCGAAAGTCCAAGAAAAAATGGGATTGTGAATCTGGAGCCAGGGTAATCCCAAGATAATGGGAAATTGTGGAGTGGGAATGACATCGAAACAAATTGTCTCGGAATGAAGTATTCCTACGGTGAAGAGTAAGGGCTGAGTAGAAAACTGAATGTATCCAGAACCCAAAGGATCTCCACTGACCGTAGAAACTGAAATGGAATACTCCTTCTTTAGTAAGGGTATAGAATGAGTAGAAACAAATGTAGAGTCAATGAACACACCTCCAGCACCAGAATCAATTAGAGCTTGGGTATAGATCTTCTTATGTCCAATTAGAAGAGTTACTGGAACAAAGAGTTTCTTGTATAGGGAATGACCACTATTTTGGCTTAACTCAGTTCCCTGGACTAGAGTTAAGCCCTGGCTTTTACTGGCCTAGTAGGACAATCCCTTAATAAATGCCCTTTAAGGCCACAGTACAGACATAAGCCAAGAGTCCGTCTTCTCAAGCGTTCAGTCTCAGTTAATTTTATACTTCCTACTTCCATGGGTTCAGCCTGATCAGTAGTAGGAGAGGCTGGAGTGACTGGATTAGAAAAACGAGGAGCCAAACGAAAAGGAGTTCGAGTTGAAGTCCTCTGTGTTCTATCCTTTTCTTGTTGGCGTTCACGAAACCTGGCGTCGAGACTGATACAGAGATTTATTAAGGCTTCTAAGGACTCTGGAAGTTCACGATACACCAATTCATCCTTGAGACGCTCAGAAAGTCCTTTACGGAAAGCGGCTCTGAGTGCTCCCTGATTCCAAGTGGTTTCAGAGGCAAGGGTGCGGAACTCAATAGCATATTGAGAGACTGGTTGATTTCCTTGACGTAAATCCAGGAGAGTAGCTTCAGCAGCGGATGACCTTCCAGGTTTATCGAATACGTTTGAGAATGTAGATAAAAATGTATCAACATCCAACAGTATAGGATCATTCTTTTCTAGCAAAGGTGATACCCAAGCCAAGGCTTTTCCTTTCATTAAGGAAATAAGAAATGTGATTCTAGAAGAGGCAGTAGCAAAGAGAGTAGGGCTATTTCGGAAATGAAGACGGCATTGATTCAGAAAGCCTCTACATTCTTCAGGATTCCCATCATATTTATCCGGAAGAGGTATCCTGGGACTTAGTTGTACCTGAGACTGATTGTTAGGAATCGGAGGAGATAATGCCTCAATCGGATTTGGATTGGGATTAGGATTGGGAGGTGCGGTAGCAACCAAATTTTGTAATAGAGCAGTAATTTGATCAAGTTTAGTGTCCAGAGACTGCAAGTGAGTGGCATGAGAACCCAAGAGCTGTCCCTGGTGAGCCACGGCCATAGATAATTCAGTGGGGTCCATTTTATTGGCCCGTTTGTAATGTCAGCCGCTCTGGAATCAATCCGGGATGTAACCCAACTGCTAGCGTGAATTGAAAAGCACACGCTAGCACACTGAGAAATATCCAGGACGTGACCCACTCAGGAAGCAGATTAGAAGATAACAAAAAATGAATGTTGTTCCAGAATGCAGGAAAGCCACAAAGGATAAAACGTCCCTTTAAGTAGTAAAAAGAACAAAAAGGAAATGCTCTTATTTGAAGCTTCTGAAAAAGGTCCTCTTTAACAGGCTTGTAAAACAAAGGAAAAGTTCTCTTTTGCAGCTTGTAAAAGTAAAAGTTCCTTTTAAGCAGGTGAATAACAAACAGAAAGGTAAAGTTCTCTTTTGCAGCTTGTAAAAGTAAATGTCCCTTTTAAGCAGGTGTATAACAAACAGAAAGGCAAAGTTCTCTTTTGCAGCTTGTAAAAGTAAAATGTCCCTTTAAGCAGGTTTATAACAAACAGAAAGGCAAAGTTCTCTTGTGCAGCTTGTAAAAGTAAAATGTCCCTTTAAGCAGGTTTATAACAAACAGAAAGGCAAAGTTCTCTTTTGCAGCTTGTAAAAGTAGAATGTCCCTTTAAGCAGGTTTTGTTTATCAAAGATAAGGTTTAAAGGTAAAGGCAAAAGCAAGGTCAGGCAGGCAGAAGTCGGCATCCAAATATCAGCAAAAGGTATAGGCAAAAGACAAGGTCAGGCAAGCAGAAGTCGGCATCCAAGTATCAGCAAAAGGGTAAAAGCTACAGGCAAGGTCAGGCAGGCAGAAGTCTATGTCCAAATATCAGCAAGTAGGGATTAGGCAAGAGGCTTGGTCAGGCAGGCAGAAAATCGGTACACAAAAGATCAGAAAGATACGGTACTCACAATCCAAAGGTAGCAAACAAACGGGCCCAGATTCAGATCTCCCGCCGTTGTTTAAAGGACAGGAGCGTAACCGTCATCAGAGGGGTGTGTTGAGAAAGCGTCATGTTGCTAAGCAACATGACGTCAGACACACAGAGCAGTTCCGGGAGCCGCGGCGACATGGCGATGAACGGATGCAAACATGACAAATAGCATCATACTTTCTTAGTGTGAAAACACATATTAGTATTATGGAATATTAGGCTAATGTTATTCACATACTATACGTTTTTCTGGTAATCATTCTCTATAATTAACACAGAGAATGTAGATTGCATATAAAATTATTAGAATATGGGAAAGGATAGGTTAAAGGTATAAGAAGTGCTATGGGCGGCCATTATACACCTTCAAATTTGTTAATTATTACACAAAACTGATTAATGATTACCTATTTTCTGAGGATCCCACTACCTCTCTCATTTAAATTCCCTGTTTCTGAATAAATTCAGGTTAGACTTGTGGGTAGTATTGGTATTAAAAAGGAGGTTGTTAGTCAGAACCTTATTAGGTATGATTCAGTAATCATAATATATAAGTGGTGTTTTTTTGTGATAAAAGAATACGGTGATCAAGTAAAATATAATAAAATAGATTGATGGATAATACCTGTCTCATGAATTATTATCAAAATTCAGTCAACATGGTTTTTAGAGAAACACCCAATAGTTGTTGGCCTCGTTCATTCCATTGGGTATAATTGAATTTAGTCTGAAAATCCAACCTGTTTCTTTTTGAAGTAGGGTATTTTCACAGTTACCCCCTCTGATTCCAGGTTTGATTTGTTCCAGACCCCAACATTTAAACGAGGCAGTTTTGCCTGAGTGACATTGTAGAAAATGTTTAGCCACACTCGTTATTTTTTTGCCCTTTTCTGAATCTCTCTGTGCATTGCAAATGTTACTAAGATGTTCTGTCATTCTAATATTTAACTTACGGGTAGTCATACCTGTGTAAATTATGTCACATGAGCATGATAGGCAGTAAATAACGTTCTCGCTCTGACAATTGATATGGCTTTTAATTCTCCAAGTTTTACAAAATCTATCTACTATGGTATCTTTTTTCACCATGTACTGGCAGATATTACAATGCCCACAAGGTACTGATCCTTGATGAATAGGTTTCTTGTGTCTATTTCTATTGAAGTGACTATTTGTGAGATGGTCATTTAGATTATTCGCACGTCTAAAAGTAAAAGACGGATTAGTTGGTAATACCATATTCAATTTATCATCACTTTTTAGAATGTGCCAGTGTTTTTTGATAATGTTAGATACTTCATCACTTTGGCTGTTATAGGTAGATATGAACCTTATTGTATTTGTGTCAGGTGATGTGGTCTTTTTTGGTCTAAGCAGGTCTGACCTATCTTTTGATAGTGCTTTATGATAGGCCCTAGCTAGTGACTTTTTGGTATAACCCCGTTCCAAAAGTCTTTTTCTTAGTTCACCTGCTGCTTGCTTGAAAGCATTGATGCTAGAACTGTTCTGTCAGCCGCTCAGGAATCAATCCGGGATGTAACCCAACTGCTAGCGTGAATTGAAAGCACACGCTAGCACACTGAGAAATATCCAGGACGTGACCCACTCAGGAAGCAGATTAGAAGATAACAAAAATGAATATTGTTCCAGAATGCAGGAAAGCCACAAAGGATAAAACGTCCCTTTAAGTAGTTCAAAGAACAAAAAGGAAATGCTCTTACTTGAAGCTTCTGAAAAAGGTCCTCTTTAGCAGGCTTGTAAAACAAAGGAAAAGTTCTCTTTTGCAGCTTGTAAAAGTATAATGTCCCTTTAAGCAGGTTTATAACAAACAGAAAGGCAAAGTTCTCTTTTGCAGCTTGTAAAAGTAAATGTCCCTTTTAAGCAGGTGTATAACAAACAGAAAGGCAAAATTCTCTTTTGCAGCTTGTAAAAGTAAATGTCCCTTTTAAGCAGGTGTTGTTTAACAAAGAATAGGTTTAAAGGTAAAGGCCAAAGCAAGGTCAGGCAGGCAGAAGTCGGCATCCAAATATCAGCAAAAGGTATTGGCAAAAGACAGGGTCAGGCAAGCAGAAGTCGGCATCAAAGTATCAGCAAAAGGGTAATAGCTACAGGCAAGGTCAGGCAGGCAGAAGTCAATGTCCAAATATCAGCAAGTAGGGATTAGGCAAGAGGCTTGGTCAGGCAGGCAGAAGTCGGTACACAGAAGAACAAAACTGATATGGTACTCACAATCCAGGGAAACAACAAACGGGCCCAGATTCAGATCTCCCGCCGAGATTTAAAGGGCAGAGCGTAACCGTCATCAGAGGGGTGTGAGAGAAAGCGTCATGTTGCTAAGCAACATGACGTCAGAGACACAGAGGAGTTCCGGGAGCCGCGGCGACACGGCGATGAACGGAAGCGCTCATGACAGCACCCCCTCCTCAAGGACCCCTCCGGGGGACAGGACCAGGTCTATCAGGATGAGTCTTGTGGAAGGACTTGACCAATATAGGAGCATTTACTTGATGAGCAGGTTCCCAAGAACGTTCCGTGACTGGATAACCCTTCCAATGAATGAGATAATACAATTTCTTGCCCCGCAATTTGGAATCTAGAATATGGCTGATCTCAAACTCAGGATGTCCATGCACCAATAACGGTGGAGGTTTAGAAAAAGGCTTAGAATACCTGTTAAACATCACAGGTTTTAAAAGAGAAACATGAAATACTGGATGGACTTTGAGAGACTTGGGTAAAGCTACCCGATAAGCAGTGGAACATACCTGACCCAGTATTCGGAAAGGACCCACATATCGTGGTCCCAATTTGTTAGAAGGTTGTTTCAGGCGAAGAAATCGAGAGGAAATCCAAACTTTATCACCAGGGCGATATTTGGGAGCCTTTTTCCGTCGAAGATCCGAAAAGAACTTGTAACGTCTAGAAGTTACAGAAAGAATACGATGTATCTTCTGCCAATGTCGAGTTAATCTTCGGGCTGTAAGATCAGAAGCAGGATTCACTGTGGAGGAAGTATGCAAAGGGAATGTCCTAGGCTGATATCCGTAAGCTGCATGAAAAGGAGAAGTCTGAAGGGAGGAATTGTACCGGGCATTATGGGCCAATTCAGCCAAAGGAAGGTAAGAAGTCCAGTTTGAATGATAATGATCCACATAATGTCTAAGATAAGTTTCAAGACACTGGTTTACTCTTTCAGTCTGACCATTCGATTGTGGGTGGTGAGAAGTAGAGAGAGATATAGTAGTACCAAAATGTTTACAAAGTGACCTCCAAAATCGAGAAACGAATTGTACCCCTCTATCTGAAACAATATCTAGAGGAAATCCATGGATTCTTACAATATGTAGAATAAAAAATTCAGAGAGTCTTTTGGCAGATGGTAATCCTGGCAAGGGTACAAAATGAGCCGTCTTAGTGAACCTGTCGACCACCACCCAGATAGTATTGTTCCCAGTGGACAAGGGAAGATCGGTAATAAAGTCCATGGATACATGAGTCCAAGGCTGGTGAGGTATAGGCAATGGTTGGAGTAATCCTGAAGGAAGTTGGCGTGGAGTTTTGTTCATGGCACATTGTGTGCATACTGAGACGTAATCCTTCACATCTTGAGAGAGTGTAGGCCACCAGACATGTTGTTTGAGGTTTCGAGTGGTAATACTGATGCCAGGATGTCCAGAAAGGGGACTATCATGAGCCCAAAATAAAATCTTGGAACGAAGGCGTTCAGGAACAAAGAGTAAACCATTGGGAGGTTTACAGGACAAAGGAAGATGCTCTTGAGCGGACTGTAATTCTTGTAACCAAGAAGTTGTTAACTGGGCAATGACTTCATGAGGTTGGAGAATGGTACCAGACTCAGGAACTGGGGTATCTTGAAATTGTCTGGAAAGTGCGTCTGCTTTAATATTTTTTGATCCAGGTATGTAAGACAAATTATAGTGAAACCGAGAGAAGAATAAGGACCAGCGTGCTTGCCTGGAATTTAGTCGTTTGGCTGTTTGGAGATACAGAAGGTTCTTATGATCAGTAAGTATAGTAAATGGCAAAGAAGTACCTTCCAGCCAATGTCTCCATTCATCCAATGCCATCTTGATGGCAAGCAACTCTTTATTCCCTACGTCATAGTTAAATTCGGAAGGAGTGAATTTTTTAGAGAAAAAAGCAACAGGATGAATCCTTCCAGTCTCTGGTATTCTTTGAGACAGAACCGCTCCAGCAGCAACAGAGGAAGCATCCACCTCCAGAATAAATTGAAACTCAGGATTTGGATGACGAAGGATAGGAGCTGAGGAAAAAGCTTCTTTGAGAGATTCAAAAGCTTCTATAGCCTCAGACGGCCATACTTTACAGTTTTGTCCTTTTCTTGTGAGAGAAGTAAGAGGAGAAGTAATAGTAGCAAAATTCTTGATGAACTTTCTGTAATAATTGGCGAAGCCTAGGAAACGTTGTAAAGCCTTCAAAGAATCAGGTCTAGGCCAATCCAAAATGGCAGAAAGTTTAGTAGGGTCCATTTCGAATCCAGATGCCGATATTACATAACCCAGAAAGGGTATGGATTTTTGATGGAAAGAACATTTCTCCAGTTTAGCAAACAGATGGAATTCTCTTAGACGTTGAAGTACTTTCTTGACGTGGTGCACATGATCTTGGTGGTTCTGAGAAAAAATTAAGATGTCGTCCAGATATATGATAACAAAAATATTCAAAAAATCACGAAAGATCTCATTTACAAAATGCTGGAAAACCGCCGGAGCATTGCATAGCCCGAAGGGCATGACCAGATATTCATAATGCCCAAATCGAGTGTTAAAGGCAGTCTTCCACTCATCTCCTTTGCGTATACGGATCAAGTTGTATGCACCACGTAGGTCGAGTTTGGTGAAAATGGTGGCTCCCTGAAGATAAGTAAAAAGTTCAGGAATAAGGGGCAGAGGATAACTGTTCTTGATGGTAATCTGATTCAATCCACGATAATCAATACAGGGTCTTAATCCGCCATCCTTTTTTCCCACAAAAAAGAAACCAGCCCCTACAGGGGAAGAGGAGGGTCGAATAAATCCTCTAGCCAGATTGTCTTTTATATATTCTTCCAGAGCCATGTTTTCTGGTTTAGAAAGTGGATATGTCTTGCCTCGAGGATAGGCAGCCCCAGGAAGGAGGTCAATGGGACAATCAAAAGGGCGATGAGGAGGAAGACGTTCCGCTTCTTTTTTGGAGAAGACATCCACAAAGTCATGGTAATGCATAGGTAAGGATTCCGGAGTTTCAACTGTGAGAGCAATAGTGAGTGGTAACTTAGTAATCTTTTGAAGACATTTAGTCTGGCATGTAGATCCCCAGGAAGTGAGTTCACCGAAAGTCCAAGAAAAAATGGGATTGTGAATCTGGAGCCAGGGTAGTCCCAAGATAATGGGAAATTGCGGAGTGGGAATGACATCGAAACAAATTGTCTCAGAATGAAGTATTCCTACGGTGAGGATTAAGGGTTGAGTAGAAAACTGAATGTATCCAGAACCCAAAGGATCTCCACTGACCGTAGAGACTGAAATGGAATACTCCTTCTTTAGTAAGGGTATAGAATGAGTAGAAACAAATGTAGAGTCAATGAACACACCTCCAGCACCAGAATCAATTAGAGCTTGGGTATAGATCTTCTTATGTCCAATTAGAAGAGTTACTGGAACAAAGAGTTTCTTGTATAGGGAATGACCACTATTTTGGCTTAACTCAGTTCCCTGGACTAGAGTTAAGCCCTGGCTTTTACTGGCCTAGTAGGACAATCCCTTAATAAATGTCCTTTAAGGCCACAGTACAGACATAAGCCAAGAGTCCGTCTTCTTAAGCGTTCAGTCTCAGTTAATTTTATACTTCCTACTTCCATGGGTTCAGCCTGATCAGTAGTAGGAGAGGCTGGAGTGACTGGATTAGAAAAACGAGGAGCTAAACGAAAAGGAGTTCGAGTGGAAGTCCTCTGTGTTCTATCCTTTTCTTGTTGGCGTTCACGAAACCTGGCGTCGAGACTGATACAGAGATTTATTAAGGCTTCTAAGGACTCTGGAAGTTCACGATACACCAATTCATCCTTGAGACGCTCAGAAAGTCCTTTACGGAAAGCGGCTCTGAGTGCTCCCTGAATCCAAGTGGTTTCAGAAGCAAGGGTGCGGAACTCAATTGCATATTGAGAGACTGGTTGATTTCCTTGACGTAAATCCAGGAGAGTTGCTTCAGCAGCGGATGACCTTCCAGGTTTATCGAATACGTTTGAGAATGTAGATAGAAATGTATCAACATCCAACAGTATAGGATCATTCTTTTCTAGCAAAGGTGACACCCAAGCCAAGGCTTTTCCTTTCATTAAGGAAATAAGAAACGTGATTCTAGAAGAGGCAGTAGCAAAGAGAGTAGGGCTATTTCGGAAATGAAGACGGCATTGATTCAAAAAGCCTCTACATTCTTCAGGATTCCCATCATATTTATCCGGAAGAGGAATCCTGGGACTTAGTTGTACCTGAGACTGATTGTTAGGAATCGGAGGAGGTAATGCCTCAATCGGATTTGGATTGGGATTAGGATTGGGAGGTGCGGTAGCAACCAAATTTTGTAATAGAGCAGTAATTTGATCAAGTTTAGTGTCCAGAGACTGCAAGTGAGTGGCATGAGAACCCAAGAGCTGTCCCTGGTGAGCCACGGCCATAGATAATTCAGTGGGGTCCATTTTTATGGCCCGTTTGTAATGTCAGCCGCTCAGGAATCAATCCGGGATGTAACCCAACTGCTAGCGTGAATTGAAAGCACACGCTAGCACACTGAGAAATATCCAGGACGTGACCCACTCAGGAAGCAGATTAGAAGATAACAAAAATGAATATTGTTCCAGAATGCAGGAAAGCCACAAAGGATAAAACGTCCCTTTAAGTAGTTCAAAGAACAAAAAGGAAATGCTCTTACTTGAAGCTTCTGAAAAAGGTCCTCTTTAGCAGGCTTGTAAAACAAAGGAAAAGTTCTCTTTTGCAGCTTGTAAAAGTATAATGTCCCTTTAAGCAGGTTTATAACAAACAGAAAGGCAAAGTTCTCTTTTGCAGCTTGTAAAAGTAAATGTCCCTTTTAAGCAGGTGTATAACAAACAGAAAGGCAAAATTCTCTTTTGCAGCTTGTAAAAGTAAATGTCCCTTTTAAGCAGGTGTTGTTTAACAAAGAATAGGTTTAAAGGTAAAGGCCAAAGCAAGGTCAGGCAGGCAGAAGTCGGCATCCAAATATCAGCAAAAGGTATTGGCAAAAGACAGGGTCAGGCAAGCAGAAGTCGGCATCAAAGTATCAGCAAAAGGGTAATAGCTACAGGCAAGGTCAGGCAGGCAGAAGTCAATGTCCAAATATCAGCAAGTAGGGATTAGGCAAGAGGCTTGGTCAGGCAGGCAGAAGTCGGTACACAGAAGAACAAAACTGATATGGTACTCACAATCCAGGGAAACAACAAACGGGCCCAGATTCAGATCTCCCGCCGAGATTTAAAGGGCAGAGCGTAACCGTCATCAGAGGGGTGTGAGAGAAAGCGTCATGTTGCTAAGCAACATGACGTCAGAGACACAGAGGAGTTCCGGGAGCCGCGGCGACACGGCGATGAACGGAAGCGCTCATGACATGTTCCTTCTTAGTCTTAAATATTCGCCGTATGGGAGGCTACGAATGGTAGAAGGGTGATGTTGGCTACTGGCATGTAGTATGTTGTTGGTCGCAGTGGGTTTTCTGTAAGATTCTGTTTCTAGTTTGTTGTTTTGTTTTACAATAGTCAAATCTAGAAATTCAACCTTTTCCATACTAGTGTTGTATGTCAGATATAAGCCAAAAGGGTTAGTGTTTAGACATTCTATGAATTTTTGTAAAGTCTCAGTTGTGCCTTCCCAAATGATAAAGATATCATCTATGTACCTGGACCAGTGGGAGATGTAACGAGTATATTGGTTCATGTTCTCATTGAACACTATCATCTCTTCCCACCAGCCCAGGTACAAGTTGGCATACGTGGGTGCACACGAAGTACCCATGGCGGTGCCACATATTTGTAAAAAGAATTTATCATCAAAGACGAAATAATTATGTTTAAGAACGAATTTTAACAACCTGATGATGAAATCTTTGGTATTCACTTCTATATCATGATCTTTATTTAAAAAATGGGCAACCGATTTTATACCCCATTCAGGATTTATACTGGTATATAGCAATTCAACGTTGCATGTTACCAGTATTGAGTGTTTAGTGACTTCTGTATTTTGTAACTTGTTAAGGATATGCATAGTATCCTTAGTGTGTGATGGTAAGATATCCACAAAACACCTCAGTCTTGCATCCACATATTTACTAGCTTGTTCAGTCAGGGAGCCCATACCTGAGACTATGGGTCTCCCCGGTGGGCAAGCAATGTTTTTGTGGATTTTGGGTAACAGGTACATCGTTGCAATTTTAGGTTTAGTAACTGTGAGGAACTTGTGTTCTTTGGCATCAATGCTTTTCTCAGAGAGAGCCCCATCAATCAATTTTTTGTAGTTTTCTAGGAAATTATCAGTAGGGTTACCCAATAATCTTGTGTAGTTTTTAGTATTAAGAAGTTGTTTCATTGCTTCTTCGACATACATTGAAGTAGGCCATATAACAATGTTGCCCCCCTTATCACTATTTTTGAATTGGACATCTGTCCATGTTGTCATTTCTTTCATGGCCTCAAATTCTGATTTGGTCATATTTGCTCCATAAAGTTTAGTATCTTGCATGGATATGATGTCATTGCATACCAAACATAAGAAAGTGATAGCTTGGGGGGAAATGTGACCCGGAGGAGTGAATTGTGACTGTGTTTTAAGAATCTTACGCCAATTATCAGTATTTGGTGTATTAGTCAATTGATCAGTCAAATCCTCATTTTCATCTAGTAATGCTATGAGGTTATTCAATGCTATAATGTCGGTTTGAGAAGCAAGATTAGGGTCATCATTGGGTATGAAATATTTCCTTAATAAGATCTTCCAAAGATCTTATTAAGGAAATATTTCATACCCATTGATGACCATAATCTTGCTTCTCAAACCGACATTATAGCATTGAATAACCTCATAGCATTACTAGATGAAAATGAGGATTTGACTGATCAATTGACTGATAATTGGCGTAAGATTCTTAAAACACAGTCACAATTCACTCCTCCGGGTCACATTTCCCCCCAAGCTATCACTTTCTTAAATTTGGTATGCAATGACATCATATCCATACAAGATACTAAACTTTATGGAGCAAATATGACCAAATCAGAATTTGAGGCCATGAAAGAAATGAAAACATGGACAGATGTCCAATTCAAAAATAGTGATAAGGGGGCAACATTGTTATATGGCCTACTTCAATGTATGTCGAAGAAGCAATGAAACAACTTCTTAATACTAAAAACTACACAAGATTATTGGGTAACCCTACTGA
Source organism: Bombina bombina (assembly GCF_027579735.1). Lineage (NCBI taxonomy): Eukaryota > Metazoa > Chordata > Amphibia > Anura > Bombinatoridae > Bombina > Bombina bombina. Next base: position 1,056,940,243 of record NC_069504.1, read on the forward strand.
TAATTTCCTAGAAAACTACAAAAAATTGATTGATGGGGCTCTCTCTGAGAAAAGCATTGATGCCAAAGAGCACAAGTTCCTCACAGTTACTAAACCTAAAATTGCAACGATGTACCTGTTACCCAAAATCCACAAAAACATTGCTTGCCCACCGGGGAGACCCATAGTCTCAGGTATGGGCTCCCTGACTGAACAAGCTAGTAAATATGTGGATGCAAGACTGAGGTGTTTTGTGGATATCTTACCATCACACACTAAGGATACTATGCATATCCTTAACAAGTTACAAAATACAGAAGTCACTAAACACTCAATACTGGTAACATGCGACGTTGAATCGCTATATACCAGTATAAATCCTGAATGGGGTATAAAATCGGTTGCCCATTTTTTAAATAAAGATCATGATATAGAAGTGAATACCAAAGATTTCATCATCAGGTTGTTAAAATTCGTTCTTAAACATAATTATTTCGTCTTTGATGATAAATTCTTTTTACAAATATGTGGCACCGCCATGGGTACTTCGTGTGCACCCACGTATGCCAACTTGTACCTGGGCTGGTGGGAAGAGATGATAGTGTTCAATGAGAACATGAACCAATATACTCGTTACATCTCCCACTGGTCCAGGTACATAGATGATATCTTTATCATTTGGAAAGGCACAACTGAGACTTTACAAAAATTCATAGAATGTCTAAACACTAACCCTTTTGGCTTATATCTGACATACAACACTAGTATGGAAAAGGTTGAATTTCTAGATTTGACTATTGTAAAACAAAACAACAAACTAGAAACAGAATCTTACAGAAAACCCACTGCGACCAACAACATACTACATGCCAGTAGCCATCATCACCCTTCTACCATTCGTAGCCTCCCATACGGCGAATATTTAAGACTAAGAAGGAACAGTTCTAGCATCAATGCTTTCAAGCAAGCAGCAGGTGAACTAAGAAAAAGACTTTTGGAACGGGGTTATACCAAAAAGTCACTAGCTAGGGCCTATCATAAAGCACTATCAAAAGATAGGTCAGACCTGCTTAGACCAAAAAAGACCACATCACCTGACACAAATACAATAAGGTTCATATCTACCTATAACAGCCAAAGTGATGAAGTATCTAACATTATCAAAAAACACTGGCACATTCTAAAAAGTGATGATAAATTGAATATGGTATTACCAACTAATCCGTCTTTTACTTTTAGACGTGCGAATAATCTAAATGACCATCTCACAAATAGTCACTTCAATAGAAATAGACACAAGAAACCTATTCATCAAGGATCAGTACCTTGTGGGCATTGTAATATCTGCCAGTACATGGTGAAAAAAGATACCATAGTACAGTGATTTTTAACCTTTTTTTTGCTGTGGCACACTTTTTTACATTAAAAAATCCTGTGGCACACCACCATCCCAAAATAAAAAAATAAATAAAAAAAATCACACATTGTAGCCTAATACAGCATATATATACACATACACACAAACACACACATACTGTATGTATTGTGCTGTTATGCCATGCCTCCTACAAACTACCCCTGCACTGGGAGTAAAAAACAAGCAAAGTTTAAAAAATATGTCACACTGTTGTCAGTCTGCCGTGGCACACCTGAGAATCTCTCACGGCACACTAGTGTGCCACGGCACACTGGTTGAAAAACACTGCCATAGTAGATAGATTTTGTAAAACTTGGAGAATTAAAAGCCATATCAATTGTCAGAGCGAGAACGTTATTTACTGCCTATCATGCTCATGTGACATAATTTACACAGGTATGACTACCCGTAAGTTAAATATTAGAATGACAGAACATCTTAGTAACATTCGCAATGCACAGAGAGATTCAGAAAAGGGCAAAAAAATAACGAGTGTGGCTAAACATTTTCTACAATGTCACTCAGGCAAAACTGCCTCGTTTAAATGTTGGGGTCTGGAACAAATCAAACCTGGAATCAGAGGGGGTAACTGTGAAAATACCCTACTTCAAAAAGAAACAGGTTGGATTTTCAGACTAAATTCAATTATACCCAATGGAATGAACGAGGCCAACAACTATTGGGTGTTTCTCTAAAAACCATGTTGACTGAATTTTGATAATAATTCATGAGACAGGTATTATCCATCAATCTATTTTATTATATTTTACTTGATCACCGTATTCTTTTATCACAAAAAAACACCACTTATATATTATGATTACTGAATCATACCTAATAAGGTTCTGACTAACAACCTACTTTTTAATACCAATACTACCCACAAGTCTAACCTGAATTTATTCAGAAACAGGGAATTTAAATGAGAGAGGTAGTGGGATCCTCAGAAAATAGGTAATCATTAATCAGTTTTGTGTAATAATTAACAAATTTGAAGGTGTATAATGGCCGCCCATAGCACTTCTTATACCTTTAACCTATCCTTTCCCATATTCTAATAATTTTATATGCAATCTACATTCTCTGTGTTAATTATAGAGAATGATTACCAGAAAAACGTATAGTATGTGAATAACATTAGCCTAATATTCCATAATACTAATATGTGTTTTCACACTAAGAAAGTATGATGCTATTACAGGCTATGTAATGTTAGAAAGACTATACACTCTATAGGTTTTGTCATATTCAATATTAGAAGTTTCATATATATAGATATTCATATATCTACATCTGAGATACCTCTCATAACTGTGATACTAAATTTAATATGAGGCAGTCGAACAGTTTATAAATTAGCACTATTCATGGAGAATTAAGTTGGAACCCACATAGATTATTACCCCATGGCAGTAATCCAACTATCCTTATTATAGGAAGACAACACACAAGAATAGTAGAGCATGTCACTTTAACATGGACCACTCACTGCAGCAAGGGATTTCTGATTTCCAGGGACACTTTGTTACTAAACTAAAACACGTCTTACAACGTCTTTTGTATATTTTTAATCAGGAAACAATATCAGAATATAAGATGAAAACATGTAATACATGAATTGGAAGATTACTATGGTAACCTACTTCCTATATGTATAGCAAACACAGTACTCTGAATGTTGGTTACCTAAGGCGCAAGTGGAAATCGGATCAATAAAAATCCCTAACCACGAGTTACACTGGGATAAATCTATATCACCCCAAACATAAGTTTCACTTGCAAAGGGGTATAAACTAGCATCGATATCCTTAATGTTTTATAACATAATGGTCAGAGACAGAATATGAGTTGTTTGCTCTATTATACAGTAATAGTCCAATGTGATATTACGTTGTCTTTACACATAAAGACGTTTGTCTGATTGGACGACGCCAGACGAGGGTGTGTCCGTAGGGACCAATGAAAATCACTCTTTTACGTGCTATTCCTAACCACATGATCACATTGAGTATTAGGAAAACAAGAGGAAATATTGCCCCTTATCCTAATCGTATTGCAGGGAGGGGACAAGATGTACATTTTACAAGTTGCATATGTTTAAAGTATCATAAGCGATCCAAACCACATGTAAACAAACACACATATACGTATCCTAAATATAACGACCGATAACAGATAACATGGGAAGCGCAAAATTAGATTGAATTACATGTAGTATATTAGATTGCATTAACAACTATTTTAACATATGAATATTTGTTGGGCTACTGCCTGTGCACGTCACAATATCGTAATAAACAGGGATTGGATCAAAAGTAGGAGTATCCTCATATGAAACACTGATTGGTTGAAAGGTTAAGTTCAGTGCTATTTAAAGGGGTGGCACCCGGGCCTCGGTTTGTCCATAGCATTGAGAAAGGCTGATAGCACAGCCGAAACTAGTTTGCTGCTTAATAATTTTGTGCATTTATTTGCATGTTGGTGATTGTTGTTTTTAAATTTATTAAAAAGTTCAAGTTGTCCCACTATGTAGCTCTAGACTTTGAGACAAGCAGTGTGGCAAATTTTAAGAGGAACGGAAGTAAACTCACCCGGTAAGCCTCAGTGGCGAATCTGTTTGCGGGACTCCACCTTCGCGGTTGCGGGAAATTTCATAGGTCTGGAAAAATCACTCCTGTTCCGACCGAAACTAGATCACCGCCAGCTCCCGATCTCAGACTGTGCTCCGCACTCCACTCTCAGAGGCCGGCTCCGGGTGAGTATCTCTCTCTGTCAAAGTGCTGCTGCTGTTGCAAACGCTGAGCCTCTCTCCTGCAACACACCTTCGCTTGCCGTCTCAGCGTCCTGACGTCATCAGTGATGCTGTAGGTTCAGAATGCTCACCAAGGCTCCGCTGGAAGAAACATCCACATAGCAAGAAAAACAAATGCCAGCGAGCCTCAAGGTGATGCGTAAAAAGATTCTTTAATAAATGGAGTAAAAAAAAATAATTAAATGAAATAATGCTTATATCCCCAGCATTAGTGAATAGGTACAAGTCTTGTACCTATTCACTAATGCTGGGGATATAAGCATTATTTCATTTAATTATTTTTTTTGACTCCATTTATTAAAGAATCTTTTTACGCATCACCTTGAGGCTCGCTGGCATTTGTTTTTCTTTTTAAATTTATTAGTCCATTGTCCCTGTCACCTGAAGCCGAGGGAGCTGCTATCGGCCAGGAAACAGGGGGACATTTGTGACTTAGTTTTAAATGTTTGGTACACTGTGGTATTTAGGCCGGTATTAACTATATTTATTAAAGGTTATTTTTTAATTATATTAGACTGGAATGAGTGCTAGTTCAAACCACCTGCTTTCATTGAGGTTCTCTTACCTCTTTCTCTCCTTACTTGTTATATATTAGGTGGGTAAGCACCGGAACATCCACTAGTTCCATATATTCCTGTACACACTAAACTAGTGCCAGTACTCTAAACCCTTTCTCATTGTATAAGCATACACCTATAAGCCCCAATATGGGTTATCATGACGTATCATTTGAAGTGTACAATTACAAAATAGAAACTGAGTTGAAGGTGGATTCAGAGTGGTTGCACTTAAAAAGTACTCCCCATGAATATGAATAAAAATGCAAGTGAAATAACGATACTATATTCTTGGGTAGTCATGTAACACCTGGGTTCTGAGTGTTTGTGAGAGAGTGCATATGAGTGAATACCCATATGACACACAATTTGAAGTATGCATTCACTAAATACGAGACAAAGTTGATAATTGATAAAAGATGACTGTTTCTCATCTGTCCCCAAAATAGAATGGCTCTGAGTGATAAAAGTATTGCTTAAGGAAATGTGTTACTATACATTTCTATACATATATAGGACAGACATATAATAAAGAAACACAGCTCATTGCAGGATCTTGATTGTGTTTAAAATTATGCTAAACATGAAAACGCCAAAAAAGATATATGTAGCTTACAACTATGTAAAACAAACAAATATAACTGATAATATCTAAAATGTTTGACTAAACACGAGAATTCCCTGCTGATCTGTATGGATTGAACTCTGACGCCAGACAGTTTAGACACTTGCTGTCAATAGAATTGATCACTATGGCAACATATGCCTATAAAAGAAGCTAAGATGGCTGAGACTGCCCCTAAGCCCTGACGAAGTCATGCACGAATGACGAAGCGTGTCGGTGGGCGGGGCTATGAGAGACGCTGATGTGGAATGAGATACTGAAGTGAACTGAACTCTTAACTTGATACACTTGTTATACTATTATACGATAGTAGCAATCTATAGCTTGCCAAATATTATGGGGGTAGTTGGAGACTGAATAGCCAGCTAACTAAATTTGACTACATAACGGCTGCTAAGAAATATTGCTTAAATATATTACATGATAAGTGGAAAAATCACGAGTGGTCGGTTTGATATCTTTAATGAACAACAGTATGAATGTATGTTAATAAGCACTAGGGATACAGTTAGAAATCAGCCGACTGTACGCAGGAAGGAGGTCGCCTTTGAGTGCATAGACTGATTGTATGTGTTCCATATGATTATGCCTGCAGGTATGCGTATTCCTATTTGCTGATAGTACCACAGTCTCTCATAGCTCACGCAGTCCCTTTCTTAACCTAGCAGCTGACTCCTAGACTATCATATAAATACAGACATCCCAACTCTCCCTGAAGTTCAGGGAGTCTCCCTGATTGTAATAGCGGCTCCCTGATGCCAGCAAATGGAATGCAATCTCCCTGAAATTCCAAGTACCATGATCCAATGTGGCCCAAATCTGGAAAAAGTGTTTCTTTAAGGAATGCCTTTACTTGCTGGGCCGTTATAGAACCCTCAAAGCATGCATCAGTAACCAAAAAGTCCCCACTGATTTCAATAAAATAAAACACAAATACTACCTTATTTACTGCACGTAATTAAACTTCGTATTCTAAAATATTTAAGCATTCAACAAGCGTACGATCACTGGAAAATAGGTTTGTTGTATGTGGTTGTGCAATAAAGCTACTTTTTTAAATGTGACTTTAGTGGTAAGCTAATTTAATGATAAGTCTCTATCTTATTTTGGGTTTCGAGGTGTCCAATATATAACTGTGGCTGGCGGGCAGGAGGGAGGGTCGGCGCTGTAGTGGGTGAAGCCACCTCCCTGAAATGAGTTTTTGCAGGTTGGGATGTCTGTAAATAGTGGATGTGAAATACCCTCTATAGCAGTCACAGCTGTAATTTTAAATGTTTGTGTATGTTGCATATTTGTTAAATAAAGTGTTTCTTTTAATCATAAATAATTTAATATAATAGCTTGCAATTCAGTAATGGGCTTAAAGCCCCAAATCCTTGTCTGGATTCCTAATCTAATATGATTCAGATAGAGCATGTAATTTTAGGCAACTTTCTAATTTTAGATGATGCCAGGCTTTAATTGTGATGTTTCAGGAACAAAATCCTCTTCCTCTGACCATGTTAAATATAAATATGTATATATATATATATTATGAAACAAATTATGCATTAATCATTAAAAAAATACCTGTGACAAAATGTCATCTTTGTAAACGCCCCTGTCACATCCATTGCCCTCCAAGCTGAACTCTCAAAGGTCATAAAATACATAACGAGTTCATCTTTTTATTTTTAAGATATTTGTTCAAGTGCATTATGGAATCATTTTCTCCCTCAAGCACAACAATGTTACATCCGAATTTAAACCCTTGAGTAAAATCCACTCCACTTAAGAGTTGAAAAAACAAGTGTTTTCACATATTTTCTTGTCATTACAATTCGGGAGCATTTTGTGTCATTCGCAAATATTATATTTTGATTTAGTTTAAAAATGGCGCCCAAATTTGGGAAATTACTTTTACCACATTGCAAGAACGACCCCTACACATCCAAGACGTATATCTTCATTCAAAACGTAATGTATAGTATTATATTTATCTGACGGTGAAGAGGTATCGCACTTTTATAACTTTTACCTCACACAGTGTAAGTTCACGGTCAGATGTGACCTCGCTCACTCACTGCATATTTTCATAAATTCGGGGATTTCCATTCACTTATTTTCCAAATCGGATCCTTCTTGATTTGCATACTAAACCACACCCACATAAAGTATTACGGTCATACATAAACCACGCCTACCTGTCAAATGACCACGCCTACCTATAATTATTGTAGCTATTCTCCCTTATTACGCCTTTTTTCTTACCTGCTGAGATGCGGAAACTGTAAAGTTCCGGGAGTTAGCGCTGTGTGTTCCCCAGCGCAGAGTGGTTGAGTGGGCAAATACCCTGGCACAGCCATGTACCGTAGGTGGTTACTAGGGGCTTTGTGGCTAGCAAGTTTCACCTGTTCTACTCATGGTCTCCGTGTCATCGACTACCCGGAGTTCAACTGCTCTCAGACCGTAAGTAATGTGGGCCTGTAGTATCCGACCGTGTTCTTTATGTTATTACATTTAATTTTACTCTGGTCAAGCTGTGTATGTTTTAACCTCATTGTAGAGCAATTGTGTGTAAGCATGTTTTACATTAATTTAATATCATTTTAAGTGTATTTGCAAAGAAAACTCACAAGGTATATCCCCCCCACCACCAACCAAGCACTGATTTTAGTTTACACAATGTTCCTTGTAAAGATAAAAAGCAAGTATACAGAATGCAAAAATATTGTTTTGTAGTTATAGTGGTACACCTCAGCATGGGAGTCATTATTTCCTGTAATTCAAACAGGGGTTTATGGTTCTTTAGTGCAGGGGTCGCCAACCTTTCGGACCTCAGGGACCACTAATTTCACAATTTTCAATCCCGTGGACCACTAACATGATTTTTTTAAAAAAGGTACAAACCTGTATAATGTATATGTATGTGTGTGTGTGTATATATATATATATATATATATATATATATATATATATATATATATATATATATATATATATATATATATATAGACACAGACACACACATACTGTACATAACTAGGATAACCATAGCTAAGTTTACATTATGTATATATTTACACATTTTTAAGAATTAATTTTTGGAATTAACTATTTGAATGACAGAACTCAGAGAATACTTCCAAATGACAGATGAAGGGTGAGTGCCAACTTTTGAGCTGGAAACAGAGAGGCACAAAGTGGGGAAAAAAGAATTGTGTTTAAAAGGACCACAAGACTTCGAAGTCACCTCCCCAGTTAGGAATTATTCAAAACTACTTATGATCTTCGACAGACATTAGAGTCATAAATTAAGTTTATGTCAGATAGCTCTCAATATGGATGTGAGCAAACCACGACTGATGTTACTGGCAATTACTATAATACTGCTGGGATATGGCTGATCTGCTGGATGGAAAATTATTAGAATGAAAAATAATTAATATTTAATTAAAAAAAAGAAGATGAGAAGATTGAGGGGAGGAAGACAAACAGTGATGTAAGTTCATCTGAAGGAAAACTACTACAAAGAGACAGGTAAAGGGAAGAAAATAAATGAAATATGAGAGAGAACATTTTTAAGATTTTCTTTTTTTATATGTCTGCCAGTACCCAGTTTACAATATATAGTCTCTTTTTTTATTTGTTATTTTATTTTTTGCTGTAGTGTAGCCCAAGACCAACCCCCACCCCCTCCCAGATCCCTTAGATTACTTTTTTGGGGCATTTCTCCCCCCCCCCCCCTTCCTCCCACTTATACTTGATAATTTTCTGTAGTGTAGCGGTTCCCACCCGCTCCCTCCCCGTGCACACCCGTCCCCGATCCCGTCCCCTCTGTGTCTTAGAACCCATCGATGGCCACCCACCTGCCTCCCACTGCAGCTCCCACCCCACCAACGAATGCGGCCATCGATGTCCGGTGTAGAGAGGGCCACAGAGTGGCTCTCTCTGCACCGGAGGGGTACAAATTGTTATTGCAGGATGCCTCGATATCGAGGCATCCTGCAATAACTGGAAAGCAGCTGGAAGCGATCAGGATCGCTTCCAGCTGCTTTCCAAACCGAGGACGTACGCCATACGTCCTCAGGCGTTAACTGTATTTTTTCTGAGGACGTATTGCGTACGTCCTCGGTCATTAAGGGGTTAAACATGATTTGTAGTGTTACTAAGCAATCAAAGTATTTGCATGAAAACACTTTGATTCAGGTGTGTTTGTTTAAAGTGAAAGTAAATCCTAGCGATTTACTATTGAAACAAAGGGCACTTTCATTCATGAAGTATAAGATACTTCATAGAAAGCTCCTTTTATTTGATTCAATCATTCGCCGGTTTTACCTTGTTTCTGGAGAATTCTGGTGTTGTGTGTGAAAAAAGACTTTAAAGGACATCCCGGTCAAATTTTACATGCACATAAATTAGATCTTTGAATAGAAATATATTTGCAATATACATGTATTAACAAAAATGCTTCTAGGTAAATTTATCATTGTTTTAATATCAACATTTTTCTCTGCACGTGTATGTAAAGCATTTAAAGTGAATGTAAGCTTGAGCATGCTCGCTCAAGTCATAGGATAGAATTAAAAACAGTAAAGGGATAGTCTAGTCAAAAATAAACTTTCATGATTCAGATAGAGCATGCAACTTTCTAATTTCCTCCCATTATCAATTTTTCTTTGTTCTCTTGGTATCTTTATTTAAAAAGCTAGAAAGTAAGCTTAGGAGCCGGACCGTTTTTGGTTCAGCACCTGGATAGCACTTGCTGATCGGATGGCTACATTTAGACACCAATCAGCAAGCGCTACCCAGGTGCTGAACGAAAAATGGGCCTGCTTCTAAGCTTACACTTTAGCTTTTTAAAATAAAGATACCAAGAGAACGAAGAAAATTTAATAGGAGTAAATTAAAATGTTTCTTAACATTGTTGGTTCTATCTGAATCATGAAAGTTTAATTTTGACTATACTATCCCTTTAATGAGACTTTCATTCATCAAATTTGTAGTCTATACTTCTTAGCTTTTTACCTTTTAATGCTATAACGATAAGCGCCGTTCCTCTGCTCGCCATATTCATCAATTGATTGATAGGTGAGAAATCTGCAATCCACTAATCGTTGTTTCCCCCCGGGGCGTGACGTTTGTGCAAAGGGGCTGAACGCCCCGGAGGCGGGGGAGGGCAACGATTAGTGGATTGCATATTCGTCATCTGTCAATTAATTGATCAATATGGCAGGCGGAGGAACGGCGCTTATCGTTATAGCATTAAAAGATAAAAATCTAAGATCAGTATAGACTTCAAATTTGATGAATGAAAGTCTCATTATTTTTTAAAATTCTATCCTATGACTTGAGCGAGTATGCTCGTTTACATTCACTTTAAAATAATGCAGCTGCTCATAGCTCCAGTGGGGCTTGTATCATGTCAGCAGTTAACAAATTGAGTCATTACCAGATGGTACAAGTACCTTAGGCTCTCTGAGGAAGTGCTGTGTTTAAAATGCTGGTGAACGGTGCATACTTTAAATAGCTTTTATTAGAAGCATTTTTTTGCTAATACAATTATGTTACAAAAATGCTTCTATTACAAAACTGAAATGCATTCATGTGGATTTCAATTTTGGCTAGAATGTCCCTTTTACCCTTTTAAAGGGATGTTAAACAGTACTAAAAAAGCATTAACCAGTTGCTTATACATAATAGAATGCATTGAAATATGTATTATTCATCTATTTAAATGGATTTTACCTTTTATTTTATTTATTTACATTACATTTTTGCAGTGTGGTTTACTTTCTGTCAGAGCCATACAAAGAGTAGGAGGCCTTTGCAGGAAGGTTTACCTCAGTATGATGTCATAAAACCTCAAGGCTAGCGAAAAGACTAGATAACAGGGAGTCAGATTTGCTCATGCACAGAAATTAGAGTAAAAACTTACATCGAGATTACGAGTTTTGCGGTAAGAGGGGTGTGGTGCTAACTTGCACGTTATTGTCACCGCTCACTTACCTACAGCGGTTAAGTCAGCGGTGAGCTGGTTGTACGTGCTCGTGCACGATTTCCCCATAGACATCAATGGGTAGAGCCGGCTGAGAAAAAGTTTAACACCTGCAATAAAACAGTGTAAAGCTCAGTAACGCAGCCCCATTGATTCCTATGGGGAAACAAAATTTATGTTTACACCTAACACCCTAACATGAACCCCGAGTCTAAACACCCCTAATCTTACACTCTTACACTTATTAACCCCTAATCTGCCGCTCCGGACATCACCGCCACCTACATTATACTTATGAACCCCTAATTCGCTGCCCCCAACATCGCCAACACCTACATTATATTTATTAACCCTTAATCTGCTGCCCCAACGTCGCCGCCACTATAATAAACATATTAACCCCTAAACCGCCGTACTCCCGCATCGCAAACACTAGTTAAATATTATTAACCCCTAACATTGCCACCACCTACCTACATTTATTAACCCCTAATCTGCCGCCCCAACATTATATTTATTAACCCCTAAGTCTAACCCTAACAACCCCTAACTTAAATATAATTTAAATAAATCTAAAAACAAATTACTATCATTACCTAAATAATTCCTATTTAAAACTAAATACTTACCTATAAAATAAACCCTAAGCTAGCTACAATATAACTAATAGTTACATTGTAGCTAGCTGAGGGTTTATTTTTATTTTACAGGCAAGTTTGTATTTATTTTAACTAGGTAGAATAGTTAATAACTATTTAGTAACTACCCAGCTAAAATAAATACAAATTTACCTGTAAAATAAAACCTAACCTAAGTTACACTAACACTACAATTAAATAAAATTAGCTAAATTACAAAAAAAACCACACTAAATTACAGAAAATAAAAAACAAATTACAAGATCTTTAAACTAATTACACCTAATCTAATAGCCCTATCAAAATAAACAAAGCCCACCCAAAAAAAAACCCAAAAAATCCTAGCCTAAACTACCAATAGCCCTTAAAAGGGCCTTTTGCGGGGCATTACCCCAAAGAAATCAGCTCTTTTACTTGTAAAAAAAAAATACAAACAACCCCCCCAACAGTAAAACCCACCACCCACACAACCAACCCCCCAAATAAAATCCTAGCTAAAAAAACTAAGCTCCCCATTGCCCTGAAAAGGGCATTTGGATGGGCATTGCCCTTAAAAGCCCTATCCTAAAAATAAAACTCACCCAATACACCCTTAAAAAATCCTAACACTAACCCCCAAAGATCCACTCACCGGGAGAAGTCTTCATTCAAACGGCAAGCTGTCCTCAAGGAAGCTGGCAGAAGTGGTCCTCCAGACTTCTGCCCATCTGGAGGACCACTTCTGCCGGCTTCCTTAAGGACATCTTGCCGCTTGGATGAAGACTTCTCCCGGTGAGTGGATCTTCGGGGGATAGTGTTAGGATTTTTTAAGGGTGTTAGGGACGGCTGATTAGGGTTTAATATTTAACTAATGTTTGCAAGGCGGGAGTGCGGCGGTTTAGGGGTTAATATGTTTATTATAGTGGCGGGAAGGCCTCGGTTTAGGGGTTAATAGGTAGTTTATGGGTGTTAGTGTTCTTTTAATCACTTAAGTTATGAGTTTTATGCTACAGCGCTGTAGTGTAAAACTCATAACTACTGACTTTAAAATGCGGTGCGAATCTTGACGGGATAGGGTGTAATGCTCACTTTTTGGCCTCCCAGGACAAGCTCGTAATACCAGCGCTATGGAAGTCCCATAGAAAAAAGAATACACTATACGCAATTTGCGTAAGTTGATTTGCGGTAAAACTAAAGTGTGCGGTGCCCCTAAATCTGCAAGACTCGTAATACCAGCGGTAGTAAAAAAGCAACGTTATGAGGCTTAATGCTGCTTTTTTTACTCATAACGCAAGACTCGTAATTTAGCCGTTAGGTTTTCAAAATTCCCTATGTTGATCACACTGGGGGGCAGAGCTACACGGAGAATTTCTAAGTACAAATTTTTCAAGAAATCAAGTAAGTTGTTGTTTGCTGTTTTTATTTACACAATCTGTTCCTTTTTTATGTTTTCTTTGATTTAACATATTTGTTTTTACCAAGAGAGAACTGTTTAATATCCCTTTAAAAAAGTACAGTATGTGTTTGTGCAAATTATACACAAATCCAGAATGATCCAGAGGCGTTTACATAACCAAGTTACATTTAGCAGGATACAGGTTTGTTTGTATGAAGAAATCAGAGATCCGACACTTACCCACATCTTGCTGAAAGTGAAAATGAGTAGGAATAAAATGTCTAACCATTAAAGCAGTGCTTAAGGGTCCTGGGTTTGTCGAGCCCTGCATTAAAGTATTAACTACTACAATATTAACTAACTAAAATTCTTTACTTGGAATTAAGCATTTTTTAATAAACTCAGAAAAAACAGAATCTATGAGCCATGACAAATTGTAGCTAATGGTTGCTACCAAGTGATCATTATTACCATAACAGTCATTTAACAGCTAAAGGTATTATGATAGAGCTTTTTGACGAAGGCGTGGTTAGTCGCTTTTTAGAGTCACCAGAACCTCCAAATCGCAGTCATTGCTTTGTGTTGCATGTCGCCCTTGGTTCTTGTCAGGGTTCCATAACAGAATGAATGGTTTCAAAAAGAATGTGTGTTTATATATAAATTAGTAAAACGTCAATAATTTACATTAAATTACAGCACTCTCTCAAAAGTGCATACATAATGTCGTTTGATTTAAAGCTCTGAAATGCATGTGAATACAAATAAAAATGTTTGTGAAAAATTTAAAGGGATAGGAAACCCCAAAATTTTCTTTCATGATTTAGAGAGAACATACAATTTTAATCAACTTTTCAATTTACTTATATTATCAAATTTGCTTCATTCTCTTGTTATCAGTTGCTGAAGGAACACCATTGCGCTCCTTGCAGCTAGTTTAACACATCTAGTTAGCCAATCACAAGAGACAAATGTGTGCAGGCACCAATCTGCAGCTTGCTCCCACTTGTTTAGGATATGTGCGTATTCTTTTCTTTCATGTAATTGGCAAGAGTCCATGAGCTAGCGACATATGGGATATACAATCCTACCAGGAGGGGCAAAGTTTCCCAAACCTCAAAATGCCTATAAATACACTCCTCACCACACCCACAATTCAGTTTTACAAACTTTGTCTCCTATGGAGGTGGTGAAGTAAGTTTGTGCTAAGATTTCTACGTTGATATGCGCTTCTTAGCATTGTTGAAGCCCGATTCCTCTCAGAGTACAGCGAATGTCAGAGGGATGTGAAGGGAGTATCACTTATTGAATACGATGATTTCCCTAACGGGGGTCTTTTTCATAAGTTCTCTGTTATCGGTCGTAGAGATTCCTCTCCTACCTCCCTTTTCAGATCGACGATATACTCTCAATTTACCATTACCTCTACTAATAACTGTTTTAGTACTGGTTTGGCTATCTGCTATATGTGGATGGGTGTCTTTTGGTAAGTATGTTTTTTATTACTTAAGACACCTCAGCTATGGTTTGGCACTTTATGCATTTATATAAAGTTCTAAATATATGTATTGTACTTATATTTGCCATGAGTCAGGTTCATGTATTTCCATCTGCAGACTGTCAGTTTCATATTTGGGGAATATAAACATCTTTTAAAAATGAAATTTATTTCTTACCTGGGGTTTAGTCTTTTTTTCAATTGACTACTTCTTACAAATTGCGGGCAGTATTAGGCCTGCGGGTGCGACAAATGTTAAACTGTATTGCATCATATTTGGTGCGAAATTTTTTTTTGTGCGAAAAAGTACATCTGACGCAAGTTCGTCATATTTGACGCCGAGACCTTTCACACGGTTGCGTCATTAGTGACGCGAGTGTGTCATTTCCGGTTATTTTTTGGCGCCAAAAATGTTTAGTTACGTTGTGCGTCATACTTGGCGCCAAACTTTTTCATTATTTCAATACCCCATTGATGTTTGCCTCTTGATTTTTTTCTCTATCAGAGGCCTATGCTATTTGCATTTTTTCCCATTCCTGAAACTGTCATATAAGGAAATAGATTATTTTGCTTTATATGTTGTTTTTTCTCTTACATTTTGCAAGATGTCTCACTTTGATCCTGCCTCAGAAGCTTCTGCTGGAACATTGCTGTCTGACATCGGTTCTACCAAAGCTAAGTGCATTTGTTGTAAAATTGTAGAAATTATCTCGCCGAATGTCATTTGTAATAGTCGTTTTGATAAACTTTTACATGCAGATAATGTGTCCATCAGTAATAGTACATTGCCAGTTGCAGTTCCTTCAACTTCTAATGTGCATAATATACTTGTAAATTTTAAAGAATTTGTTTCTGATTCTATTCTGAAGGCTTTGTCTGCGTTTCCACCTTCAAATAAATGTAATAAGTCTTTTAAAACTTCTCATTTAGTTGATGAAATTTCAAATGACCAACAATATGATAATTTATCCTCTTCTGATGAGGATCTATCTGATTCAGAAGATCCTCCTCAGACATTGACACTAACAAATCTACTTATTTATTTAAAATTGAGTATATGCGTTCTTTATTAAAAGAAGTGTTAATTACTTTGGATATTGAGGTAACCAGTCCCCTTGACGTTCAGTCTAATAAACGTTTAAATGCTGTTTTTAAACCTCCTGTGGTTTCTCCAGGGGTTTTTCCTATTCCTGAGGCTATTTCTGATATGATTTCTAAGGAATGGAATAAGCCAGGTACTTCTTTTTATTCCTTCTTCAAGGTTTAAAAAAATTATATCCTTTGCCAGCAAAATCTATATAGAGTTTTGGGGATGGGGCTATTTTCTACTCTTGCTAAACGTACCACTATTCCTATGGAAGATAGTACTTCCTTTAAGGATCCTTTAGATAGGAAGCTTGAATCTTATCTAAGGAAGGCCTATTTATATTCAGGTCATCTTCTCAGACCTGCAATTTCTTTGGCTGATGTTGCGGCTGCATCAACTTTCTGGTTGGAGAATTTACCGCAACAAGAATTGGATTCTGACATATCTAGCATTATTCGCTTACTGCAACATGCTAATCATTTTATTTGTGATGTTAGATCCATGTCTTTAGCTATATTAGCTAGAAGAGCTTTGTGGCTTAAATCTTGGAATTCTGATATGACCTCTAAATCTAGATTGCTATCTCTTTCTTTCCAAGGTAATAATTTATTTGGTTCTCAGTTAGATTCTATTATTTCAACTGTTACAGGGGTAAAGGGAGTTTTTCTGCCTCAGGATAAAAACCTAAGGGTAAATCTAAGGCTTCTAACCGTTTTCGTTCCTTTCGTCAGAATAAGGAACAATAACTCAATCTGCCTCAAATTGGAAGCCTTCCTCAAATTGGAATAAATCCTAGCCTTTTAGGAAACCAAAGTCAGCCCCTAAGTCCGCATGAAGGTGCAGCCCTCATTCCAGCTCAGCTGGTAGGGGGCAGATTAAGGTTTTTTCAAGGATATTTGGATAAAATCTGTTCAAAATCAATGGATTCAGAGCATTGTCTCTCAAGAGTAAGACCTCCTGTGAGAATATTTTTTCTCTCCCGTATCCCAGTAAATCCAGTGAAAGCTCAGGCTTTCCTGAAGTGTGTTTCAGACCTGGAGTCTTCAGGGGTAATCATGCCAGTTCCTCTTCTGGAACAAGGTTTGGGGTTTTATTCAAATCTATTAATTCAATTTATTCAGACCAGTTCTGGATCTGAAAATTTTGAATCGTTATGTAAGAGTACCAACTTTCAAGATGGTGACTATAAGGACTATTCTGCTTTTGTTCAGCGAGGACATATGTCCACAATAGACTTGCAGGATGCATACCTTCATATTCCGATTCATCCAGAACATTATCGGTTTCTGAGATTCTCTTTTCTAGACAAGCATTATCAATTTGTTGCTCTTCCATTTGGCCTAGCAACCGCTCCAAGAATCTTTTCAAAGGTTCTGGGTGTCCTACTCTCTGTAATCAGAGAACAGGGTATTGCGGTGTTTCCTTATTTGGACGATATTTTGGTACTCGCTCAGTCTTTACGTTCTGCAGAATCTCACACGAATCAACTAGTGTTGTTTCTTCGGAAACATGGTTGGAGGATCAATTTACCAAAAAGTTTCTTTATTCCTTAGACAAGGGTCACCTTTTTAGGCTTCCAGATAGATTCAGTGTCCATAACTCTGTCTCAAAAAAAAACCAAGAGACGTTTAAATTGGTCGCAGCATGCCGGCACCATCAGTCTCAGTCATTCCCTTCAGTGGCTATGTGCATGGAAGTTTTAGGTCTCATGACTGCAGCATCGGACGCGATCCCCTTTGCTCGTTTTCACATGAGACCTTTTCCGCTTTGTATGCTGAATAAATGGTGCAGGGATTATACAAAGATATCACAATTAATATCCTTAAATCCCAATGTACGACACTCTCTGACGTGGTGGATAGATCACCATCGTTTAGTTCAAGGAGCTTCTTTTGTTCGGCCAACCTAGACTGTGATCACAACAGATGCGAGTCTTTCAGGTTGGGGAGCTGTTTGAGGATCTCTGACAGCACAAGGGGTTTGGAAATTTCAAGAGGCGAGATTTCCAATAAATATTTTAGAACTTCATGCAATTCTCAGAGCTCTTCAGTTTTGGCCTTTGTTAAAGAGAGAACCGTTCATTTGTTTTCAGACAGACATTATCACAACAGTGGCATATGTCAATCATCAGGATGGGACTCACAGTCTCCAAGCTATGAAAGAAGTATCTCGAATACTTGTTTGGGCGGAATCCAGCTCCTGTCTAATCTCTGCGGTGCATATCCCAGGTGTAGACAATTGGGAAGCGGATTATCTCAGCCACCAGACTTTACATCCAGGGGAGTAGTCTCTCCATCCAGATGTGTTTTCTCAGATTGTTCAGATGTGGGGTCTTCCAGAGATAGATCTCATGGCCTCTCATCTAAACAAGAAACTTCCCAGATACCTGTCCAGGGATGTTCAGGCGGAAGCAGTGGATGCGCTGATACTTCCTTGGTGTTATCATCCTGCTTACATCTTCCCGCCTCTAGTTCTCCTTCCAAGAGTGATTTCCAAATCTTCATGGAACAATGATTTGTGTTGCTGGTAGCGCCAGCATGGCCACACAGGTTTTGGTATGCGGATCTGGTTCGGATGTTGGCCACTTCCGTTACGGCCAGACCTACTTTCTCAAGGTCCGTTTTTCCATCAGGATCTCAAATCATTAAATTTGAAGGTATGGAAATTGAACGCTTAGTGCTAAGTCATAGAGGTTTCTCTGACTCAGTGATTGATACTATGTTACAAGCTCGTAAATCAGTCTCTAGGAAGATTTATTATAGAGTTTGGAAGACTTACATTTCATGGTGTTCTTCTCATAAATTCTCCTGGCATTCTTTTAGAATTCCTAGAATTGTATAGTTTCTTCAGGATGGTTTGGATAAGGGTTTGTCTGCAAGTTCCTTGAAAGGACAAATCTCCGCTCTTTCTGTTTTATTTCACAGAAAGATTGCTATACCTCCTGATATACACTGTTTTGTACAGGCTTTAGTTCGTATTAAGCCTGTCATTAAATCAATTTCTCCACCTTGGAGTCTTAATTTGGTTCTGAAGGCTTTACAGGCTCCTCCATTTGAGCCTATGCATTCTTTGGACATTAAACGACTTTCTTGGAAAGTGTTGTTCCTTTTGGCTATCTCTTCTGCTAGAAGAGTTTCTGAGCTATCTGCTCTTTCTTGTGAGTCTCCTTTTCTGATTTTCATCAGGATAAGGCGGATTTGCGGACTTCATTTGAATTTTTACCTAAGGTTGTGAATTCTAACAACATTAGTAGAGAAATTGTTGTCCCTTCCTTGTGTCCTAATCCTAAGAATCCTTTGGAAAGATCCTTACATTCTTTAGATGTGGTGAGAGCTTTGAAATATTATGTTGAAGCTACTAAAAATTTCAGGAAGACTTCTAGTCTATTTTATTATATTTTCTGGTCCTAGGAAAGGTCAGAAGGCCTCTGCTATTTCCTTGGCCTCTTGGTTAAAGCTTTTAATTCATCAAGCTTATTTGGAGTTGGGTCAAGCCCCGCCTCAGAGAATTATAGCTCATTTTACTAGATCAGTCTCCACTTCATGGGCTTTTAAGAATGAAGCTTCAGTTGATCAGATTTGCAAAGCAGCGACTTGGTCCTCTTTTGCATACATTTACTAATTCTACCGTTTTTATGTATTTGCTTCTTCGGAAGCAGTTTTTGGTAGAAAAGTTCTTCAGGCAGCTGTTTCAGTTTGATTCTTCTGCTTTTTGATTTTTTTCTTTCAAAAATGAAAATAAACTTATATTTTTGAGTTGTGGATTAATTTTTTTTCAGCGCTATATGGCTGTTTTTATTTTATTCCCTCCCTCTCTAGTGACTCTTGAGTGGAGATCCACATCTTGGGTATTGATATCCCATATGTCACTAGCTCATGGACTCTTGCCAATTAAATGAAAGAAAACATAATTTATGTAAGAACTTACCTGATAAATTCATTTCTTTCATATTGGCAAGAGTCCATGAGGCCCACCCTTTTTATGGTGGTTATGATTTTTTGTATAAAGCACAATTATTTCCAAATTTCCTTTGTTGATGCTTTCTACTCCTTTCTTTATCACCCCACTGCTTGGCTATTCGTTAAACTGAATTGTGGGTTTGGTGAGGGGTGTATTTATAGGCATTTTGAGGTTTGGGAAACTTTGCCCCTCCTGGTAGGATTGTATATCCCATACGTCACTAGCTCATGGACTCTTGCCAATATGAAAGAAATTAATTTATCAGGTAAGTTCTTACATAAATTATGTTTTTTCAACAAGGGAAACCAAGAAAATGAAGCACATTTGAAAATGGAAGTGAATTTAAAAGTGTCTGAAAACGAAATGCTCTATCTGAATCATGCAAATTAAATTTTTACTTTCCTATCTGTTATCCATTTCCAAGAGCACTAGATTGCAGCACTATTTCCTTCCATGTAGTGCGGCAGATGCCTTCCTAGGTATCTCCTCAACACAAAATATCATGGAAACAAAGCACATTTAATAATATAATTACATTCAAACCTTTTTTTAAATGGTTTGCTGTGTCTGAATCACAAAATAATTTTTTTGGGTATCATATCTCTTTAAAGTGAATGTAAATTTTGATGCTAAAGTGCGCAGTTTTTAAAAATTTGATTAAAAACAGGGGCACTTTAATTCATCAAAAATTACATTTCACTCATGCTATGAAAAAAAAACTTACCTTTTAATCTTGAGAGCAGCTCCAGCTTCCTCCACCCGTCGCAAAGCCTCTTCTTGGGTATAAAATGATGAATTTAGCTTCCTCCAATCACGGCATTGAATCAGACACTGATTCCCCCAGGGGGGGGGGAGCTGTGATTGGAGGATGAGCTATCCATCATTTCTGACATCAGCAATGGCTTGCGACGACCAGAGGAAGCTCGAGCGGCTGTCAAGTTTAAAAGGTATTTCTTCACAAAAAAAATAAATAAATATATATATATATATATATATATATATTTATTTATTTACAGTATCTATAATAATTATTATTATTTAATACTTTAAATAATGCGCCTTAAGATAACAAATTCTTAATTTGTGCTAACCTGACACCACGTTAGACCTAAATTGCGTAACCCATAGCACGTTACGCATATTTTAGATTCCAATGTTCTTCACATAGAAATAAAATGTAATTATTGTTATTAAATATATATTTCTATACAGTATATATCAGATAATGTTAATGTAAAATATATATCTATACATATATATATGTCAAAGAAATTAGGCAGACACTCAGGAATCAATTTGAATCAAAGTTTCTTTACTATAGGCAGCAGCACATACAGAGCAACGTTTCGGGGTAAGTTACCCCCTCCTCGGGCTCAATACAAACAAATGCCAAATGTACATCTTATATAGCCAAATAGACCCACCCCCAATTAACAATTGTCAATTATGACATCATCAAAAGAAAGAAAATACAAAGAAAATACACCCCTTTTTTGTAACATTCAATTAATAACACTATACAACCAATCTCATATAATCTGATATTTAAGCATGACAAATCACCACTTCTCATGCCTCACTCTCTGTTAATACCTTAAGCATATATCATACACATTTCATACATTTGAGATATTTATTGTTATGTTATTAATATTACTTTTTTTGTTTTTTTTATTATTTCTTTATTATTGTTACTTATTATCCTTTCTCTAACCTAAAGAGTATTAAAACAGACCTGCCAAATGATATTCTCTATTAAGCCCCCTAGGATGTAATGTGCTAAGTCTATGTATCCACATAGCTTCCTTTTTTAGCAACATCCTTTCCCTGTCAAAGCCAATAGAACCTTTTGAAACCGAGTCAAGTATCATAAATCTCAACTGATTCACCTGGTGTCCCCTCTCAAAAAAATGAAAGGGGACCGGAAGGTGTCTCATTTTGGAGTTCCTAATAGTAGACTTATGTTGGGTGAGTCGCTCCTTGACACTCTGTGTCGTCTCACCGACATATAATAGTCCACACGGACACTTAAGAGCATACACCACATAAGATGATTTACAAGTGAAATGGCCTTTAATATGAAAGATTTTTCCTGAATGGGGATGACTTATTGTATTACCCTTAATAATGCTATTACAATGAGAGCAGTTAAGGCAGGGAAAAGTCCCATTTTCAATAGGTCGAAAAACCCTTTGTACATTTTTCATGGATTTTACCTTAGCCCTAACTAATTGCTTACCAATAGAATTACCCTTTCTAAAAGAAGAAAAAGGTGGTAATTTAAACTCCCTAATTTCAGGCATAGAATCCCTTAACATAAACCAATTTTTACAAATCACTCTATGTAATTTGACATTCATATTGCTAAAATTAGAAACAAAGGCCAATTTCTTAGACTCATCTCCATTTTGCTTAGGTTGAAGATTGATAGACTCTAATTCCCCAAAAGAATAAGCTCTTTCTTGAAACCTCATACGCATCTCATCTAAGCGCAATGAACAGGTTAAGGGGTCTGAGACTATCCTCTTCACTCTAAGCAATTGAGATTTTGGTACACTCTTGAAAACTCTTGGCGGGTGATGGCTTTGACGGGACAATAAGGTATTCTTGTCAGTAGGCTTTCTAAAAATGTCTGTCTCAAAATGGTTGCCAGCACGCATGACAACAGTGTCTAGGAAAGCCACACTCTCAGTATGATAATTAGCAGTAAATTTTACTGCTGGCACCTTATTTTCTATTCTTAAACGGAGTGCCTCAATGGATTCAATGTCGCCCTGCCAAATGATAAACAGATCATCTATATAGCGCCACCAAGCCAAACATTTATGAAATTCAGGATCAATATATATCACTTGTTCCTCCAATTGATCCATATAGAGGCAGGCGTAGGCAGGAGCAACATTTGAACCCATTGAGGTACCCCGTAACTGCAGAAAAAATCTGTCATCAAAAGAAATAGTTGTGGGTTAACACTAGTTCTAATAACTCCATAAAGAAGTTGATTTGTCTATCAGAAAACTTGGCTGACCGCATCAGAGAAGACCAGACACTGTTTAAACCATCAGCATGGGGGATTATAGTATACAGACTACTTACATCCCAAGTAGCCAAAATGATATCCTCTGGAAGGTCAGCCAAACTTCTGATTTTACTTAGAAAATCACTAGTGTCTTTCAAAAAAGATCGTCCCTGTCTTACTAGAGGAGTAAAAACCTTTTCCAAAAATTTAGCAATTGGACTGAACAAGGAGTCAATGGAGGCCACTATGGGCCTACCCGGTGGATCATAAAGATCCTTATGTATTTTAGGTAATACATAGAAATTAGGGGTTTTAGGATTCTGGTTAAACAAATAATCAAACATTTTTTTCACTGATTATTTCATCATCAACAGCAGTTTTAAGTATCTCCCTAACTCTAGTCATAAACCCAAACAAAGGATCACAATTAAGTTCCTTATATACCCCTTGATCACTCAATTGTCTTAAAAAAAAAAAATATATATATATATATATATATATATATCTCTATACAGGTGGCCCTCGTTTTACAACGGTTCAATTTACACCGTTTCAGAATAACAACCTTTTTTTCCAGTCATGTGACTGCTATTGAAAAGCATTGAGAAGCAGTGCATTTATTAAAATAGCCAGTAGGTGGAGCTGTCCGCTTGTGTTGCAGCAAAGCCAAGCAAGCTGAAATTAATCAGTTTAACCAGACCTGAGCTATTGAGCAGATTTCAAAGGAACAAGATCTTCCTGTCTATAACTCAGTCCAGATTGGAATGCATAGAAAGAACTGTTTGCAGTAAAATGCAAGTGAAGTCTGTGTTGTGTGATTATTTTATTAGATTTATAATGCTGTTTAGCAAATGTTTTTGTTCATTTAACTTAGTTTAATTATATATTCTGTGTTGTGTGATTATTTTATTAGGTTTATAATGCTGTCTAGCATTTAAAGTCTTCATTTCAAAGCTGTTAAAATAATGTATTAGGTGTTACTTATGACAATTTTGAGAGGGGCCTGGAACCTAACTTATAAACTAGGTTTCAATTTACAACGGTTTCGATTTACAACCATTCCTTCTGGAACCTAACCCCGGCGTAAACTGAGGGCTACCTGTATATATAATTATCACACTTCACTGCACTATACCCTGTTAGAAATATAACTCATCCAAAAAATATAGATATTGTATTTGCAATTTCTTATGATTATGTAGAACTAGATATTCATTCCATATAGTATAGCTACATGTACATATATACAAGAATCTCTTACACTCCTAGAAGGCAACCCAATATTAGAATGGAATGTAAGGGTGTTTGAAAGTGATTCAACAGGTTAACCTCTATTTGCTGAATATATATTGCAAAATAAATATTGTCCGTATTATATGTTCTATATTATGTTGCTAGTATTATAGCAATAGAGTGTTAGACAGAAACTGTAATAAAGTTGACAATAAGGTATATAAAACAATTAGATCATGAAAAGTCCAGTGTTGAATAGGTACAACCAAAATCAGCTTGCTGTGATAACAAAAACTTATCCCTTATTGGGCTCCTGTTCTACTTACATCCAGCTACCTCAATCGTATGAGGTGTGTTGCACCGCTGAATGTTAAAGATGAAAATTCCTGGCAGAGTGCTCTCGTTAGATGTCTCCCTGGTACAGCCTCTCCTGACGGTCTCGATTGAAGTTTGGTGAAACCTCCATGTGGCCGTCAGGTGTTTCCATTCTAATATTGGGTTGCCTTCTAGGAGTGTAAGAGATTCTTGTATATATGTACATGTAGCTATACTATATGGAATGAATATCTAATATATATATATATATATATATATACACACACACATACACATATACACATATATATATATATATATATATATATATATATATATATATATATTTAAATTTAATAATATAACATTTTCCTGTATGTGAATAACATTGGAATGTTAAATATACACATTAAAACACTATTATAGAATTTATTATTTAGACAAAGACACACACATATATATTATATCCCTGTGCAGTCAAATACATGGCCATGTACTATATACCTTTTAACCGTTATAAAAATGTTTTATGAATATTTATGGGATTTATTTTTATTAGATAGTGTTTATATGAGTGTAACAATATATTTTGATGTATTTATGTTGTGTTTAGTGCAGCTTTTTTTATACCTAACTTATGCAAGGTTTTGAGTCACGCTAACCCGACGCATGTTAAATTCTATTGCGGGTGAGCGCAAACGTTAGCATTCCATTAGTAATCTAGCCATAAAGATGTCTACAATTCCTGTGCAGCAAATATCTAGTTTAAGGTAATTATATTTTATATGGTAATATATACTTTTGAAGATCACCTGTCAGCTAGAGAGATGCACCATGGTGTTTTTAGAAGATAGGGCTCATTTATGTTACCTACTTAGGGCTAGATTACGAGTGGAGCGCTATCATTAGCGCAAGGAGCGTAAACTTGATCGCAAGATCAGTGCTCTTTACGTTCAAATCCATATTACAAGTGGAGCACTGTTAAAATGACTGCAATTTTACTTGCGAAAACTCGCAGTAATATACACTCCCCATATTTTCTATGGGCAGCATCAAGCGGTAATGTAAAGTAAGGTAAGTAAATGCGATCGCTCAAACGCAATTGCATTTAGCGCTCAAACTAAAATAAAAGTTTGTCCGGAGGAAATAGTTGCAAAAATCTACACTATCAACCCCTAAACCGCCATACTCCCACTTTGCAAAGTAACCCACTGCACTAATTACCCCTAAACCGTCACAGCCCCACATTTCAAAGTAACCCACTACACTATTAACCCCTAAACCGTCACACCCCTACACTGCAAAGTAACCCACTACACTAATTACCCCTAAACTGCCACACCCCCACTGCAAAGTAACCCGATATACTATTAACCCCTAAACAGCCACACCCTCCACTTCAGTATTAACCCCTAAACCACCACACATCCCACCAAAGGTAACCCACTAACAACTAAACCTCCTAAGTTACCCCAAAACAGACTAACCTTACCTTTAAAAAAAAAAAAAACATACCTGAAAAAGTAAAGAAAAACTAACATTATCTTTACAAAAAAAACTACCAATACTTACAAAATAAAAAAACTTACAATTACTTAAAAATAAACCTACCATTACTTAAAAATTAAAAAAAGCCTAATATTACAAAAAATAACAAATTACCAAAAATAAAAAGTTATGCCTATTCTATAACCCTAACCTAAATTTAAAAAAAATACCCAGCCCAAAATAAACAATAAAAACTATTCTAACACTAAACTATAAATATAGCCCTTAAAAGGGCCTTTTGTAGGGCATTGCCATAGCTTTTTCTTAATACTCCCCCCCCCCCCCCCAAAAGAAAGTCTATCTAAAAAAAAAAAAACTACTCTAAAAAGTGCCCTGAAAAGGGCATTTAGCTTTTTTGCTGTCAAGGGGGAAAAAACCCGGAAGATGGTACTCAATAAAAGAGTGGCGCTATATCTTCATTCCAGTGATCTTCTTATATTCTTTGCGGCGGTCTTCAGCCATCTTCTGATCTTCATCAACAATCATCTTCATGTGGTCACCTGCCGCACACTGAATTTTGAATGTGAGGTACCCCTTTTTTATAGATTTCAAATTAAAATCATCCAATAGAAAAAGCTTTCATTCTATTGGCTGATTTGAATTTGAAAATTTAAAATCAGCCAATAGAAATGCAAGGGTTCCTCACATTTAAAATTCAGTGTACAGTTGGTGACCGCATGAAGAGGATCTTTGATGAAGATCAGAAGATGGATGCAGACCGCCACAATAAAGATAAGAAGATGGAGCGCCACCGGATCATCTTTGGTGAGTACCATCTTAAGAGTTTAGTGTTTGTTTTTTGGTTCACTCTTTTAAATCTTATGTTGTGTAGATTTTTTTTATGAAGAGGCAATTCTTTAGATAATGGAGTTCAGTATTCTATTTGTTGGTTTGGTAAGATTGTGCTTATTAGGTCTGAAGTCATACTTGAAAGTTACATTGTAACAATGTTTTCTTCAAATGCATGGAAACATAGAAACTAGTGTATGTTCAGGTAACATCTCTATAAAACTATTCCAGATTATTTTATTATTTAGGAAAATACCAAAAAGCCACACTGCTTCCTCTAAAATACTATATATATATATATATATATATATATATATATATATATATATATATATATATATATATATATATATATATATATATATATATATATATATATATATATATATATATATATCTATATCTATATATATATATATCTATATATATATATATATATCTATATATATATATATATATATATATATATATATATATATCTATATATATATATATCTATATATATATATATCTTTTGATTTAGTTATGAGATGTAATTGCTCCAAAAGGCCCATCAATTCTATCCATACTACATGTTACTTATTTCTTAATATGGGTAGACTTGATGGTCCTTTTGGTTCTTAACTAAGGTCAAATTCTGTTTCTATAGTGACAGTTCTAAAACATTGATGCATAACTGTTTTATCCTTAGGACTGTCACTACTTTGTGGGGCATCCAGCATAGCAGGGATAGGCAAGGTGTCCGTACACGGACACTGGTGTCCGTGACTGGCCCTTGCTGTGTCCGCCAACCGTTTTGCGGAGGGGAGGGAGGAGTAGAACAGATGAATGCTGGTCCTCACACCTCCTTGACCCAAGCGGCGCCACGCTTAGTAGCAGGAAAGTGAGGGAAGAAGAAGGCTGCCTGCAGTCAACTAACCATGAGTCGTGACCCATTCCAATTCCTTGATCTGTGCGGCAGCGTTGTGCTGGTGTCTGTAGAAGACTGCTGCCTACTCTGACAAACCTTATGTAACCAAATAAGTAACCAACCATGATGATCATGCAATTAACATCAAGGTGGGTGGGTTTGGTCAGGAGTTGCAGACTCTCAATAATAACAACAACAAAAAAATGTAGTACCACAAGCAGTCTTTATATAAATGTTGTTTTAAACTTGTTTGATTAGATGATTAATTTGTACTTGTGGAACTAGACCAGGGGCGTCCAATGTGCAGCCCATTTGACAGCAAAGTGTCGCTCTCCTGACTTATAGAAATATAGAATATGTCAGCAGATAAGAACCATTCGACCTATCTAGTCTACCCAATTTTCTGAATACTTTCATTAGTTCCTGGCCTTATCTTATATCTAGCATAACCTTATGCCTATCCCATGAATGTTTAAACTACTTCACTGTCACTACTGCTGGATGGCAAGTCCACCATGTATCCACTACCCTATCTGTAAAGAGAGTGTTTTTTGATGTTTTTAATTTGAAATGTACCTTGATGTCCTTCATTAATGTCTGTACTTTGGAAAATGTCTGCCACAGCCTTGGTCTGTGCCTATCCCTGCAGCATAGTCTGTGCTGCTTTTCACAGATGTGAATTGCTTTTAAGCATATGCAGTGGTTACTGATACTGAAATTTCACAGGCACACCAACTTGCTTTTTACAGGGACATAAAACCCAAAACATTTCTTTCATTATTCAGACAGAACATACAATTAAAAAAAAAAAAGTTTCTAATTTACTTCTATTATCAAATGTACTCTGTTCTTTTTTTGTTTAAGAGAATACCTATATACGTAGTGTACATGTGTTAGGAGATCTGTATGAGAGGAGTTATGCAAGAATATGTTTCAAGACTAGAGGGCAGCAGTGTTTTTACAATACAGGATCTGTATGAGAGGAGTTACGCAATAATATGTTTCAACAGTAGATGGCGGCAGTGTTTTTACAATACAATATTGGTAAAAGAATTCTTGCAAAACTGCTACAATATCATGATCCAGAAACACGAGAACTCTCCTGAGCCTACCAACCTGCTTTTCAATAAAGGATACAGGGAGAATTAAGTAAATTTGATAATAGAAGTAAACTGGAAAGTTTGTTTATAATTGGATTGCTCTATCTGAATCATGAATGGAAAAAAATTTAAGTTCATGTTGCTTTTATTCATTGGGTTATAAAGATTACATTAACCCCCGCATTTCCTCTCACACTGAAATTGGTTTGTGTTTATAATTAATTTGTACTTGTAACTCACCTGAATAAAGCAACAGGCATGAACAAATTCCAGTCACATAAGGTCATGGTTTAGTTAGTATTATCAGTAATATCGTTGTTACATGCCAGCTATACATTTACCCAGAGCAATCCTACTAGCAATAAGCCCTCAGTGTGTCCCAGAATAATTCAATTAACTCCTCATTGCCTCTCACCCTTCTAATGCATGTGTACATGCCACTCACGTAGCCGTAACATCTGTATAAATTAAAGGGACGGTGCACTGCAATGTTTTCTCCTCTTTAATGTGTTCCCAATTGTCTATTTTACCTTGTGGAGTATATTACGTTGATTTCAAATACCTTCTTTAGTTTTTTGTCATTTCAAATTGCCGTTTCTTCATGTTGTAACCCCACCTATACTGGACATTTCAATACTTAAAGTGAAAGTCCGCTAGGATTGACATTTGAAACAAATAAAGGGGACTTTCATTCATGAAGTATTAGATACTTCATGTAGAAAGCTCCTTTATTTGTTTCAATCGGTCACCATTCTTTGCTCCTACAGCAGCAAACGGCTAAAAAAAATTTTTGCTAAAAGGTGACGTTTTCACCTCTTACCCAATAGTAGTGCGGTAAATCCGGCTCCCATGGGCGCCAAGCCGGATTTACCGCATGGCTATTGGCTAAGAGGTGAAAACGTCACCTCTTAGCAAAAAATTTTTTTTTGCTGTGGGCTGCTGTAGCAGCTAAAAATGGCGATCGGTTAAAACAAATAAAGGAGCATTCTAAAGTCCCCTTTATTTGTTTCAAAAGTCAATCCTAGCGTTTGTAAAATATATACTGTATACTCTAGTAATCCGTAATCCATCAGTAATCTCCTAAAACTTTGGGGCTTGGTTAGAAGTCTGAAAAACAGAGCAATATTTAAAAATAAGCAAAACTATACTTTTTAAAAAAAAAAAAACAACCCACAAACAAACCTGTATGGACTATATAAATGGATCATCTACAAAACATTTATGCAAAGAAAAATCGAGTGTATAATGTCCCTTTAAGGAGCCAAACCCACTATTAGGAGGCAGACAGTGGTATTTCAATATACAGTATCCCACAAAAGTGAGTACACCTCTCACATTTTTGTAAATATTTTATTATATCTTTTCATGTGACAACGCTGAAGAAATGACACTTTGCTACAATGTAAAATAGTGAGTGTACAGCTTGTATAACAGTGTAAATTTGCTGTCCCCTCAAAATAACTCAACACACAGCCATTAATGTCTAAACCGTTGGCAACAAAAGTGAGTACACCCCTAAGTGGAAATGTCCAAATTGGGTCCAAAGTGTCAATATTTTGTGTGGCCGCCATTATTTTCCAGCAGTGCCTTAACCCTCTTGGGCATGGAGTTCACCAGAGCTTCACAGGTTGCCACTGGAGTCCTCTTCCATGACGACATCATGGAGCTGGTGGATGTTAGAGTCCTTGCGCTCCCCCACCTTCCATTTGAGGATGCCCCAGAGATGCTCAATAGGGTTTAGGTCTGGAGACATGCTTGGCCAGTCCATCACCTTTACCCTCGGCTTCTTTAGCAAGGCAGTGGTCGTCTTGGAGGTGTGTTTGGGGTCATTATCATGTTGGAATACTGCCCTGTGGCCCAGTCTCCGAAGGGAGGGGATCATGCTCCTCTTCAGTATGTCACAGTACATGTTGGTATTATTGGTTCCCTTAATGAACTGTAGCTCCCCAGTGCCGACAGCACTCATGCAGGCCCAGACCATGACACTCCCACCACCATGCTTGACTGTAGGCAAGACACACTTGTCTTTGTACTTGTACCAAATAAGCTTATCTTGGTCTCATCGGACCACAGGACATGGTTTCAGTAATCCATTTCCTTAGAGAAGAACAAAGGGGCGCCTCATAGTGTATTTCAGATAACCTGTGTTAAAGGTGAATAAAAAATAATAAAACACAAGATTGGTGGCACCGTACTATGACCGGTGCTAGAAGGCAGGCTAGCACTCTGCAACGGCTAGCTCACTGAGAGCAGGCTTGCTGTGGGGAGCAGAGTATATCTCTCCGTGTGTTCCATACGATTGTCCTTGGGCCACTCAAACACTCTCAGGTGTAAGCGGGATGGTTCTGAAAACCAAAAGTGAACCAAGCAGATAGACAACTATTTCCGAATATAAAAAGTTAAAACAATCCTTTTATTGGTAATAGCGACGTGTTTCTCGACCACAAACCGGCCGTTTCCTCAGGCAAGTAAAAACAAAAATCCATGTCCTTAGTCTGCTTGTCTTTAGCAAACTGTTTTCAGGCTTTCATGTGCATGATCTTTAGAAGAGGCTTACTTCTGGGACGACAGCCATGCAGACCAATTTGATGCAGTGTGCGGCGTATGGTATGAGCACTGACAGGCTGACCCACCACCCCTTAAACCTCTGCAGCAATGCTGGCAGCACTCATACGTCTATTTCCGAAAGACAACCTCTGGATATGACGCTGAGCACATGCACTGAACTTCTTTGGTCGACGATGGTGAGGCCTGTTCCGAGTGGAACCTGTCCTGTGAAACCGCTGTATGGTCTTGCCCACCGTGTTGTAGCTCAGTTTCATGGTCTTGGCAATCTTCTTATAGCCTAGGCCAGCGGTCGCCAACTAGTGGTCCATGGACCACTGGTGGTCCTTGACACCATCAAGCAGGAATTAATCTCCTCTAATGGTGTCACCCCTGTCGCACTGCAACTCCTTACAGTGCGTAGCTGGACATCAGTGAAAACCGACAGAGGAGAAGTTAAAATACAATCTCCCTACGCACGTTGTGTAGTACTGCGCAACTTGCATAGCTAGATTGTATTTTTAACTCCTCCCTTCCGACACGCTGTTCAGAGAAAGATGCTTCCATTCTAAAGCTAGCAGAGGTTGGTATAGTCTTGGCTTGAAATAGTGGAATTAAAGTATATAAAAAAAGAAAATCTTAAAAAAAGAAATTCTCTCTTATATTTCATTTATTTCCTTCCCTTTACCTGTCTCTTTGTAGTAGTTTTCCTAATTCCTTCAGATGGACTTACATCACTGTCTTCCTCCCCTCCATCTTTTTTTTAATTTAAATATTAATTATTTTTAATTCTAATAATTTTCCCGCGCACAAAGCCATTCCACCTGAATTCCAGTCATTGCCATCCAGCAGATTAGCCATACCCCACCTGTATTATAGTAATTGCCAGTAACATCAGTCGTGGTTAGCTCACCTCCATATTGAGAGCTTTCTGATATAAACTTAATTTATGACTCAAATGTCTGTCCTTGATCATAAGTAGTTTTGAATAATTCCTAACTGGGGAGGTAACTTGGAAATCTTGTGGTCCTTCATCTGTCATTTGGAAGAATTCTCTCAATTCTGTCATTCAGTTAGTTCATTCCAAAAAATAATTCTTAAAAATGTGTAAATATATACATAATTTAAACTTGGCTATGGTTATACTAGTTCCGCACAGTATGTGTGTATGTATGTATGTATGTATGTATGTGTATATATATATATACTATAATTGCATTTGTAATGTCAGTCGCCGTTGCGCACGCATCCTCAATGGAATGTTGGCAGCGCGAGGATAAAAGAATTCACCTGGATGCAGCAAAGCTGCATCCAGGTGAATTCCGAAAAATGGCAGGGTGATGAAAGATTCGGTGGATTCTTTCATTACCCTTCCATTTTCGGAATCCACCGGGATGCAGCGAAGGCAAACAGAGCATTACAAAAGCAACACCTAATCGCCCACATTAAAGAATTTAAAATAAAAAAACTAACCGCCCGCATCAAGTATTAAAAAAAAAAAAAACACCGCCCGCACGAAATATGAAACCGCTGGAAAAAGACTTCGCCGCCTGGAACAGGACCTTCTCCGCCGGACTTCAGGAACCGCGAGTACCAACCTGGGGGGTAGACTTAGGATTTTTAAAGGTTTTTTTTTTGGGGGGGGGGGGGGATTTGTTTTATTTAGATTAGGGATGGGCAGAAAAAGAGCTAAATGCCCTTTTAAGGGCAATGCCCAAACAAATCCCCTTTTCAGGGCAATGGGTGGTTTAGGTTTTTTAGTGTTAGGTTCTTTTATTTTGGGAGGTGGGGGGGTTTAATGTTAGGTGGGACTTTGTATATTTTTTGTAAAAGAGCTGATTATCTTGGGGCAATGCCCTGCAAAAAAGCCCATATAAAGGCTACTGGTTGTTTATTATTAGAGAAGGGGGTGTTTTTATTTTGTGGGTCTTTTTTATTTTAATAGTGATTAGTTTTAATTTGTTAAATTTGGTAATTTGATTTTTTTATTTTCTGTAATGTTAGCTTTTTTTTTTATTTTTTGTAACTTTAGAATGTATTAATTTAGGTAATTTGGGTTTATTTAATGGGGTGTTAGGTTAGGGGGTGTTAGGTTAGTGTACTGTACTTAGTTATTTAAATAGTTATTTGCTTTGTGGGTTTTCGCGGTTTAAAGGGTTAATAAGTTAAATAGGTTTATTGTGATGTAGAGGTTTTGTGGTTTAGGGGTTAATAGGGTAAATAGGTTTATTGCGATGTAGGGGTTTTGCGGTTTAGGGGTTAATAGGGTAAATAGGTTTATTGCGATGTAGGGGTTTTGCTGTTTAGGGGTTAATAGGGTAAATAGGTTTATTGCGATGTAGGGGTTTTGCGGTTTAGGGGTTAATAGGGTAAATAGGTTTATTGCGATGTAGGGGTTTTGCGGTTTAGGGGTTAATAGGGTAAATAGGTTTATTGCGAAGTAAGGGTTTTGTGGTTTAGGGGTTAATAGGGTAAATAGGTTTATTGCGATGTAGGGGTTTTGCGGTTTAGGAGTTAATACTTTGTGTAGGATTTTTTGTTTTTGTTATATTTCGTGCGGGCGGTGTGTTTTTTTTTTTTTGTTTTTGTTTTTTTAATACTTGATGCAGGCGTTTTTTAAAAAAATACTTTAATGTGGGCGATTAGGTGTTGCTTTTGTAATGCTCCGTTTGCCAACTTTATATAAAAGAAGAGTTACAAAATACGTTGTTTCTAAATCTGTAGTCTAAAAAATAATTAGACTGCCCTCTGCCATATCGACTAGTGTGTATGTATGTGTGTGTATATATATATATATATATATATATATATATATATATATATATATATATATATATATATATATATATATATATATATGTATATATATATATATATATATATATATATATATATATATTATACACACACACACATAGAGTGCACTCCTACTTAAGCGACAGCTACCAGGGTGCAAGCGAATATTGAATACAGGATTGACAAGGCATGCACTTGCTGGATTTGTGCAAATCTGGAGCTTTAATGGCACATCAAAAATAAACAGGTAACGTTTCGGGGATCAATCACCCCTTCATCAGACCAAGTGTGACCACTTGGTTTGATGAAAACCGTTACCCATTTGTTTTTGATGTGCCATTAAAGCTCCACATTTGCACAAATCCAGCGAGTGCATGCCTTTTTAATTTTATATATATATATATATACACAAGGTTTGTACTTTTTTAAAAACAATCATGTTAATGATCCACGGGATTCAAAATTATGAGTTTAGTGGTTCCTGATGTCCGAAAGGTTGGTGACCCCTGGCCTAGGCCATCTTTATGTAGAGCAACAATTCTTTTTTTCCTCAGAGTTCTTTGCCATGAGGTGCCATGTTGAACTTCCAGTGACCAGAATGAGAGAGTGTGAGAGCGATAACACCAAATTTAACACACCTGCTCCCCATTCACACCTGAGACCTTGTAACACTGAGTCACATGACACCGGGGAGGGAAAATGGCTAATTGGGCCCAATTTGGACATTTCCACTTATGGTGTACTCACTTTTGTTGCCAACAGTTTAGACATTAATGGCTGTATTTTGAGTTATTTTGAGGGAACAGCAACATTGTAGCAAAGTGTCATTTGTTCAGTGTTGTCACATGAAAAGATATAATAAAATATTTACAAAAATGTGAGGGGTGTACTCACTTTTGTGGGATACTGTAGATATCAGGAGAATAACCCAAAAACTTAGGAGCCGGGGGCCCCCTGGCTCCTGGGTTTGTCAAGCCCTGGACTAACAGGTTAAACTTTTATAGGAGGGTGGGAAGAAATAAGGGGGTTAGTTTTTTGTATGAGAGTGGGAAGCAATAAGGAGATTATTTTTTTCTATGAACATTCTGATAAAAGTAGAAGTCTGAACACGGTCATAGATTTATTTAAAAGGAAGATATCATCTCTACAGCACCAACTTACTCATATGCTGGGGGGGTTAAATATATTATGTTTCACAGCTTTTGATTTATTGTTTTAAATCTAGAGAAATGTCTCTGGTCAGATGGCATAAATGTTTGTTAGTGTATGTGTGCTCTAAAGAAATCACTAATATCCCTAACACCCTGGTTACAATACCATTTAATTAAAAAAAACAGGATAATGTATCTAAGAATCTAAAAGATATGTGTGTAAATGTGAATATGAATCCATAGAAAGAAACCTTTATATCTATTTATGCATTTATAGAGGCAAGTACTATTATTTAAAGTGAAACAAAAGACTATGATCAGTTTATTTATGAGTGATGTCATCAACAAGCTCACAAAATATCTTATAGGGGATTTGGGCAGTAAGCTCATCATTTTCTTGCTTTTTAACATTTAAATAACAACTTATCCCCAGACATTAGTAAGGTTTTAAGTAATTAATTATAAATAGTTTTACTTGTAAACGTACATTTTATTTTAACTATACAGGGATTTTACTACATTTATATGCAGAATAGTTCATCATGGGCAAATGTCTGTCTTTAGTCAGGCTAATAAATACATTTTAATTATCATGTAGTTCAGTTCTTGTCTTTTCTTTCCTTTTTGTATATATTTTTTTTTCCATTTCCAACCTATAGATCTAGTTAGGACCAAAAAGCTAAACAAATATAAATGGACAAAATATATCATTTGGACTAATTTAGGATTGTGATCTTACTGTAACACTTATTTTGTTCTATTGCAGGGAATACAGTGCTCCACTTCTAAATGTAAGTAATTAAAGGACCAGTAAATACAGTAGATTTGCATATTCAACAAGTGCATGATGAAAAAAAGACAATGAAATAGCACTTGGGGGCCGATTTAAAAAGCTGCAAATGCAGCAGTTTCCTTGCGAGCCGTCAGACCGCTGTTCCTTAACTTTTCCGCTACCTCTGAGTCTGCGGACAGCAATCATCCCGATCAGATACGATCGGGATGATTGACACTCCATGCTAGCTGCTGATTACCTACGAATCTGCAGGGGGTGGCATTGCACAATCATTTCACTAGAAAAGCTTTTGCAATGTTAAATGCCGACAGCGTATTTAGCGATGTTGGGCGGACATGATCCGCTACAGCATCATAATAAATCGGCCCTTTGGTCTGAACTTCAAATGAGTAGTAGATATTTTTTTCTGACAAATTTCAAACTTTTGTCTGTTTCCACTCCTCCTGTATCATGTGACAACCATCAGCCAATAACAAATCCATATATGTATATTCTGTGAATTCTTGCACATGCTCAGTAGGAGCTGGTGACTCAAAAAGTGTAAATATAAAAAGACTGTGCACATTTTGTTAATGGGAATAAATTGGAAAGATGTTTATAATTGCTGCTCTATCTGAATCATGAAGGTTTAATTTTGACTTTAGTGTCCCTGACAGACCACAGACACCTTTTTAGTTGTCCTGTATTAAAAACATGTGCAAAATCATTTAGCGTACAACCATATAAACGTATACAGTTATAAGATATGTGAATAACGCTGGTGAAATAAAAATGAGAATACATTTAGCAGAATAACTGATTAATTACATTAAAGGACAGAAAACACTTTGTAAGATATTTCTGTTGTATTGCTATAAATTGACTTATCACAAGTGAACATCTTTTTTCTGCAATTATTTTACAATAGACAAACTCCACCCACCATTTGCCTTTTTTTGGAGGAGCCAATCTGGGCTTTAGTCTGCAGACAACAAGGCTAGAAACAGTCATAATGTTAGTATAAAGCAAATAGTTTTGCAGTTGTGATCAGTTAAAGGGACAGTAAACCTAAAATATAATGTTATATAATTCTGCACATAGTGAACTGGCATATTTTAAAAAAATTAAAAGGGAATATAAGGTTTAATAACGATAGCATTAATATAATGTTATATAATTCTGCACTATGTGCAGAATTATATAACATTATATTTTAGGTTTACTGACACTTTAAAGTGAATGTAAATTTTGATGCTAAAGTGCCCGGTTTTTAAAAATTCGATTAAAAACAGGGGCACTTTAATTAATCAAAATTTACATTTCACTCGTGTTGTGAAAAAATACGTCTCTTTTAATCTTGACAGCAGCTCAAGCTTCCTCCGGTCGTCACAAGCTATTGCTGATGTCAGAAATGATGGATAGGTCATCCTCCAATCACAGCTTCCCCCCCCCCCCCCCCCCCCGGGGTGTCAGTGTCTGATTCAACGCTGTGATTGGAGGAAGCCGGATTCCTCATTTTAGACCCAGGAAGAGGCTTTGCGACGGGTGGAGGAAGCTGGAGCTGCTGTGAAGATTAAAAGGTAAGTTGTTTTGTTTTTTTTTCTCAACAAGAGTGAAATGTAAATTTTGATGAATTAAAGTGCCCCTGTTTTTAATCGAATTTTTAAAAACCGGGCACTTTAGCATCAAAATTTACGTTCACTTTAAAGGGACAGTCTACACTAAAATTGTTATTGTATAAAGAGATAGATAACACCTTTACTACCCATTCCCCAGATTATCATAACCAACATTGTTAGATTAATATACTTATTAACATTTAAACCTCTAAATTTCTACCTGTTTCAAAGGCTCTATAGGCAGCCTCTTATCACATGCTTTTGTATTAGCTTTTCACAACAGGAGACTGCTAGTTCATGTGGGCCATATAGATAACATTGTGTTCCCGCCCGTGGAGTTATTTAAGAGTTAGCACAACACAGTACTCAATGCAAGTCAATAGATAATAAATACAAAGTCATGTGATCAGGGGACTGTCAGAAGAAGCTTATATACAAGGCAATCACAGAGGTAAAAAGTATATTAATATAACAGTGTATGCAAAACTGGGGAATGGGTAATAAAGGAATTATCTATCTTTTAAAACAATAAAAATTCTATTGTAGATTGTCCCTTTAAAGGTCAAAATTTAAATGCCCATAGATGAATTATATCTTTGAATAGAAACAATACATCTATTGGCAAAAATGCTTCTAGTAAAAGTTATCACTGTTTTAGTGTTAGCATCTTTCTCTGCATGTGCATGTGAAGCATAGCTAGATATTATCAGTGTGCCAGCATTGTAAATACTGCAGCTGCTCAGAGCACCAGTGGGGCTTGTGGCATGTCAGCAATTAACAAACTGAGTCAATTTTGGCTGGAATGTCCCTTTGAAGCTAATTAGGGACATACATTTAGCAGAGTTTGCCTTGAGAAGTCAGCAGGGTGCATTTCAAGTTCTGAGAATTAAAAAGGTCTTTTTCATAGCTAAATTACATGAAAAGGGGGCAAAATAAATGATTAAATATTGCAAAGTTATTTTAGTTCACAAAACTAAATATTATCTATATAAATCTCAAGGTGTTTACTGTTCTTTTTAGTGGCCTCATTTCATAGTCAAATTTGTTTTTGAATGAGCTTGGGGTTTGCTATCCATTTCCTGTTAGTCTGTGAGTGCTCTTATGTTCTACAACGATTTGCATTATATCTGAGCAAGTCAGAATCTTAAAGGGACATTCTTTTTAATTTATCTTAAATGGGATTGCAAGCTAGTTTTAAGTGCATTTAAACTTGTCAAAGATACAAATTCTCAATACTCTTGTTTAAAGGGACAGTGTACACACATTTCATATAAATGTATGTAATAGACAAGAATATGCACAGATACTGATGAAAAATCCAGTAAAAAAACTTTTAAAAACTTACTTAGAAGCTCCCAGTTTAGCACTGTTGATGAGGTTAGGCTGGGCCACCCAGTAAAAGGGGCTGGAAAATCGGGAAGAGCAGACACTACCCTTCCTTTCATATGTAAAACAGATACACAAACACGAGCAGCAGGACTCTGCAGACTTGGGTCTACATCTGATATTTTGGGGTTTGGTTAGGAGTCTGAAAATCAGCACAATGTTATAAAAAAAATAAGCAAAACTACACATTGTTACAAAAACATCCCAGATGGGCTATATAAATGGATCAGCTACAAAATATTTAAGCAAAGAAAATCTAGTGTACAATGTACCTTTTTAATATTATTATTTTTAAAGGGACATGAAAAACATGTTTTTCTCTTTCATGATTCAGATAGAGCATACAATTAAACAACTTCCTAATGAACTTCTTTTGTCAAATATTCTTAGTTCTCTTGGTATCGTTTGTTGAAAAGCAGGGATATAAGCTGAGGAGCATGAGCTTGCTTGGAACACTATATGGCAGCAGTTTTGCAAGGATGTTATCCATTTGCGGCACTATTTCCTGGCAGGTAGTGCTCCAGACACCAACCCAGGTATCTCTTTAACAAAGAATTTCAAGGGAACTAAGCAAATTTAATAATAGTAAAAGTAAATTGGAAACTTTTTAAAATTGTATGCACTGTCTGAATCCCTCCCCCCCCCCTCCAAAAAAATAAATAAATTGGGGTTTCAAATCCCTTTAAACAACTCTCCAATTTTACTTCTATTAACAAATTTCTCTTAGTATCCTTTGTTGAAGGAGCAGCAATTCTCTATTGGGAGTTAGCTGAACACACCTGGTGAGCCAATCGCAAGAGGCATGTATATGCAGCCACCAATCGGCTGCATGCTCTAACTGTACCATGACAATTTTTAGTTTTAACTTTACTGTCACT
This sequence comes from Bombina bombina, assembly GCF_027579735.1. NCBI lineage: Eukaryota > Metazoa > Chordata > Amphibia > Anura > Bombinatoridae > Bombina > Bombina bombina. The sequence continues at coordinate 1,056,980,225 of NC_069504.1, forward strand.
TTAAGTGTCTGAAATGCCTGCAATCAGTTTAAAAACAATTTAGTGTCCCTTTAAGCTTTCTGTTTATAGGTGAATTTGTGATCAGTTCTTGTGCCTTGTGTGTGCAAATGCAGCCACTTATTGTAGCACTTGCCTTTTTTCTCTGTCAGCTTTCTGCATTGATAGAAGCTGGCTTTATCCCGAGACTTGGACACCATCCTCTCCCTCAGCGATTGATGTCCGTGTGAGTGTGGCACAGAATGAAGCAGGCCGCTCTGTACCAATTTTAAAAATCAAATGGACGGTGGCAAAGGATGGTGAGTAAAAACTAGGCACTACCTGTATCCTAAGATCATCTAGTTTATCATGTTATAGCAAAGTTACACACGCAAATAAAACATACAACACACATGCTTAATCATGTCTAAACATTCATGCATGCACCATACTTGTTATTCTTTTGTTCAATGTTTACCCCAGTCATGGACATCGCATTTTACCCATTACGTATTTTTCTTCCTAGAATAATCCCTGTCTACACCAACTTGCAGTTTCATCCTATGACAATGTGTGCGCCTGCACGTTCAGCAACATAGCACCAGCATCTACACATCACCTTAGCTAGTTTCACTCCCAGCACACCAAACTTGCCCATAGATGCCAAAGATGTTTTCCAACTTCAGAATATTAGTGAAGAAAGTCTTGCTCCAATGATGATAATTTCCTCTACTGATAGTTTATATTCTCTTTATACAGCAGCACTCTTATTATACAAAGACTTCTCTAAACCACTTCCTTTTTTGTTGTTTATTTGTGTATATGAAGTAGCTGGTTTTCTTCTGTTATGTGTGATCAGTCCACGGGTCATCATTACTTCTGGGATATAACTCCTCCCCAACAGGAAATGCAAGAGGATTCACCCAGCAGAGCTGCATATAGCTCCTCCCCTCTACGTCAGTCCCAGTCATTCTCTTGCACCCAACAACTAGATAGGATGTGTGAGAGGACTATGGTGATTATACTTAGTTTTTATGACTTCAATCAAAAGTTTGTTATTTTACAATAGCACCGGAGCGTGTTATTACTTCTCTGGCAGAGTTTGAGGAAGAATCTGCCAGAGTTTTTTTACTATGATTTTAACCGGAGTAGTTAAGATCATATTGCTGTTCTCGGCCATCTGAGGGAGGTAAAAGCTTCAGATCAGGGGACAGCGGGCAGATGAATCTGCATTGAGGTATGTAGCAGTTTTTATTTTCTGAATGGAATTGATGAGAAAATCCTGCCATACCGTTATAATGACATGTATGTATACACTTCAGTATTCTGGGGATGGTATTTCACCGGAACTACTCTGTTAAAAGTCACTAATCCTTTTAATAAGTATTTATCATGTTAAACGTTTTTGCTGGAATGTAGAATCGTTTACATTGCTGAGGTACTGAGTGAATAAATATTTGGGCATTATTTTCCACTTGGCAGTTGTTTGCTTTTAATTGTGACAGTTTCGTTTCTCTTCACTGCTGTGTGTGAGGGGGAGGGGCCGTTTTTTTGGCGCTCTTTACTACGCATCAAAAAATTCCAGTCTGTTACTCTTATATTTCCTGCATGATCCGGTTCATCTCTGACAGATCTCAGGGGTCTTCAAACTTCTTTGGAGGGAGGTAGATTCTCTCAGCAGAGCTGTGAGAATTTTATATTGACTGTGAATAAAAACGTTGCTCTATAATTTTTATGTCAAATTTAACTATTGTTATTTTACTAATGGGAACAAACCTTTGCTAAAAGTTGTGTTGTTTTAAAGTTTGATGCTATAACTGTTTTTCAGTTTATTATTTCAACTGTCATTTAATCGTTTAGTACCTCTTGAGGCACAGTACGTTTTTGCTAAAAAAGATTATAACCAAGTTGCAAGTTTATTGCTAGTGTGTTAAACATGTCTGACTCAGAGGAAGATATCTGTGTCATTTGTTCCAATGCCAAGGTGGAGCCCAATAGAAATTTATGTACTAACTGTATTGATGCTACTTTAAATAAAAGTCAATCTGTACAATGTGAACAAATTTCACCAAACAGCGAGGGGAGAGTTATGCCGACTAACTCGCCTCACGCGGCAGTACCTGCATCTCCCGCCCGGGAGGTGCGTGATATTATGGCGCCTAGTACATCTGGGCGGCCATTACAGATAACATTACAAGATATGGCTACTGTTATGACTGAAGTTTTGTCTAAATTACCAGAACTAAGAGGCAAGCGTGATCACTCTGGGGTGAGAACAGAGTGCGCTGACAATACTAGGGCCATGTCTGATACTGCGTCACAGCTTGCAGAGCATGAGGACGGAGAGCTTCATTCTGTGGGTGACGGTTCTGATCCAAACAGATTGGATTCAGATATTTCAAATTTTAAATTTAAATTGGAGAACCTCCGTGTATTACTAGGGGAGGTCTTAGCAGCTCTCAATGATTGTAACACCGTTGCAATACCAGAGAAACTGTGTAGGTTGGATAAATACTTTGCGGTACCGGCGAGTACTGACGTTTTTCCCATACCTAAGAGACTAACTGAGATTGTTACTAAGGAGTGGGATAGACCCGGTGTGCCGTTCTCACCCCCTCCAATATTTAGAAAGATGTTTCCAATAGACGCCACCACTCGGGACTTATGGCAAACGGTCCCTAAGGTGGAGGGAGCAGTTTCTACTTTAGCTAAGCGTACCACTATCCCGGTGGAGGATAGCTGTGCTTTTTCAGATCCAATGGATAAAAAATTAGAGGGTTACCTTAAGAAAATGTTTGTTCAACAAGGTTTTATATTGCAACCCCTTGCATGTATCGCGCCGATTACGGCTGCGGCAGCATTTTGGATTGAGTCTCTGGAAGAGAACCTTAGTTCATCTACGCTAGACGACATTACGGACAGGCTTAGAGTCCTTAAACTAGCTAATTCATTCATTTCGGAGGCCGTAGTACATTTAACCAAACTTACGGCTAAGAACTCAGGATTCGCCATACAGGCACGTAGGGCGCTGTGGCTAAAATCCTGGTCAGCTGATGTTACTTCTAAGTCCAAATTACTTAATATACCTTTCAAGGGGCAGTCTTTATTTGGGCCCGGTTTGAAAGAAATTATCGCTGACATTACAGGAGGTAAGGGCCACGCCCTACCTCAAGACAAAGCCAAAGCTAAGGCTAGACAGTCTAATTTTCGTCCCTTTCGGAATTTCAAAACAGGAGCAGCATCAACCTCCACTGCACCAAAACAGGAAGGAGCTGTTGCTCGTTACAGGCAAGGCTGGAAGCCTAACCAGTCCTGGAACAAGAGCAAGCAGGCCAGGAAACCTGCTGCTGCCCCAAAGACAGCATGAACCGAAAGCCCCCGATCCGGGACCGGATCTAGTGGGGGGCAGACTTTCTCTCTTCGCCCAGGCCTGGGCAAGAGATGTTCAGGATCCCTGGGCACTAGAGATCATATCTCAGGGATACCTTCTAGACTTCAAATTATCTCCCCCAAGAGGGAGATTTCATTTGTCAAGGTTGTCAACAAACCAAATAAAGAAAGAAGCGTTTCTACGCTGTGTACAAGATCTGTTATTAATGGGAGTGATCCATCCGGTTCCGCGGTCGGAACAAGGACAAGGGTTCTACTCAAACCTGTTTGTGGTTCCCAAAAAAGAGGGAACTTTCAGGCCAATCTTAGATTTAAAGATTCTAAACAAATTCCTAAGAGTTCCATCGTTCAAAATGGAAACTATTCGGACAATTTTACCCATGATCCAAAAGGGTCAGTACATGACCACAGTGGATTTAAAAGATGCTTACCTTCACATACCGATCCACAAAGATCATCACCGGTATCTAAGGTTTGCCTTCTTAGACAGGCACTACCAGTTTGTAGCTCTTCCATTCGGATTGGCTACGGCTCCAAGAATCTTCACAAAGGTTCTGGGTGCCCTTCTGGCGGTACTAAGACCGCGAGGGATTTCGGTAGCTCCGTACCTAGACGACATTCTAATACAAGCTTCAAGCTTTCAAACTGCCAAGTCTCATACAGAGCTAGTTCTGGCATTTCTAAGGTCGCATGGATGGAAAGTGAACGAAAAGAAGAGTTCTCTTTTTCCTCTCACAAGAGTTCCATTCTTGGGGACTCTTATAGATTCTGTAGAAATGAAGATTTACCTGACAGAAGACAGGTTAACAAAGCTTCAAAGTACATGCCGTGTCCTTCATTCCACTCAACACCCGTCAGTAGCTCAATGCATGGAGGTGATCGGCTTAATGGTAGCGGCAATGGACATAGTACCTTTTGCACGCCTACACCTCAGACCGCTGCAATTGTGCATGCTAAGTCAGTGGAATGGGGATTACTCAGATTTGTCCCCTACTCTGAATCTGAATCAAGAGACCAGAAATTCTCTTCTATGGTGGCTTTATCGGCCACACCTGTCCAGGGGGATGCCATTCAGCAGGCCAGACTGGACAATTGTAACAACAGACGCCAGCCTACTAGGTTGGGGCGCTGTCTGGAATTCTCTGAAGGCTCAGGGACTTTGGAATCAGGAGGAGAGTCTCCTTCCAATAAACATTCTGGAATTGAGAGCAGTTCTCAATGCCCTTCTGGCTTGGCCCCAATTAACAACTCGGGGGTTCATCAGGTTTCAGTCGGACAACATCACGACTGTAGCTTACATCAACCATCAGGGAGGGACAAGAAGCTCCCTAGCAATGATGGAAGTATCAAAGATAATTCGCTGGGCAGAGTCTCACTCTTGCCATCTGTCAGCAATCCACATCCCGGGAGTGGAGAACTGGGAGGCGGATTTCTTGAGTCGCCAGACTTTTCATCCGGGGGAGTGGGAACTTCATCCGGAGGTCTTTGCCCAAATACTTCGACGTTGGGGCAAACCAGAGATAGATCTCATGGCGTCTCGCCAGAACGCCAAACTTCCTCGCTACGGGTCCAGATCCAGGGATCCGGGAGCGGTTCTGATAGATGCTTTGACAGCACCTTGGAACTTCGGGATGGCTTATGTGTTTCCACCCTTCCCGCTGCTTCCTCGATTGATTGCCAAAATCAAACAGGAGAGAGCATCAGTGATTCTAATAGCGCCTGCATGGCCACGCAGGACTTGGTATGCAGATCTAGTGGACATGTCATCCTGTCCGCCTTGGTCTCTACCTCTAAGACAGGACCTTCTGATACAGGGTCCATTCAAACATCAAAATCTAACTTCTCTGAAGCTGACTGCTTGGAAATTGAACGCTTGATTTTATCAAAACGTGGTTTTTCTGAGTCGGTTATTGATACCCTGATACAGGCTAGGAAGCCTGTTACCAGAAGGATTTACCATAAAATATGGCGTAAATACCTATACTGGTGCGAATCCAAAGGTTACTCCTGGAGTAAGGTTAGGATCGCTAGGATATTGTCTTTTCTACAAGAAGGTTTAGAAAAGGGTTTATCAGCTAGTTCATTAAAGGGACAGATTTCAGCTCTGTCCATCTTGTTACACAGGCGTCTGTCAGAAAATCCAGACGTCCAGGCTTTTTGTCAGGCTTTAGCTAGGATCAAGCCTGTGTTTAAAGCTGTTGCTCCGCCATGGAGTTTAAACTTAGTTCTTAACGTTTTACAGGGTGTTCCGTTTGAACCCCTTCATTCCATTGATATAAAATTATTATCTTGGAAAGTTCTGTTTTTAATGGCTATTTCCTCGGCTCGAAGAGTCTCTGAGTTATCAGCCTTACATTGTGATTCTCCTTATCTGATTTTTCACTCAGACAAGGTAGTTCTGCGTACTAAACCTGGGTTCTTACCTAAGGTAGTCACTAACAGGAACATCAATCAAGAGATTGTTGTTCCATCCTTGTGCCCAAATCCTTCTTCAAAGAAAGAACGTCTTCTACACAATCTGGATGTAGTTCGTGCCCTCAAGTTCTACTTGCAGGCAACTAAGGATTTTCGCCAAACTTCTTCCCTGTTTGTCGTTTATTCTGGACAGAGGAGAGGTCAAAAAGCTTCTGCTACCTCTCTCTCTTTTTGGCTTCGTAGCATAATACGTTTAGCCTATGAGACTGCTGGACAGCAGCCTCCTGAAAGAATTACAGCTCACTCCACTAGAGCTGTGGCTTCCACTTGGGCCTTTAAGAATGAGGCCTCTGTTGAACAGATTTGCAAGGCTGCAACTTGGTCTTCGCTTCATACTTTTTCCAAATTTTACAAATTTGACACTTTTGCTTCTTCGGAGGCTATTTTTGGGAGAAAGGTTCTTCAGGCAGTGGTTCCTTCTGTATAATGAGCCTGCCTATCCCTCCCGTCATCCGTGTACTTTTGCTTTGGTATTGGTATCCCAGAAGTAATGATGACCCGTGGACTGATCACACATAACAGAAGAAAACATAATTTATGCTTACCTGATAAATTCCTTTCTTCTGTTGTGTGATCAGTCCACGGCCCGCCCTGTTTTAAGGCAGGTAAATATCTTTTAAATTATACTCCAGTCACCACTTCACCCTTGGTTACTCCTTTCTCGTTGATTCTTGGTCGAATGACTGGGACTGACGTAGAGGGGAGGAGCTATATGCAGCTCTGCTGGGTGAATCCTCTTGCATTTCCTGTTGGGGAGGAGTTATATCCCAGAAGTAATGATGACCCGTGGACTGATCACACAACAGAAGAAAGGAATTTATCAGGTAAGCATAAATTATGTTTTTTGCTTTTAAACCACAGCCTATTACAATGGGTTGAGCTTCAGGTAATATATCTCATTATGTTATCACTATGTGTACACACACTTGCTTCCTTATCTTATATTTGTCTGGAAAAATAAAGCTCAATACATAGAGAGAACAATGGAAAATTATCATTTTATTACTAAACTATCCTGCACCCCACTGTTAGTTTCAATTCTGACTGTCTCTACTTAGGCTATTCAATAGCTGAGTCTCAAGTATCAAAATTTTCAGTATATGTTGGGAAACCACAAGCTAAATCAGCTATTTCAAAGGCCAGAATAGGGGTAAAGGAGCTACTTGTAAACAATTTTAATAAACTCCAGCAGGTAAAATGGATCATTGGGAGCAATTTAAATGGGAGAAAAGTTTGGGTGAACTGTCCCTTTAAGAAGATTACCAACTGAATACAGATAAATTGAACTTCAAATGGAAAACAATACAAAATAAGTTTGGTTACTGAGTGCTAAAAGTGTGTGTCACTATTTTTCTTATCATTATCTCTTGTTTAACAAATGTAGGAGAATGTTGTTAGATATATAAATAAATCTACCCTGATTTCTCCATTATAAGCAGCTATATTTCTTTCATGTAAGTGGCAAGAGTCCATGAGCTAGTGATGTATGGGATATACATTCCTACCTGGAGGGGGCAAAGTTTCCCAAACCTTAAAATGCCTAAAAATATACCTCCCACCTCACTCATAGTTCAAGTGAAGGTCAATTTTGATGAATTAGTGCCCGTTTTTTAATAATCCTATTAAAAACAAGGGCACTTTAATTCATCAAAATTGACATTTCACTTGTTTTCTAAAAAAACTTTTAATCCTGGCAGCCACTTCAGCACTTCCTCCTCATGTTGCAAGCCGTCTTCGCTGGCCCAAAATGACGAATCCGGCTTCCTCCAATCACGGCGTTGCATCAGGCCAAGATTTCCCCGGGGGGAAGCTGAGATGGTAGGAAGCCGGATTCACCATTTCTGACGTCTGCAGAGGCTTCTGACGGCCGTGGGAATCGCTGGAACGGCTGCCAGAATGACAAGGTACGTTTTTGAAGAAAAAGAGTGAAATGTCAATTTTGATGAATTAAAGTGCCCTTGTTTATAAGAGTATTATTAAAACTGGGCACTAATTAATCAAAATTGACCTTCACTTTCAGTTTTGCAAATTTTGCCTTCGTTGGAGGATGGTGAAGCAAGTCGTGCTTGATTTCTTCTGTGAAAGGCGCTTTTAAGCATTTTGAAGCCCAGTTCCTCTCAAAGTACAGTGTTTGAGGGATGTGAGTAAGTATTGCCTAATGATGCCTTGTCTTCACCTATGGGAAAGCTATTCTAAGGCTCTCTGTAATCGGTTGCAGGGATTCATCTGCTGCCTCCCTTTACAGATTGACATTATACTCCTCTACCATTACCTCTGCTGATATGTTTCAGTACTGATTTGGCTGTCTGCTATATGTGGATGGGTGTCTTCAGGTAAGTATATATCTTTTTTTTAAAGACACTCTTAGCTATGTTTGGCACTTTATATTTTTAAAGTTTTAAATATATATTGCATATATTTGCCATGAGTCAGGTCTATGTTTATTGCCCTTTGCAGTCTAATAGTTTCAGCATGGAAAATTATGTTTTGGGAAAAATTAAGTATATATTTTTCTTACCTGAGGTTTCAGCTAGTTGTAGCTTTGGTCTTGTTTTTTCAAATGTTCACGGCAAATTAGGCTTGCAATGGCGCAAAATACTTCTATTTATTGCGTCATCCTTGGCACAATTTTTTTGGCTCGAAGGTTGCGTTTGTAGTGATATGAGTCACATAATTTCTTGCATCTTTATAGACGCAAATTTTTTGGGTGCGAATTATGTCATTTCCTGTTAACCTTGGCGGCAAAAAAAATTTTTCTCTGTATTTACGTCATCTTTGTTGGCGTCATTTTTGGCGCCAAAAAATTTGTCTCTCCCTCTTTTGCTCTCTGCTTTCATTTGTTACAGAGGGCTTTGTTATTTGCTTTTGTTTTTCATATAAGCATTTTTTTCCCATTCCTTAATCTGCTATTTTGTGGAAATTGGATATTTTGGTAAATGTTATTTTTTCTTTTTGTTACATGTCTCAAACTGATCCTGCCTCTGATGTTACTATAGGAACCAAGTTGCCTGAAAACATATCTACCAAAGCTAAGTGTGTAAGTTGTAAATTGGCTGATCTTCCTTCTTCAGCTCAAGTATGTGGCACTTGTTATGAGAAATTGTTTCATGCTGATAATGTTTCTATAAGTACAAATACATCTACTGTTAAACCTTCACAGTCTCATGTACATGATATTCCTGTATATATTAAAGATTATATTCCTGCAGCCGTAGAGTAGGCTATGACTGCTATTCCGCCTTCAAATAAACGTAAAATGTCTCTTACTTCTCATAAATCTGATGAAGTTTGTATTGATCAACAGAATACTGAAGCTTTGTCTGTTGATGAGGTTTTCTCTGGCTCAGGGGATCCTACTTCAGACTCTGAAGTTGATAAATCATCTTTTCTTTTTAAGTTGAAATATATACGTTCTTTGTTAAAGGAAGTATTGTTTACTTTTGGTATTGAGGAATCTAGTCCTCTTGATAACAAGAATAGCAAACGTTTGAATTCTGTTTTTAAAACTTCTGAGGATACTCCTGAAGTTTTTCCAATTCCAGATGCTATCTCTAATATGATTACTAAGGAATGGTCTAAGCCTGGTACTTCTTTTAATCCTCCTTCTAGGTTTAGAAAATTGTATCCTTTACCTGTGTCTAATTTAGAGCTTTGGGAGAAAGTACCTAAAGTTGATAGCGCTATTTCTACTCTTTCAATGGAAGATAGTACTTATTTTAAGGATCCCTTAGATAGGAAGATTAAATCTTATTTTAGGAAGGCATATTTACATACTGGCTACATTCTTAGACCTGCTATTTCTATAGCTGATGTTGCTGCTGCTTCAACTTTTTGGTTGGACAATTTAGCAGAGCAGCTATTGGATCCTGATTTGTCTAACAATATTGATTTACTTCAACATGCTAATCATTTCATTTGTGATGCCAAATTTGATATTATTAAGATTGATATTAAATCTATGTCTTTAGCTATTCTATCTAGAAGAGCTTTATAGCTTAAATCATGGAATGCAGATATGGTGTCTAAATCTAGATTACTATCATTATCTTTTCAAGGTAATAATTTATTTTGTTCTCAATTGGATTATATTATCTCCACTATCACTGGAGGTAAGGGAGTTTTTCTGCCCCACGATTAGAAATCTAAGGGTAAATTTAAGGCTCCCAATCGTTTTTGTTCCTTTCGTCAGACTAAAGAACAGAAAACAACTCCTTCCCCTAAGGCCTCTTTTTCCAATTGGAGACCTTCCACAAATTGGAATAAATCCAAGCCTTATAAGAAACCAAATACATCCCCTAAGACTGCATGAAGGTGCGGCCCTCAAACCCATTCAACTGGTGGGAGGCAGATTGAAATAATTTCAAGACATTTGGGCAGATTTTGTCCAAAGTCAGTGGATTCAGGATATTATTTCTCAGGGGTATCCAATAGGTTTCAGAATTCGACCTCCCATGGGAAGATTCTTTCTATCCCATGTTCCAACAAACCCTGTAAAGGCTCAGGCTTTTCTGAAGTGTGTTTCAGACCTAGAGCTTTCAGGGATGATTGTTCCAGTTCCTGCTACAGACACAGGGTTTGGGTTTTTATTCAAATCTATTCATTGTTTCAAAGAAGGAAGATTCATTCAGACCAATTCTGGATCTGAAAATTTTAAATCGTTTTGTAAGACTCCCAACTTTCAAGATGGTGACTATTAAGACTATTCTGCCTTTTGTACAGCAAGGTCATTTCATGTCCACAATCGACTTACAGGACGCTTATTTTCACATTCCAATTCATCCAAACCACTATCGGTTTCTGAGATTCTCTTTTTTAGACAAGCATTACCAATTTGTCGCTCTTCCTTTTGGCCTAGCGACAGCTCCGAGAATCTTTTCAAAGGTTCTCGGTGACCTTCTATCTGTTATCAGAGAGCAGGGTATTGCCTTATTTGGACGATATCGTGGTACTAGCTCAATCTTTTAATTTAGCAGAATCTCACACGAAACAACTTGTGTCATTTCTTCAAAAACATCGTTGGAGGATCAATTTACAAAAAGAGTTTTTTGATTCCTCAGACAAAGGTCACCTTTTTTGACAGAAAAGAGACGAATGAAGTTAGTATTAGCTTGTCTAAACCTTCAGTCTCTATCATTCTCTTCAGCGGCTATGTGCATGCAAGTGTTAGGTCTCATGATTGCAGCATCGGACACAATCCCCCTGCTCGTTTTCATATGAGACCTCTTCAACTTTGCCTGTTGCACCAATGGTGCAGGGATTATTCTCAGATATTACAGTTGATATACTTAAGTCCCAACATTCAACAATCTCTGACTTGGTGGTTAGACCATCACCTTATTGTCAAAGGGGCCTCATTTGTTCGTCCTACCTGGACTGTGATCGCAACAGATGCAAGTCTTACAGGTTGGGGAGTTGTCTGTGGTTTTTTGAGGGGCTTGGGAACCTCAGGAGACGAGGTTACCAATCAATATTTTAGAACTCTGTGCTTTTTTCCGAGCTCTTCATGCTTGGCCTCTATTTAAGAGAGAATGTATTATTTATTCAATTCCAGACAGACAATATCACTACAGTGGCATATGTCAATCATCAAGGGGGGACTCACAGTCCTTCAGCAATGAAAGAAGTATCTTGGCGGAATCCAACTCTTGTCAAATTTCTGCGATTCATATCCCAGGAGTAGACAATTGGGAAGCAGATTATCTCAGTCGACAGACTTTACATCCGGGAGAGTGGTCTCTTCACCGGAATGTGTTTTTTCAATTGGTACAGATGTGGGGTTTCCCAGAAATAGAACTGATGGCCTCCCGTCTGAACAGGAAGCTTCCAAGATACCTTTCCAGGTCCAAGGATCCTCAGGCGATGATGGTGGATGCTTTAGCAGTTCCTTGGTCTTACCAACCTGCTTACATTTTTCCGCCTCTGGTTCTTCTTCCAAAGGTGATTTCCAAGATCATAATGGAACAATCTTATGTGTTTCTGAAAGCTCCAGCTTGGCCTCTCAGGTTTTGGTATGTGGATCTTGTCAGGATGTCCAGTTGCCAACCTTGGCCACTTTCTTTAAGGCAAGACCTTCTGTCTCAAGGGCCGTTTTTCCATCAGGATCTCTAAATTTGATGGCATGGAAATTGAACGCTTAATCATAGAGGGGTTTCTGACTCAGTGATTAGCACTATGATACAGGCTCGTAAGTCTGTTTCCAGGAAAATTTATCATCGGGTTTGGAAAACCTATATTTAATGGTGTTCCTCTCATAATTATTCTTGGCATTCTTTCTGAATTCCTTGTGTTTTACAGTTTCTTTAGGATGGTTTGGATAGGGGTTTGTCTGCAAATACTTTGAAAGGACAAATGTCTGCTCTGTCTTATTTCATAGAAAGATTGCTAAACTTCCTGATATTCACTGTTTTGTTGAGGCTTTGATTTGAATTAAACCTGTTATTAAATCTATTTCTCCTTTTGAGCCTATGCATTCAAGTGTTATTTCTTTTAGCTCTCTCTTCTGCTAGAAGAGTTTCTGAATTGCCTGCTCTCTTGTGAGTCTCCTTATTTGATTTTCCATCAAGATAAAGCTGTTTTGCGGACTTCATTTACATTTTTGCCTAAAGTTGTGAATTCTAACAACATCAATAGGGAAACTATTGTTCCTTCCTTGTGTCCTAATCCTAAGAATACTCTTGAAAGTTCTCTACATTCTTTGGATGTGGTAATGGATTTGAAATATGTTGAGGCTACTAAAGATTTCAGAAAAACTTCTAGTCTATTTGTTATTTCTTTGGCTTCTTGGTTGAAACTTTTGATTCACAAAGTTTATTTGGAGGCGGGGCAGTCTCCGCCTCAGAGAATTACAGCTCATTCTACTAGATCAGTTGCCACTTCTTGGGCTTTTAAGAATGAAGCTTCAGTTGATCAAATTTGCAAAGCAGCAACTTGGTCTTCTTTGCATACTTTTACTAAATTTTACCATTTTGATGTGTTTGCTTCTTCAGAAGCAGCCTTTGGTAGAAAGGTTCTTCAGGCAGTTGTCTGTTTGATTCTAATGCCCTTTTGATTTGAGTTATTTCTGAAATTTTTAAGAAAAACTTAATTATTTTTTGGGATTTAATTTCTCAGTGGATTTAGCTGTCTTTATTATATCTCTCCCTCTCTAGTGACTCGTGGACTTCCACATCTTGGGTATTATATCCCATACGTCACTAGCTCATGGACTCTTGCCACTTACATGAAAGAAAACATAATTTATGTAAGAACTTACCTGATAAATTAATTTCTTTCATAGTGGCAATAGTCCATGAGACCCACCCCTTTTTGTGGTTATGATTTTTTTTTTATAAAGCAAATTTTTTCCAGTTATGCTTTTTACTCCTTTTGTACACCTCACTTCTTGGCTATACGCTAAACTGAAGTATGAGTGAGGTGGGAGGTGCATTTATAGGCATTTTGAGGTTTGGGAAACTTTGCCTCCAGGTAGGAATGTATATCCCATACGCCACTAGCTCATGGACTCTTGCCACTATGAAAAAAATGAATTTATCAGGTAAGTTCATACATAAATTAGGTTATCCCCATCCTCTGGTTTTCTTGGGTCTTACTAATTAAAGGGACATGAAACCCACACTTTCTTTCATGATTTAGAAAGAGCAGGCAATTTTAAATAACTTTCTAATTTAATTATATTATCTAATTTGCTTCATTCTCTTGATATACTTTGTTGAAAAGCATATCTAGATAGGCTCAGTAGCTGCTGATTTGTGGCTGCACATAGATGCCTCCTGTGATTGGCTCATCCTGTGCATTGCTATTTCTTCAACAAAGGATATCTAAAGAATTGAGAAAATTAAATAGAAGTAAATTGGAAAGTTGTTTAAAATTGTATTCTTTTCCTGAATCATGAAAGAAAGATTTTGGGTTTCATGTCCCTTTAAGTTGTCTGCATCATCCAATAATACCATATTTTGTGAAATATGTCTACTGTGCCTAGAATCCTTGCTGTAGATTCATATATTGAGTATGTCATTCTATTTTATCCATTATCTTGTGCCAGGACGGTACTCCTCCTTTCCAGTGTCTGGCAATGCAGATTCTTGTAATAGTGCATAGAATTCTAATGAACATGTTTATATGTATATTGTATTTTGTAAGCTTTTCGTTTAAATGAGCTTGAGATATGGGGGTCGATTTATGAAAGTGCGAGCAGACATGATACGATGTAGCGTATCATTGCGAGAATAGTCTATATCATAGAAGATATAGACTGAAAGAATGCACCTTGGTAGCACTTCGGTTCCTAGTATAAATATTGATATAGATATGAAACTTAAACAACCATTGTAAACCAAAGGTTTGAAAAAAGAAAATTAAAACATAACTTTTATTAAATCAACATTGGATTAAAACCGTTCTTGATTGTGTAAGTGTGTGTACTTTAAAAACACATAGCAACTTTACTGAATATAAGAAAGTGGCACTGAATTTCGAATGGATAGATTGCCTCTATTATAGAATATTCAGGAATATCAGAATAGGAATTATTAATCTATCAAATAAATAATTGGCTGGTATTCTGGGGTATTCTACACCGCTGATTATTTCAACAATCTGTCAAGCATACATTCCAGTATATAGTTGAAAAACCGTATTTGAGAAATATATACTAAAGTTAACTCCTTCAGTTAGATTACTGAGTTCCAGATAGATGTAAGTTCTTAATACGGCTTAAACTTTATCTTAGTATATTGTCCCTTAGGTTGCAATAGATTATATTAAGGATATGTATACATAATATAGCTTTATGAATATCAGAAGTGCTTTAGATATCTTTAGTATATATTGTGAAATTAATCAATTTTTGCAACAGGGTTTTTTTATTAAGGATATCTTGGTTAGGAGTCTGGCAAATGTTGGTGCTTTGGTGTATAACCTCCTATGGTCTATACTTAGTGGCAAACAGTATGTCTTACTAAGTATATTATCAACTGTTTTTAGTCACTTTGCAGCCTTGACAAATTTTGCTTGCATAATGTAATACATGAGAGACGGTATTTATAGACAACTTACTTAGAGTAATATATTCTGTGCAGCCTACTCAGGTTTGTATATCAGTAACCTGTCGCTACTAGTTATAGTATCTATATAAGTAGCCAGTTGTAGGTTCTGTCTATAGTGGCATAAGAATGTTCACATAATATTGATCTTAGCTATGTGTTAAAGAGGCTGTCTTTAATTTCTTTTAGAGTTGGCTATTGCAACTTTATACCGTCTGAAATAATTGAAATAGTCTTAAGGTACTGTTATTGCTAGTACCCAGCTTTTCTGCAGTTGTGCTAACAACAGGTGATTGTTGTAGTATAATTTTGAGCTGCCTGTATGTGTGGCTAACAGTTAAAGTATTGGTCCGTAATTGGCTTTTCAACGTTGTCACTAGCTGACCGCTATTGTTATAAGGTATTATTATATAGCTTTTTAAAGTCTATGTCAGTGCGATTGATTTCGCAAATTGACCGTTAAAGCTGTTATTTCTATTACCCTATGAATAGCTTCTGACAATTGCCACTAGCGGTTTTCAAATTACCCCCAAATTATTGATACTAATTTTGCCCAGATGCCACTATATCAAAACGTTTACTTGTTAAAGTTGGCTATGCCATTAAAAAGAAAAACAACAGGGTATTGTCAGATACCCATCCCTAACATGTTTCGCCGATAGCGTTTCGGCTTTTTCAAAGGTGACGCGGGCCGGCGTCTCAGGGTATTTAAATGCGTGTGCGCAAACCCATTGGCTACATTTCAACCAATAGAAATCCTCTGAAATGTTTGAGGAGGCGTTTTTTTCGGCATGATTGACGTCTAGGATGTTCAGAGCTCAATCCCGTATTTGACAGATGAAGTGCACTTACATACGGGACATGCATTTGGAAACATTGGGATTGTATACAGTATGTTTTAATAAAATTAAATACTGGCGTGGTGTACAATAACAGGATTTAAAGTGCGATCATATGGGGCTATTAATTATCGTATCTACATTTGGCTCTCACCTGCTCTATTGCAGGGTGTGTTCGTTCGCCTTAGTTTATTGTAAGTTTATTGCCTGAATGTGAAGCTTTTTGCAGTCTTTGCTTTACTTTCTACCCTGAGTCTTGTTCATTTAAATAAATGGTTGTATTTACGTTTATAATGTCATAGTGTGTCAAAGTTGAAAAAGGGGGAAATGTGTGCAAGTGCAAGTGCATAGGGAATTAGAATACCTTATACTTGATGTTGTTAGGGGATACAATTAAGTGAATGATGTTATTTAGGGTTTTAGCTTGTCACAATTGAAAAAGTAGTAGGTGAGAGTGCAGGTGCATAAAAAAATAGAAAAATGGAATAATAGAATACCCCATGCCTAATGTATTTGAAGAATGAGGATGTGAAGGTGAAATGCACTGATGTGCTGGGAATAAGGGGAGGGGGGGAAAAAAGGTGATTGTGTAGTGGTGTTGTGTACATCGTGCTGCGTGTGATTTTGAAAGGGGCTGATTATGCGCTGTGAGTGATGCTAGTGATGTATAAACGCTATATACTGGAGGGGGAAAAATACAGTGGGAAATAGTGAGAGGTGGTGAATGTGAACTATATAATTAAGGTGTCTCTCTTTGAATTTCCCTCCCAGGGGTACTAGTGTGAGAGAAAATAAAAGGGCTGAATTGCCCTAAACATTATTTTAATAGTTTGGATACTTATTTATTTTAATTTTAATTTAGGTATTGAGTGTATAGCCTTGCATGATATTTATTTATGGTTCAGGGATCTATATTGAGCAACTGAGTCTTAAATCTTACCCTGAATTACATTTGGTACTGTAGAGAGTGTTTACAGCACTATTTTCTTATAATTGGATATATTACAGATATTAGGTTTGCTCATATAAACATCGAGTAATTGTTCTGTTCATTCATGCCTTTGGGGTATACGCTGTCCATTAGGTATATCCATTTTGCTTCAGCCTTGAGTAACGCTGTCTCAAGGTCGCCTCCTCTTAGTCCCAGGGATATCTTCTGGATTCCAAAGCATTTTAATTCAGATGTCTTGGATTGATGGTGTTTAAAGAAATGTGAAGCTACTGATGTAACTTTTTTGTCTTTAGATAGATCTTTCGGGGCATTACGAATATTTCGCAAATGTTCCATCAGTCGGGTGTGTATGGTTCTTGTCGTCATACCTATATACACTTTGGGACATTTGCACTGGAGGACATAGATTACTCCACTAGAGTTGCAGTTAATGTAACTCTTAATTTGATGATCTTTCCCAAATCTATCGGTGATAGATTTCTTTTTGATCATGTTGTAACATGAGGAGCAGTTTCCACATAAGAATGAACCTTTTTCAGGAGCTCTAGTAGAATTGGATTTTGGTACAAAATGACTGGGGCTCAGCATTTCCTTTAGGTTTCTACTTCTGCGATAACTGAGTTGAACCCTTTCTCCTATTAGGTCTTTTAGAAGGGGGTCCGCTTGAAGTATATGCCAGTTGTTATTGATAATATTCACAATTTGCTGTGTTTGCTGGTTGTACGTTAATACCAGTCTGGTTTTGTTGTCACATTTTTTGTTTTTTGTTTTTAATAGTTCAGATCTAGCGGTTTTTAATGCTCTGGTTTTAGCCTTGTGAATAGATCTCTTGCTATAGCCCCTCAGAAGTAGGCGTTTTTCCAATTCTGCAGCTCTTTTCTTAAAGGTGATATCTTGTGAGCAGTTTCTCCTTAGTCTCAAGAATTCACCGACTGGTAGAGATTTTGTGGTATTTGGAGCATGAGCGCTGGTGGCAAATAAAACATTGTTGGTGGCTGTTTCTTTTCGATACAAATCAGTGCTCAGAGAGCCATCTTCTTCCTTACAGATTAATAAGTCCAGAAAGGAGATATTTGTCTGACTTTTATGATGGGTTAATCTGATGTTCAGATTATTTTGATTTAATTTCAGTAGAAAGAGATCAAGATCTTCTTCCGTACCCTCCCAAAAGAACAGGATGTCGTCTATGTATCGAATCCAGATCGGGATTTTGTCTGAATACTCATCATTTGTGTCACAGAATACCTTGGTTTGCTCCCACCACCCTAAAAATAGATTAGCGTAGGTGGGAGCACAGGCAGTGCCCATGGCGGTGCCTTGAGTTTGGAGGTAAAATTTGTTGTTGAACAGAAAATAGTTTTTGGTTAGCACAAATTTGAGCAAATTGAGTGTGAATTGGTTGTGGTCTGGATTTTCATCGGATGACATGTTAAGAAAGTATTCGATGGCATGTAATCCAAGTTTGTGATCAATACTGGTATACAATGATTCCACGTCACAGGAGACTAGCCAGGTGTCTTTGGAGATGTTAATATCCTGTATTATTTGTACCACTTCCATGGTGTCTTTCACATATGATGATAATTGTGTTAAAAATGGTCTTAATCTAAAATCAACGTATTGACTCGCCTTTTCTGTTAGGTTCTCATTCCCAGACACAATGGGTCTGCCGGGTGGTTTGTGGCTGTTTTTGTGGACTTTAGGAATTAGATAAAACGTTGCCACTTTTGGATGCGTTATAGTTAGAAACTTTTTTTCTTTAGTGTTGATTATGCCATTTTTGGAGGCTGAGTCTATCAGTTTGTTGTATTGCACATGAAAGTCTCCTGTAGGGTTGCTCCATAGTTCTTTATAACAGGTTTTGTTCTTTAATTGCAATTTAGCCTCATCCAAATACATTTCGATGGGCCATATCACGATGTTGCCGCCCTTATCGGCATTACGGATTATAACGTCATTCCAGGATTCCATTTCAGTGAGAGTTTCTCTTTCTCTTTTAGATAGATTTTGTTGTTTAGAGGTAATATCTAATTTGTTGATACTTTGACATACAATTTGATTGAAGACTTCAATGTTAGGACATGTGTTATTGGGAGGAACGTATTTTGATTTTGTTTTGAGCGTCTTTCGCCAATTTAATTTTTCATTTTTTGTATTACCTCTAAACAACAAAATCTAAACAACATCGTGATATGGCCCATAGAAATGTATTTGGATGAGGCTAAATTGCAATTAAAGAACAAAACCTGTTATAAAGAACTATGGAGCAACCCTACAGGAGACTTTCATGTGCAATACAACAAACTGATAGACTCAGCCTCCAAAAATGGCATAATCAACACTAAAGAAAAAAAGTTTCTAACTATAACGCATCCAAAAGTGGCAACGTTTTATCTAATTCCTAAAGTCCACAAAAACAGCCACAAACCACCCGGCAGACCCATTGTGTCTGGGAATGAGAACCTAACAGAAAAGGCGAGTCAATACGTTGATTTTAGATTAAGACCATTTTTAACACAATTATCATCATATGTGAAAGACACCATGGAAGTGTTACAAATAATACAGGATATTAACATCTCCAAAGACACCTGGCTAGTCTCCTGTGACGTGGAATCATTGTATACCAGTATTGATCACAAACTTGGATTACATGCCATCGAATACTTTCTTAACATGTCATCCGATGAAAATCCAGACCACAACCAATTCACACTCAATTTGCTCAAATTTGTGCTAACCAAAAACTATTTTCTGTTCAACAACAAATTTTACCTCCAAACTCAAGGCACCGCCATGGGCACTGCCTGTGCTCCCACCTACGCTAATCTATTTTTAGGGTGGTGGGAGCAAACCAAGGTATTCTGTGACACAAATGATGAGTATTCAGACAAAATCCCGATCTGGATTCGATACATAGACGACATCCTGTTCTTTTGGGAGGGTACGGAAGAAGATCTCGATCTCTTTCTACTGAAATTAAATCAAAATAATCTGAACATCAGATTAACCCATCATAAAAGTCAGACAAATATCTCCTTTCTGGACTTATTAATCTGTAAGGAAGAAGATGGCTCTCTGAGCACTGATTTGTATCGAAAAGAAACAGCCACCAACAATGTTTTATTTGCCACCAGCGCTCATGCTCCAAATACCACAAAATCTCTACCAGTCGGTGAATTCTTGAGACTAAGGAGAAACTGCTCACAAGATATCACCTTTAAGAAAAGAGCTGCAGAATTGGAAAAACGCCTACTTCTGAGGGGCTATAGCAAGAGATCTATTCACAAGGCTAAAACCAGAGCATTAAAAACCGCTAGATCTGAACTATTAAAAACAAAAAACAAAAAATGTGACAACAAAACCAGACTGGTATTAACGTACAACCAGCAAACACAGCAAATTGTGAATATTATCAATAACAACTGGCATATACTTCAAGCGGACCCCCTTCTAAAAGACCTAATAGGAGAAAGGGTTCAACTCAGTTATCGCAGAAGTAGAAACCTAAAGGAAATGCTGAGCCCCAGTCATTTTGTACCAAAATCCAATTCTACTAGAGCTCCTGAAAAAGGTTCATTCTTATGTGGAAACTGCTCCTCATGTTACAACATGATCAAAAAGAAATCTATCACCGATAGATTTGGGAAAGATCATCAAATTAAGAGTTACATTAACTGCAACTCTAGTGGAGTAATCTATGTCCTCCAGTGCAAATGTCCCAAAGTGTATATAGGTATGACGACAAGAACCATACACACCCGACTGATGGAACATTTGCGAAATATTCGTAATGCCCCGAAAGATCTATCTAAAGACAAAAAAGTTACATCAGTAGCTTCACATTTCTTTAAACACCATCAATCCAAGACATCTGAATTAAAATGCTTTGGAATCCAGAAGATATCCCTGGGACTAAGAGGAGGCGACCTTGAGACAGCGTTACTCAAGGCTGAAGCAAAATGGATATACCTAATGGACAGCGTATACCCCAAAGGCATGAATGAACAGAACAATTACTCGATGTTTATATGAGCAAACCTAATATCTGTAATATATCCAATTATAAGAAAATAGTGCTGTAAACACTCTCTACAGTACCAAATGTAATTCAGGGTAAGATTTAAGACTCAGTTGCTCAATATAGATCCCTGAACCATAAATAAATATCATGCAAGGCTATACACTCAATACCTAAATTAAAATTAAAATAAATAAGTATCCAAACTATTAAAATAATGTTTAGGGCAATTCAGCCCTTTTATTTTCTCTCACACTAGTACCCCTGGGAGGGAAATTCAAAGAGAGACACCTTAATTATATAGTTCACATTCACCACCTCTCACTATTTCCCACTGTATTTTTCCCCCTCCAGTATATAGCGTTTATACATCACTAGCATCACTCACAGCGCATAATCAGCCCCTTTCAAAATCACACGCAGCACGATGTACACAACACCACTACACAATCACCTTTTTTCCCCCCCTCCCCTTATTCCCAGCACATCAGTGCATTTCACCTTCACATCCTCATTCTTCAAATACATTAGGCATGGGGTATTCTATTATTCCATTTTTCTATTTTTTTATGCACCTGCACTCTCACCTACTACTTTTTCAATTGTGACAAGCTAAAACCCTAAATAACATCATTCACTTAATTGTATCCCCTAACAACATCAAGTATAAGGTATTCTAATTCCCTATGCACTTGCACTTGCACACATTTCCCCCTTTTTCAACTTTGACACACTATGACATTATAAACGTAAATACAACCATTTATTTAAATGAACAAGACTCAGGGTAGAAAGTAAAGCAAAGACTGCAAAAAGCTTCACATTCAGGCAATAAACTTACAATAAACTAAGGCGAACGAACACACCCTGCAATAGAGCAGGTGAGAGCCAAATGTAGATACGATAATTAATAGCCCCATATGATCGCACTTTAAATCCTGTTATTGTACACCACGCCAGTATTTAATTTTATTAAAACATACTGTATACAATCCCAATGTTTCCAAATGCATGTCCCGTATGTAAGTGCACTTCATCTGTCAAATACGGGATTGAGCTCTGAACATCCTAGACGTCAATCATGCCGAAAAAAACGCCTCCTCAAACATTTCAGAGGATTTCTATTGGTTGAAATGTAGCCAATGGGTTTGCGCACACGCATTTAAATACCCTGAGACGCCGGCCCGCGTCACCTTTGAAAAAGCCGAAACGCTATCGGCGAAACATGTTAGGGATGGGTATCTGACAATACCCTGTTGTTTTTCTTTTTAATGGCATAGCCAACTTTAACAAGTAAACGTTTTGATATAGTGGCATCTGGGCAAAATTAGTATCAATAATTTGGGGGTAATTTGAAAACCGCTAGTGGCAATTGTCAGAAGCTATTCATAGGGTAATAGAAATAACAGCTTTAACGGTCAATTTGCGAAATCAATCGCACTGACATAGACTTTAAAAAGCTATATAATAATACCTTATAACAATAGCGGTCAGCTAGTGACAACGTTGAAAAGCCAATTACGGACCAATACTTTAACTGTTAGCCACACATACAGGCAGCTCAAAATTATACTACAACAATCACCTGTTGTTAGCACAACTGCAGAAAAGCTGGGTACTAGCAATAACAGTACCTTAAGACTATTTCAATTATTTCAGACGGTATAAAGTTGCAATAGCCAACTCTAAAAGAAATTAAAGACAGCCTCTTTAACACATAGCTAAGATCAATATTATGTGAACATTCTTATGCCACTATAGACAGAACCTACAACTGGCTACTTATATAGATACTATAACTAGTAGCGACAGGTTACTGATATACAAACCTGAGTAGGCTGCACAGAATATATTACTCTAAGTAAGTTGTCTATAAATACCGTCTCTCATGTATTACATTATGCAAGCAAAATTTGTCAAGGCTGCAAAGTGACTAAAAACAGTTGATAATATACTTAGTAAGACATACTGTTTGCCACTAAGTATAGACCATAGGAGGTTATACACCAAAGCACCAACATTTGCCAGACTCCTAACCTAGATATCCTTAATAAAAAAACCCTGTTGCAAAAATTGATTAATTTCACAATATATACTAAAGATATCTAAAGCACTTCTGATATTCATAAAGCTATATTATGTATACATATCCTTAATATAATCTATTGCAACCTAAGGGACAATATACTAAGATAAAGTTTAAGCCGTATTAAGAACTTACATCTATCTGGAACTCAGTAATCTAACTGAAGGAGTTAACTTTAGTATATATTTCTCAAATACGGTTTTTCAACTATATACTGGAATGTATGCTTGACAGATTGTTGAAATAATCAGCGGTGTAGAATACCCCAGAATACCAGCCAATTATTTATTTGATAGATTAATAATTCCTATTCTGATATTCCTGAATATTCTATAATAGAGGCAATCTATCCATTCGAAATTCAGTGCCACTTTCTTATATTCAGTAAAGTTGCTATGTGTTTTTAAAGTACACACACTTACACAATCAAGAACGGTTTTAATCCAATGTTGATTTAATAAAAGTTATGTTTTAATTTTCTTTTTTCAAACCTTTGGTTTACAATGGTTGTTTAAGTTTCATATCTATATCAATATTTATACTAGGAACCGAAGTGCTACCAAGGTGCATTCTTTCAGTCTATATCTTCTATGATATAGACTATTCTCGCAATCGTTGTCATTTCATGCACAAGCACTCAAGCTCACCAGGCATATATGTATATACCCTATATTAAAAATACAGAAATTTGATAATCATATGCACGATATCCAGACATAGTCATAGATAAGGATACGTTGTTTGCAAACAACTTAAATATATTCTCTGTATTTATTAAAAGAAGACACAGAGCGTTCCAACCTTACCAGTGTAGTGCTCTTGCTATTTCTTGTTAAACTGATGTAGCGTATCATGTCCGCCACACATCGATAAATGCTGACAGCATACGCTGTCGGCATTTATCATTGCACAAGCAGCTCTTGTGAACTGCTTGTGCAATTCCGCCCCCTGCAGATTCGCGGCCAATCGGCCGCTAGCAGGGGGTGTCAATCAGCCAGATTACATAGGATCGGGCGGATTGATGTCCGCAGCCTCAGAGCAGGCGGACCAGTTATGGAGCAGTGGTCTGTAGACCACTGCTTCATAACTGCTGTTTCCGGCGAGCCTGAAGGCTTGCGTGGAAACGGAGGCATCAAGCTACATTCGGAGCTTGATAATTCGGCCCATGGTACTTATATAGCTGGACAAGAACGTCAATATAGATCTTCTGGGGCATACCCAACACATGGGTGCATAGGTACACTTTGTGCTACATCCCTTATAACAATTTCTTATTCCTCTTAAAAAAATGAGAGGTTCTTAGCGGTGTTAAGTACCAGCGGAAATTGGTTTTGAAGCGGTTTTCTTTTAATTCTACCCTAAGTAGACCTCTACACGATGAATAGAATAAGTAATTCCATTTATGTATATTTGTTGATTTTCCTGTATCTGTTTCCCATTTAATGATAATGGGGGATTTGGTGTCGCATGAAGCAGATTGTAGGGCTATCGTATAACAGTGATATTGTGTTTTTTTTGTCTAGTAGTGAATGAATGCTAGGTTGAGAGGAGATTCTTAGCGGCAGACGTGAGTTGTAAATAAAGGTACAATATGAGGGGCTCAGGTGTCAGAATATGTTGTATCTGAATAAAGGTTAGAGGCTTGTTGTTTAAGAGAATTTCTGCTACCCAGTAAAGACCCTTTAAAAGCATTTTAACTGTTCCTTTATTAATGGATTGCAAAAATAATTTAAACGCCTGTTTAGTATCTGAATCATAACAGGAAAGAAAGGTCACAATTTAAATGTGCATGAGAACATTTCATTTTGAAATAGAAGCATTTTTGCAATATACTTTCATTCACAAAAATGCTTCTAGTAAAGGTGATTACTGTTTTTAAGCTGCATGTGTGTGTGTTGTGTATGTGAAGGCTTAAGTTGTGGTAAATAAGCCACTGCTGACTCTCTCTACGAAGGTGTAGTGTTTGAATACTGGTGCACAGGCTCTCACTGCATATGTGTGTATGCCGCTGAAAAACAGTAATATATTTTACTAGAAGTATTTTTGCTAATTGAAGTATATTGCCAAAATACATCTATTGAAAATTAAAATGCACCTGTGCACATTTCAATTTTGACCTTTTTATTGTGGTGAATTAGAACTAGCTGTAAATGTGTGTTCACTGCTCTAAGCAATCACCTAGCAGGTTTAGGCAATTTGCAGAAATTCAAAAAATGCAAAGCTTACACTATTTTGCTTTTAAGCCTCTCTAGGATGTTTAGTGCAATCAACATTGTGTAATGCATTTAATCCCTTCAGTACCGGGAATTTTAGAGAAATACTTGCCCTAAGTATCAGATGTTTTAGCATGTTTGCTATCATTACATATAAACAGAAATAGAGCCTTGTTTATTTTTGTTTTGTTTTTCAAAACTATATATATTTTTAGTAGGCAACCCAAGGTATTGATCTAGGCCCATGTATAATTCATGCCACCATTTTGTCGCCAAATGCAATAATATTAAATGGTAACTTTTTACAAACCTTGTGTTTTTCACTGAAGTTATTTACATACCTTCTTTGCAGTAGGGAACACTCCCCTTCCTCCCCCCCCCCCCCTCTGGCGATGGGCCGCTCACCCACTTCCCTCCCATACCACACACGGCACCAGATGCAGGCAGTGATACTATCAGCAATTAGTGCTCCCTTATCATATGAAGGCAGATGCCTTCTGCCCCAAGCTGCAGTTTTGACTGTCTAAGCTGACAGCTGGGACCACAAAATGCGCTAGAGTGTTGGATCTGGGTACTACGTCAACAGGGTACGCTGGGCAAAGTACTGTGTGACGTAGTACCTAAGTCCATATTGCACAAGGGGTTAAAATCTCCCTACACTCGGGCGTGGCTTGACCGCGGACATGCTGAGCCGCAAAATGTGGAAGCTCTGACAACTCATTGCATAATCTGATGTTTATTTTGCTCATACTATGACATCCTAGCTCAACACTTTGAAATATTATTAAGACGTAAGCATAGTATGGGGCGATATTATTTTTAGCTCCAAGCAGAAACTTCTAAGCGGACTGTTTATGATCAAAGGCTGTGGACCTATAACTCCAACTCAACACCCCCCGCCCCCTGGTTAGCTGAGTGACCGGGTAAAGCTACTGTACTACGCTACACTGACTAAGCTGCTTAAAGGGACAGTCAACCATAGAATTGTTATTGTTTTAAAAGATAGATAATCCCTTTATTACTCATTCCCCAGTTTTGCATAACCAACACAGTTATATTAATGTACTTTTTACCTCTGTGATTACCTTGTATCTAGGAACCTTCTTCCAGCCCCCTGATCACATGACTGTGACTGTTTATTATCTATTGTCTTGCAGTTAGCATTGTGTTGGGCTAAATCTTAAATAGCCCCCTGTGCCTGAACACAGTGTTATCTATATGGCCCATGTGTACTTTCTGTCTCTTTGTGTTGAAAAGAGATTTAAAAAGCCTGTGATAAGAGGCAGCCCTCAAAGGCTTAGAAATTAGCATATGAGCCTACCTATGTTTAGTTTAAACTAAGAATACCAAGAGAAAAAAGCAAATTTGATGATAAAAGTAAATTGGAAAGTCAATTAAAATTAAAAGTCCTATCTGAATAATGAAAGTTTAATTTATACTTGACTGTCCCTTTAATACTAGAAAAGAGTGAAGTGCTGACCTTCAGATGCTTAGAGTCCAGGCAGATACCCAAGATGGAATCCTCTATTATAGCCATGCTGCAGGCACTAACGCACAAGATGGAGTCTCAATTTAACTCCCTTACCAGGCTCCTTCAGGGAGACCGGAACGATATTGAAGGAGAATTGAGCCAACCCCCAGTATTCCCTATGCGATCACATAGCATTGAAAGAGAAGGGTGTGATATATATACCCTTAATAACACATCTATGAATGCTAATTTGGAGAAGCAAGAACAGTGGGAAGGTCCGTCTACACAGCTGATCAGAGTTATAACGCTTGCTGGCCCGATGATCCCTGAAGATGGATGTTACTCCCTGTTGGGTCCCAGGCAGTTGAAACTTGAGCCCCTGGTGATGCGGCCGATCGCTGGAGGATCTCGGTGCGCTAATGTGATGAAGGTTGCAGAGGATCCACGGACAGTTAAGCTATACCCCATTCCCAGGGTTTACATGGCTATGCAGGCCTGCGGCAACGGCGTGGGGGTTGCTAATTCTCTGTTAGATCTTGGGAAAACAAGACCCCTATCGGAAATATTACATACCCTTGCCTCAATATCTACATGTCACTCTCCAACTTCAGTTATTCATGAGAGGGGAAGTCTGGTACCCACAAGCTGAATACACCTTGGTGCTCCTAGCCTGCGGCATAGGATGATAAAACAGTCTATCTCCTGAACTTAATTGGGAGACTTTACAAGTAGAGGACAGCCACCATGTACAAATGTAATATATGCATAGTTTTTTTATTAACATAAGACTGTCGATTCCTGTACATTTATGAGGTCTCTAATTTCACTAAGTTATTCTATTAGTTGTAACTAACCATATTGGATTGGCTACTCTCCTAGTTTTTAGCATACATGCTATTATCTCCCCATAAAAATGTTATTTATACTATATTGCAGAGTGGTTCATTTTTGCTGGGCGACATTTGCTCAGGCAGTGTTTACTTATTGTACTATTTACAGTGTTCCTATCTTCATTTATTTCTATATTCACCCTGTTTGGTGAATTATTCAGCGGTATTAACCCGGTACTTATTGATTGCTATTGAAACAAGTTGTTATACGTAAGACAGTCATATTTGAGTCCTTTAATATTCTCAGGCACAAGTTAAAAATATTGCTAGAAGGTGAACCATGAATAACAATAGGATATACCGCTACTTTAAATATTATATATTTAGGTTGAGTAACTACAGATCTCTGACTTATGACTCATATTGCATAATTACGTGCTAGATGCAACTTGTTATCTATTCCCAATTCAACATACAAATGTCGTCCCTTATATTTCATAAGACTAATAAGGTATCACTCTATAAGGCAAGTTTAGTCTCCTGGGAGTAAGAATCAGCTCAATAATTATAAAAATGAGGTACCGTAATGTTTTTCAAGTGCCCTATAGCCAGTGCCTTTGGAGAAAATATATCATATTATTTTATGTGTATTGCATGGGTCGTGACTATATAATCAAACATATAAGGATATTTGTGATAAATATTTCTCACCTTATCTCATTATACTCATATAGAGCTCATATACGACTCAACTTTTAACAATTCCTACATGTATGTCATAACATGTGTTCATGACATAAGGCATGTTGAATTTGTTCTGTTGCATTACCTCAATAAAAATCTTTGATTTAAAAAAAAAAAAAAAAAAGTCTCCCTACACTCAATGGTGAATTTACCATTTGACCATATACAACTCACTCAACTTTTGACACTGTGCAGAGAGACTTTACAATTTACTTACTGACCAACAATGAAACATTACTCTCACAATCCAAACTCAGATAAGGGATTCAACTGTTTTTAAAAATTATTTACATACCGACAAATCCAAAATTTTATATCAAGACATAAGGAAAAAGAAACATGGTTAGGCCACTAACTAACTTCTAATCACTTTGTGTGCAGACCCCTCCCCTTAGACATACCTTATCCACCGTATATAAAATACTAACACAAAACCCACCAGGCTCTATTCCGCCATACTTAGAGAGCTGGGAGACAGACCTTGGGGTTATAATCCTCCCTCAAACGAGTATATCTATCATCCAAAATACTATAAAGTCCTCAATATCATCAACAATGTTAGAGATTAACCTTATACTGCTACACAGATGGTACCTTACACCTAATAAATTACACCGCCTTTACCGCACCAAAAACAAATCAATGCTGGCGCTGCGACCACGTTAATAGCAATATGACCAATATGTGGTGGTGGTGTAACTCCATACAAAACCTATGGATATCAGTAATTACAGAAATCAAATCAATTCTCAAAATGCAATTCCCACTAGACCTATTAATATGGTTACTGAACAAAACTCTTAAAATCAAACGCAAACCTTATCTTAAATTCTTTCATATAATGAATAACTGGGTGAAATACCTAATAGGCAAAAATTGGAGACATTAAGAAACTCCATCATTAACTATGTGGGCTAAAAAAGTCACAGAACTTATAGAATTAGAGGAATACCGCTACCTGAAAAATAATAAAATGGACATGTATGCAGAATTTCATGCCTATGGGATAATTACCGGTATATTAAAGATACTAAGTCAGACCATAAATAAACCTTTTTAGCAATACTTAGGTCACATATTACGTACCAAGTATGCCGTGGGAACAGTATACTTAACACTTACTGTGGAGTGTGGAGGAGTCAAGTTTTGTTATTTCATTCTTATTTATTTTTCTTAAGTTTTCTTTATATATATATATATATATATATATATATATATATATATATATATATATATATATATATATATATATATATATATATATATAAAAAAAATATTTCCTTTTTTCCTGTTGGTTATAATGAAAAATGTTGCAAGACAATTCCTATGTCATGACCCCCAGAGAAACCAGCCATGAAATACCACCATCTTCCACTTATAGACTGTTACCTCAAAAAAGAAGAGTTAACACTAGCTGGGGTTAATCATTATATTATTGCTACCATTTCATTTGAGAAAATCAACCAACATCTGTAAATTATAAACCGCGTAGCTGTGACTCCAAAAGTTGTTACAAAAGTTTTATTAATAAAGTTGGTTAAAAAAAATAAAATCTACTTCTCCTTATGGAGTGCACTTTAGCCACATAATTTTGTTTAGCTTCCTTTATAAAGGCCAACACATAGAGGGCAGACTTGAATCCCCTCATTTCCCGCCTTACTGCAGGAGCAGAAGAGCCACAGGCACTCCAATTGTCAGATGCTCACCTCTTGCGCTTGTGGGTGCAGCTCCAGCTTTTAACTTGACATCTCTGGAGTTTCTTGTGCTGTGCTCATACTTCTTGTGTACAGTCAGAAAATCTATGCTGACCTCTTCTACCACCAACTTCCCCCTCAGTCCCAACACTAAGCCAGTTACCTCTTTCTGTGCTGCTATGCTCCTTCATGCAGTGATGGTGCTGCCAAAGTGCTCCTAGGGAAAATGTAATACTTGAGCGGGAGCCATGAGAACTGTATGCTCCTTTTTACATTTTTTACTTCCACATATTAATACTGAGAAATTAAATCACTGATATATGATACTGCTGAGACACCAAACCCTTTTTTCCCCTTCACGTTTAAGTTACTTGAAATGTCCAAGACTGTTTAAATTCTTCAAAGTAGACATTATAGATTTAGTCATATTGATGGCAAAAGATTTATCAATTCAAGGTCCTATGCACTAGTTATGCTACTCTCTTAATGAAGACTAAATTGTTGATTATACCTTGATCTTAAACTGCTATATACTTTTAACTATTTTGAGTTTTACAGGTTTTGCATGAACCAGCTTGTCAGTTTGTTACTTTATGAGTAAATGTATAACTGTCCCTAACTGACCTCAGCAGAAGAGATTAGATTGGAAATTTACAACTTGACAACTAGATTAGAGTTCCATCATGTGTTCCAATTGGCATTTTATATGTTTGTAACACTCAGATTAAACATTGGATTAACCAAGTTAATTATAGTATTAGATTAATGTTATTACTGACTAATCATCAGAACTACAATATTTCATCCAAATTGCTTATTTTTTTATTTCTTTTTATATATATAGCCAGTATTCTGCAACTGCAAGGGGTAGAAGTGTCCATTCTACAATTGAGCAATAATTATGGACTCTGTGTTCAATTTCAATTTGGTAATACGTTCCCAGACCAAGTCAACAAAGACCAAAAAGAGGTAAGATAAAGACAAAAGTATAGCCTGACTTAGCAGTGCAGAAAGGACAAAAGTTATATTGTAAATTTGCAGGCAAGTAGTACTGCAGAGTAATAGAAAAAAGTGAGCAGGTTCAGGGAAACAAGCACCGAGGACCTGTGTGTTAAGGTTGGAAGACTAATCCTAGGCAGTTGGAGGTCAAGCTATAGAGAACATCACTGGGGAGCTATGGGTCATCATAGAAATACCAATACTAGGGAGATTTGTGTCATGGGTGGAAGACTTGACCTGATGTGCTTTGGGCTAAGTTAGAGAGACCAGTACGGGAAGCATTGGGTAAAAGTTAAGTGACCAGGGCTGTTAAGCCATGGGTCAGAATATGGAGATCAGTTTTGGAACGCCATGAATCAAAGTAGAGAGATTGGAGATTAGGGGAACCTATAGGCGGAAAACCATGAGAGGAGATAAGGAGAGCTGTAGTTGACAAACAGAACATAGCTGATGACCTTGGGTTTAGCATTAAGAGAGTGCAGGAAGAGGCCCGGTAAAGAGAGAACCAAACTAGGGAAGCTACAGTACATAGAAGCACATGGACAGAAGTTCCATGTACATCAATGGTGCTGGAGAAATCTGTTGCGAAAGCCGATTCATGTCACTACATAAAACCAAGCCATTTTATTTTTGTCATATTTTAGTGGCAGTTCTTCTACAACAACTTTGAGGTAGAACCTGGCCAGACATACCATGTCAGAGTTCAGCACCTGCCCATGCATAAATATGAAGCTGAGAACAGGAAAGAATTGAATATCAGTGTCCCAGGTATGTTATCTGCTGTCGCAGGTTTCTATATAGTAAACTCTATATGGACTATACATTATAATAGTCATCATATGCAAATACGGTCTGGTAAATAGTTTATCAGTTATCTCATTTTGAACTGTGTCAATTTTATCTTCAGGGTGTAGTGACCGTGTGATGAGTTCAACTGATTCTTGCTGTGACACAGGTACTAAAATCCTTCTTGATTTTAATAGCTGGATATGCTGTGTATATGCTAAAATTGATGAGTGTGTTCCTTATAATTATTTACAATATATAAATAATTGTTAATACTGATTAAAGGTTGTGCCTTCATGTGAGCACAAATTACTTGTCCAATAACATATTAAACAAAATTAAATATTTTTATTGTTAGATATAATCAAGTCCCTAATTATGATTATTAGTATTGAATTTTGTAATTGTGTCTGCCATACCCTCATTTTCCCTTTTAAAGAAACATTCTTAAAAAAAAAAAAATGCTGTAATTTTTTATGGAGTCTTATTTTATTGTAATACTAGTTTCCCTTGCAAACTCTGTTTAGTTATGTGTTTATTTGCGTGGGCTAAAATTCTGATCGAACTAAGCAGGACATAACTGGTGAGCCAATTAGGGGCAACATACACATGTATCTGCCAATCAGCAGCCATGTCCTGCTCAGGAGGTGGAATATGTTGTGACTCCTGAGCTGGACCTTTAGTTAGGGGTTTATCCTCTTTGCTGGAATTAAACGCATCTAAATCTTAGCTTCTAAAACATTTTTCACCTGGGACTTCTTTTTTAATTGGAAAATGTTTTTGTGACCCCCCCTATTATTACAATATAGTCCAAAACAAACCCATTGTCAGTTCGGTATACAATTTTCTGTTTCTCTTAAGTGTATCCAGTCCACGGATCATCCATTACTTGTGGGATATTCTCCTTCCCAACAGGAAGTTGCAAGAGGATCACCCACAGCAGAGCTGCTATATAGCTCCTCCCCTAACTGCCATATCCAGTCATTCTCTTGCAACTCTCAACATAGATGGATGTCGTAAGAGGAGTGTGGTGTTTTATACTTAGTTTATTGCTTCAATCAAAAGTTTGTTATTTTTAAATGGTACCGGAGTGTACTGTTTATCTCAGGCAGTATTTAGAAGAAGAATCTGCCTGCGTTTTCTATGATCTTAGCAGAAGTAACTAAGATCCATGGCTGTTCTCACATATTCTGAGGAGTGAGGTAACTTCAGAGAGGGAATGGCGTGCAGGTTTTCCTGCAATAAGGTATGTGCAGTTAATATTTTTCTAGGGATGGAATTTGCTAGAAAATGCTGCTGATACCGAATTAATGTAAGTAAAGCCTTAAATGCAGTGATAGCGACTGGTATCAGGCTTATTAATAGAGAGACATACTCTGATAAAAATGTAATATAAAACGTTTGCTGGCATGTTTAATCGTTTTTATATATGTTTGGTGATAAAACTTATTGGGGCCTAGTTTTTTTCCACATGGCTGGCTTGAATTTTGCCTAGAGTTTCCTGAGGCTTCCACTGTTGTAAATATGAGTGGGAGGGGCCTATTTTAGCGCTTTTTTTGCAGAGCAAAAATTACAGACAGACATCCAGCTTCTTCCTGCATGATCCAGGACATCTCTGGAGGGCTCAAAAGGCTTCAAAGTCGTATTTGAGGGAGGTAAAAAGCCACAGTAGAGCTGTGGCAGTTGTTGTGACTGTTTAAAAAACGTTTTTGTCATTTATTATTCCGTTTTTGGTATTAAGGGGTTAATCATCCATTTGCAAGTGGGTGCAATGCTCTGCTGACTTGTTACATACACTGTAAAAAATTTCGTTAGTGTAACTGCCTTTTTTTTCACTGTTATTTCAAATTTTGACAAAATTTGTGTTTCTTAAAGGCACAGTAACGCTTTTTATATTGCTTGTAAACTTCTTTAAAGTGTTTTCCAAGCTTGCTAGTCTCATTGCTAGTCTGTTTAAACATGTCTGACACAGAGGAAACTACTTGTTCATTATGTTTGAAAGCCATGGTGGAGCTCCATAGGAGAATGTGTACTAAATGTATTGATTTCACCTTAAACATTAAAGATCAGTCTTTAAATATAAAAGAAATATCACCAGAGGATTCTGACGAGGGGGAAGTTATGCCGACTAACTCTCCCCACGTGTCAGACCCTTCACCTCCCGCTCAGGGGATGCACGCTAATATGGCGCCAATTACATCGGGGACGCCCATAGCGATTACCTTGCAGGACATGGCTGCAATCATGAATAATACCCTGTCAGAGGTATTATCCAGGTTGCCTGAATTAAGAGGCAAGCGTGATTGCTCTGGGGTTAGGAGAAATACAGAGTGCGCAGATGCTGTAAGGGCCATGTCTGATACTGCGTCACAATATGCAGATCATGAGGACGGAGAGCTTCAGTCTGTGGGTGACATCTCTGATTCGGGGAAACCTGATTCAGAGATTTCTAATTTTAAATTTAAGCTTGAGAACCTCCGTGAATTGCTTGGGGAGGTATTAGCTGCTCTGAATGACTGTAACACAGTTGCAGTACCAGAGAAATTGTGTAGGCTGGATAAATACTATGCGGTGCCGGTGTGTACTGATGGTTTTTCCTATACCTAAAAGGCTTACAGAAATTATTAGCAAGGAGTGGGATAGACCGGGTGTGCCTTTTTCCCCACCTCCTATATTTAGAAAAATGTTTCCAATAGACGCCACTACACAGGACTTATGGCAGACGGCCCCCAAGGTGGAGGGAGCAGTTTCTACTTTAGCAAAGCGTACCACTATCCCGGTTGAGGACAGTTGTGCTTTTTCAGATCCAATGGATAAAAAATTGGAGGGTTATCTTAAGAAAATGTTTATTCAACAAGGTTTTATTTTACAGCCCCTTGCATGCATTGCGCCTGTTACGGCCGCGGCGGCATTCTGGTTTGAGGCCCTGGAAGAGGCCATCCATACAGCTCCATTGACTGAATATATTGACAAGCTTAGAACACTTAAGCTAGCTAACTCATTTGTTTCTGATGCCATTGTTCATTTGACTAAACTAACGGCTAAGAATTCCGGATTCGCCATCCAGGCGCGTAGGGCGCTATGGCTTAAATCCTGGTCAGCTGACGTGACTTCAAAGTCTAAATTACTCAACATTCCTTTCAAGGGGCAGACCTTATTCGGGCCTGGTTTGAAGGAAATTATTGCTGACATTACTGGAGGTAAGGGTCATACCCTTCCTCAGGACAGGGCCAAAGCAAAGGCCAAACAGTCTAATTTTCATGCCTTTCGAAATTTCAAGGCAGGTGCAGCATCAACTTCCTCCGCTTCAAAACAAGAGGGAACTTTTGCTCAATCTAAGCAGGCCTGGAAACCTCACCAGTCCTGGAACAAAGGCAAGCAGGCCAGAAAGCCTGCTGCTGCCTCTAAGACAGCATGAAGGAATGGCCCCCTATCCGGCGACGGATCTAGTAGGGGGCAGACTTTCTCTCTTCGCCCAGGCGTGGGCAAGAGATGTTCAGGATCCCTGGGCGTTGGAGATCATATCTCAGGGATATCTTCTGGACTTCAAAGCTTCCCCTCCACAAGGGAGATTTCATCTTTCAAGGTTATCTGCAAATCAGATAAAGAAAGAGGCATTCCTACGCTGTGTGCAAGACCTCCTAGTAATGGGAGTGATCCATCCAGTTCCGCGGACGGAACAAGGACAGGGTTTTTATTCAAATCTGTTTGTGGTTCCCAAAAAAGAGGGAACCTTCAGACCAATTTTGGATCTAAAGATCTTAAACAAGTTCCTCAGAGTTCCATCTTTCAAAATGGAAACTATTCGGACCATCCTACCCATGATCCAAGAGGGTCAGTACATGACCACAGTGGACTTAAAGGATGCCTACCTTCACATACCGATTCACAAAGATCATCATCGGTTCCTAAGGTTTGCCTTTCTAGACAGGCATTACCAATTTGTAGCTCTTCCCTTCGGGTTGGCTACAGCCCCGAGAATCTTTACAAAGGTTCTGGGCTCACTTCTGGCGGTTCTAAGACCGAGAGGCATAGCGGTTGCTCCGTATCTAGACGACATCCTGATACAGGCGTCAAGCTTTCAAATTGCCAAGTCTCATACTGAGATAGTTCTGGCATTTCTGAGGTCGCACGGGTGGAAAGTGAACGAGGAAAAGAGTTCTCTATCCCCACTCACAAGAGTCTCCTTCTTAGGGACTCTTATAGATTCTGTAGAAATGAAAATTTACCTGACGGAGTCCAGGTTATCAAAATTTCTAAATGCTTGCCGTATTCTTCATTCCATTCCGCGCCCTTCGGTGGCTCAGTGTATGGAGGTAATCGGCTTAATGGTAGCGGCAATGGACATAGTGCCATTTGCGCGCCTACATCTCAGACCGCTGCAATTATGCATGTTAAGTCAGTGGAATGGGGATTACACAGATTTGTCCCCTCTGCTAAATCTGGATCAAGAGACCAGAGATTCTCTTCTCTGGTGGTTGTCTCAGGTCCACCTGTCTAAGGGTATGACCTTTCGCAGGCCAGATTGGACAATTGTAACAACAGATGCCAGCCTTCTAGGTTGGGGTGCAGTCTGGAACTCCCTGAAGGCACAGGGATCGTGGACTCAGGAGGAGAAACTCCTTCCGATAAATATTCTGGAGTTAAGAGCAATATTCAATGCTCTTCTGGCTTGGCCTCAGTTAGCAACACTGAGGTTCATCAGATTTCAGTCGGACAACATCACGACTGTGGCTTACATCAACCATCAAGGGGGAACCAGGAGTTCCCTAGCGATGTTAGAAGTCTCAAAAATAATTCGCTGGGCAGAGACTCACTCTTGCCACCTGTCAGCAATCCATATCCCAGGCGTGGAGAACTGGGAGGCGGATTTTCTAAGTCGTCAGACTTTTCACCCGGGGGAGTGGGAACTCCATCCGGAGGTGTTTGCTCAATTGATTCATCGTTGGGGCAAACCAGAGTTGGATCTCATGGCGTCTCGCCAGAACGCCAAGCTTCCTTGTTACGGATCCAGGTCCAGGAACCCAGAAGCGACGCTGATAGATGCTCTAGCAGCGCCTTGGTTCTTCAACCTGGCTAATGTTTTTCCACCGTTTCCTCTGCTCCCTTGACTGATTGCCAAAATCAAAAAGGAGAGAGCATCGGTGATTCTGATAGCGCCTGCGTGGCCACGCAGGACTTGGTATGCAGACCTAGTGGACATGTCATCCTTTCCACCATGGACTCTGCCTCTAAGACAGGACCTTCTGATACATGGTCCTTTCAATCATCCAAATCTAATTTCTCTGAGACTGACTGCATGGAGATTGAACGCTTGATTCTATCAAAGCGTGGCTTCTCCGAGTCAGTCATTGATACCTTTAATACAGGCACGAAATCCTGTCACCAGGAAAATCTACCACAAGATATGGCGTAAATATCTTTATTGGTGTGAATCCAAGAATTACTCATGGAGTAAGGTTAGGATTCCTAGGATATTGTCCTTTCTCCAAGAGGGTTTGGACAAAGGATTATCAGCTAGTTCCTTAAAGGGACAGATTTCTGCTCTGTCTATTCTTTTGCACAAGCGTCTGGCAGAGGTTCCAGACGTCCAGGCATTTTGCCAGGCTTTGGTTAGAATTAAGCCTGTGTTTAAACCTATTGCTCCCCCGTGGAGTTTAAACTTGGTTCTTAAAGTTCTTCAAGGAGTTCCGTTTTAACCCCTTCATTCCATTGATATTAAACTTTTATCTTGGAAAGTTCTTTTTTTGATGGCTATTTCCTCGGCTCGGAGAGTCTCTGAGCTATCTGCCTTACAATGTGATTCTCCTTATCTGATCTTTCATGCAGATAAGGTAGTTCTGCGTACCAAACTTGGGTTTTTACCTAAGGTGGTTTCTAACAAGAATATCAATCAAGAGATTGTTGTTCCATCATTGTGTCCTAATCCTTCTTCAAAGAAGGAACGTCTTTTACATAATCTGGACGTAGTCCGTGCCTTGAAGTTTTACTTACAGGCTACTAAAGATTTTCGTCAAACATCTTCCCTGTTTGTCGTTTACTCTGGACAGAGGAGAGGTCAAAAAGCTTCGGCAACCTCTCTTTCCTTTTGGCTTCGGAGCATAATACGCTTAGCCTATGAGACTGCTGGACAGCAGCCCCCTGAGAGGATTACAGCTCATTCTACTAGAGCTGTGGCTTCCTCCTGGGCCTTTAAAAATGAGGCCTCTGTTGAACAGATTTGCAAGGCTGCGACTTGGTCTTCGCTTCACACCTTTTCAAAATTTTACAAATTTGATACTTTTGCTTCTTCGGAGGCTGTTTTTGGGAGAAAGGTTCTTCAGGCAGTGGTTCCTTCTGCTTAATCCTGCCTTGTCCCTCCCATCATCCGTGTACTTTAGCTTTGGTATTGGTATCCCACAAGTAATAGATGATCCGTGGACTGGATACACTTAACAAGAGAAAACATAATTTATGCTCACCTGATAAATTTATTTCTCTTGTAGTGTAGCCAGTCCACGCCCCGCCCTGTCATTTTAAGGCAGGTCTAAATTTTAATTAAACTACAGTCACCACTGCACCCTATGGTTTCTCCATTCTCTGTTTGTTTCGGTCGAATGACTGGATATGGCAGTTAGGGGAGGAGCTATATAGCAGCTCTGCTGTGGGTGATCCTCTTGCAACTTCCTGTTGGGAATGAGAATATCCCACAAGTAATGGATGATCCGTGGACTGGATACACTACAAGAGAAATAAATTTATCAGGTAAGCATAAATTGTGTTTTTTATACATCAATAGAACACACAGGTTATGTGATTATTAGTGAAAAATAAGTAAATTCAACTTTTGTAGTCATTGCTTATCACTAACAGTGAAACTCATTGTCTAACTCCATGTGCCTTCCATGTAGGCTTCTCCCCCACATACTATGATGAGCAATGCCCACTCATTTGAAGAGGTACAAAATTAGCCATTTTTCTTTGTCACATTAAGCAAAATACGCCAAAAAGTTACTCACTCATTAATATACACACACTCGGAACACTCTTAAATGTTGTGGGGACCAACAAAATTGTTAAGGGACCCCCAGTTTAAGAAGCACTGGTCTTAATCTCATGCGTTTGCTACTTGGAGGCAGCAATCAGCAAGCGCTACCCAGGTGCTCAACTAAAAATGAGCCAGCTCCTATGCTTACATTCCTACTTTTTTTTAAAAAAATAGCAAGAGAACGAAGACTAATTTATAATAAGAGATAAATAGAAAGTTGCTTAAAATTGCATGCTCTATCTGAATCATGAAAGAAAAAAAAGGGTTTTGTGTCCCTTTAAGCTTGGTGCTTGTGGTTTGAGTCATTTTTTATTTTTTTGTTGTGGACTGTTATTATGCTACCTATACAAATTAGGTACCAGTATGACTAGAGCAAGTAGAGAGTTAAAATGACTGCTACACAATTTGCAGGGGTCATTAGTGTTACAATGTTCTAATAAATGAAAGCAATGGCCTTACGCACCTCATGTACACATGATCAGATTGCTGCTTTACCTCTTATTGCGACTGCTTTGTTGTAGGATATTGCTGGCAACCTAATATCTCTTTGGAACAAGATGCAAATAAACTGATGGTGAATTTTGATCCTCAAACTGATGCCTGTCGATACTTAATAATAGTAAACAACCATGGCACAAGATCATATAAACCAGTTACCACTGTCACTCTCCAGCAGGTAACGTTTAACTTTCCATTGTAAAGTTGCTTCAGGTAATGCTTGTTATTTCTAGAATACTCTTATATTGTAAAAGTTTAAAAGGACGGCGCCTTGGGATTGTAATATAAAGTGTTTAATTAAAACTTTACAATATACTTTCATTATATGTACTGCTCCCTTTTCTTGTAATTTTAACTCATGTAAATTGCTAGTTTTCCATTTCTGAGAATTGTAAGCACTAAATGCTTCACAAGCCTAACCCTGCTAAGATATCTGTCCCCTAATGGACACAGCGGAGGTGATAAGATAATGCAAGTTGTTCTAACTAAATTATAGTGGCAAGCCCTGTCTGCTCCAGTAACGGGATTAGCTCCTCCAAATAAAGCTAGTGGTGAGATGAGTTTGGCCATTTAAACAGCTTGCAAACAAGTTGTTAACATATTTGCTATCTTAAAGGGACAGTCAACACCCGACACAACCGGATTCCATATGTTTGTAACGCAAACGAAGATCCGCCTGCACCGGCTTCCTTCTCTATTACCTCTATCCTTGTCCTAGGAATCCTTTCAAATACATACGTTACTCTAGTCAAAATATGGCCGCCAAACTACTCCCCTCCTTCCCATCTCACTTCCAAATCACGCTCGTTCATGAAGGGATTGATGACGCGCAAGATATGTCATTGCGCATGCGCATTTGTAAATCAGTCAGATCGTACACAGCAATCGGACTTGACGCATCCAATTAATTAGATCGGTGTTAAGTAATAGGGTACTGTTAAAAATATAATACGTCGGAAACTATTGGGGAGAATAAAGTTCTGCTTTCTTTCATGTAATTAGCAAGAGTCCATGAGCTAGTGACGTATGGGATATACATTCCTACCAGGAGAGGCAAAGTTTCCCAAACCTTAAAATGCCTATAAATACACCCCTCACCACACCCACAATTCAGTTTTACAAACTTTGCCTCCCGTGGAGGTGGTGAAGTAAGTTTGTGCTTAAGATTCTTCGTTGATATGTGCTTCGCAACAGGTTGAAGCCCGGTTTTCCTCTCAGAGTGCAGCGAATGTCAGAGAGATGTGAAGAGAGTATTGCCTATTTGAATACAATGGTCTACCTCTAGGGGATCTATTTCATAGGTTCTCTGTTATCGGTCGTAGATATTTCTTCTCCTACCTCCCTTTTCAGATCGACGATATACTCTTATATACCATTACCTCTACTGATTCTCGTTTCAGTACTGGTTTGGCTATCTGCTATATGTAGAGCAGTGTCCTGGGGTAAGTAAGTCTTATTTTTTGTGACACTCTACGCTATGGTTGGGCACTTTATATGTAAAGTTCTAAATATATGTCTATAAACTTATATTTGCCTTGATTCAGGATAATCAGTATTCCTTTTCAAATACAGACTGTCAGTTTCATTATTGGGATAATGCATTTAATTATTTTTTCTTACCTTGAAAATTTTCATTTGACCATTTTTTCCTGCATGCTGTTAGGCTCGCGGGGGCAGAAAATTGTTTCTTTTTATTACGTCATTTTTGGCGCGAACTTTTTTGGTGCTAAAAATTTTTTGGTCATTTCCGGCCACGTAATTTACGACGGAAGTTGTATTCTGTTACGCATGCGTATTCAGACATTTTTTTGCGCCAAAAAAATGTGGGCGTCTTTTTTACTCACATTATTTAAACATTTCTTTTTCATTGCTTCTGGTTACTAGAAGCTTATTATTTTGCATTCTTTCCCATTCCTGAAACTGTCATTTAAGGAATTTGATAATTTTGCTTTATATGTTGTTTTTTCTATTACATATTGCAAGATGTCTCACCCTGACCCTGGATCTAAATCGACTATTGGACAGACGCTGCCTGATGCTGGTTCTACCAAAGTTAAGTGCATATGTTGTAAACTTGTGGTAACTGTTCCTCCAGCTGTAGTTTGTGAAAGCTGTCATGATAAACTTTCCAATGCAGATTGTGTTTCCATTAGTAATAATCCTTTACCTGTTGTTGTTCCTTCAACATCTATTGTTCAAGATGTTCCTGTTAATGTTAAAGAATTTGTTTCTAATTCTATTAGGAAGGCTCTGTCTGTTATTCCTCCTTCCATTAAACGTAAAAGGTCTTTTAAAACTTCTCACATTTCAGATGAATTTTTAGGTGACCGCCATCATTCTGACTTATCTGTTTCTGATGAGGTTTTTTCCGGTTCAGAAGATTCTACCACAGATATTGATACGGATAAATCTTCATATTTATTTAAAATGGAATTTATTCGTTCATTACTTAAAGAAGTTTTGATTGCTTTAGATATGGAGGAGTCCAGTCCTCTTGATACTAAAACTGCTAAACGTTTAAATTCGGTTTATAAACCTCATGTGTTAATTCCGGAAGTTTTTCCAGTTCCTGATGCTATCTCAGATGTGATTGCTAGGGAATGGGATAGTCTGGGTACTTCATTTACTCCTTCTCCAAGGTTTAAGAAATTATACCCTGTGCCATCTGATAGATTGGAGTTTTGGGATAAAATCCCTAAAGTCGATGGGGCTATCTCTACTCTTGCCAAACGTACTGCTATTCCTACGGCAGATAGCACTTCGTTTAAAGATCCTTTAGATAGGAAAATTGAATCTTTTTTAAGAAAAGCTTATTTATGTTCAGGTAATCTACTTAGACATGCTATCTCTTTGGCTGATGATGCTGCAGCTTCAACTTTCTGGTTGGAGGCTTTAGCGCAACAAGTGACAGATCATAATACATATAGCATTGTTAAACTTCTTCAACATGCTAATAACCTTGTCTGTGATGCAATTTTTGATATCATTAGAGTTGATGTCCGGTATATGTCTTTAGCTATTTTAGCTAGACAAGCTTTATGGCTTAAATCCTGGAATGTAGATATGACTTCTAAGTTAACTTTGCTTTCTCTCTCTTTCCAAGGTAATAAGTTGTTTGGTTCTCAGTTGGATTCTATAATTTCAACTGTTACTGGTGGGAAGGGTGCCTTTTTTTGCCTCAGGGCAAAAAATCTAAAGGTAATTACAGGGCTGCTAATCGTTTTCGTTCCTTTCGTCAGAATAAGGAGCAGAAGCCTGATCCTTCTCCTCAAGGAACAGTTTCCGGTTGGAAACCTAATCCAGTTTGGAATAAATCAAAGCCATCCAGAAAGTCAAAACCAGCTCCTAAATCCGCATGAAGGTGCGGCCCTCATTCCAGCGCAGCTGGTAGGGGGCAGGTTACGATTTTTCAAGGATGTTTGGATCAATTCGATTCACAATCTTTGGATTCAGAACATTGTTTCGCAAGGGTACAGAATAGGTTTCAAGGTAAGACCGCCTGTGAGAAGATTTTTTCTCTCTCGCATTCCAGTCAATCCAGTAAAGGCTCAGGCGTTTCTGAAATGTGTTTCAGACCTAGAGTTAGCTGGGGTAATTATACCAGTTCCAGTTCTGGAACAG
This sequence comes from Bombina bombina, assembly GCF_027579735.1. Classification (NCBI taxonomy): domain Eukaryota; kingdom Metazoa; phylum Chordata; class Amphibia; order Anura; family Bombinatoridae; genus Bombina; species Bombina bombina. The sequence continues at coordinate 1,057,022,888 of NC_069504.1, forward strand.
GGTCTGGGGTTTTATTCAAATCTATTCATTGTGCCAAAGAAAGAGAATTCTTTCAGACCAGTTCTGGATCTAAAAATATTGAATCGTTATGTAAGGATACCAACATTCAAAATGGTGACTATAAGAACTATTCTGCCTTTTGTTCAGCAAGGGCATTATATGTCTACAATAGACTTACAGGATGCATACCTGCATATTCCAATTCATCCAGATCACTATCAGTTTCTGAGATTCTCTTTTCTAGACAAGCATTACCAGTTTATTGCTCTTCGATTTGGTCTAGCAACAGCGCCAAGAATCTTTTTGAAGGTTCTCGGTGCCCTTCTCTCTGTAATCAGAGAACAGGGTATTGCGGTATTTCCTTATTTGGACGATATCTTGGTACTTGCTCAGTCTTCACATTCTGCAGAATCTCATACGAATCAACTTGTGTTGTTTCTTCAAAGACATGGTTGGAGGATCAATTTACCAAAGAGTTCCTTGATTCCTCAGACAAGGGTAACCTTTTTAGGTTTCCAAATAGATTCAGTGTCCATGACTTTGTCTTTGACAGAAAAGAGACGTCTGAAATTGGTTTCAGCCTGTCGAAACCTTAAGTCTCAATTGTTCCCTTCGGAAGCATTATGCATGGAGATTTTAGGTCTCATGACTGCTGCATCGGACGCAATCCCTTTTGCTCGTTTTCACACGAGACCACTCCAGCTGGGTATGCTGAACCAGTGGTGCAGGGATTATACAAGGATATCACAAATAATATCCTTAAATCCCAATGTTCGATCATCTCTAACTTGGTGGATGGATCACCATAGTTTATTTCAAGGGGCCTCTTCGTTTGTCCAACCTGGACTGTGATCTCAACAGATGCGAGTCTATCAGGTTGGGGAGCTGTATGGGGATCTCTGACAGCGCAAGAGGTTTGGGAATCTCAGGAGGCGAGATTACCAATCAACATTTTGGAACTTCGTGTGATTTTCAGAGCTCTTCAATTCTGGCCTCTTCTGAAGAGAGAATCGTTTATTTGTTTTCAGACAGACAATGTCACGACCGTGGCATATGTCAATCATCAAGGTGGGACTCACAGTCCTCAAGCTATGAAAGAAGTATCTTGGATACTTGTATGGGCGGAATCCAGCTCCTGTCTAATTTCTGCGGTTCACATCCCAGGTGTAGACAATTGGGAAGCGGATTATCTCAGTCGCCAGACGTTACATCCGGGCGAATGGTCTCTTCATCCAGAGGTTTTTCTTCAGATTGTTCAAATCTGGGGACTTCCAGAAATAGATCTGATGGCCTCTCATCTGAACAAGAATCTTCCAAGGTATCTGTCCAGATCCCGGGATCCTCAGGCGGAAGCAGTGGATGCGTTGTCAATTCCTTGGAATTATCATCCTGCTTATATCTTTCCGCCTCTAGTTCTTCCGAAAGTAATCTCCAAAATTCTAATGGAGCGCTCATTTGTACTGCTGGTGGCTCCAGCATGGCCTCAAAGGTTTTGGTTTGCGGATCTCGTTCGGATGGCCAGTTGCCAACCTTGGACACTTCCGTTAAGGCCAGACCTTCTATCTCAAGGCCCTTTTTTCCATCAGGATCTCAAATCATTAAATTTGAAGGTATGGAGATTGAACGCTTAAAGGGACACTAAACCCAAATTTTTTCTTTCGTGATTCAGATAGAGCATGCAATTTTAAGCAACTTTCTAATTTACTCCTACTATCAAATTTTCTTAATTCTCTTGGTATATTTATTTGAAATGCAAGAATGTAAGTTTAGAAGCCGGCCCATTTTTAGTGAATAACCTGGGTTATTCTTGCTGATTGGTGGATAAATTCATCCACCAATAAAAAAGTGCTGTCCAGAGTGCTGAACAAAAAAAAGCTTAGATGCCTTCTTTTTCAAAAAAAGATAGCAAGTGAACGAAGAAAAATTGATAATAGGAGTAAATTAGAAAGTTGCTTAAAATTGCATGCTCTATCTGAATAACGAAAGAAAGAAAAAAGTTGGGTTCAGTGTCCCTTTAATTCTTAGTCATAGAGGTTTCTCTGACTCAGTGATTAATACTATGTTACAGGCTCGAAAATCTGTCTCTAGAAAGATTTATTATCGAGTTACTTACATCTCTTGGTTTTCTTCTCATAAATTCTCCTGGCATTCTTTCAGAATTCCTAGAATTTTACAATTTCTTCAGGATGGTTTGGATAAAGGTTTGTCTGCAAGTTCTTTGAAAGGACAAATATCTGCTCTTTTTCTGTTCTTTTTCACAGAAAGATTGCTAATCTTCCTGATATTCATTGTTTTTGTTGGTTTTGACAGCTTTACAAGCTCCTCCTTTTGAGCCTATGCATTCTATGGACATTAAATTACTTTCTTTGAAAGTTCTGTTCCTTTTGGCTATCTCTTCTGCTAGAAGAGTTTCTGAGTTATCTGCTCTTTCTTGTGAATCTCCTTTTCTGATTTTTCATCAGGATAAGGCGGTGTTGCGGACTTCATTTCAATTTTTACCTAAGGTTGTGAATTCTAACAACATTAGTAAAGAAATTGTTGTACCTTCATTATGTCCTAATCCTAAGAATTCTAAGGAAAGATCGTTACATTCTTTGGATGTAGTTAGAGCTTTGAAATATTATGTTGAAGCTACTAAAGATTTTAGAAAGACTTCTAGTCTATTTGTTGTTTTTTCTGGTCCCAGGAAAGGTCAGAAGGCTTCTGCCATTTCTTTGGCGTCTTGGTTAAAGTCTTTGATTCATCATGCTTATGTGGAGTCGGGTAAGTCCCCGCCTCAAAGAATTACGGCTCATTCTACTAGGTCAGTTTCTACTTCCTGGGCTTTTAGGAATGAAGCTTCTGTTGATCAGATTTGCAAAGCAGCGACTTGGTCTTCTTTGCATACTTTTACTAAATTCTACCATTTTGATGTGTTTTCTTCTTCTGAAGCAGTTTTTGGTAGAAAAGTACTTCAGGCAGCTGTTTCTGTTTGATTTGTCTGCTTATAATTTCAGTTTTTTTCATTATAAAGATTAAAACTTTTGATTTGGGTTGTGGATTATTTTTTTCAGCGGAATTGGCTGTCTTTATTTTATCCCTCCCTCTCTAGTGACTCTTGCGTGGAAGTTCCACATCTTGGGTATCTGCTATCCCAGTGATTTTTAACCTTTTTTTTGCCGTGGCACACTTTATTACATTAAAAAATCCTGTGGCACACCGCCATCCCAAAATTTTAAAAAAATCACACATTGTAGCCTAATACAGCATATATATACACATACACACAAACACACACATACTGTATGTATTGTGCTGTTATGCCATGCCTCCTACAAACTACCCTTGCACTGGGAGTAAAAAACAAGCAAAGTTTAAAAAATATGTCACACTGTTGTCAGTCTGCCGTGGCACACCTGAGGATCTCTCACGGCACACTAGTGTGCCACGGCACACTGGTTGAAAAACACTGTGCTATCCCATACGTCACTAGCTCATGGACTCTTGCTAATTACATGAAAGAAAACATAATTTATGTAAGAACTTACCTGATAAATTCATTCCTTTCATATTAGCAAGAGTCCATGAGACCCACCCTTTTTTTGTGGTGGTTATGATTTTTTTGTATAAAGCACAATTATTCCAATTCCTTATTTTTTTGATGCTTTCGCTCCTTTATCACCCCACTTCTTGGCTATTCGTTAAACTGAATTGTGGGTGTGGTGAGGGGTGTATTTATAGGCATTTTAAGGTTTGGGAAACTTTGCCCCTCCTGGTAGGAATGTATATCCCATACGTCACTAGCTCATGGACTCTTGCTAATATGAAAGAAATGAATTTATCAGGTAAGTTCTTACATAAATTATGTTTTTTTGGTTCCTATTGAATCGCTCATGCGTGAAACGTCGTGAACGAGTTTGAAGATTCTGACCGAGGATTCCATTCTGATTGGAGGATGGATTGAAAGAGAAGGTAAGTATGTAACTGTGGGGGGAGTTTGGCTGCCATATTTCGACTACATTAACGTATGTATTTGGAAGGATTCCTAGGACAAGGATAGAGGTAATAGAGAAGGGAGCCGGTGCAGGCGGATCTTCGTTTGCGTTACAAACATATGGAATCCGGTTGTGTCGGGTGTTGACTGTCCCTTTAACTTATTGTAAGACTACAGAAAAGTAAGAAAATTACACTGTTTTATGTGCCCTTAACACAATCTCTGGTAGTTCCAGCATCCTCTTTCTTCACCCTATATTTTACATACTCTAGGCTAGATTACGAGTTGTGCGTTAGGGTAAAAAAGCAGCGTTAAGAGGACTTAACGCTGCTTTTTTACGCCCGCTGGTATTACGAGTCTTGAAGGTTTAGGGTCCCCGCACACTTCTTTGGCCTTACTGCAAAACGACTTACGTAAACTTTGTAAAGTCTTTTTTCTATGGGACTTCCATAGCGCTGATATTACGAGTCTGTCCTGGGAGGCCAAAAAGTGAGCGGTACACCCTCTACCTCCAAGAGTCCCAACGCATTTAAAAGTCAGTAGTTATGAGTTTTATGGTACAACGCCGTAACAAAAAACTCATAACTAAAGTGCTAAAAAGTACACTAACACCCATAAACTACCTATTAACCCCTAAACCGAGGCCCTCCCGCATCGCAAACAATATAATACAATTTTTAACCCCTGCCACTCCAGACACCACCGCCACCTACATTATATTTATGAACCCCTAATCTGCTGCCCCCAACATCGCCGACACCTACATTATATTTATTAACCCCTAATCTGCCGCCCCCAATGTCGCTGCAACCTACCTACACTTATTAACCCCTAATCTGCCGCCCCCATAATAAACATATTAACCCCTAAACTGCCGCACTCCCGCATAGCAAACACGAGTTCAATATTAACCCCTAATCTGCCGTCCCTAACATCGCCGCCACCTACCTACATTTATTAACCCCTAATCTGCCACCCCAACGTTGCCGCCACTATACTAAATATATTAACCCCTAAATCTAACCCTAACACCCCCTAATTTAAATATAATTTAAATAAATCTAAATAAAATTACTATAATTAACTACATTATTCCTATTTAACACTAAATACTTACCTATAAAATAAACCCTAAGCTAGCTACAATATAACTAATAGTTACATTGTAGCTATTTTAGGATTTATTTTTATTTTACAGGCAAGTTTGTATTTATTTTAACTAAGTACAATAGTTATTAAATAGTTAAGTATTTAATAACTACCTAGCTAAAATAAATACAAAAGTACCTGTAAAATAAAACCTAACCTAAGTTACAATAACACCTAACACTACACTATAATTAAATAAATTAACTAAATTAACAACAATTAAATTAGCTACAGTACAAAAAACAAACAAACACTGAATTACAGAAAATAATAAACAAATTACAAGATATTTAAACTAATTACACCTAATCTAATAGCCCGAAGTCCTTCGTTGAGGACTTCGGCCCGGCTTGGATGAAGACTTCTCCCGGTAAGTCGATCTTCAGGGGGTTAGTGTTAGGTTTTTTTTAAGGGTGTATTGGGTGGGTTTTATTTTTAGGTTAGGGTTTGGGCTTGCAAAAGAGCTAACTGGTGAGCTTAGGTATTTTTAGATAGTATTTTATTTGGGGGGTTGGTTGTGTGGGTGGTGGGTTTTACTGTTGGGTGGGGGGGGGGGGTTCAGGTAAAAAGAGCTGATTACTTTGGGGCAATGCCCCGCAAAAGGCCCTTTTAAGGTCTATTGGTAGTGTAGGCTAGGGTTTTATTTCGGGGGGGGGGGGCATTTTTTTAATTTTGATAGGGTTATTAGATTAGGTGTAATTAGTTTAAATATCTTGTAATTTGTTTATTATTTTCTGTAATTTAGTGTTAGTTTTTTTGTACTTTAGCTAATTTAATTTAGGGATTTGTATTTAATGTAGTTAATTTACTTAATTATAGTGTGGTGTTACTGTAACTTAGGTTAGGTTTTATTTTACAGGTACTTTTGTATTTATTTTATCTAGGTAGTTATTAAATAGTTAATAACTATTTAGTAACTATTCTACCTAGTTAAAATAAATACAAACTTGCCTGTAAAATAAAAATAAACCCTAAGCTAGATACAATGTAACTATTAGTTATAATGTAGCTAGCTTAGGGTTTATTTTATAGGTAAGTATTTAGTTTGAAATAGGAATAATGTAGTTAATTATAGTAATTTTATTTAGATTTATTTTAATTATATTTAAGTTAGGGGGTGTTAGGGTTAGGGTTAGACTTATTTTTATGGGTTAATACATTTAGTATAGTGGTGGCGATGGGGGCGGCAGATTAGGGGTTAATAAATGTAGGTAGGTGGCGGCGATGTTAGGGACGGCAGATTAGAGGTTAATATTTAACTAGTGTTTGCTATGCGGGAGTGCGGCGGTTTAGGGGTTAATATGTTTATTATAGTGGCAGTGACGTTGGGGGCGACAGATTAGGGGTTAATAAGTGTAGGTAGGTGGTGGTGACATTGGGGGCGGCAGATTAAGGGTTAATAAATATGATGTAGGTGTCGGCGAAGTTGGGGGCAGCAGATTAGGGGTTAATAAGAATAATGTAGGTGTTGGCGATGTCGGGGGCGGCAGATTAGGGTTTAATAAGTGTAAGATTAGGAGTGTTTAGACTCAGGGTTCATGTTAGGGTGTTAGGTGTAGACATAAATTTTGTTTCCCCATAGGAATCAATGGGGCTGCGTTACTGAGTTTTACGCTGCTTTTTTGCAGGTGTTAGACTTTTTCTCAGCCGGCTCTCCCCGTTGATTCCTATAGGGAAATCGTGCACTAGCACATACGACCAGCTCACCGCTGACTTAAGCAGCGCTGGTATTGGAGTGCGTTAATGAGTAAAATTTTGCTCAACGCTCACTTCTTGCCTTTTAACGCCGGGTTTGTAAAAACCTGTAATACCAGCGCTGCATGTAAGTGAGCAGTGAGAGAAAACTGCTCGTTAACACCGCACAGCCTCTAACGCAAAACTCGTAATCTGGGCCTCTGTTTGGCCAAAAGTATGTGGAAATGCCTATTAGTATTTGAGACATCAGAAAAATATTTAGAAATGGCCGGATAAAAACTTTAGTCCCAAAGTAGATCAAATACTCTTCATCAGTAAAAGTTACTCTGTAATGTCGGTCCAAAGTAAATAACAATGCAGACCGTTCCGAAAATGCTCAATAATCCACTACACATGTTATTGTAAATGTAGGAGGCACTATGAGCTCGAATAAAAGTCACCATCAGCCAAAGGGTTCAAGGCGGAGTATAAAATTTACCTATGCTTGTCAATGCCAAAAGTAGAGAGAGAGGAAAAACCTCACTGCTGTTCGGTTCAGGCCAGGTATTCAACCCCTCCTGTTGACGTATCAGGTTCCCCACTCGGTGCCAAACTCCTTTGTTAAGGTGGGTTTGTGCTCCTCCTCTCCGCCTCCAGAATGGCTTGATGAAGCTCATGTGCGAAATGCGTCAGGTGTTCCTGTCTGTGACTTCTCTGTACATGTTGGTTTTGACCAATAAACGTTATATTTGATGCAAGACTCAAGTTTAAGCTGATTGTTGGACTATTAGTAGTTGAGTTCAGGTGTTTCAGCCACATCCATAGCTAACAAGTGCATAACGTCTAGCACATAGAGATGAAATCTCTATAGACAAACACTGGTAGTATAATAGTTGTACTGAAGAGCTCAATGTATTTAAATATGCTATTACTGTGAAATTAATGAGTCTATGTCCAACAGTAGCTGAGCCACCAAGTAGTAGACGACACAAATTTGCAGAATGGGACTGCCAAATTCTGAAGTGAATAGTGCGTAAAAATCATCTGTTGCATCACTCAATACAGAGTTCAAAACTGAGAAAGGAGCTTTAAGAAATTGGTTGTCCTGGCCGAGCAGCTGTACACAAGCCTTACATAATGCCCGTTTTTGGCTGGAGTGGTGTAAAACATGCCACCACCAGACTCTGGAACAGTGGAAATTTGTTCTCTTAAGTGATGAATCCCGCTTTACTATCTGGAAGTCTGATGGAAGAATCTAGGTGTGACGGATGCCAGCAGGATGCTACCTTCTGGAATGTGTAGTGCTTACTGTAAAGTTTGATGGAGTAGGGATAATGGTTTGGACTGTTCTTCAGGTTTTGGGCTAGGTCCCTTATTTCCCGTATGAATCACCTTAATGCTACAGTTTGGGGAAGGTCTTTTCCTGTTCCAGCATGACTGTGACCATGAAGATGTGGTTTGACGCATTTGATGGGAGAGGAAACGGTGATCTGCACAGAGCCCTGACCTTAGTCCTATTAAACACCTTTGGGATGAATTGGAACTCCAATTGCGAGCCATACCTTCTCGTCTAACATTAGGGCCTGGCTTCACAAATGCTCTATTGGCTTAAAGGGCACAAATTCCTACAGACACACTCAAAAATCTTGTGGAAAGTCTTCAAGAAGAGTGGTGGCTGGTAGATTGTATAGGTGTGATGGTCAGGGGTCCTCATACATTTGGCCATATAGTGTATTTCTTAATGTGGATTCTGCTTCTGTTTGGCAAAACAAGCTCAACTGAACGTTAAAAGATCACATCAGTCATGATCTTTCATAAACAAATAAATAAACCTTGTTCTATCTGTAAGTAATACATTTCCTAAAATAGATGATCTTTAAAGTACATTCTTGTAAATTATATATGCAGTGTCCTTTGATCATTCTGATTTATTTGTGGCGTTTTTTTGTTTATTTCCTCTCACAGGAAGAGTGTTCTCGGCGGGTGAATGTCTCATTCCCATTAATACCATCAAGTCCGATCTGCTGGTACAATGTGCAGGTAAGGTATTTGTTAAATGCAATGGTAACCTTAACCTCTTGACTACAAATGTTTAAAGGACCTTTCTCTTGTTAAGTGTAGTCAGTCCACGGGTCATCCATTACTTATGGAATATATCTCTTCCTAACAGGAAGCTGCAAGAGGATCACCCAGCAGAGCTGCTATATAGCTCCTCCCCTCACATGTCATATTCAGTCATTCTCTTGCAGCCTAACTAGATAGGTCGCTGTGAGAGGTCTGTGGTGTTTTTTAACTTAGTTTATTTCTACAATCAAAAGTTTGTTATTTTAAATGGCACCGGAGTGTGCTGTTTATTCTCAGGCAGCATTAGAAGAAGAATCTGCCTGCGTTTTCTATGATCTTAGCAGACGTAACTAAGATCCACTGGTTGTTCTCATCTGAGGAGTGAGGTAACTTCAGAGAAGGGGAATAGCATGCAGGGCCCCCCTGCAAATGAGGTATGTGCAGTAATTATTTTTCTGAGGAATGGAATTGACTGAGAAAATGCTGCTGATACCAATGTAAAGTAAGTTCAGCCTTAAATGCAGTGATAGCGACTGGTATTAGGCTGATGAGTGTGTGTACACTGAATGTATTTTTCTAAGGAATGGAATTGACTCTGAAAATACTGTTAATACTGAAATAATGTATGAGCCTTAACTGCAGTAAAAGCGACTGGTAGCAGGCTTATTAATAACAATTCATAACTTTTCAAATGTATGTTTAAAACGTTTACTGGCATGTTAATCGTTTTTTGTGAGGTACTTGGTGATAAAACTTATTGGGGCATGATTTTTACCACATGGCCATCTTTGTTTTCTGCATAGAAACAGTTTTCTGAGCTTCCCCACTGTTGTAATATGAGTGGGAAGGGCCTATTTTAGCGCTTTTTTGCGCAGTAAAAATTCAGTCACAATCTGTCTACTTCATCCTCCATGATCCAGATCGTCTCTAGAGAGCTCAGGGGTCTTCAAAATTCATTTTGAGGGAGGTAATCAGTCACAGCAGACCTGTGACAGTGTGTTTTGACTGTGAGAAAAACGTTAATTATTAAATTGTTAATCCGTTTTTGGGTATTAAGGGGTTAATCATCCATTTGCTGGTGGGTGCAATCCTTTGCTAACTTAATACATTTACTGTGAAAAATTGGTTGCTATAACTATTTTGGTTCATTGTTATTTCAACTGTGACAGCTTTTTGTGTTTCTTAAAGGCACAGTAGCGTTTTTTATATTGCTTGTAAATTTATTTAGAAAAGTATTTCCAAGCTTGCTAGTCTCATTGCTAGTCTGTTTAAACATGTCTGACACAGATGAATCTCTTTGTTCACTATGTTTAAAGGCCAATGTGGAGCCCAATAGAAATTTATGTACTAATTGCATTGATGCTACTTTAAATAAAAGTCAATCTTTACATGTAAAGAAATTATCACCAGACAACGAGGGGGAAGTTATGCCGACTAACTCTCCTCACGTGTCAGTACCTTCGCCTCCCGCTCAGGAGGTGCGTGATTTTGTGGCGCCAAGTACATCAGGGAGGCCCTTACAAATCACTTTGCAAGACATGGCTACTGTTATGACAGAAGTATTATCTAAATTGCCAGAATTAAGAGGCAAGCGCGATAGCTCTGCGTTAAGGACAGAGCGCGCGGATGAGGTGAGAGCCATGTCAGATACTGCGTCACAGTTTGCAGAACGTGAAGACGGAGAGCTTCATTCTGTGGGTGACGGATCTGATCCAGGGAGACTGGATTCAGAGATTTCTAATTTTAAATTTAAGCTTGAGAACCTCCGCATATTGCTAGGGGAGGTATTAGCGGCTCTGAATGATTGTAACACGGTTGCAATTCCAGAAAAATTATGTAGGTTGGATAGATACTATGCGGTACCGGTGTGTACTGACGTGTTTCCTATACCTAAAAGGCTTACAGAGATTATTAGCAAGGAGTGGGATAGACCTGGTGTGCCCTTTTCCCCTCCTCCCATATTTAGAAAAATGTTTCCTATAGACGCCACCCACACGAGACTTATGGCAGACGGTCCCCTAAGGTGGAGGGAGCAGTTTCTACTTTAGCTAAGCGTACCACTATCCCGGTGGAGGATAGTTGTGCCTTTTCAGATCCAATGGATAAGAAATTAGAGGGTTACCTTAAGAAAATGTTTGTTCAACAAGGTTTTATCTTACAGCCCCTTGCATGCATTGCGCCTGTCACTTGCTGCGGCGGCATTCTGGTTTGAGTCTCTGGAAGAGGCCATTCGCACAGCTCCATTGGATGAAATTATGAACAAGCTTAAAGCACTTAAGCTAGCTAACGCATTTGTTTCTGATGCCGTCGTACATTTAACCAAACTTTACGGCTAAGAACTCCGGATTCGCCATCCAAGCGCGTAGAGCGCTATGGCTTAAATCCTGGTCAGCTGACGTGACTTCTAAATCTAAATTGCTTAATATTCCTTTTAAAGGGCAGACCTTATTCGGGCCCGGCTTGAAAGAAATTATAGCTGACATTACGGGAGGTAAGGGCCATGCTCTACCTCAGGACAGGGCCAAATCAAAGGCCAAACAGTCTAATTTTCGTGCCTTTCGTAACTTCAAGGCTGGAGCAGCATCAACTTCCTCCGCTCCAAAACAGGAAGGAGCTGTTGCTCGTTACAGGCAGGGCTGGAAAGTTAACCAGTCCTGGAACAAGGGCAAGCAGGCCAAGAAACCTGCTGCTGCCCCCAAGACAGCATGAAGAGAGGGCCCCCTATCCGGAAACGGATCTAGTGGGGGGCAGACTTTCTCTTTTTGCCCAGGCTTGGGCAAGAGATGTCCAGGATCCCTGGGCGTTGGAGATCATATCTCAGGGATATCTCCTGGACTTCAAAACTTCTCCTCCACGAGGGAGATTTCATCTTTCAAGGTTATCAGCAAACCAAATAAAGAAAGAGGCGTTTCTACGCTGTGTACAAGACCTTTTACTAATGGGGGTGATCCACCCAGTTCCGCGGACGGAACACGGGCAGGGATTCTATTCAAATCTATTTGTGGTTCCCAAGAAAGAGGGAACCTTCAGACCAATCTTGGACTTAAAGATCCTAAACACATTTCTAAGAGTTCCATCATTCAAAATGGAAACTATTCGAACTATCCTTCCCATGATCCAAGAGGGTCAGTACATGACCACAGTGGATTTAAAGGATGCCTACCTTCACATACCGATTCACAAGGATCATTATCGGTACCTAAGATTTGCTTTCCTAGACAGGCATTACCAGTTTGTAGCTCTTCCCTTCGGATTAGCTACGGCTCCAAGAATCTTTACAAAAGTTCTGGGCTCACTTCTGGCGGTACTAAGACCGCGAGGCATAGCGGTGACTCCGTACCTAGACGACATTCTGATACAAGCGTCAAGTTTTCAAACTGCCAAGTCTCACACAGAGATAGTTCTGGCATTTCTGAGGTCGCATGGGTGGAAGGTGAACGTGGAAAAGAGTTCTCTATTACCACTTACAAGAGTTCCCTTTCTAGGGACTCTTATAGATTCTGTAGAGATGAAAATTTACCTGACAGAGGCCAGGTTATCAAAACTTCTAAATGCTTGCCGTGTCCTTCACTCCATTCCAAGCCCATCAGTAGCTCAGTGCATGGAAGTAATCGGCTTAATGGTAGCGGCAATGGACATAGTACCATTTGCGCGCCTGCATCTCAGACCGCTGCAATTGTGCATGCTAAGTCAGTGGAACGGGGATTACTCAGATTTGTCCCCCCTACTAAGTCTGGATCAAGAGACCAGAGATTCTCTTCTATGGTGGCTCTCTCGGCCACATCTGTCCAAGGGGATGACCTTTCGCAGGCCAGATTGGACGATTGTAACAACAGACACCAGCCTTCTAGGCTGGGGCGCAGTCTGGAACTCCCTGAAAGCTCAGGGATTATGGACTCAGGAGGAGAAACTCCTCCCAATAAATATTCTGGAATTAAGAGCAATATTCAATGCTCTCCTAGCTTGGCCTCAGTTAGCAACTCTGAGGTTCATCAGATTTCAGTCGGACAACATCACGACTGTGGCTTACATCAACCATCAAGGGGGAACCAGAAGTTCCCTAGCGATGTTGGAAGTCTCAAAGATAATTCGCTGGGCAGAGTCTCACTCTTGCCACCTGTCAGCGATTTACATCCCAGGCGTAGAGAACTGGGAGGCGGATTTTCTAAGTCGCCAGACTTTTCATCCGGGGGAGTGGGAACTTCATCCGGAGGTCTTTGCTCAACTGATTCTTCGTTGGGGCAAACCAGATCTGGATCTCATGGCGTCTCGCCAGAACGCCAAGCTTCCTTGTTACGGATCCAGGTCCAGGGACCCGGGAGCGGTGCTGATAGATGCTCTGACAGCCCCTTGGGTCTTCAACATGGCTTATGTGTTTCCACCATTCCCGATGCTTCCTCGTTTGATTGCCAAGATCAAACAGGAGAGAGCTTCGGTGATTCTGATAGCGCCTGCGTGGCCACGCAGGACCTGGTATGCAGACCTAGTGGACATGTCGTCCTGTCCACCGTGGTCTCTACCTCTGAGACAGGACCTTCTAATTCAGGGTCCTTTCAAACATCCAAATCTAATTTCTCTGAGGCTGACTGCATGGAGATTGAACGCTTGATTCTATCAAAGCGTGGCTTCTCGGAGTCGGTTATTGATACCTTAATACAGGCTAGGAAGCCTGTTACCAGAAAAATTTACCATAAGATATGGCATAAATATTTATATTGGTGCGAATCCAAGAGTTACTCATGGAGTAAGGTTAGGATTCCTAGGATATTGTCCTTTCTACAAGAGGGTTTAGAAAAGGGCTTATCTGCTAGTTCGTTAAAGGGACAGATTTCTACTCTGTCTATTCTTCTACACAAACGTCTGGCTGAAGTTCCAGACGTTCAGGCTTTTTGTCAGGCTTTAACTAGGATTAAGCCTGTGTTTAAGACGGTTGCTCCGCCGTGGAGCTTAAACTTAGTTCTTAATGTTCTTCAAGGCGTTCCATTTGAACCCCTTCATTCCATTGATATTAAGCTGTTATCCTGGAAGGTTTTGTTTTTGATGGCTATTTCCTCGGCTCGAAGAGTCTCTGAGTTATCTGCCTTACATTGTGATTCTCCTTATCTGATTTTTTCATTCAGACAAGGTAGTTCTGCGTACTAAACCTGGGTTCTTACCTAAGGTAGTTACTAACAGGAATATCAATCAAGAGATTGTTGTTCCATCTCTGTGTCCTAACCCTTCTTCAAAGAAGGAACGACTTTTGCATAATTTGGACGTAGTCCGTGCCCTGAAGTTCTATTTGCAGGCAACTAAAGATTTTCGTCAAACTTCTTCCCTGTCTGTCGTTTACTCTGGACAGAGAAGAGGTCAAAAGGCTTCAGCTACCTCTCTCTCTCTTTTTGGCTTCGTAGCATAATACGTTTAGCCTATGAGACTGCTGGACAGCAGCCTCCTGAAAGGATTACAGCTCATTCTACTAGAGCTGTGGCTTCCACCTGGGCCTTTAAAAATGAGGCCTCTGTTGAACAGATTTGCAAGGCTGCGACTTGGTCTTCGCTTCACACCTTTTCAAAATTTTACAAATTTGACACTTTTGCTTCTTCGGAGGCTATTTTTGGGAGAAAGGTACTTCAGGCAGTGGTTCCTTCTGTTTAATGTTCCTGCCTTGTCCCTCCCTTCATCCGTGTACTTTAGCTTTGGTATTGGTATTCCATAAGTAATGGATGACCCGTGGACTGACTACACTTAACAAGAGAAAACATAATTTATGCTTACCTGATAAATTTATTTCTCTTGTAGTGTAGTCAGTCCACGGCCCGCCCTGTCTTTAAGGCAGACCTAAATTTTAATTAAACTCCAGTCACCACTGCACCCTATGGTTTCTCCTTTCTCGTCTGCTTTGGTCGAATGACTGAATATGACATGTGAGGGGAGGAGCTATATAGCAGCTCTGCTGGGTGATCCTCTTGCAGCTTCCTGTTAGGAAGAGATATATTCCATAAGTAATGGATGACCCGTGGACTGACTACACTACAAGAGAAATAAATTTATCAGGTAAGCATAAATTATGTTTTTTATATCGCAAAAAAAAGGAAAATTAAGTGACAAATTATTTATGTCATTGTCAAAGTTTAAGTTCTCTCTGAAACTAAAAAAAAATGCAAGGAATGCTGTGTTTCAGTTTTCGATTGGAAACTCTAATTCCAAATATTTACTCTACCCGCCCCCTCTGCATTTAAGTTTAAGTAGAAAAATGGCTGCAATGCATTACACTGGAGCTCTTAAAGGGACATGAAACCCACATTTTTTTCTTTCATGATTTAGAAAGAGAATGCAATTTTAAACATCTTTCTAATTTACTTCTATTATCTAATTTGTTTTATTCTCTTGATATTGTTTGCTGAAAAGCATATCTAGATATACTCAGTAGCTGCTGATTGTTTGCTGCACATAGAAGCCACGTTTGATTGGCTCACCCATGTGCACTGCTTTTTCTTCAACTAAGGATATCTAAAAAATGAAGCAAAATAAATAATAGAAGTAAATTGTAATGTTGTTTAAATTTGTATTCTCTATCTAAATCATAAAAGAAAGATTTTGGGTTTAGTGGCCCTTTAATTTATTTTCATAAGTCTAAAGATATTTTAGGAAAGAGTGCAAATTTTATGTTTCACTAAACACACTTCATGCACTTCTAGTTATGGGTGCTGAAATTTTGGAACCTAGGTAACACTGCAGATATCTAGAGGGTTGTTGCAAATGTGTTTCCTTGATATCCTTTGTTAAAAAGTATACCAAGGTAGGCTCAGAATATGCGAGCTAGCTGCTGATTGGTGGTTGCACATATATACCTATTATCATTGGCTTACCAATGTGTTCAGCTACCTCCCAGTAGCACATTGCTGCTCCTTCAATAAAGGATACCAAGAGAATAAAGCAAAATTGATGATATAAATAAATTTGGAAAGTTGTTTAAAATTGTTCACTGTATCTGAATCATGAAAAAAAAAATTGGGTTGCATCTCCCTTTGACTTCAATCTCCCCCTTGAGATTCTGTATCCCAAAAAGCTTCATGGTATGCGTATGCCTTTATCTGAATCATGAAGGAAGAAGTTGGGGTTCCATGTTCTTTTAAATTTCACATCACTTTTTTTTTTTTCTTTTCATTGATCTTAAACCAAGTGCTAACGACGGCTCTGAGCCATCGCAAATGTTTCCAGTCAGGTGCTGGCGATGGCTCAGAGCCATCGCTAGCACTCACTCACCTTGAAAGCAATCTGGGGGCTCCCATCGACTCCCACCCCCCGGCAATCCGGCTTGTATAGTGACAGTCCTCGCCGGGGCTTCATGTTTTGCGTGGTGACGTCACCGCACTACTTTATTGAGAAATTACAATGGACAGTATAGGGAAATGGGGGCATGCTGCTTAGAAGCATGTATCTCAAGCATCTAAGCAGCTACTGAACCCCAAGTCCCACCATTGGAAAGGTAATCGCCTAACCTTTCGAATGTTATATAATATATATTTATATATATATATATATATATATATATATATATATATATATATATATATATTTATATATTATTTATTTTTTTTTTATTTTTTTTAAATAAACACATCCTCAAATGGGAAATTGCTTAGCACTCAAAGGGTTAAATTGAGAGTGCCTTGAGATTATATATACTCCAAAAATAGATGTGGCTCCTAAAAGGTTTCTTTATCTTGTAAATGAAACAATATTATAAAAAGATACTTATACACTTTGTGTAATTCTTATCAATTGTTTTTGAGCAGGTATCCTAAATACAAACAGATGATACATACTAGATCTTTCAGTAAAAACAATGAAAGATGGGACAGCGCTTTAAAAGCCTTACAAGCTACACAAATATGGATTTTATCTGCATTTACTTTAAAAAAGGTTGCAATATGTAAAACCACATAAATCAGAACATGCATGTAAAATAATTTACAATATAAAATCAACAATAAAAAGAAGATACTTGCAATATAAGTATAATGGTGATGGTCGACTTGGTCGCGATAAAAAGTTAATGCAATCGAACTGCAGACCACAGACAGGATTACCGGACGGCAACTCGTGTTGTTAGCCTTTTAAAGCACTGTCCCATCTTTCATTGTTTTTACGGAAAGTTCTAGTATTTTTTTTTTTTTTTTTCATATGGGCGGAAAAAATCTAAACTGAATAAACTCTTAATACATTGTCCATCTGATCCTTTCCCTTTGTTGTAAATGATGCAAGAAAGAGTCAAACAAATGTGATATAATAAACCAGCTAGTTGCTTAGATGCCAGTAGGTCAGAACAGAAGAGCATTTTACCTTCTTTAAAATAGCTTGCTTTCCAGCTCTCTCATAATCATCGCTAAGGGAAATAAAGAAATGTCCACAGAAAGTGTTTGCAGAAAATGCTGAGCAAGGTTTGTTTATAATCCCGTAGAAATAACGGCAGCACTCCAGGAGTTTTCCAATTATTCCAGTTTATTCAAACATTTCCAAATGACAAAAAGACAACAATGTTTCGGGCATCAGCACTTAATCATGATGCAACATTATTAATGGGTGATGCATGAAACTTTGTTGTCTTTTTGTTATTTGGAGATGTTTGAATAAACTGGAATAATTAGTAAATTCCTGGAGTGCTGCCATTATTTCTGCTGGACTGTATATCTTGGGACTTAAGTGTGAGGTCCTGAATTGTGTTTGCATCCTCTATATACATAGCTACATCTTTTATACAAGGTTTTGTTTATACCAAAGGTCTCTATCTCTTAGACCACCACTTCTCTTCTGATGAGATCCATTTAATGTCTTTCTCCCTCTAACACCATATTGTGTTATTCTCTCTAATTTCAGATTCAGCCAAGTAATCCAAAATGTGAAAATGACTGTAAACGATACATATTCACTCCAGAATGTACACCTGAACCCACTTCTTATCTAGCTGGTGAGTCAATAGACAATCCTCTCAGCACTGCCCAATACAAACATGTCCTGTAGCACTGCATAAAGGTATAAATGATTGGATAGTGATGGCTAAATTAGACCCTGTTTCACAAAACTGCCTTTCTAGGCTGTAAATATTTCACAAGTTACATTTTGGAGGTTTTGAGAAGTGGTCACCCAATCTGTCAAAGTAACGTGCTTTTTATTTTTGACCAGTAGTTTCAAAGTCCAGCTTTCCAGGCCTGTTTTGAATTTTTTTTATTTATTTATTTTTGTGATGGTGTTTTTTAGATTCGTGGTGGACAAAAGTATTCAGAATCGCCTAAAGGTTGATCTTAGGTTTAGTCCAGCGTGACCATAATCTCTGTCTTTTGTTGTTGGATGTCATTAATACCAATTCAGCCCAGCTTCACTTTATGAATCTCCTATATGGTTGTTTTAGTCTTCTTCACTGTGGAAAAAGCACAGTTGTACTGACATCTTTGTGCTTTAACCCCTTAGCTGCTGAGGCATTTATTACAGCTGAGCTGCTTTGGAGCTTTTGGGCTCTAGTCACATTTAGGCACTACTTGAAGTCATTTTTCATTGAGAAACCCACAAAAGCTATATACTTTTTTTCAGCAGATTCAAATTATACCATAATTTTATGTACATATTGACATGAGAAATCTACTACAAAAAGTGTGAAAAAATGCATATTTTATTAAAATTTTAACAAGGTTGTAAACAAAAGTGAGTTGTTGTTTTTCTAAACTCTGTTGTCAAAAAAAGAATTATCCTCATATAAATAAGGGCCTTGGTGCATATTAATTTAACTTTGAGCTGCACATTTAATTGTGCCAGGCAACAACAGTGATCATCTGGCTTTTCCTTCCTATATAGGGGCTCTATTTTAAATAGAGACGTCTGGGCATTGAAACAAGGGGTTATGAGGGTATATTGTTCCTTTTGATGACCTATTATAAATGCTTAGATACCCCCAGCATGCAAAAATTGTGTGTTTTTGGTTGGTTGTGTTTTTTTTAATTGTATTTCCTATTAAAAAGTATTTTCTCTTGTAAGGTGTATCCAGTCCACGGATCATCCATTACTTGTGGGATATTCTCATTCCCAACAGGAAGTTGCAAGAGGATCACCCACCGCAGAGCTGTCTATATAGTTCCTCCCCTAACTGCCACCTCCAGTCATTCTCTTGTAACTCTCGACAAGCATGGAAGCAGTAAGAGAGATGTGGTGAAAAGTAGTTGTTTTTTCTTCAATTCAAAAGTTTGTTATTTTTAAATGGTACCGGAGTTGTACTATTTTAGTCCCAGGCAGAAAATAGAAGAAGAATCTGCCTGTGGTCTCTAATGATCTTAGCAGGTTGTAACTAAGATCCATTGCTGTTCTCACACATAACTGAAGAGAGAGGTAACTTCAGCTGGGGAATGGCGTGCAGGTTATCCTGCTATGAGGTATGTGCAGTTTAATTTTTTTCTAGAGGAATGTAAATGCTAGAAAATGCTGCTGATACCAGATTTATTTAAGGTAAGCCTGATTACAGTGATTTAACAGCGACTGGTATCATGCTTACTGTTAGAGGTAATACTCTTATTATTTTTCAATTCCTGTCATATAAAACGTTTGCTGGGAGTGCTTAAACGTTTTTATATATGTTTTGGTGATAAAACTTTATTGGGGCCTAGTTTTTTTCCACATGGCTGGCTTAAATTTGTCTTAAAATAGGTTTCTTAGGACTCCCACTGTGTAGACATGAGTGGGAGGGGCCTAATTTCACGCTTTATTGCGCAGTAACTTTTGCAGACTGAGACATCCAGTTTCCCTCAAGGAGTCCCCTGAATGCTATAGGACTACCTCTAAAGGGTTTTTAGGCTTTCCAAAGTCGTTTGTATGGCAAGGTAGGGCCACAGCAGAGCTGTGGCAGTTTGTTGTGACTGTTAAAAAACGTCTATCGTTTTTTTGATCCGTTTTTTTAAACTAAGGGGTTAATCATCCATTTGCAAGTGGGTGCAATACTCTGTTAGCTTATTATACACACTGTAAAAATTGTGTTTGATTTACGGCTTTTTTTCACTGTTTTTCAAATTCTGACCTTTTTTATTTTTCTTAAAGGCACAGTACTGTTTTTATTTTTTGCTTGTTAACTTGCTTTAAAGTGTTTTCCAAGCTTGCTGGTCTCATTGCTAGTCTGTTTAAACATGTCTGACATAGAGGAAACTCCTTGTTCATTATGTTTAGAAGCCATGGTGGAACCCCCTCTTAGAATGTGTACCAAATGTACTGATTTCACTTTAAGTAACAAAGACCATATTCTGTCTTTAAAAAATGTATCACCAGAGGAATCTGACGAGGGGGAAGTTATGCCGACTAACTCGCCCCACGTGTCAGAACCTTTGAATCTTGCTCAAGGGACTCACGCTCAAGTGGCGCCAAGTACATCTAGCGCGCCCATGTCGTTTACTTTACAAGACATGGCGGCAGTCATGGATAATACACTGTCAGCGGTATTATCCAGACTACCTGGGTTACGAGGAAAGCGAGACAGCTCTGGAGTTAGAAGGAATACAGAGCATACTGACGCTTTAGTAACTATGTCTGATACCCCCTCACAATATGCAGAAGCTGAGGAAGGAGAGCTTCTTTCTGTGGGTGATTTTTCTGACTCAGGGAAGAGGATTCAACCTGATTCTGATATGTCAACATTTAAATTTAAGCTTGAATACCTCCGCGTGTTGCTCAGGGAGGTTTTAGCTGCTCTGAATGACTGTGATACAATTGCAGTGTCAGAGAAATTGTGCAGATTGGATAAATACTATGCAGTGCCTGTTTACACTGATGTTTTTCCAATACCTAAAAGGTTTACAGAAATTATTACTAAGGAATGGGATAGACCAGGTGTGCCGTTCTCTTCCCCTCCTATTTTTAAGAAAATGTTTCCAGTAGATGCCGCCACATGGGACTTATGGCAAGCGGTCCCTAAGGTGGAGGGAGCAGTTTCTACCCTAGCTAAGCGTACTACTATCCCTGTCGAGGACAGTTGTGCTTTCTTAGAGCCAATGGATAAAAAGTTAGAGGGTTACCTTAAGAAAATGTTTATTCAACAAGGTTTTATTCTACAGCCCCTTGCATGCATTGCCCCAGTCACTGCTGCTGCGGCCTTCTGGTTTGAGTCTCTGGAAGAGGCTTTACAGGTAGAGACCCCATTGGATGATATACTTGACAAGCTTAGAGCACTTAAGCTAGCCAATTCTTTTGTTTCTGATGCCATTGTTCATTTGACTAAACTAACAGCTAAGAATTCTGGTTTTGCTATTCAGGCGCGTAGGGCGCTATGGCTTAAATCATGGTCAGCTGACGTTACTTCAAAGTCTAAGCTGCTTAATATTCCCTTCAAGGGGAAAACCCTATTCGGGCCTGGTTTGAAGGAGATCATTTCTGATATCACTGGAGGAAAAGGTCATGCCCTTCCTCAGGATAGGTCCAAATCAAGTGCCAAACAGACTAATTTTCGTGCCTTTCGAAACTTCAAGGCGAGTGCGGCATCAACTTCCTCTAATACAAAACAAGAGGGAACTTTTGCCCAGTCCAAATCAGTCTGGAGACCTAACCAGACTTGGAACAAAGGTAAGCAGGCCAAAAAGCCTGCTGCTGCCTCTAAGACAGCATGAAGGATTGGCCCCCGATCCAGTAATGGATCTAGTAGGGGGCAGACTTTCACTCCTCTTCGCCCAGGCTTGGGCAAGAGATGTCCAGGATCCCTGGGCGTTGGAAATTGTATCCCAGGGATATCTGCTGGACTTCAGAGCTTCTCCTCCAAAAGGGAGATTTCACCTCTCACAATTATCTGCAAACCAGATAAAGAGAGAGGCATTTTTACACTGTGTTCAAGACCTCCTAGTTATGGTAGTGATCCATCCAGTTCCAAAGGAGGAACAGGGACAAGGATTTTATTTAAATCTGTTTGTGGTTCCCAAAAAAGAGGGAACCTTCAGACCAATCTTAGATCTCAAGGTCTTAAACAAATTCCTCAGGGTCCCATCATTCAAGATGGAGACTATTCGTACCATCCTACCTATGATCCAGGAGGGTCAATACAGGACTACAGTGGATTTAAAGGATGCTTATCTTCACATTCCGATACACAAAGATCATCATCGGTTTCTCAGGTTTGCCTTCCTAGACAGGCATTGCCAGTTTGTAGCTCTTCCCTTTGGGTTAGCTACAGCCCCAAGAATCTTTACGAAGGTTCTGGGGTCACTTCTGGCGGTCCTAAGACCGCGGGGCATAGCAGTGGCCCCTTATTTAGACGACATTCTGATACAGGCGTCAAATTTCCAAATTGCCAAGTCTCATATGGACATAGTTCTGGCATTTCTGAGGTCGCATGGGTGGAAAGTGAACTTAGAAAAGAGTTCTCTATCCCCTCTCACAAGAGTCTCCTTTCTGGGAACTCTAATAGATTCTGTAGAAATGAGGATTTACCTGACAGAGACCAGGTTATCAAAACTTCTAAATTCCTGCCATGTTCTTTATTCCACTTCTCGCCCTTCGGTGGCTCAGTGTATGGAAGTAATCGGCTTAATGGTAGCGGCAATGGACATAGTGCCGTTTGCCCGCCTACATCTCAGACCGCTGCAACTCTGCATGCTCAGTCAGTGGAATGGGGATTACACAGATTTGTCCCCTCTACTAAATCTGGATCAAGAGACCAGGGATTCTCTTCTCTGGTGCTATCTCGGGTCCATCTGGCCAAAGGTATGACCTTTCGCAGGCCAGATTGGACAATTGTAACGACAGATGCCAGCCTTCTAGGCTGGGGGGCAGTCTGGAACTCCCTGAAGGCTCAGGGATCGTGGACTCAGGAGGAGACACTCCTTCCAATAAACATTCTGGAACTAAGAGCGATATTCAATGCTGTTCAGGCTTGGCCTCAGCTAGCGACAATGAGGTTCATCAGATTTCAGTTGGACAACATCACGACTGTGGCTTACATCAACCATCAAGGGGGAACAAGGAGTTCCCTAGCGATGTTGGAGTCTCAAAGATAATTCGCTGGGCAGAGATTCACTCTTGCCACCTATCGGCTATCTATATCCCAGGTGTAGAGAACTGGGAGGCGGACTTTTCATCCGGGGGAGTGGGAACTCCATCCGGAGGTGTTTGCACAATTGATTCAGCGTTGAGGCAAACCAGAACTGGATCTCATGGCGTCTTGCCAGAACGCCAAACTTCCTTGTTACGGATCCAGGTCCAGGGATCCCAAGGCGACGCTGATAGATGCTCCTTGGTCTTTCAACCTGGCTTATGTGTTTCCACCGTTTCCTCTGCTCCCTCGTCTGATTGCCAAAATCAAGCAGGAGAGATCATCGGTGATCTTGATAGCGCCTGCGTGGCCACGCAGGACTTGGTATGCAGATCTGGTGGACATGTCATCCTTTCCACCATGGACCCTGCCGCTGAGACAGGACCTTCTACTTCAGGGTCCTTTCAACCATCCAAATCTAATTTCTCTGAGACTGACTGCTTGGAGATTGAACGCTTGATCTTATCAAAGCGTGGCTTCTCCGAGTCAGTCATTGACACCTTAATTCAGGCACGTAAGCCTGTCACCAGGAAAATCTATCATAAGATATGGCGTAAATATCTTTATTGGTGCGAATCCAAGGGTTACTGATGGAGTAAAGTCAGGATTCCCAGGATATTATCCTTTCTCCAAGAAGGATTGGAAAAAGGATTGTCAGTTAGTTCCTTAAAGGGACAGATTTCTGCTCTGTCTATTCTTTTGCACAAGCGTCTGGCGGATGTTCCAGACGTTCAGGCTTTTTGTCAGGCTTTAGTTAGAATCAAGCCTGTGTTTAAACCTGTTGCTCCACCATGGAGTTTAAATTTGGTTCTAAAAGTTCTTCAAGGGGTTCCGTTTGAACATCTTCATTCCATAGATATCAAGCTTTTATCTTGGAAAGTTCTATTTTTGGTAGCTATTTCCTCGGCTCGTAGAGTTTCCGAGTTATCTGCCTTACAATGTGATTCCCCTTATCTGATCTTCCATGCAGATAAGGTAGTTTTGCGTACCAAACCTGGGTTTTTACATAAGGTGGTATCTAATAAGAATATCAATCAGGAGATTGTTGTTCCGTCATTGTGTCCTAATCCTTCTTCAAAGAAGGAACGTCTATTACACAATCTTGACGTGGTTTGTACTTTTAAAGTATTATTTACAAGCTACTAAAGATTTTCGTCAAACATCTGCTTTGTTTGTTGTCTACTCTGGACAGAGGAAAGGCCAAAAAGCTTCGGCAACCTCTCTTTCGCTTTGGCTAAGAAGTATAATACGCTTAGCTTATGAGACTGCTGGCCAGCAGCCTCCTGAAAGGATTACAGCTCATTCTACTAGAGCTGTGGCTTCCACATGGGCCTTTAAAAATGAGGCTTCTGTTGAACAGATTTGCAAGGCGGCGACTTGGTCTTCGCTTCATACTTTTTCAAAATTTTATAAATTTTATACTTTTGCTTCTTCGGAGGCTATTTTTGGGAGAAAGGTTTTACAGGCAGTGGTACCTTCCGTTTAAGTATCTGCCTTGTCCCTCCCTTCATCCGTGTACTTTAGCTTTGGTATTGGTATCCCACAAGTAATGGATGATCCGTGGACTGGATACACCTTACAAGAGAAAACATAATTTATGCTTACCTGATAAATTTATTTCTCTTGTGGTGTATCCAGTCCACGGCCCGCCCTGTCATTTTAAGGCAGGTATTTTTTAACTTTCAGTTACAGTCACCACTGCACCCTATAGTTTCTCCTTTATCTTGCTTGTCTTCGGTCGAATGACTGGAGGTGGCAGTTAGGGGAGGAGCTATATAGACAGCTCTGCTGTGGGTGATCCTCTTGCAACTTCCTGTTGGGAATGAGAATATCCCACAAGTAATGGATGATCCGTGGACTGGATACACCACAAGAGAAATAAATTTATCAGGTAAGCATAAATTATGTGTTTTTTACTCCCAAGTCACAGACTGTTTAAAACAGCAGGACATTGCCTTTCAAATGGTGGGTCTTTGGGGTTCTAGGCCTTAAAGGGACACTGTACCCACATTTTTTCTTTCATGATTCAGATAGAGCGTGCAATTTTAAGCATCTTTCTAAATTACTCCTATTGTCAAATTTTCTTTATTCTCTTGGTATCTATATTTAAAAAGCAAGAATTTAAGTTTAGATGCCGGCCCATTTTGGGGAACAACCTGGGTTGTCCTTGCTGATTGGACAGCACCAATAAACAAGTGCTGTCCATGGTTCTGAACCACAAGTTGGCTGGCTTCTTAACTTAGATGTCTTCTTTTTCAAATAAAGAAAGCAAGAGAACGAAGAAAAATTGATAATAGGAGTAAATTAGAAAGTTGCGTAAAATTGCTTGCTCTATATGAATCACAAAAGAAAACATTTGAGTTCAGTGTCCCTTTAAGGGAGCTAAGATCAAGGGGTTTTATTGCTCACCCCTCATCTTATTAAGCAGCCCAGCACTTCTTGGTTTTTGGAGTGTTATGACATCACCAGCATCCCTTGTAAGGGGCTTCAGGTGCAGAGAGGGGCCATGATCAGCTCTGAAAGTATCCCCTGCCCCCAAATGAAGACAATGAAATATTGTTTGTTTTATCCCGTCTCCAAGCAGTTACATTTTGCAGGTTCAAATATTCCAAAATCCAAACTATTCCAAAATCTTTTCAGGTCCCAAGCAGATTGCATACGCTGTCGGCATTTATCATTGCACCAGCAGTTCTTGTGAACTGGTGGTGCAATGCCGCCCCCTGCAGATTCGCGGCCAATCAGCCGCTAGCAGGGGGTGTCAATCAACCCGATCGCATTCAATTGAGTTGATTTCTGTCAGCCGCCTCAGAGCAGGCGGACAGATTATGGAGCAACGGTCTTTAGACCGCTGCTTCATAACTTCTGTTTCCAGCGAGCCTTCATGCTCCGTATAAGTTAAAATGCCATTGTTATGTACAGATGACATGCTTTAATACATTGTAGCATAATATTGTTGCATTGCTGGTGCCAGATAACTTTGTTTAAACCCTACAAAGGGATTAAATACATAGAGGTTGATCACAATCCCTTTAAAATAAATCAAAGAAATTAACGGCTAGATTTAGAGTTTTGTCGGTAACGACCCGCGTATCTAATGCTGGCTTTTTTTCGCCCGCACCTTTTAAATACCGCTGGTATTTAGAGTTCACAGAAGGGCTGCGTTAGGCTCCAAAAAGGGAGCGTAGAGCATATTTACCGCCACTGCAACTCTCAATACCAGCGGTGCTTACGGACGCGGCCATCTTAAAAAACGTGCTCGTGCACGATTCCCCCATAGAAAACAATGGGGCCTTTTGAGCTGAAAAAAAAACCTAACACCTGCAAAAAAGCAGCGTTCAGCTCCTAACGCAGCCCCATTGTTTCCTATGGGGAAACACTTCCTAAGTCTGCACCTAACACCCTAACATGTACCCAGAGTCTAAACACCCCTAACCTTACACTTATTAACCCCTAATCTGCCGCCCCCGCTATCGCTGACCCCTGCATTATATTATTAACCCCTAATCTGCCGCTCCGGACACCGCCGCAACCTACGTTATCCCTATGTACCCCTAATCTGCTACCCCTAACACCGCCGACCCCTATATTATATTTATTAACCCCTAATCTGCCACCCCCAACGTCGCCGCCACCTACCTACAATTATTAATCCCTAATCTGCCGACCGGACCTCACCGCTACTATAATAAAGTTATTAACCCCTAATCCTCCTCACTCCCGCCTCAATATCCCTATAATAAATAGTATTAACCCCTAATCTGCCCTCCCTAACATCGCTGACACCTAACTTCAAGTATTAACCCCTAATCTGCCGACCAGACCTCACCGCTACTCTAATAAATTTATTAACCCCTAAAGCTAAGTCTAACCTTAACCCTAACACCCCCCTAAATTAAATATAATTTAAATCTAACGAAATAAATTAACTCTTATTAAATAAATTATTCCTATTTAAAGCTAAATACTTACCTGTAAAATAAACCCTAATATAGCTACAATATAAATAATAATTATATTGTAGCTATTTTAGGATTTATATTTATTTTACAGGCAACTTTGAAATTATTTTAACCAGGTACAATAGCTATTAAATAGTTAAGAACTATTTAATAGCTACCTAGTTAAAATAATTACCAATTTACCTGTAAAATAAATCCTAACCTAAGTTACAATTAAACCTAACACTACACTATCAATAAATTAATTAAATACAATACCTACAAATAAATACAATTAAATAAACTAACTAAAGTACAAAAAATAAAAAATAACTGTTACGAAAAATAAAAAATTTTTTACAAACATTTGAAAAATATTACAACAATTTTAAACTAATTACACCTACTCTAAGCCCCCTAATAAAATAACAAAGACCCCCAAAATAAAAAAATGCCCTATTCTAAAATTAAAATAGAAAAGCTCTTTTACCTTACCAGCCCTTAAAAGGGCCCTTTGCGGGGCATGCCCCAAAGAATTCAGCTCTTTTGCCTGTAAAAAAAAAAACATACAATACCCCCCCAACATTACAACCCACCACCCACATACCCCTAATCTAACCCAAACCCCCCTTAAATAAACCTAACACTAAGCCCCTGAAGATCTCCCTACCTTGTCTTCACCTCACCGGGTTCAGCGATTGGTCCAGAAGAGGGTCCGAAGTCTTCATCCAAGCCCAAGCGGGGGCTGAAGAGTGATGTCCATCCTCCGGCTGAAGTCTTGATCCAAGCGGCGGCTGAAAAAGTCCATCCTCAGGCTGAAGTCTTGATCCAAGCGGGCGCTGAAGAAGTCCATCATCGGGATGAAGTCTTCTATCAAGCGGCATCTTCAATCTTCTTTCTTCCGGAGCAATCTTCTTCCATCCGACGCGGATCCATCCTCTTCTACCGACGCCTACTCGCCGAATGACGGTTCCTTTAAATGACGTCATCCAAGATTTCCTAAGGTAGGAAAATTCTGATTGGCTGATGGAATCAGCCAATCAGATTCAAGTTCAATCCGATTGGCTGATCCAATCAGCCAATCAGATTGAGTTCGCATTCTATTGGCTGTTCCGATCAGCCAATAGAATGCGAGATCAATCTGATTGGCTGATTGGATCAGCCAATCGGATTGAACTTGAATCTGATTGGCTGATTCCATCAGCCAATCAGAATTTTCCTACCTTAATTCCGATTGGCTGATAGAATCCTATCAGCCAATCGGAATTCGAGGGACGCCATCTTGGATGACGTCATTTAAAGGAACCGTCATTCGGCGAGTAGGTGTCGGTAGAAGAGGATGGATCCGAGTCGGCTGGAAGAAGATTGCTCCGGAAGAAGATTGAAGATGCCGCTTGATAGAAGACTTCATCCCGATGATGGACTTCTTCAGCGCCCGCTTGGATCAAGACTTCAGCCTGAGGATGGACTTTTTCAGCCGCCGCTTGGATCAAGACTTCAGCCGGAGGATGGACGTCACTCTTCAGCCCCCGCTTGGGCTTGGATGAAGACTTCGGACCCTCTTCTGGACCGAAGGGGGGTTTGGGTTAGATTAGGGGTATGTGGGTGGTGGGTTGTAATGTGGGGGGGGGTATTGTATGGTTTTTTTTTTACAGGCAAAAGAGCTGAATTCTTTGGGGCATGCCCCGCAAAGGGCCCTTTTAAGGGCTGGTAAGGTAAAAGAGCTTTTCTATTTTAATTTTAGAATAGGGTAGGGCATTTTTTTATTTTGGGGGGCTTTGTTATTTTATTAGGGGGCTTAGAGTAGGTGTAATTAGTTTAAAATTGTTGTAATATTTTTCAAATGTTTGTAAAAAAAATTTTTATTTTTTGTAACAGTTATTTTTTATTTTTTGTACTTTAGTTAGTTTATTTAATTGTATTTATTTGTAGGTATTGTATTTAATTAATTTATTGATAGTGTAGTGTTAGGTTTAATTGTAAATAATTGTAGGTATTTTATTTAATTAATTT
The DNA here is from genome assembly GCF_027579735.1 of Bombina bombina. Taxonomy (NCBI): domain Eukaryota; kingdom Metazoa; phylum Chordata; class Amphibia; order Anura; family Bombinatoridae; genus Bombina; species Bombina bombina. The sequence continues at coordinate 1,057,051,734 of NC_069504.1, forward strand.
ATTGATAGTGTAGTGTTAGGTTTAATTGTAACTTAGGTTAGGATTTATTTTACAGGTAAATTGGTAATTATTTTAACTAGGTAGCTATTAATTAGTTATTAACTATTTAATAGCTATTGTACCTGGTTAAAATAATTACAAAGTTGCCTGTAAAATAAATATAAATCCTAAAATAGCTACAATATAATTTATATTGTAGTTATATTAGGGTTTATTTTACAGGTAAGTATTTAGCTTTAAATAGGAATAATTTATTTAATAAGTATTAATTTATTTTGTTAGATTTAAATTATATTTAACTTAGGGGGGTGTTAGGGTTAGACTTAGCTTTAGGGGTTAATAAATTTATTAGAGTAGCGGTGAGGTCTGTTCGGCAGATTAGGGGTTAATACTTGAAGTTAGGTGTCAGCGATGTTAGGGAGGGCAGATTAGGGGTTAATACTATTTATTATAGGGTTATTGAGGCAGGAGTGAGGCGGATTAGGGGTTAATAACTTTATTATAGTAGCAGTGAGGTCCGGTCGGCAGATTAGGGGTTAATACTTGAAGTTAGGTGTCAGAGATGTTAGGGAGGGCAGATTAGGGGTTAATACTATTTATTATAGGGTTATTGAGGCGGAAGTGAGGCGGATTAGGGGTTAATAACTTTATTATAGTAGCGGTGAGGTCCGGTCGGCAGATTAGGGGTTAATAATTGTAGGTAGTAGGTGGCGGCGACGTTGGGGGCGGCAGATTAGGGGTTAATAAATATAATATAGGGGTCGGCGGTGTTAGGGGCAGCAGATTAGGGGTACATAGGGATAACGTAGGTGGCAGCGGTGTGCGGTCGGCAGATTAGGGGTTAAAAATTTTTTATTAGAGTGGCGGCGATGTGGGGGGACCTCGGTTTAGGGGTACATAGGTAGTTTATGGGTGTTAGTGTACTTTAGAGCACAGTAGTTAAGAGCTTTATGAACCAGCGTTAGCCCAGAAAGCTCTTGACTCCTGACTTTTTTCTGCGGCTGGAGTTTTGTCGTTAGATTTCTAACGCTCACTTCAACCAAGACTCTAAATACCGGCGTTAGAAAGATCCCATTGAAAAGATAGGATACGCAATTGGCGTAGGTGGATCTGTGGTATGGAAAAGTCGCAGCTGCAAAGTGAGCGTTAGACTCTTTCCTGACTGACTCTAAATACCAGCGGTAGCCCAAAACCAGCGTTAGGAGTCTCTAACGCTGGTTTTGACGGCTAACGCCAAACTCTAAATCTAGCCGAATGTGATCTAGCTACAAAGTTCTCCTAGACTTTTTTGATGGTTTTCTGAGACAATAGCATTATAAAGTATCCGGGTAGGGGCAGTGTAATAGTTTCTGATATTATAACATTTTCTGCTATCCAAAGCATAAACTAATTGCATGATTTAACATTACATTTTTATTGCACAAATGATCATTAAATAAATGTAACATTTTAATAATTTATTTTAGCTTTATTACTGGCTAGAATTTTAGCCTGGTGGTGCAGTTAATACTGATTAGATATGTTTTTTTTTTTTTTTTTCTTTCTAAAGGATTTTGAACATCCCTATAGATAGGTAAATGGACATTAAACACTAATTACATTTCATGCACCTCCCTCTAATCATGGGTGCTGCCATTTTGTAACCTAGGTTACACTGCAGGTATCTGAAGGAGAGTTGTTACACACATGCAGACAGTTCAGCACTGAAATGTAATGAAATATTTCAACACTAGTCCTAAAGCCCGTTCACACGGGCCATTTTTTGCATTACAGTGGTCCCACCCCTTGCTCTCTCTTTCCCCCTCTCTTTTGTGCTCTTTCCCCCTCTCTTTTGCGCTCTCTCCCCCCTCTCTTTTGCGCTCTCTCCCCCTCTCTTTTGCGCTCTCTCCCCCTCTCTTTTGCGCTCTCTCCCCCTCTCTGTTGCGCTCTCTCCCCCTCTCTGTTGCGCTCTCTCCCCCTCTCTGTTGCGCTCTCTCCCCCTCTCTTTTGCGCTCTCTCCCCCTCTCTTTTGCGCTCTCTCTCTCTCCCCTCTTTTGCTGTCTCTCCCCCTCTTTTGCTGTCTCTCTTGTTTGCTCTCTCTCTCCTCTCGTTTGCTGTCTCTCTCCTCTTTTGCTCTCTCCCCCTCTCTTTTGCGCTCTCTCCCCCTCTCTTTTGCGCTCTCTCTATCCCTCCTCTCTTTTGCTGTCTCTCTCCCTCCTCTCTTTTGCCCACTCTGCACCCGCCCGGCCACGCCCACTCCACCACAAGACGCCAGGTCAGTTGGAAGGCCAGGTGTGTTTGTCCTTGTGTGCAGTCTCTACTGCACATGACAGCTTCGGACAAACACACTTGGCCTTTTATTATATAGGATATACAGGTTAATCCTTATACAGATTAGAGAAAAAATCTTAAAGATTCTCATTTGTTGTGAAGTAATAAAATACTGTTGTATATGTAGATCAGTTAGTCGAATAGATGGGTCAGAGATTTATGACTTGTGAATATGTAACAATCATGAAATAGTTAATATGTTGCACACATATTGTTGTCCAATAGGAGTCTTTTACTTGTTTTAAGTGGCGGGGGTTTCACCTCACATCAGCTTTGATAACGGCGTGAGACAAAACATGTCAGCTGCACTAGTTGACTCCGATTTCTGACAACTTTCCACTTTGTGTTTCCTGCTGTTTCCTCCTTACTTTTTTTGGAATAAAGTATTTTGTAATGTTTTATTAAGCCAGTGCTTCGTTTCTTCTGTTGCTTTGCCTTGGTTGTGACCAGCCCACAATGTGCAGCTCGGCTCACAAGGGGAATCCCTAGCATTTTCCCTTAGCCCAGCGGTAGGCCTGACTGCTTCATCGTTGTTGCCCAATATGGATCGAGATAGCGGACTACACCCTCTGACTGTGACGTCTGAGGAGGGAGCTAATTGGACAGTTGAAGTTTCCGGATGTTTACGCAGATGGTAAGAAGAAGCGCTCACTCTTGTAACGGCGTTCCTTAGAGTAAGTGCGACCGGATTCAACTTCTCCCCAGGACCGGACTGATCACAGGATTGGGGGTAAGAGTATACAATTGTATAAATATTATTTTTGGGACTATTACTATTGGGGACATAACGCCAGAATCTGTTTGGACTGCAACTGTGTTAGTTATTCTTGGTTGAGCACATATAAGTATCTGTAATTGCTGCCTTGTAATGCGTCCCTCCTTATCTGGCTTTCCATGCTGATAAGGCTGTTCTATGAACCAAGTTAGGTTTTCTTCCTAAGGTTGCGTCTATTCGCAAAACATCAATCAAGAGATTGTGGTTCCTTTCTTATGTCCTAATCCTCCTTTGTCGAAGGAACGTTTACAACGTAATTCTGGATGTGGTTTGTTCATTGAAGTTCTATCTTCAGGCCACAAAGGAATTTAGACAAACTTCTTTCTCTGTTTGTTCTCTTTTCCGGGAAGCGTAGGGATCAGAGGGCCTCTTCGACTTCCTTATCTTTTTGGCTGAGTGTCAACTGTTAAGCATAGAGACAGCGGGACATAAGCCTCCTCGGTTCATTCTAAGAGAGTAGTGGTTTCCTCTTGAGCCTTCAACAATGAAGCCTCTATGGATCTGATTTGTAAGGTGGCTACCTGGTCCTCACATACATACTTTTTCCAAATTTTAAAAGTTTGATGTTTTTGCTTCTGCTGAAGCAGCCTTCGGGAGAAAGGTTTTGCAGGCTGTGGTGCCCTCAGATTAGGGTCCGCCTCTCTTTTTTCCCTCCTGTTAGCATTCTGTGTACTCTAGAGCTTGGGTATATGTTATCCACAAGTAAGGAATGCAGCTGTGGACTCTTCCCATATTAAGAAGGAAAACATAAATTATGCTTACCAGATCATTTCCTTTCAGATAGAGCAGGCAATTTTAAGCAACTTTCTAATTTATCAATTTTTATTCGTTCTCCTGGTATCTTTATTTGAAAAAGCAGGAATGTAAGCTTACAAGCCTGCCCTTCTTTGGTTTAGCATCTGGGTAGTGCTTACCGATTGGTATCTAAATGTAGCCACCAATCAGCAAGCACTATCCAGGGTGCTTGAACCAAAAATGGGCCGGCTCCTATGCTTACAAACTTGCATTTTCAAATAAAGATACCAAGAGAATGAAGGGAAATTGATAATAGGAGTAAATTAGAACGTTGCTTAAAATTGCATGCTCTCTGAAACATAAAATAAAAAATTTGGGTTCAGTGTCCCTTTTTAAGCTTACAATCCAAGCCTAACCATTTTTTATATTTTTCTGTATTAAATTCTTTACTTTTATTTTACGTACCCATATAGGGTATCAAAGATAGCCTTCTTTGTCTGTTAAAAAAGTGTGTATAATATGTATGAGGGCACTTAGCCTATAATATGTATTTCCAGATTCACAAAGAGCATATAGTTATAAACAACTTTTTAATATACTTATCAATTTCGTTTTGAAGGAGCAGCAATGCACTACTGGTTGCTAGCTGAACACATCACGTAAACCAATAAAGAGAGGCATATATGCTCAGCCACCAATCAGTAGCTAGTTCCCAATAGTGCTTTGCTGCTCCTGAGCCTACCTGTATATTCTTTTTAACAAAGGATACCAAGAGAACAAAACAAATTAGATAACTAGTAAATTGGAATGCTGTTTAAAATGATATGCTCTATGTGAATCATGAAAGAACACATTTGAGTTTCATATCCCTTTAACAAGCGGGTAATTATAGTGAAACCAACAGTGAGCAAAAATGTGCCAGTATTACGAGTCTGCCAAAAAGTGAGCGGTAGACCCTCTCCTGTCAACACTGGTACCGCATTTTAAAGTCAGTAGTTAAGAGTTTTACGGTACAACACCGTAGCATAAAACTCTTAACTAAAGTGCTAAAAAGTACACTAACACCCATAAACTGCCTATTAACCCCTAAACCGAGGCCCCCCCACATCGCAAACACTAAAATTACATTTTTAACCCCTAATCTGCCGAACCAGACATTAACCCCTAAACCGCCGCACTCCCGCCTCGCAAACATTAGTTAAATATTAACCCCTAATCTTCCGGCCCTAACATCGCCGACACCTACCTACATTTTATTAACCCCTAATCTGCCGCCCCCATACTAAAGTTATTAACCCCTAAATCTAAGTCTAACCCTAACCCCTCCTAATTTAAATATAATTTAAATAAATCTAAATAAAATTCCTATCATTAACTAAATTCCTATTTAAAACTGAATACTTACCTATAAAATAAACCCTAAGATAGCTACAATATAACTAATAGTTACATTGTAGCTAGCTTAGGGTTTATTTTTATTTTACAGGCAAGTTTTTATTTATTTTAACTAGGTACAATAGTTATTAAATAGTTATTAACTATTTAATAACTACCTAGCTAAAATAAATACAATGTTACCTGTAAAATAAAATCTAACCTAAGTTACAATTACACCTAACACTACACTATAATTAAATTAATTCCCTAAATTAAATACAATTATATAAAATTATCTAAAGTACAAAAAAAAACACTAAATTACAGAAAATAATAAACAAATTACAAGATTTTGAAACTAATTACACCTAATCTAATCCCCCTAACAAAATAAAAAAAAAAAACCCAAACTAAAAAAAGCCCTACCCTACACTAAATTACAAATAGCCCTTAAAAGGGCTTTTTGCGGGGCATTGCCCCAAAGTAATCAGCTCTCTTACCTGTAAAAAAAAATTACAAATCCCCCCCAACATTAAAACCCACCACCCACACAACCAACCCTACTCTAAAACCCACTCAATACCCCATTAAAAAAAAAAAAAAGTAACATTAGATTAGGTGTAATTAGTTTAAAAATCTTGTAATTTGTTTATTATTTTCTTTAATTTAGTGTTTTTTGGGTTTTTTTGTACTTTAGATATTTTTATTTTATTGTATTTAATTTAGGGAAGTAATTTAATTATAGTGTAGTGTTAGGTGTAATTGTAACTTAGGTTAGGTTTTATTTTACAGGTACATTTTGTATTTATTTTAGCTAGGTAGTTAGTAAATAGTTAATAGCTATTTAGTAACTATTCTACCGAGTTAAAATAAATACAAACTTGCCTGTAAAATAAAAATAAACCCTAAGATAGATACAATGTTTATTTTATAGGTAAGTATTTAGTTTTAAGTAGGAATAATTTAGTTAATTATAGTAATTTTATTTAGATTTCTTTTAATTATATTTAAGTTAGGGGGTGTTAGGTTTAGGGTTAGACTTGGGTTTAGGGGTAAATAACTTTTTAATATAGTGGCGGCGACGTTGGGGGCGGCAGATTAGGGGTTAATAAATGTAGGTAGGTGGCGTCGATGTTAGGGACGGCAGATTAGGGGTTAATAATATTTAACTAATGTTTGCAAGGCGGGAGTGCGGCGGTTTAGGGGTTAATATGTTTTATTATAGTGGTGGCGACGTTGGGATCAGCAGATTAGGGGTTAATAAATGTAGGTAGGTGGCGGCGACATTGGGGGCGGCAGATTAGGGGTTAATAAATATAATGTAGGTGTCGGCGATGTTGGGGGCAGCAGGGGTTCATAAGTATAATGTAGGTGGCGGTGGTGTCCGGAGTGGCAGATTAGGGGTTAATAATATAATGTAGATGTCGGCGGCAGATTAGGGTTTAATAAGTGTAAGATTAGGGGGTGTTTAGACTCGGGGTTCATGTTAGGATGTTAGGTGTAGAAATAAAATGTATTTCCCCATAGGAATCAATGGGGCTGCGTTAAGGAGCTTTACACTGCTTTTTGGCAGGTGTAAGACTTTTTTTTCAGCCGGCTCTCCCCGTTGATTCCTATGGGGAAATCGTGCACGAGCACGTTACACCAGCTCACCGCTAACGTAAGCAGCACTGGTATTGGAGTGCAGTAAGGAGCAAAATTTTGCTCAACGCTCACGCCGGGTTTGTAAAAACCCGTAATACCAGCGCTGTCTGTAAGTGAGCGGTGAGCATAAACTACTCGTTAGCACCGCACAGCCTCTAACGCAAAACTCGTAATCTAGGTGTATGTTTAGCTGCATATTCGTTCCCATCCAGATCCTGCATTATTAAACCTATCACTGGGAGTTTTTGAGACGGTCTGGTTCTTACCCATGTTTACCTACATTCCCACATTTTAATTGTAAGTGAGCCCAGACCATTTACTTACCTACGGATACAATAGTGTTTCTTGAAAAAAGAGACTCCTTTTCTTCTTTGGTATTTGAACAAGTTACAGTTATCACATTAATTATATTACTGTATTGCAAGTGCATATTATTTATCTTCCTAATAAAATAGACAAGTTTTTATTTAATAAGCACGCTAGGTCTGAAAAGGATGCACCACAAACTAGTGGTGGGTGTGTGAAGAAGTGTAAATTTCAGAAATATGATGACAATTATATTAATTTTGGCTTCACATCAACAAATGTTAATAGTGAAGAGAGTGTGTTTGAAGATTTTGGCTCCAGAGTGCATGATTCCAAGTAAGCTAAAACGCCATTTAGAAACCAATCATTCAAACATAGTTGGTAAATCTTGTGACTACTTTACCAGAAAGGTAACAAGGTACTTTTTCTTGGCATTTGTCAATACCAAACAATGCTCTGCTAGCCTCATACAAGGTTGCATATAGAGTTGCAAAGTGTAAAAATCCGCATACCATCGCAGAGCAACTAATTCTACTGGCTGCTAAAGATTTGGTGTACATTATGATAGGCGAATCTGTGGGAAAACTGCTTTAAAATTTGCCTTTGTCTAACAATACTATCAGTCGCAGAATTCAGCACATGATAGATGATCTCAATGACCAATTAATTGAGAAACTAAAAGGAAAGGAATTTGGCTTGCATCTGGATGAGGCCACGGACAATAATAAGATGGTAATAACATTGTTGGGGACCTTCTCTTTTATCGCTGCAAGTACAAAGGCTCAAGACTTGTTTGAGATCCTGTAAACATTTATGGTTCCAAATAACTTGGAATGGACAAAGTGCATTGGTGTCCGGCCGTTATGGAGGATTGCAGGCGCTTATCAGAAACAAAACTCTGGATGCACTGTGGACCCATTGCTTCATTCATAGAGAAGCACTTGCATCAAAGTATTTTGAATCTTGTTTTAGAATGTGTGGTGAACTTTATAAAAACTAGGCCAGTGAAAGCAAGGTTTTTCAAAACAGTGTGTGAGGATATGGGAGCCGAATACACATCTTTGTTGTACCGCTGCCACTCACGATGGCTCTCTCAAGGCAATATATTGTCCCATACATTTCAATTACGGCAAGAAATCTACATTTTTCTTGAAGAAGAAAACACGAGTATGCCAAACACTTTGTGGAAACAGATTTTTTTAGTGAAACTAGCATACTTGTGTGATATTTTTGAAACATTAAATGCATTGAATCTCTCCCTGCAGGGAGGCAACATGCATGTTTTGAAATTGGCCAAGAATATTTCAGCTTTCAGAAAAAAAATTACAACTATGGAGAAGGAAAATGAATGAAGACGGCGGCAAAGACTGTTTCCCCTTGTTGCAGCAGTTTGTGCTCTCCAATGGAGTTGATTTGTTTTTGAAGATCACCTATCAAAGATTATAAAGTGCTTTGAAAAATACTTTCAAGAATATGATGGTGACAAATTTGCATGGATTTAAGACCGATTCAGAGACAAAGCTCCATCTGAATTTACTTCTGCTGAAGATGAAAATCTTATTGAATTTTAAGTGGTAAAGTTTAGGGAATCTTAATTCCTTTTGCAACATTATATTTATGCGAAGCTGGGTTTTCAGCAGTCGCTGTGATAAAAAGGAAAATACTGTGCGAAAATCGACGTGGAATAGGAAATGAGAGTGGCTGTATCCAGTTTGATTCTGAGATTTGAAAAGATGTGTAGTGAACAGGCTAATCCGTCTCACTAATTATTCCCATCAATAAATTGTTTGTGATTTCTGTTATGTTTGTTGTTAAATCTTTCAAATAAAAGATTATTATTGCTGGTTCCTTATGGTTTTTATTTTTAAGTGTAAATGTGTGATAATTTGCATTTAATACTAATTGCACCAAGCCACTAACTGCGCACTTCACCTGTTGGGTATGTAATATACTGTAGAACTATGGTTTGACTTCGGGTGCATTGGAAAAATTTTGAAACCTTAAGTGCGGCTTGAACCGAAAAATGTTTGGAACCACTGTTCCTTGGATGTTTGAATCACAATTGCAGAGTTTGATAAAATTATATATGTTTCACAACTGGAGTACAGGCTATTATATCAGCATAGACTGTATTAACACAGTGTGATATTTATAAAGATTTGCAGGAAGACTATAGGGTTATATAATGAAGTTATACCATATAAGTAAAGAAACTCTGTAAGAGAAAAATAGTGTTAGCAATAACTTTCAACATTTGCATAGATGGTGCCCATATAGGAGAGATAACTTCAGAGAAATAACCACTGCAGCGTGAGAGACATGAGATAGACAGAGCTGCAGGTGCTGACAGGGGCGTGACCAGCTGCGAAGCACAACTCACTGTTTAATGTTATGCAGCGTGGAAAACCGAAACACAGTCCTGTGTGAATAGTGAGAGGGGTGTGATACGCTGCTATGTACAGCTGTGAGTGACGTCAGAGAAAGTCCGTTGCGGCCCGGTAAGGGATGAATGATAGTCGTTGTAACGGTAACTTAAGGCAGGCGTCTGTAATAGTTAGAAGTTAATGTAGAGACAAAGTCAATTTAAGAATGTTCAGGTGAAATATGACATTGTATTAGCCTTTAAATTAACAGCTCCAAAGAGATGAACAAGTGATACAAGTACCGTAGCTGGAGTGAGTAGAATCCTTTTGATGGTAACAATGTTACAAGTCCTGTAGAGATGATATGATGAGTCAGGATGTATAAATTCTTGAATTAGACTCCGTTCAGATTGTAATGTAGCAAGTTATTAACAATCCTTTTGTGAGACCAAACTGCAGCTGGCATTTGTAATCCAGGAATTGAAGTAACAAGTGATAATATTATTCTGTTATATATTAGCTTATAGCAAACAGTGCACTGAGCTTAGATATACAATTCTCAACAACTAAGCACTTGTTTGGGGCGTGGTGATGCCTTAAGTACAGGTGAGGGAGGTGAGTTAGAGCAAAAGTTAAAAGCAGGACTGGAATCCTTACACACTGGGTTAACCTCTTCAATTGAAATGTCTTACCATAGTAAGACACAGTTATGGACTTTAAAGTGTGACTGAAAAACAAAATTTATGCTTACCTGATAAATGTATTTCTTTCTTGACACGGTGAGTCCAGGGATCATCGTTAATTACTGTTGGGAATATCACTCCTGGCCAGCAGGAGGAGGCAAAGAGCACCACAGCAAAACTGTTAAGTATCACTTCCTTACCCACAACCCCCAGTCATTTGACCAAAGGAAATGAGTGAAAGGAAATAACACAAGGTGCAGAGGTGCCTGAGGTTTATATAACAAAGAAACTGTCTGAAAAACAGGGCGGGCCATGAACTCACCGTGTCAAGAAATAAATAAATTTATCAGGTAAGCATCCTTCCTTTCTAATGACACGGTGAGTCCACGGATCATCCTTAATTACTGTTGGGCATCAATACCCAAGCTAGAGGACACAGATGATAAGGGAGGGACAAGACAGGAAACCTAAACAGAAGGCACCACTGCTTGAAGAACCTTTCTCCCATAAGAAGCCTAAACCGCGGTAAAAGAATCAAACATAAAATCTGGAAAAAGGATGCAAGACTCAATTTTGAAGACCCAGGAAGAAGAAACAGCCCCCGTAGAATGAGCTATGATTCTCTCAGGAGGTTGCTGTCCAGCCGTCTCATAGGCCAAACGAAGCATACTCCTCAACCAAAAGGAAGGTGACGTAGCCGTAGCTTTCTGATTCTTGCTCTTCCCATGGGATCAAACAAACGAAGCAGAAGACTGACGAAAATCTGTAGTCGCCTGTGGACAGAAATTCAGTGCACGCACAAAATAAAGTTAGTGTTACAACACTCCATATGAAAACAAGGGACAACAATCTCCTGATTAATATCCTGTTTGAAAGGGAAAAAAAAACGTAGGCAGAAAAACTACCTAGTACGCAGAACCCCTTATCCAAAAGAAAAATAAGATAAGGAGAATCATACTGTAGAGCCGAGAGTTCCGAAACTCTCCTAGCAGAAGAAATAACAACAAGAAACAAAACCTTCCAAGATATATCTTAATATCTAAGAATGCATAGGTTCAAACAGATCCCGTTGTAAAACCTTAAGAATAAGGTTGACTCCAGGGAGGAGTAAAGGTCTAAACAAAGGCCTGATCCAGACCAAGGCCCGACAAAAAGATTGCACATCTGGCGCATCCACCAAACGCTTATGCAACAAAATAGATAACTCAAGAAATGACCTTTCAGAGTACTAGCTGACAAACCCTTCTCCAGAACCTCCTGGAGAAAAGACAAAACCTAGGAATCCTGACTTACTCCAAGAGTAGCCACCGGATTCACACCAATACAGATATTTACGCCAAATCCTATGGAAATCTTTCTTGACACTGGCTAACGAGCCTGTATCAAAGGTCTCAATGACAGACTCCAAAAACCCACACTTAGAAAATAACTAAGTGTTAAATCTCCAAGCAGTCAGCTTCAGAGCAACGAGATTTGGATGAAGGAAAAAAGGCCCTGAAGTAGAAGGTCCCTCCTCAGAAGTAGTCTCCCAGGTGGAAGAGATGACATTTCCACTAGATCTGCATACCAGATCCTGCGAGGCCACGCCAGGGCATGAGAATCAGACGCCTGCTCCTACTTGATCCAAGCAATGACTCTTGGAAGGAGACCGTAATGGAGGAAACAGGTATGCTAGACTAAAATTCCAAGGGACTGCCAGAGCATCTATCAGGACAGTCTGAGGATCCCTTTTTTTTTCGGGAGCTTGACATTCTGCCGAAAAATCATGAGATCTAGCACCGGCTGTCCAATTGAAAGTTAGATAGGAAAACACCTCCGGAAGAGTTCCACTCCTTATAGAGGAAGACTTATAGACAGAAATTAAGTATCACTGCCCACTGAAAGATACTCGTCACCTCCTACATGATCAAGGAACTCCGAGCCCCCCCCCGGAGGCTGAGGTAATTCACTGAAAGTTACATTGTTGCAAACCCTGAGGGGAATCAAATTTGAGGCTTACAGTTGAAAAAAGCAAAGGCAAAACCTCTATGCTATCTTTGAATAGCTTCCTAACTGGAACCTGCAGAACCAGGCTAGAAAACAGTTAAGATCCAACCCTCAATGAAGGTCATTCTCAATGCAAAACAATGCAAAATGATTATGGGGAGAGTAGTCCTTCCAAAAACTATCCTCTGCGATAGGATAGTGAAACCCCCATTTCATTGGGTAAGCCAGTATAGCCGCAGAGGCCTCCAATGGAACTGAGCAAAAGAAAATATGACCATGGAAACCCCATCAAACCGATTCCATACCTTGGAGCACTGATAGTTGAATTTCAGACCATAAGGACAGGCAATTTGAAAGAACCTTGGTTCTTCTGACCTCCGTCAGAAAGATCTCATTAATAGGAAGTCTAAAGCGGATTCAGCTAGGTCCAAAGATAACGCCTGGAACCTAAGGACGTCCAGATAGGGAGTCACTGCCATACCCCTGATCCAAAAACTGCCTTCTTGAGCTGTGGCGAAGCCAACTGAAAGCGTAACAATTACGAATTCCTTCCTTATCGGAATCACAATCAGGAATAAATAAAATTCAGACACATCTCTAAAATAGTCTCTAAGTTTCCCAAACACTATGTATGCATTGGGTACTTGAAAAGCGCAGCTAATCACCCGTAAAGGTCTCAAGGCGTTTCTCATTTTATCGACCCCAGAAGGATGAAAAGCTGAGTGGACCTCACCGGGGATCAAACCTGCAACCCTTGGGTTGCTACAGAGCTCAGCCACAGTGTATCTGTCCAGCTGGTTTAAAAAATGTCTCCTAGTTATCTGGCCTGCAGATAAAAATTGGAAAGGAGGAACTGCTTCAGGAAAGAAGGAAATGACTACTAAGTAATAACCCTGAAGAACTATGTCCTTGGCCTATCTGAGATCTCTCAACCCACCCTTGAAGGCCGTAGTAAAAAATACTAGAAAAACCAGAACGTTCCCTGGCAGACCAGGACCAAACCAGACTTTACCCTAGTACATAGACACCAGAACTTGGACACAGAGTAATATTCCACTGTCCAAAGGGTCATTTGTAGAGCATTGCTGTCACAGCTGTGTCTGTAATTGAACCTTGAACTCCTAATTCTCAGCCTAATTTCTCAATGGACACAGAGAAGCTAGATATCATAGCTCCCATAGCTTAAGAGCTTTTCTTCTCAAAATGAATCGGACAAGGCATTGCGCCACTAAGACGCTACCCTTGAAGAAAGTAAAGTCTTTGGTCAGCAAGGCGCTAACCACTAAGCTCTCCATAGATCCTGAAAAGAACAGCTATACTCTCTAATAATCGAAGTTCTCTAAGCCAAAATAGAACATCCTACTATTTAAGGCACCGTGCGGACTGACATTTAACAGAAAACATATTTTGAAGACAGGAAAAGTAGGACAAGGAAACCTTGACTACTCCTATTCCTCCTAGCACGGTCTAGAACTGAAAAACACTCCACAGGGGAATCACAGATCATAAAATGTAATAGATTGTTTGTTTTTAAGAATAACAACGACACAACGTGTCGAAGATGTGTCAAGGTAGCTAAACTTCCTTTAACAGCACAAAGGTGTTCAAGCTTAATCTGAAGTGTACAACTTCAACCTCAGATTGAAGGAATTATACTGCCCAGGTCTGAGATTTCACCCTCCGAAACTACCCAATCCTCCTCTCCAACCTAGGAGAGGGACCACTGTGTAGCCAAAAGTGGAACAGAAACCCTCAAATTCTGAAATGATAAATGTCCTCTTGCACTTTCCTTGAGAAAAGGGAAAAAACAGACCAACAGGCAAAGCCGCAGATATTGCAGCTGCAAACTGTAATTAAACATACTCCTCCTGGAGATTTAGAGGAACCGCAGAGCATCACTTGTGATGCCAAAAAGGCTTGGGACATAAAGGGAGAGAGCTGTGGCATTGCCAAAACAGCATCATTCTGGGAGACATAAGGCTCAGATAAAGGTGTACCATCAATAGTTTAACTAACAATATGGTACAAAAAAACGTTCGCATTTTAAACAGTCAAACCTACTTCTTAAAGGGTAAATTCCATAAAGAATAACTGATTTCTATAAATAAATTATCTTAAATTAATAATTTAAGATAATAAATTATCTTATAAAATCTTATATTTTATATTTATAATATACTGAAATACTTTATTAATAAATAAAATGGAACATTTTAAATAAAAAATATATATTAAAATGGAACAGAAGATAGTTTAATAATATGTTCTAGCTTCCATTAGCAGCCCTTACAAGGAAAATAGGTTCCTGCACTTTCTTAATAAACTGAAATGAATCAACATAACCGCATACTGCAAACACCTCTCAATGCCGTTTAAGGCACAGAGAAGAAACGCCCCCATGTCTAAATCACAGTAGAAAATGACTACTGTATGCTTAATTTTACAATGCAGACCGAACACTAACAACTCTGCTTTGCTCCCATGTCGGGAACGAGGCGGAGTTAAGTTACTCAGCCACCTCTATAAAAAATAAATGGTGACTCTCCGATATATCAAGAAGGAGGAATGGCCACAATTTGGCACGGAAACCTCACTGTTGACTAACTCTCTATTAATCGTGCTGCTTTCACACCCAGCCGAGCTAAAACGCTTCTAAAAGGGAAGCAGGAGAAATTCAATAGGAAAAACACTGCATGCTCAGTCTTCTTGTTAATGACACAAGCACATCAACACAGACACCTAGAAATGGTGCTGTACGCGCTCTCCTAACATCCTCTGACATAGTCAATTCAGAATAAAAGGAGCTACCAGAATACATATCCTGTATAAACATATTAATATAATAAAGGTTAACTCTTATGAAGAATGTTAACCCTAAGTCTCCAATCACATGCATAAGTGCCTGCCACCAACATCCATATGAATATGTCCCATTTAAAAGCAGAGGGTCTTAACCCCTTCAGTGCCCGCCTTCCAGAACCCTCAGAAGAACAAAAGGCACTTACCTGCATTCTAGCAGTCAGACGACTCACAGAGACCTGTGTAAAAAGAAAGACAGAGTAAACTTACTTAGGCTTTCTATACCAGGGCAGCAACATGTTAGGAAAATGCAGCAAAGCACACTTTACAAGTTCCTAACTGCTTTAAAGCTACCACAGCCTTGCTGAAGAGACTAACGTGGAGTACAGCTATACCCAATTTGTGATGGAAGATCAGAGCAATCCTGCCCAGTCTTCAAAATAAAAAAAATCTTGATAGAAGAATCCTAATCAGGACACCTAATTACTTCACCTCCTCCTTGCACTAGAGGCATAGAGAATGACTGGGGTTTGTGGGTAAGGAAGTGATACCAGCTTTGCTGTGGTGCTCTTTGCCGCCTCCTGCTGGCCAGGAGTGATATTCCCAACAGTAATTAATGATGATCCGTGGACTCACCATGTCATTAGAAAGAAAATAAAATAATAAAGGGAGAATATTCATATTTCTAATCAGCATGGGTGTTTTAATGGTTTAAGAAACTATTTTAGAACTATTAACTACAATATCTCTTTCTTTAGAAAGTAAGCTCACAAGTTCATCTGTCCTGTCAATCATCTCATGTAACGGTAAAATATAGGTACAGCAAACAGAAACACATAGACTGGACCCTCTAACCCTTGCACTTCCTGTAAATGTCATTTTATTACTTTTCTTTGCATTTTTGGACCCAGTGTCACAGCACTATGTAAAATGTTAGCACTTTGTAAAATGTTAGCACTTTAAAAAAAGAAAATATGAACCACAAGGGAACTGTAGTTTATTAACGGACGTATCTTTTTATCCGCAGTGTCACACAAGCGGATACACCTGTGTCCCATTGCTGTCTGTATCCCAGTGCTACTTGTTATTTTACTAGCAATTCCATGTCTCTCTAAAGGTAAGTGCTCCTGTATTGTATGTGTGTTGTGGAAAAGTACTTGAGAAAGTGCAGCATTTTAGGATGATAAATCCATTTATTTTCAGTTCATTTTTATTCCTTCCACTGTGACACCATTTCATCCACCTGTATAGAGAGGTTTAGCTCACATGAAGGTAGGGTCCCTCATTTTTCGTTCCACAGAGGTCCTCTGTGACCTTTGAGGTCATCACACTGCAGAGGATGTCACGCACTAAAAGCAAGCGCAGGAGGCCATTGCTTGTGGTGCTGGGGGAAGACTTACTGAGCTCATACCTCAGCCTCAACACCACTTGGTGTAAAATGTGACCTTTTTTTCTCTTTTTTTTTTTAAAAAAAAAATAGGCCCTTAAAGTGAAGGTAAACGTTGATGAATGAAAGCCCGTTTTTTAAAAATACTGTTAAAAACAGGGGCACCTTCATTCATCAAAGTTTATAAAGCAGCCATTTTAATTAAAATCTTACCTCACTTCTTTGCACAGCCAGAGTAGCTTCCCCAACCCGAAGATCCTCTCTTCACACGTCATCAATGACTAATCCAGCTTCCTCCAATCACAGCTTTCCCCCAGGGTAGTCATTGCCTGAGGCCATGCCGTGATAGGAGGAAGCTGGATTAGTCATTGATGACATGTGAAGAGAGGATTTCTGGCTGTGTAAAAAACAAAGGTAAGCTTTTAATTAAAACGGCTGCCTTCTAAACTTTGATAAATGAAAGTGCCCTTGTTTTTAACAGTATTTTTAAAAAACGGGCTTTCATTCATCAAAGTTTACCTTCACTTTAAGGCTTCTAAAACATTGATCAGAGCAACACCTGCTCTAAGATATAATTGATAGCCATAAAAAATTATCACCGAGCACATCAGCCATACTGCTTATTTGACAGCCAAGTTTCCATCTGCCTCACTGGCCACCAGGGAGATTTCTGTGGGATGAGGTCCTCAACAGATTAGCATCTGCCCCAACTGGTTACTGAAGAGGTGACTGCTAAGGGGTAAATGCGCTATTTTAGAGTTCTTACCTTGCCTATAACAAACACAGAGGGTGTGAGGCTGCATAATGGAGAGAAGGTGGTCCCCTATTTCCACTGAGGGTTTTTCATACACCTGCCCTACTAGATAATAAGTAATTGCTATAGGAATGTCAATCACCTGTTTACTAAGTGACTTTTAGGGTACCTTTCTAGAGCCTAATACCACCATATGAAGACTAAAAAGAGAAGGAGACAGTGCTTTTAGAGAAGTGGTCGTATGTTCATGTTGCTGTTAACACCATAGGAACAGTGTACACCTTCAGGACCCATAAATTTGACGCATGTTTTTTGAGTGTGTGTATATGTGTGTGTATGTGTGTGTGTATGTATATATATATATATATATATATATATATATATATATATATATATATATATATATATATATATATATATATATATATAAAGTAACTAAGCCCTGTTGCTTGGGACTCACCATTAGCACGTGTCAAAACACAGAACTTACTTAACAATCCGTAAAGTCCTCAAACCAGATCGTCAAGGGGGAACATCCCACAGAACTTAATGTGGCGCAACAGTATCATCACCTACACTCCTAGTTGCCTAGTTCTACCTAACATCATTATGTTTACTTTAGTTGTCTTTTTCGTAGCCTCGGCTGGTACTGATCATGCCAGTGAGAGTTTTGTTATGGGTTTACCCTGATATTATTTACACGTTTTATGCTTTTTCATGCACACTTGATTTGTGTTTTTTAACATTGGAAGTTGTCACAACGTTCTATTGGTTGCCTATAGGGGTGTGTTATTTGAACGGTCAGGATTGGCTGTTCTCTTAGAGGTTAATTTTTGGTGCCTGTTAAAAGGCTGATTTTGTGCACTTTTCGTTTGTCAGAGGAAGGGACTGTCCCGAAACGTCACATAAATAAAAGATTTTCCTGTTATCACAGACGTTGTCAGACAAGCGAGTGCTTTTATTTCACAATATATATATATATATATATGTATGTGTGTGTATGTATGTGTGTATATATATATATATATATATATATATATATATATATATATATATATATACACACGGTATATGTGGATATATATATATCTGTGTGTGGTGTTAATTTTGTTATTTTCCCTATGGGCTTTCCACTTGTCTGGGGTTAACTGCCTGGGTCTCTGAAGGCTGTACAACTGTCTGAAAGTGCTATTGAGCACCCAGGTCTGTACATTTTGCAGGGTTATATATTTCCCTGCAAAATGCACTGCCTTAGGTGCTCAATACCCAGCTGCACAGCCTCTAGAGACCCAGGCAGTTCGGCAACCATTCAATTCTTTTGTTTTAGCAAAGTTTTAATGACCATCCATATTTATTTTTCAGTCTCTTTATTAAGATACAAACAGAAAATACAGGAAATATGTACAATATATATATAATCTCAACTGAAGATGAAAAGCACACTCCCATTCGTTGACGAAATAAGAACCAGGGTACAACAAATTCCAAATAACAAAGTCCAATGATTGCACTTTCTGGATTTAACTTGCAGCAAACTTTAATGTGAACGTTTTTGGAGCATTCGTCTGAGGAAGGAGTGAATGCTCTGAAAATGTTCACATTAAAGATTAAAGTTTGCTGTGAGTTAAATCCAGAGAGTACAATCATATATATATATATATATATATATATATATATATATATATATATAGTTCGACGGAAGAAAGCGCACTCCTAAGGGCTTACTTGAAGATCCACTTTATTAGGAGTTCGCTTTCTTCCGTCGAACTACACATATTGTTTGCTGCACCCAAGGCTGTTCAAAATAAGGTTTGGAGTGCACTTTGTCCATATATATATATTTCCTTCTATTGGCAGTGAGGTCCACAAGAACATTCATAACCTATTGGGTTTACTCGACCTGGCCACCAGAAGGACTCAAAGACACCCCAAGCAAAGCAATAACTATCCTTCCCACTTCCCCTACCCTCTCAGTAGTTCTTTGCCTCATGTCATGGAGCTAGGCAGAGAGAGGTGCTCTGTAGAAGATATGAAGAAATTAAATTTTAACATGGATTTGGCTTTCATTGAGAGCCGGGGCTGATATAGCCATATTGTATTGGCGTATTTAATACTGGTCGAAGCTGGGACTCCCGTGCCTCGTTCCAGTTTCCTTAACATAGACCCCCTGTCTGGTAACGCAGTGTTACTCACACTAAATTACAGACTTGACATGGGCAAGTTGTCTCCTCTCTCATGGCAACGTGTCTAATAGAGAGGAGGTGTAAGGTCGTGTCTCTTTATATTAGGTGCACTGTGCACATTCAAGTCACCTAGTTCACGACAGGCGGTGGGTGACCTGTCATAAGCAGACCGCTGTATCCAGTGACCAGCCAGACTTCAGCATGTTTATGCTGCTGAGAGGGGAGCGATTCACACGCGCTGTTATACAGGACACAGACAGTCATACACTACAGTCGTAGTGTATGGACACCATAACACCAAGACACAACATGGAATGGTTTTGTGATACAGCTGCACTTGAATTTGATACAGGTGCTCCGGTGACTCAAGACATTTTATATGTGCAGGCTCATCCCAAGGGTGATGCCATTTTGTGGGTTTTTATCACTACTACAGTCTGTAGGCCTTCTGTCGATATAGGCCATAGCAGGGGGCAGAGACGTAGATTGCCGCTGTAGACAGCGATTTCGCGCCATTTCTGCTTCAGCTCCATCAGTCCTGAGGGACAGCAGTGCAACAGTCCTGTGGGAGAGCAGTATCTACGGGGTTCGGCCGGATCAAAGGTGGTAAAATGCCCTAAACAGGGCATAAAGGGGACAGTTGATTTGTGCATCAGAAGCCTGGGGCACCCCACTGTGAGGCTCACGATTGTTATCAAATTTGTTAATACACACCACCATACTATGGATGACTCTAAACTGATAGAGAGTCTGGAGGAATCTTTATCGGTACATTCCATTGATAATAATAAATGTATACTTTGAAAATTAAATACAGTGTGACCTCCGGCACAATATTGCAATTCTTGCCTGTCATTCGTCCTGACGTCTCATCCAGGAGGCCCAAGCAGGCAGCATGCTGAGGAATCTCCATGTAGCCTTAGCAGTCCCCTTTGTGGATTCCCAAGTTTTGGATGTGGATGTCCCTGTCCAACATTCCATGCTGCAACCACAGTCGAAACAGGCCGCTGTGAAAATAGCAGTACGACCCCAGCTGGGGTAGGCTCTTTTTACAATTTTCTCCCAGCCCTTATACAGTCTGCTGTGACTGCTGCCCTGAAAGCTATACACTTAGCAGGGAAAATAAAAATAAAATATAAATATTGTTCTCTAGTGCAAAGCCGAAATGTTTTGCTGGAGACCACAATGGACAGTTATGGGCAACCTTCTGATGATGAACCCTTAGTCAAATCTGAGGAATAACTCTCTTCCTCGGATACCTCTGAAGTAGAGTCGGAAGGAGACTCTGAGGAGGTCATGATCAGGTTCAAGGTATAGCTTAAGAGGTTTCTATCTACCCTGGGGGTTCCAGCTGCAAAACTGCCTTAGGAGGATCAGGTTCACAAACTTGAGTCGGTGCCTAGGGCTCCAGAGGTATTTCCTATACCCCCTATTATATTGGAGATCACCTAAAAGGAATGGGAGAAATTGGGTGTTCCCTTTATCCCTGTTCCTGCACTACATGCCATATCCACTTTGGCCAAACGCACTCCCATCCTGCTAGAGGATAGCACGTTCTTTAAGGACCCTGTAGACAGATTGAGGAATACCAGAGAACGATGTTCCTACAGTAAGGCTCCTTGTTTCAGCCGGCGGTTGGAATAGCTGCCGTGACGGGGGCCACGAAGTTGTGGTATATAGTTGAAACTCCCCTAGAGGAGTAAATACCTGTTTGGACCAGGTCTGGACTCCATTATAGCTACTGTCACCAGTGGAAAGGGAGATTTCCTACCACAGGACAAGAAGTCTAAGTCCAAAGGTTGTACAGCGGGACACTTTTGTCCCTTTCGTCAAAACAGAAATCAGAGGAGCGCAGGGGTTGACCAAATAGAAGCAGCCCAAGAAAGCTTCCCAGGACAATAAGTCCACATGATAGGATCATCCCCGACCTGGGACCAGGTCGCGTGGGGGGCAGATTATCTCTGTTTCAAAAGGACCGGGCTCAGTCCGTTCAGGACCCTTGGGTACCGGACATCCATTTGTCAAGGATACAGAATAAGCTTTCGGTCCCTTCTCTCAAGGGTTCCAGGAAACCCGGTAAAGAGATCAGCACTATTCCACTGTGTGAACGACCTCATAGCCATTAGCATTCTACTCAAATATATATGTGGTACCCATTCTACACTTGAAGGGCCTCAACAGGTTTGTAAGTGTCCCAACATTCAAAATGAGATCCATCCTCCCTCTAGTCTAAGAGAGTCAGTTCATGACTATAATAGACCTGACCTTCACATCCCGATCCGCAGGGATCACTACCGTTTCCTTCGGTTCGCCTGCCTAGACAAGCACTACCAGTTTGTTGCATTTCCATGTGGCCTTGCTACGGGACCCCGGGTGTTCGCCAAGGTACTAGGAGCTCTGTTGGATGAGCTTCGTCTGCAAGGTATTGCAGAAGCTTCTTACCTGGGCGAGATTTTTGTTCAGGCTCCATCTTTGCCAGTGGTTCTGGACAACTGTGATCAAGTCTATAAACTCATTCCTGTAGAAAGGGTTAATTTCTCTACAGGGAAAAGAACTATCCTCAAAGAACCAAAATGCTGTAAGGCTTGCCAGCTCACTGCTGAAAACATTACTATTAGTAACAGGCAGACAACAAGAAGCCAATTAGTAGCAACTGAGGATAGTTAGAGGGCTATATAATGCAGCTCTTGCAAGCAAGGTTAGATCCATTTGGATCTCAGACAGGGAAGTAGCAAGACACTGGGAGAGTTGTCTTGGATAACCTGTATAAAAATGCCTAATGCTTTATCATGTAGGATTATATAAATTGTGTGATATTTCTCCAACATAGGTGTGTCCGGTCCACGGCGTCATCCTTACTTGTGGGATATTCTCTTCCCCAACAGGAAATGGCAAAGAGCCCAGCAAAGCTGGTCACATGATCCCTCCTAGGCTCCGCCTACCCCAGTCATTCTCTTTGCCGTTGCACCGGCAACATCTCCACGGAGATGGTTAAGAGTTTTTTGGTGTTTAAATGTAGTTTTTATCCTTCAATCAAGTGTTTGTTATTTTAAAATAGTGCTGGTATGTACTATTTACTCTGAAACAGAAAAGAGATGAAGATTTCTGTTTGTAAGAGGAAGATGATTTTAGCAGACGTTACTAAAATCGATTGCTGTTTCCACACAGGACTGTTGAGATGAAGTAACTTCGGTTGGGGGAAACAGTTGGCAGACTTTTCTGCTTGAGGTATGACTGGCCACATTTCTAACAAGACTTTGTAATGCTGGAAGGCTGTCATTTCCCCTATGGGGACCGGTAAGCCATTTTCTAAGATTAAGTAAAAGAATAAAGGGCTTTATAAGGGCTTAAAAACTGGTAGACATTTTCCTGGGCTAAAACGATTACTTTGCTAAGCATATTTGGCAGATTATAACTCTTAATAGTTATTATAATCTTGGGGATTGTTGTTAAAAAAACGGCAGGCACTGTATTGGACACCTTTTTCAGATGGGGGCCTTTTCTACTCATAGGCAGAGCCTCATTTTCGCGCCACTAATGCGCAGTTGTTTTTGGAAAGCAAGGCATGCAGATGCATGTGTGAGGAGCTAAGAACCACTGAAAAAGCTTATAGAAGGCGTCATTTGGTATCGTATTCCCCTCTGGGCTTGGTTGGGTCTCAGCAAAGCAGATACCTGGGACTGTATAGGGGTTAAATGTAAAAACGGCTCCGGTTCCGTTATTTTAAGGGTTAAAGCTTTCAAATTTGGTGTGCAATACTTTTAAGGCTTTAAGACACTGTGGTGAAATTTTGGTGAATTTTGAACAATTCCTTCATGCTTTTTCACATATTCAGTAATAAAGTGTGTTCTGTTTAAAATTTAAAGTGACAGTAACGGTTTTATTTTAAAACGTTTTTTGTGCTTTGTTGACTAGTTTAAGCCTGTTTAACATGTCTGAACCATCAGATAAGCGATGTTCTATATGTATGAAAGCCAAGGTTTCTCCCCATTTAAATATATGTGATGATTGTGACATAGTGTCCAAACAAAGTAGGGACAATGATGCCACAGATAATGATATTGCCCAAGATGATTCCTCAAATGAGGGGAGTAAGCATGGTACTGCATCATCCCCTTCTGTGTCTACACCAGTTTTGCCCACACAAGAGGCCCCTAGTACATCTAGTGCGCCAATACTTATTACCATGCAACAATTAACGGCTGTTATGGATAATTCTATTGCAAACATTTTATCTAAAATGCCTACTTATCAGAGAAAGCGCGATTGCTCTGTTTTAAACACTGAAGAGCAAGAGGACGCTGATGATAACTGTTCTGACATACCCTCACACCAATCTGAAGGGGCCAGGAGGGAGGTTTTGTCTGAGGGAGAAATTTCAGATTCAGGAAAAATTTCTCAACAAGCTGAACCTGATGTTGTAACATTTAAATTTAAATTAGAACATCTCCGCGCACTGCTTAAGGAGGTATTATCTACTCTGGATGATTGTGACAATTTGGTCATTCCAGAGAAATTATGTAAGATGGACAAGTTCCTAGAGGTTCCGGTGCCCCCCGATGCTTTTCCTATACCCAAGCGGGTGGCGGACATAGTAAATAAGGAGTGGGAAAGGCCCGGCATACCTTTTGTTCCTCCCCCTATATTTAAGAAATTATTTCCTATAGTCGACCCCAGAAAGGACTTATGGCAGACAGTCCCCAAGGTCGAGGGGGCGGTCTCTACTCTAAACAAACGCACTACTATTCCCATAGAAGATAGTTGTGCTTTCAAAGATCCTATGGATAAAAAATTAGAGGGTTTGCTTAAAAAGATGTTTGTTCAGCAAGGTTACCTTCTACAACCAATTTCATGCATTGTTCCTGTCACTACGGCAGCGTGTTTCTGGTTCGAGGAACTAGAAAAGTCGCTCAATAAAGAATCTTCGTATGAGGAGGTTATGGACAGAGTTCAAGCACTTAAATTGGCTAACTCTTTTATTTTAGATGCCGCTTTGCAATTAGCTAGATTAGCGGCGAAAAATTCAGGGTTTGCTATCGTGGCGCGCAGAGCGCTTTGGCTAAAGTCTTGGTCAGCGGATGTGTCTTCCAAGACAAAATTGCTTAACATCCCTTTCAAGGGTAAAACACTGTTTGGTCCTGATTTGAAAGAGATTATTTCAGACATCACCGGGGGAAAGGGCCACGCCCTTCCTCAGGATAGGTCTTTTAAGGCTAAAAATAAGCCTAATTTTCGTCCCTTTCGCAGAAACGGACCAGCCTCTAATTCTACATCCTCTAAGCAAGAGAGTAATACTTCTCAACCCAAACCAGCCTGGAGACCGATGCAAGGCTGGAACAAGGGTAAGCAGGCCAAGAAGCCTGCCACTGCTACCAAAACAGCATGAAGGGATGGCCCCCGATCCGGGACCGGATCTGGTGGGGGGCAGACTTTCTCTCTTTGCTCAGGCTTGGGCAAGAGATGTTCAGGATCCTTGGGCACTAGAAATAGTCTCTCAAGGTTATCTCCTGGAATTCAAGGAACTACCCCCAAGGGGAAGGTTCCACAGGTCTCAATTATCTTCAAACCAAATAAAAAGACAGGCATTCTTACATTGTGTAGAAGACCTGTTAAAAATGGGAGTAATTCATCCAGTTCCAATAGGAGAACAAGGGATGGGGTTTTACTCCAACCTGTTCATAGTTCCCAAAAAAGAGGGAACATTCAGACCAATTTTAGATCTCAAGATCCTAAACAAATTTCTCAGGGTTCCATCGTTCAAAATGGAAACCATTCGAACGATCCTTCCTACCATCCAGGAAGGTCAATTTATGACCATGGTGGATTTAAAGGATGCGTACCTACATATTCCTATCCACAAGGAACATCATCAATTCCTAAGGTTCGCTTTTCTGGACAAGCATTACCAGTTTGTGGCACTTCCATTCGGATTAGCCACTGCTCCGAGAATTTTCACAAAGGTACTAGGGTCCCTTCTAGCGGTTCTAAGACCAAGGGGCATTGCAGTAGTACCTTACTTGGACGACATCCTGATTCAAGCGTCGTCTCTGTCAAAAGCAAAGGCTCATACGGACATCGTCCTAGCCTTTCTCAGATCTCACGGATGGAAAGTGAACAAAGAAAAAAGTTCTCTGTCCCCGTCAACAAGAGTTCCCTTCTTGGGAACAATAATAGATTCCTTAGAAATGAGGATTTTTCTGACAGAGGTCAGAAAATCAAAACTTCTAAGCTCTTGTCAAGTACTTCATTCTGTTCTTCGTCCTTCCATAGCGCAGTGCATGGAAGTAATAGGATTGATGGTTGCAGCAATGGACATAGTTCCTTTTGCACAAATTCATCTAAGACCATTACAACTGTGCATGCTCAGACAGTGGAATGGGGATTATACAGACTTGTCTCTGACGATTCAAGTAGATCAAAAGACCAGAGATTCACTCCGTTGGTGGCTGATCCTGGACAACCTGTCACAGGGAATGAGCTTCCGCAGACCAGAGTGGGTCATTGTCACGACCGACGCCAGTCTGGTGGGCTGGGGTGCGGTCTGGGAACCCCTGAAAGCTCAGGGTCTATGGTCTCGGGAAGAATCTCTTCTCCCGATAAACATTCTGGAACTGAGAGCGATATTCAATGCTCTCAAAGCTTGGCCTCATCTAGCAAGGGCCAGATTCATAAGGTTTCAGTCAGACAACATGACGACTGTTGCATATATCAACCATCAGGGGGGAACAAGGAGTTCCCTGGCGATGGAGGAAGTGATCAAGATAATTCAATGGGCGGAGGATCACTCCTGCCACTTGTCTGCAATCCACATCCCAGGAGTGGAAAATTGGGAAGCGGATTTTCTGAGTCGTCAGACATTCCATCCGGGGGAGTGGGAACTCCATCCGGAAATCTTTGCCCAAATAACTCAGTTATGGGGCATTCCAGACATGGATCTGATGGCCTCTCGTCAGAACTTCAAGGTTCCTTGTTACGGGTCCAGATCCAGGGATCCCAAGGCGACTCTAGTAGATGCACTAGTAGCACCTTGGACCTTCAACCTAGCTTATGTATTCGCACCGTTTCCTCTCATTCCCAGGCTGGTAGCCAGGATCAATCAGGAGAGGGCTTCGGTGATCTTGATAGCTCCTGCGTGGCCACGCAGGACTTGGTATGCAGACCTGGTGAATATGTCATCGGCTCCACCATGGAAGCTACCTTTGAGACAGGACCTTCTTGTTCAAGGTCCATTCGAACATCCGAATCTGGTTTCCCTCCAGCTGACTGCTTGGAGATTGAACGCTTGATTTTATCAAAGCGTGGGTTTTCAGATTCTGTAATAGATACTCTGATTCAGGCTAGAAAGCCTGTAACTAGAAAGATTTATCATAAAATATGGAAAAAATATATCTGTTGGTGTGAATCTAAAGGATTCCCATGGAACAAGATAAAAATTCCTAAGATTCTATCCTTTCTACAAGAAGGTTTGGAGAAAGGATTATCTGCAAGTTCTCTGAAGGGACAGATCTCTGCTTTATCTGTTCTACTTCACAAAAGGCTGGCAGCTGTGCCAGACGTTCAAGCGTTTGTTCAGGCTCTGGTTAGAATCAAGCCTGTTTACAGACCTTTGACTCCTCCCTGGAGTCTAAATCTAGTTCTTTCAGTTCTTCAAGGGGTTCCGTTTGAACCCTTGCATTCCGTAGATATTAAGTTATTATCTTGGAAAGTTTTGTTTTTGGTTGCAATTTCTTCTGCTAGAAGAGTTTCATAGTTATCTGCTCTGCAGTGTTCTCCGCCCTATCTGGTGTTCCATGCAGATAAGGTGGTTTTGCGTACTAAACCAGGTTTTCTTCCGAAAGTTGTTTCCAACAAAAATATTAACCAGGAGATAGTTGTACCTTCTTTGTGTCCGAATCCAGTTTCAAAGAAGGAACGTTTGTTACACAATTTGGACGTAGTCCGTGCTCTAAAATTCTATTTAGAGGCTACTAAAGATTTCAGACAAACATCTTCTTTGTTTGTTGTTTATTCTGGTAAAAGGAGAGGTCAAAAAGCAACTTCTACCTCTCTTTCTTTTTGGCTTAAAAGCATTATCCGATTGGCTTATGAGACTGCCGGACGGCAGCCTCCTGAAAGAATTACAGCTCATTCCACTAGGGCTGTGGCTTCCACATGGGCCTTCAAGAACGAGGCTTCTGTTGACCAGATATGTAAGGCAGCGACTTGGTCTTCACTGCACACTTTTGCCAAATTTTACAAATTTGATACTTTTGCTTCTTCGGAGGCTATTTTTGGGAGAAAGGTTTTGCAAGCCATGGTGCCTTCCATTTAGGTGACCTGATTTGCTCCCTCCCTTCATCCGTGTCCTAAAGCTTTGGTATTGGTTCCCACAAGTAAGGATGACGCCGTGGACCGGACACACCTATGTTGGAGAAAACAGAATTTATGCTTACCTGATAAATTACTTTCTCCAACGGTGTGTCCGGTCCACGGCCCGCCCTGGTTTTTTTAATCAGGTCTGATGAATTATTTTTTCTAACTACAGTCACCACGGTATCATATGGTTTCTCCTATGCATATTTCCTCCTGTACGTCGGTCGAATGACTGGGGTAGGCGGAGCCTAGGAGGGATCATGTGACCAGCTTTGCTGGGCTCTTTGCCATTTCCTGTTGGGGAAGAGAATATCCCACAAGTAAGGATGACGCCGTGGACCGGACACACCGTTGGAGAAAGTAATTTATCAGGTAAGCATAAATTCTGTTTTTTTTTTAGTTTTTTTTTGTTCTAAAGCATATGCCTTTGTATGTGTACTGTTTTTATTTTGCTTGTTTGTTTAAGAATAAAAGGGTGGTTGTTTAACCCTTGAACTGTTGACTGAAAGTAAAGACTCTTGTTTAAAAGTGAAACTGTCGTGTCTTCAGGGACACGGTTGAAAGGTCATTCTGGAAAAGAGCTCCCTCGTCCCGGCTATGAGGGTAAACTTTCTGGGAATGATCATTGACTCAGTCATTATGCACATCTACCTCATTGCTCAGTAAATAGAGAAGCTTCAGGCGGCATGTCGTCTGCTTCAGTCCAATGCTTCACCTTCAATAGCACAATGCATGGAAGTGGTAGGTCTTATGGTTTCGTATGCTATACTGTTTTTTCTCTTTCATCTGAGACCACTACAGTTGTGTATGCTCAGACAACATTCTCAAGTGGACAGCTATCTACAATGCGTGGCTCCAGCTAAGTTCCATCCTTTATATCCGCTTTCAGTCGGAAAAAACATCACTACCGTAGCCTACATCAACCATCAGGGTGACAAACATAGTGATGCAGGAGGTGTCTCGAATCCTGCTGTGGGCAAAGAGACATCAATGTCAAATTACACTTATCCACATCCCAGGTGTTGAAAATTGGGAAGCAGATTTCCTGAGCAGGCAGACTCTCCACTCAGGGGAGTGGTCCCTAAATCAGGAGGTGTTTCTGGAGATTACTCACAGATGGGGTGCTCCCGAGATAGATCTGATGGATTCCCACTTCAGTGCCAAGCTCCCAAAATACGGATCGAGGTTCAGGGATTAGCGGTTCCGTGGAACTTCAACCTAGTGTATCAATTTCCACAGATTAATCTCCTGCACCGAGTGGTTGCTCAGATCAAGCAGGAGGGAATACCAACTATTCTGATAGCTCCTGCTCCTCCTTGCTAATTAAGGGTTTGTTCTGTTACCAAAACCTAAATACTCTGAGGCTGACTGCCTGAAGATTGAACGGTTGATCTTGGTTCAGAGAGGCTTCTCTGACAAGGTGATTGCTACTCTTATCCAGATTCGCAAGCCTGTCACCAGACGCATCTACTACAAGGTTTTGGAAGACTTATCTTCACTGGTGAAAACTCTGCGTATCTTACAGTTTCTGCAGAAGGGCCAGTTCTATTAAGGGTCAGATCTCTGCCCTTTCCGTTTCATAAGAACCTGGCTTATTTGCCAGACATTCAGGAGTTTCTTCAGGCTCTGGCCAAAATAACACCTGTTTTGAAACCAGTTGCTTCTCCATGGAGCCTGAACTTAGTTCTTAAAGTTCTTCAGAGGGCTCAGTTTGAGTCTCTGCATGCTGTCGATATTAAATTACTCACTTGGAAAGTGGTTTTCTTGTTGACCTTTTCCTCTGCTTGCAGAGAGTCAGAGTTATCGGTGTTAATGTGTGATCCTCCATACCTAGTCATCCATCAAGGTAAAACTGTGTTGAGGCTTCCTAGTCAATACTCGCAACATTAACCACAGGATATTGTGGTTCCTTCACTTTGTCCCAATCCGTCATCCTCCAAGGAGAGGTTGTTACATAACCTGAATGTGGTCAGGGTGTTGAAGTTTTGCCTTCACACTATTAAGGAGTTCCGTCAGTCATCTTCCTTATTCATCCTGTTTACTGGTAAGCGCAAGGCCTCAACTGTCACTCTTTCCTTTTGGTTATGAAGTCTGATTTGCATGGCTTACAAGGAGGTGGGTCAGGAGCTCGTATCACAAATCACAGCACATTCTACTTCTGCAGTATCTTCTTCTTGGGCCTTCAAGATTGAGGCCTCAGTTGAACAGATTTGCAAGGCTGCTACATGGTCTTCATTGCACACACTTTCACGAAGTTCTATAGATTTCATGTTTTTTCCTCAGCAGAAGCATCTTTTGGGAGAAGGGTTCTACAAGCAGTGGTGCCTAGTGATTAGGACCACCTTCACGAATGTTCGGGAGGGAAAAGTAGGGAACTCCACAGCTTGGGTATTGGTTTCCCATAGATTATGAATGTTTTGTGTGGACTCTCACTGCTAATAGAAGAAAAATAAAATGTATACTTACCTGATAAATTCATTGGTAGTGAGAGTCCACGACCCCGCCATAATGCAAAATGTGTAGTGGCGGCAGTTGTTGGAACCTCCCTACACCTGGTATCACTCTTCATTTTTACTTATACTTGGCTTGAACTACTGAGAGGGTAGGAGAAGTGGGAGGGATATTTATTGGGTGTCTTTGCCTCCTCCTGGTGGCCAGGTTGAGTAATTCCCATAGGTTATGAATGTTTTCGTGGACTCTAACTACCAAAAAGGATTTTTTTATTTTATGTACACGTGTTTGTCTGTTAAAAAAATGAATATAAAATGTATGGGTACACTTAATCAGAGATCAGGAAACCAATAGTGAGCCAAAATTGCTGTATCATTTAAAGGGACATTGTACCCTAGATTTTTTCTTTGCTTAAATGTTTTGTAGATAATCCATTTATATAGCCCATCTAAGAGTGTTAAAAAGTGTCTTAAAAAATGAGTATAAAATGTATGGGTACACTTAATCAGAGATCAGGAAACCAATAGTGAGCAAAAATTGCTGTGTCATTTAAAGGGACATTGTACGCTAGATTTTTTCTTTACATAAATGTTTTGTAGATAATCCATTTATATAGCCCATCTAAGAGTGTTTTTGTAACAATGTATAGTTTTGCTTATTTTTTTAATAACATTGTGATTTTCAGCCTCCTAACCAAGCCCCACAGTGTTAGATGTATACCTTCGTTTACAGACTACTGATGGCTCCTGTTTGTTATCTGTCTTTTCAAATGCAGAGGGGGGGAGGGGGAGAGTCTGCCGTTCTTGTATTCCCTGCCCCTATCAGTGGGATTCCCAGTCAACCTCATCAACAGTGCTAAAATGGGAGTTTTTAAGTACATTTTTAAAAGATTTTATACTGAATTTTTAGATCAGTGTCTGTGCATATTCTTCTTTATAGTAGTCTTTTACATGCAGTTATATGAAAATTGGTGTGCACTGACCCTTTTAAGCACGGAAACGTCAGTGAAAACTGTCTTTAAAGGGTTAAGCAAATCCTAGTGTCACACAATAGAAATATAAATTTTATTTAACAAATCTTATTATAATATGATAAAAAGAAATTATATGTGGGTGCTGATTTTGTTTGCTAAGTTTTCTTTCTTTTTTCTATTACAGAATCTAATAGTGATCCAGGTAAGTTATTTCTATAGTAGGTTTTCTTTGGTATGCATGGGTAAAACCATTGTAATGTGTTTGAGCCAAAAATTGCTGAACCAGTACTTTGGTTTAAGTGAGCAAAAGTGTAGTGGACAATTTACCTTTCTGACCACTTGAGGGGGTGTTAATCTTAAAGGGATACGAAACCTAAAATCTTCATGATTTATATAGACTATTCAATTTTTAATCAACTTTCTAATTTACTTCTATTATCACATTCCTTGGTTCTCTTAGGATCGTTTGTTGAATAGCAGGGTCATAAGCTCAGGCTCATGCATGTGTCTGGAGCACTATATGACAGTTCTGCAAGAATGTATGCATTTGCAAGAGCACTAGAAAGCAGCACTATTTCCTTCCATGTGCTCCAAAGACCTATCTAATCACGCCTGAGAGTTGCAACCCTTGCTTACATGGCCAAACAGCCAATTGGTTGCACAGCTTACCAGTTACCAGCCATGTCCTGCTCAGGAGCTGCATGGCTTGCAGCTTCTGAGTGCAGCTTAAGGTTCCCCTATTTGCAGGGGGCACACCATTTTTATAGGACCAGTAATGCAAGCATTACCTGCAATAATAAATTACATTAGTTTGTCCCCTTAAGATGCTGTATATTGCAAGTGGTCAAACATAGTGTTTCTTCTGTATTGGCAACGTTTATGTTCAATGTAAACTATTTGGTTTGAGCAAATCATTTAGAGAAATGATTTAAAAACCTTGTCTAAAAAAAAATGTCATTTATTTTGTGGCAAAAGCAAATCACAACTTTGCCCTTTCTCATTTGCTTTTTAATTCTAAGGCCCCGATTCTAAAAAAATGTCTGGTTGAGATGTAGTTTTCCTCTCCAACACTCGCAGGGACAGCTCTCATAGAATTCTATAAAAAGGGCACTGTCCCTGTGATTGGCAAGATGTCTCCCATACAAATAATTATGCTGGGATTTGAGAGAAAATGTCGTCATATACGCCCATGTAAGACCCATGTTCAGCCCATTTTATGAAAGAAAAAAAACAATTACACTTTGTATTTTGTACATTTAAGTACAAATTTTTGCTTTTTTATGCACACCCAGTGTACTTAAATCACAATTTACCCTGTGCATAGTTAATACGATTTATTCCGGTGTAATTTACCTACAAATTTTACGTTTTTGATAAAGTACGATTTTTGGTGAACAATTTCCTTACAAATTTTGATGCACCTTAACAATACAAAAAATCCTGCATATTATTGTGTGACTGGTTCAATCATTTGTTTTGTAAGATTTAAAAATTACGAATTTTATTATGCACTTTTGTAATGTATGCATCTCTTCCCCCTAGGAAAATGCAGTATACTTCTGTTAGTGAGACTGTGTTTTCAGGGTAAAAAGTGTCTGTATAGAATTCCACCAGGGAAATAGAAGGCTGGTGAGCATTCTTATCGAATGCCCAAGGATCTTCTTAGAATCAGGGCCACAGTGTTGATATTTCTTTCATGTAATTAGCAAGAGTCCATGAGCTAGTGACGTATGGGATATACATTCCTACCAGGAGGGGCAAAGTTTCCCAAACCTCAAAATGCCTATAAATACACCCCTCACCACACCCACAAATCAGTTTTACAAACTTTGGTGAAGTAAGTTTGTGCTAGATTCTACGTTGATATGCGCTCCGCAACAGGTTGGAGCCCGGTTTTCCTCTCAGCGTGCAGTGAATGTCAGAGGGATGTGAGGAGAGTATTGCCTATTTGAATGCATTGATCTCCTTCAAAGGGGTCTATTTCATAGGTTCTCTGTTATCGGTCGTAGAGATTCATCTCTTACCTCCCTTTTCAGATCGACGATATACTCTTATATATATACCATTACCTCTGCTGATTTTCGTTTCAGTACTGGTTTGGCTTTCTACAACATGTAGACGAGTGTCCTGGGGTAAGTAAGTCTTATTTTCTGTGACACTCTAAGCTATGGTTGGGCGCTTTTTTTATAAAGTTCTAAATATATGTATTCAAACATTTATTTGCCTTGACTCAGGATGTTCAACATTCCTTATTTTCAGTTTAATATTTGGGATAATGCATTTGAATCAATCATTTTTTATTACCTTAAAAAATTTGACTTTTTCCCTGTGGGCTGTTAGGCTCGCGGGGGCTGAAAATGCTTCATTTTATTGCGTCATTCTTGGCGCAGACTTTTTTGGCGCAAAAAATCTTTTCTGTTTCCGGCGTCATACGTGTCGCCGGAAGTTGCGTCAGTTTTTGACGTTCTTTTGCGCCAAAAATGTCGGCGTTCCGGATGTGGCGTCATTTTTGGCGCCAAAAGCATTTAGGCGCCAAATAATGTGGGCGTCTTATTTGGCGCTAAAAAAATATGGGCGTCGCTTTTGTCTCCACATTATTTAAGTCTCATTTTTCATTGCTTCTGGTTGCTAGAAGCTTGTTCTTTGGCATTTTTTCCCATTCCTGAAACTGTCATTTAAGGAATTTGATCAATTTTGCTTTATATGTTGTTTTTTCTCTTACATATTGCAAGATGTCTCATGTTGCATCTGAGTCAGAAGATACTTCAGGAAAACCGCTGCCTGGTGCTGGAACTACCAAAGCTAAGTGTATCTGCTGTAAACTTTTGGTAGCTGTTCCTCCAGCTGTTGTTTGTATTAAATGTCATGACAAACTTGTTAATGCAGAAAATATTTCCTTTAGTAAAATACCATTACCTGTTGCAGTTCCATCAACATCTAATGTTCAGAGTGTTCCTGATAACATAAGAGATTTTGTTTCTGAATCTATTAAGAAGGCTATGTCTGTTATTCCTCCTTCTAGTAAACATAAAAAGTCTTTTAAAACTTCTCTTTATCCAGATGAATTTTTAAATGAACATCATCATTCTGATTCTAATGATTCTTCTGGTTCAGAGGATTCTGTTTCAGAGGTTGATGCTGATAAATCTTCATATTTATTTAAAATGGAATTTATTCGTTCTTTACTTAAAGAAGTCCTAATTGCATTAGAAATTGAGGATTCTGGTCCTCTTGATACTAAATCTAAACGTTTAGACAAGGTCTTTAAATCTCCTGTAGTTATTCCAGAAGTTTTTCCTGTTCCTGGTGCTATTTCTGAAGTAATTTCCAGGGAATGGAATAATTTGGGTAATTCATTTACTCCTTCTAAACGTTTTAAGCAATTATATCCTGTGCCGTCTGACAGATTAGAGTTTTGGGACAAAATCCCTAAAGTTGATGGGGCTATCTCTACCCTTGCTAAACGTACTACTATTCCTACGGCAGATGGTACTTCCTTTAAGGATCCTTTAGATAGGAAAATTGAATCCTTTCTAAGAAAAGCTTATTTGTGTTCAGGTAATCTTCTTAGACCTGCTATATCTTTGGCGGATTTTGCTGCAGCTTCAACTTTTTGGTTGGAAACTTTAGCGCAAAAAGTAACAGATCATGATTCTCATAACATTATTATTCTTCTTCAACATGCTAATAATTTTATCTGTGATGCCATTTTTGATATTATCAGAGTTGATGTCAGGTTTATGTCTCTAGCTATTTTAGCTAGAAGAGCTTTATGGCTTAAAACTTGGAATGCTGATATGTCTTCTAAATCGACTCTACTTTCCCTTTCTTTCCAGGGTAATAAATTATTTGGTTCTCAGTTGGATTCTATTATCTCAACTGTTACTGGTGGGAAAGGAACTTTTTTACCACAGGATAAAAAATCTAAGGGTAAAAACAGGGCTAATAATCGTTTTCGTTCCTTTCGTTTCAACAAAGAACAAAAGCCTGATCCTTCATCCTCAGGAGCAGTTTCAGTTTGGAAACCATCTCCAGTCTGGAATAAATCCAAGCCTTCTAGAAAAGCAAAGCCAGCTTCTAAGTCCACATGAAGGTGCGGCCCTCATTCCAGCTCAGCTGGTAGGGGGCAGATTACGTTTTTTCAAAGAAATTTGGATCAATTCTGTTCACAATCTTTGGATTCAGAACATTATTTCAGAAGGGTACAGAATTGGTTTCAAGATAAGACCTCCTGCAAAGAGATTCTTTCTTTCCCGTATCCCAGTAAACCCAGCGAAAGCTCAAGCATTTCTGAAATGTGTTTCAGATCTAGAGTTGGCTGGAGTAATTATGCCAGTTCCAGTTCTGGAACAGGGGCTGGGGTTTTATTTGAATCTCTTCATTGTACCAAAGAAGGAGAATTCCTTCAGACCAGTTCTGGATCTAAAAATATTGAATCGTTATGTAAGGATACCAACATTCAAAATGGTAACTGTAAGGACTATCCTGCCTTTTGTTCAGCAAGGGCATTATATGTCTACAATAGATTTACAGGATGCATATCTGCATATTCTGATTCATCCAGCTCACTATCAGTTTCTGAGATTCTCTTTCCTAGACAAGCATTACCAGTTTGTGGCTCTGCCGTTTGGCCTAGCAACAGCTCCAAGAATTTTTACAAAGGTTCTCGGTGCCCTTCTATCTGTAATCAGAGAACAGGGTATTGTGGTATTTCCTTATTTGGACGATATCTTGGTACTTGCTCAGTCTTCACATTTAGCAGAATTTCATACGAATCGACTTTTGTTATTTCTTCAAAATCATGGTTGGAGGATCAATTCACTAAAAAGTTCATTGATTCCTCAGACAAGGGTAACCTTTTTGGGTTTCCAGATAGATTCAGTGTCCATGACTCTGTCTTTGACAGACAAGAGACGTCTAAAATTGATTTCAGCTTGTCGAAACCTTCAGTCACAATCATTCCCTTTGGTAGCCTTATGCATGGAAATTCTAGGTCTTATGACTGCTGCATCGGACGCGATCCCCTTTGCTCGTTTTCACATGCGACCTCTTCAGCTCTGTATGCTGAACCAATGGTGCAGGGATTACACAAAGATATCTCAATTAATATCTTTAAAACCGATTGTACGACACTCTCTGACTTGGTGGACAGATCACCATCGTTTAGTTCAGGGGGCTTCTTTTGTTCTTCCGACCTGGACTGTAATTTCAACAGATGCGAGTCTTACAGGTTGGGGAGCTGTGTGGGGGTCTCTGACAGCACAAGGGGTTTGGGAATCTCAGGAGGTGAGATTACCGATCAATATTTTGGAACTCCGTGCAATTTTCAGAGCTCTTCAGTCTTGGCCTCTTCTAAAGAGAGAATCGTCCATTTGTTTTCAGACAGACAATGTCACAACTGTGGCATACATCAATCATCAAGGAGGGACTCACAGTCCTCTGGCTATCAAAGAAGTATCTCAAATTCTGGTTTGGGCGGAATCCAGCTCCTGTCTAATCTCTGCGGTTCATATTCCAGGAATAGACAATTGGGAAGCGGATTATCTCAGTCGCCAAATGTTGCATCCGGGCGAATGGTCTCTTCACCCAGAGGTATTTCTTCAGATTGTTCAAATGTGGGAACTTCCAGAAATAGATCTGATGGCTTCTCATCTAAACAAGAAACTTCCCAGGTATCTGTCCAGATCCCGGGATCCTCAGGCGGAGGCAGTGGATGCATTATCACTTCCTTGGAAGTATCATCCTGCCTATATCTTTCCGCCTCTAGTTCTTCTTCCAAAAGTAATCTCCAAGATTCTGAAGGAATGCTCGTTTGTTCTGCTGGTAGCTCCAGCATGGCCTCACAGGTTTTGGTATGCGGATCTTGTCCGGATGGCCTCTTGCCAACCGTGGACTCTTCCGTTAAGACCAGACCTTCTGTCGCAAGGTCCTTTTTTCCATCAGGATCTCAAATCCTTAAATTTAAAGGTATGGAGATTGAACGCTTGATTCTTGGTCAAAGAGGTTTCTCTGACTCTGTGATTAATACTATGTTACAGGCTCGTAAATCTGTATCTAGAGAGATATATTATAGAGTCTGGAAGACTTATATTTCTTGGTGTCTTTCTCATCATTTTTCCTGGCATTCTTTTAGAATTCCGAGAATTTTACAGTTTCTTCAGGATGGTTTAGATAAAGGTTTGTCCGCAAGTTCCTTGAAAGGTCAAATCTCTGCTCTTTCTGCTGTTCTTTTTCACAGAAAGATTGCTAATCTTCCTGATATTCATTGTTTTGTACAAGCCTTGGTTCGTATAAAACCTGTCATTAAGTCAATTTCTCCTCCTTGGAGTTTGAATTTGGTTCTGGGGGCTCTTCAAGCTCCTCCGTTTGAACCTATGCATTCATTGGACATTAAATTACTTTCTTGGAAAGTTTTGTTCCTTTTGGCCATCTCTTCTGCCAGAAGAGTCTCTGAATTGTCTGCTCTTTCTTGTGAGTCTCCTTTTCTGATTTTTCATCAGGATAAGGCAGTGTTGCGAACTTCTTTTGAATTTTTACCTAAGGTTGTGAATTCCAACAACATTAGTAGAGAAATTGTAGTTCCTTCATTATGCCCTAATCCTAAGAATTCTAAGGAGAAATCATTGCATTCTTTGGATGTTGTTAGAGCTTTGAAATATTATGTTGAAGCTACTAAGACTTTCCGAAAGACTTCTAGTCTATTTGTTATCTTTTCCGGTTCTAGAAAAGGCCAGAAAGCTTCTGCCATTTCTTTGGCATCTTGGTTGAAATCTTTAATTCATCATGCCTATGTTGAGTCGGGTAAAACTCTGCCTCAGAGGATTACAGCTCATTCTACTAGGTCAGTTTCTACTTCCTGGGCGTTTAGGAATGAAGCTTCGGTTGATCAGATTTGGAAAGCAGCAACTTGGTCTTCTTTGCATACTTTTACTAAATTCTACCATTTTGATGTGTTTTCTTCTTCTGAAGCAGTTTTTGGTAGAAAAGTACTTCAGGCAGCTGTTTCAGTTTGAATCTTCTGCTTATGTTTTCATTTAAACTTTATTTTTTGGGTGTGGATTATTTTCAGCAGGAATTGGCTGTCTTTATTTTATCCCTCCCTCTCTAGTGACTCTTGCGTGGAAAGATCCACATCTTGGGTAGTCATTATCCCATACGTCACTAGCTCATGGACTCTTGCTAATTACATGAAAGAAAACATAATTTATGTAAGAACTTACCTGATAAATTCATTTCTTTCATATTAGCAAGAGTCCATGAGGCCCACCCTTTTTTGTGGTGGTTATGATTTTTTTGTATAAAGCACAATTATTCCAATTCCTTATTTTTTATGCTTTCGCACTTTTTTCTTATCACCCCACTTCTTGGCTATTCGTTAAACTGATTTGTGGGTGTGGTGAGGGGTGTATTTATAGGCATTTTGAGGTTTGGGAAACTTTGCCCCTCCTGGTAGGAATGTATATCCCATACATCACTAGCTCATGGACTCTTGCTAATATGAAAGAAATGAATTTATCAGGTAAGTTCTTACATAAATTATGTTTTAATTCAAACTGATTACATCACCAGGACTTCAGCACCAATCTGAAATTTTAATTAAATATTGTCATATTATGTTATGCAGTGGTTAAATAGCGCTAGTCGTTTTTAACATTAGAATGTCCCTTTAAAGGGACAGTAAAGTCAGAATTAAACTTCCATGGTTTAGAAAGCATGTAATTAAAGAAATTAGTAATTTACTTCTGTTATTATATTTACTGTGTTGTCTTGGTATCCTTTATTAAAGGGTAAACCCAGCTAGATAGGCCCTCAGGGGCGTGCACATGTATTTGGAACTTTGTTGCAAATTCTGCTGCCATAGAGTTCTAAACACTGCTATCCTAGTGCTAAAGTCATGTGCACTTATGAGTCTACCTATCATGTGCACTTATGAGTCTACCTATTTTTACTCTTCAACAAATGATACCAAAAAAAAGTTTTATAAATTTGCTCTATGTAAATGTTTTGTTTTTTTAAAGTTTACTTTTTACTTTACTGTCCCTTTAAGATATTTAAAATCTTTATCATTTTACATTTTAATTTAAGCTCATATTGTGTCTATTTTTTTCCTATAAATAAAAAGTTGTTTTCTTTCTTTGTAGCTCCTCCCATAGTTGATGATGATGTTGCTATGCAGAAGGTTTGGTTGGTATACTCTGCTGATCATTCACTATATGTAGATGTAGTGATGAAGCTGGCAGTCTTTCTCCGAGGGGCATGGGGCCTGGATGTAGTATTGGACCTACTGCATCAAAATGAGATTGCTGAAATAGGGTTAATGACCTGGCTGAGCCGACAGAAGTCCACAGTGGAATCTTTGAATGGGACAGTACTGGTCCTCTGTTCTAGGGGCACACAAGAAAAATGGAAAGCTAAGCTGATCCCAGATGGCCCGCAAGTGAGGCTTAGGGAGGAAAGGGTTAACTGTTTAGGTGACTGCTTCTCGCCTGCACTCAATTTTATTATACCTGATATACAGAATGGGCTGTATGATCGTTACATAGTGGCATACTTTGGTGATCTGAACGATCACACTGATATCCCATCCTTATTCCTAATGTGCCCAAAGTATAATTTGACACGAGACCTGCAGGAAGTGTTCTTCCGAATTCAGAAAAAGGAGCGGCACCAGCCTACCATTTCATTCTCAGTAACACAAGAAGGGGCCCCTGGTTATGACAATTTGAAAGAGGCGGTTAGGAGGTGCCAGGCCTGGCAAAAGGAGCGTGTGGACTGGTTCAAAAACGAAAGTTCGGTGGAAATAACGGAGTTTACAGAAAGGTCTTTTGAGCCAGAGATTACTGTCTCCCCAGAACCTGGTATATCAATTTTGAGTCCCATCATTACCGATCCAGCTTGTGCCACTGTAAAAATGTCTCCTGTAATATTGGATGCGCCTCCAATACACCACTTAATAACTGACTTAATTGATGATGGTTCAACGATTAAATTCCAGTGTCCTCAAATGGTTTCAGATAAGCCAAGAGAGTTCTTTAAAAAAGAACCTTGTTTAGTGGAGAGAGGCAATGCTCTAGTAATACAAAGTGAACTAAGCATCGACTCTCAGCCTGATCAGGGCTACCAATCGTGGATCACAGACAGTCCTATGATTGATGCACAATCACTTGATTTTCTTTCAGCTGCACAAGCAAGACTTTTCCAGCAGTCACAAGGAGACTATCTTGAGGCCTGTGAGCCACAATTGAACATGGAATTAGCTGTTGTAGCTGGCAAGGTGGCTCCTCTGCATGAATCAGGCTACTTATCATTTGATAGAGAGCTGGACATGGACTTTGTGAGAGATGAGCAGCTAAAATTGTTTAATCACAGTGGAGGCTGGATTTGTCAACAATGAGTTTGGCAGAATGCAAGGGGAACCCCCCACACACCAATTGTGTTCATTGAAAAAAAAAAAAACTTTTTATAAAGTACCACTTGTATATAATGTAGTAAGTCATGTAAAAATGTGGTTATTAAATAGTTTCTTTACTTTTTCCATTGCAAATTTTTATGTGTTCAAAATCCAAAGGTTTTCAGTAATGAGAGTAAGTGCCCTAAGATTATGTCAACCACTGCCATATGTGTCCGTTATATTAGTTCACATGTCCAGAAATCATATCTATATGATAGCTAACATATTATATAGAGATTTAATGGTTTCTGTGAGATGGTCTAGAATTCCCCTGCCAGAAATATATTTGAGATTTCTTTTAAATGGGCTAATATCGCTTCATATATTTAAAGGATCCTCTCACTACATGAATATCAGGTAATGTGCAGTAATAGTGTTCTACTATCGCTAGCTCTTGAGATTTGATGTATAAAAAATGGTATTTACACCCCCTCAGATGTGGCTTTACAATTGAAATGTCACCATAGACCAGTGCATTTAATTTGTTTTTGACAACATGGATGTGTAGTTATTTTAAATGTAGCACATGGTAACATTTACAATATTGCCATTTATGTGTATTGAGAGTCAATGTGACATATACCCTTTAACCCCCTTGGCTGGCAGAGACAGCTTTAATACATTACTTTTCATGACAGCCAAGTGGTTAACCTCAATATGAATCAAAGTGCAACTGTCTTATAGTCACAATAATGTCAGTGCTCCAGGGGTTAAAGTGTTGATTTATGGATGCTGCTATTGAAGCACATTTTCAATGCACTTTTGTTGCTGCTGGCATTTCATATATACTAGTGTTAAAAAGTTTGGGGTCACTTTGAAATGTCCTTGTTTTCGAAAGATAAGCACATTTTTTTTTTTTTTTTTTGTCCATTAAAATAACAACAAATTGATCAGAAATACAGTGCAGATATTGGTGATGTTGTAAATGACTATTGTAGCTGGGAACATCTGATGTTTAATGGAATATCTACATAGGTGTACAGAGGCCCATTATCAGCAACCATCTATCCTGTGTTCCAATGGAACCTTGTGTTTGCTAATCCAAGTTTATAGTTTAAAAAGGCCAATTTATCATTAGAAAATCCTTTTGAAATTATTTTAGCACAGCAATTGTGGGTTTAATTACAGACTCAAGATGACCAGAAACAAAGAACTTTCTTCTGAAACTCATCAATCTATTCTTGTTCTGATAAATGAAGGCTATTCAATGCTTCAAAATTGAAGATCTTGTACAACACTGTGTACTACTTCCTTCACAGAACAGCGCTAACCAGAATAGAAAGAGGAGTGGGAAGCTCAGTTGCACAACTGAGCGAGAGGACAAATACATTAAGAGTGTCAAGTAAATTGACGGCTCACCGGTCTTCAACTGGCAGCATCATTAAATAGTACCTGCAAAACACCAGCAAAACACCAGTCTCAAAGTGAGTGAGAAGGCGACTTAGAAAGAAAGAGTGATTTAGATGTCATATCAGCATTCCAAGATTTAAGCCACAAAGCTCTTCTAGCTAATGTAGCTAAATACATGGATCTAACATCAATTTTGAAAATATCAAAAATGGCATTACAAATAAAATGATTAGCATATTGCAGTAAGCGAATAATGCTAGATATGTCAGAATCCAATTCTTGTTGCGCTAAATTCTCCAACCAGAAAGCCAAAGAAATTGCAGGTCTGAGAAGATGACCTGAATATAAATAGGCCTTCCTTAGATAAGATTCAAGCTTCCTATCTTCCATAGTACTATCTTCCATAGGAATAGTGGTACGTTTAGCAAGAGTAGAAATAGCCCCATCCACTTTGGGGATTTTTTCCCAAAACTCTATAGAATTTGCTGGTAAAGGATACAATTTTTTAAACCTTGAAGAAGGAATAAAAGTACCTGGCTTATTCCATTCCTTAGAAATCATATCAGAAATAGCCTCAGGAATAGGAAAAATCCCTGGAGAAACCACAGGAGGTTTAAAAACAGCATTTAAACGTTTATTAGAATGAGCGTCAAGAGGACTGGTTACCTCAATATCCAAAGTAATTAACACTTCTTTTAATAAAGAACGCATATACTCTATTTTAAATAAATAAGTAGATTTGTCAGTGTCAATGTCTGAGGAAGGATCTTCTGTATCAGATAGAGCCTCATCAGAGGAGGATAAATTATTATGTTGTTGGTCATTTGAAATTTCATCAACTGAATGAGAAGTTTTAAAAGACCTTTCTCCAACATAGGTGTGTCCGGTCCACGGCGTCATCCTTACTTGTGGGATATTCTCTTCCCCAACAGGAAATGGCAAAGAGCCCAGCAAAGCTGGTCACATGATCCCTCCTAGGCTCCGCCTACCCCAGTCATTCTCTTTGCCGTTGTACAGGCAACATCTCCACGGAGATGGCTTAGAGTTTTTTAGTGTTTAACTGTAGTTTTTATTATTCAATCAAGAGTTTGTTATTTTGAAATAGTGCTGGTATGTACTATTTACTCAGAAACAGAAAAGAGATGAAGATTTCTGTTTGTATGAGGAAAATGATTTTAGCAACCGTCACTAAAATCCATGGCTGTTCCACACAGGACTGTTGAGAGCAATTAACTTCAGTTGGGGGAACAGTGAGCAGTCTCTTGCTGCTTGAGGTATGACACATTCTAACAAGACGATGTAATGCTGGAAGCTGTCATTTTCCCTATGGGATCCGGTAAGCCATGTTTATTACGATCGTAAATCAGGGCTTCAAAAAGGGCTTATTAAGACTGTAGACTTTTTCTGGGCTAAATCGATTCATTATTAACACATATTTAGCCTTGAGGAATCATTTTATCTGGGTATTTTGATATAATAATATCGGCAGGCACTGTTTTAGACACCTTATTCTTTAGGGGCTTTCCCAAAGCATAGGCAGAGCCTCATTTTCGCGCCGG
Source organism: Bombina bombina (assembly GCF_027579735.1). Taxonomy (NCBI): domain Eukaryota; kingdom Metazoa; phylum Chordata; class Amphibia; order Anura; family Bombinatoridae; genus Bombina; species Bombina bombina. Next base: position 1,057,095,172 of record NC_069504.1, read on the forward strand.
TGTTGCGCACTTGTTTTTGAGAGGCATGGCATGCAGTCGCATGTGAGAGGAGCTCTGATACTTAGAAAAGACTTTCTGAAGGCGTCATTTGGTATCGTATTCCCCTTGGGGCTTGGTTGGGTCTCAGCAAAGCAGATACCAGGGACTGTAAAGGGGTTAAAGTTCAAAACGGCTCCGGTTCCGTTATTTTAAGGGTTAAAGCTTCCAAATTTGGTGTGCAATACTTTTAAGGCTTTAAGACACTGTGGTGAAAATTTGGTGAATTTTGAACAATTCCTTCATGTTTTTTCGCAATTGCAGTAATAAAGTGTGTTCAGTTTAAAATTTAAAGTGACAGTAACGGTTTTATTTTAAAACGTTTTTTGTTCTTTGTTATCAAGTTTATGCCTGTTTAACATGTCTGAACTACCAGATAGACTGTGTTCTGAATGTGGGGAAGCCAGAATTCCTATTCATTTAAATAAATGTGATTTATGTGACAATGACAATGATGCCCAAGATGATTCCTCAAGTGAGGGGAGTAAGCATGGTACTGCATCATTCCCTCCTTCGTCTACACGAGTCTTGCCCACTCAGGAGGCCCTTAGTACATCTAGCGCGCCAATACTCCTTACTATGCAACAATTAACGGCTGTAATGGATAATTCTGTCAAAAACATTTTAGCCAAAATGAACACTTATCAGCGTAAGCGCGACTGCTCTGTTTTAGATACTGAAGAGCATGACGACGCTGATAATAATATTTCTGAAGGGCCCCTAACCCAGTCTGATGGGGCCAGGGAGGTTTTGTCTGAGGGAGAAATTACTGATTCAGGGAACATTTCTCAACAAGCTGAACCTGATGTAATTGCATTTAAATTTAAGTTGGAACATCTCCGCATTCTGCTTAAGGAGGTATTATCCACTCTGGATGATTGTGACAAGTTGGTCATCCCAGAGAAACTATGTAAAATGGACAAGTTCCTAGAGGTGCCGGGGCTCCCAGAAGCTTTTCCTATACCCAAGCGGGTGGCGGACATTGTTAATAAAGAATGGGAAAGGCCCGGTATTCCTTTCGTCCCTCCCCCCATATTTAAAAAATTGTTTCCTATGGTCGACCCCAGAAAGGACTTATGGCAGACAGTCCCCAAGGTCGAGGGAGCGGTTTCCACTTTAAACAAACGCACCACTATACCCATAGAGGATAGTTGTGCTTTCAAAGATCCTATGGATAAAAAATTAGAAGGTTTGCTTAAAAAGATGTTTGTTCAGCAGGGTTACCTTCTACAACCAATTTCATGCATTGTCCCTGTCGCTACAGCCTCATGTTTCTGGTTCGATGAGCTGATAAAAGCGGTCGATAGTGATTCTCCTCCTTATGAGGAGATTATGGACAGAATCAATGCTCTCAAATTGGCTAATTCTTTCACCCTAGACGCCACTTTGCAATTGGCTAGGTTAGCGGCTAAGAATTCTGGGTTTGCTATTGTGGCGCGCAGAGCGCTTTGGTTGAAATCTTGGTCGGCTGATGCGTCTTCCAAGAACAAGCTACTTAACATTCCTTTCAAGGGGAAAACGCTGTTTGGCCCTGACTTGAAAGAGATTATCTCTGATATCACTGGGGGTAAGGGCCACGCCCTTCCTCAGGATCGGCCTTTCAAGGCAAAAAATAAACCTAATTTTTGTCCTTTTCGTAGAAACGGACCAGCCCAAAGTGCTACGTCCTCTAAGCAAGAGGGTAATACTTCTCAAGCCAAGCCAGCTTGGAGACCAATGCAAGGCTGGAACAAGGGAAAGCAGGCCAAGAAACCTGCCACTGCTACCAAGACAGCATGAAATGTTGGCCCCCGATCCGGGACCGGATCTGGTGGGGGGCAGACTCTCTCTCTTCGCTCAGGCTTGGGCAAGAGATGTTCTGGATCCTTGGGCGCTAGAAATAGTCTCCCAAGGTTATCTTCTGGAATTCAAGGGACTTCCCCCAAGGGGGAGGTTCCACAGGTCTCAGTTGTCTTCAGACCACATAAAAAGACAGGCATTCTTCCATTGTGTAGAAGACCTGTTAAAAATGGGAGTGATTCATCCTGTTCCATTAAGAGAACAAGGGATGGGGTTCTACTCCAATCTGTTTATAGTTCCCAAAAAAGAGGGAACGTTCAGACCAATCTTAGATCTCAAGATTTTAAACAAGTTTCTCAAGGTTCCATCGTTCAAGATGGAAACCATTCGAACTATTCTTCCTTCCATCCAGGAAGGTCAATTCATGACCACGGTGGATTTAAAGGATGCGTATCTACATATTCCTATCCACAAGGAACATCATCGGTTCCTGAGGTTCGCATTCCTGGACAAACATTACCAGTTCGTGGCGCTTCCTTTCGGATTAGCCACTGCTCCAAGGATTTTCACAAAGGTACTAGGGTCCCTTCTAGCTGTGCTAAGGCCAAGGGGCATTGCTGTAGTACCTTACTTGGACGACATTCTGATTCAAGCGTCGTCCCTTCCTCAAGCAAAGGCTCACACGGACATTGTCCTGGCCTTTCTCAGATCTCACGGATGGAAAGTGAACGTGGAAAAGAGTTCTCTATCTCCGTCAACAAGGGTTCCCTTCTTGGGAACAATAATAGAAATGAGGATTTTTCTGACAGAGGCCAGAAAAACAAAACTTCTAGACTCTTGTCGGATACTTCATTCCGTTCCTCTTCCTTCCATAGCTCAGTGCATGGAAGTGATCGGGTTGATGGTAGCGGCAATGGACATAGTTCCTTTTGCACGCATTCATCTAAGACCATTACAACTGTGCATGCTCAGTCAGTGGAATGGGGACTATACAGACTTGTCTCCGAAGATACAAGTAAATCAGAGGACCAGAGACTCACTCCGTTGGTGGCTGTCCCTGGACAACCTGTCACGAGGGATGACATTCCGCAGACCAGAGTGGGTCATTGTCACGACCGACGCCAGTCTGATGGGCTGGGGCGCGGTCTGGGGATCCCTGAAAGCTCAGGGTCTTTGGTCTCGGGAAGAATCTCTTCTACCGATAAATATTCTGGAACTGAGAGCGATATTCAATGCTCTCAAGGCTTGGCCTCAGCTAGCGAGGGCCAAGTTCATACGGTTTCAATCAGACAACATGACAACTGTTGCGTACATCAACCATCAGGGGGGAACAAGGAGTTCCCTGGCGATGGAAGAAGTGACCAAAATCATTCTATGGGCGGAGTCTCACTCCTGCCACCTGTCTGCTATCCACATCCCAGGAGTGGAAAATTGGGAAGCGGATTTTCTGAGTCGTCAGACATTGCATCCGGGGGAGTGGGAACTCCATCCGGAAATCTTTGCCCAAGTCACTCAGCTGTGGGGCATTCCAGACATGGATCTGATGGCCTCTCGTCAGAACTTCAAAGTTCCTTGCTACGGGTCCAGATCCAGGGATCCCAAGGCGGCTCTAGTGGATGCACTAGTAGCACCTTGGACCTTCAAACTAGCTTATGTGTTCCCGCCGTTTCCTCTCATCCCCAGGCTGGTAGCCAGGATCAATCAGGAGAGGGCGTCGGTGATCTTGATAGCTCCTGCGTGGCCACGCAGGACTTGGTATGCAGATCTGGTGAATATGTCATCGGCTCCACCTTGGAAGCTACCTTTGAGACGAGACCTTCTTGTTCAGGGTCCGTTCGAACATCCGAATCTGGTTTCACTCCAGCTGACTGCTTGGAGATTGAACGCTTGATCTTATCGAAGCGAGGGTTCTCAGATTCTGTTATCGATACTCTTGTTCAGGCCAGAAAGCCTGTAACTAGAAAGATTTACCACAAAATTTGGAAAAAATATATCTGGTGGTGTGAATCTAAAGGATTCCCTTGGGACAAGGTTAAGATTCCTAGGATTCTATCCTTCCTTCAAGAAGGATTGGAAAAAGGATTATCTGCAAGTTCCCTGAAGGGACAGATTTCTGCCTTGTCTGTGTTACTTCACAAAAAGCTGGCCGCTGTGCCAGATGTTCAAGCCTTTGTTCAGGCTCTGGTTAGAATTAAGCCTGTTTACAAACCTTTGACTCCTCCTTGGAGTCTCAATTTAGTTCTTTCAGTTCTTCAGGGGGTTCCGTTTGAACCCTTGCATTCCGTTGATATTAAGTTATTATCTTGGAAAGTTTTGTTTTTAGTTGCAATTTCTTCTGCTAGAAGAGTTTCAGAATTATCTGCTCTGCAGTGTTCTCCTCCTTATCTGGTGTTCCATGCAGATAAGGTGGTTTTACGTACTAAACCTGGTTTTCTTCCAAAAGTTGTTTCTAACAAAAACATTAACCAGGAGATTATCGTACCTTCTCTGTGTCCGAAACCAGTTTCAAAGAAGGAACGTTTGTTGCACAATTTGGATGTTGTTCGCGCTCTAAAATTCTATTTAGATGCTACAAAGGATTTTAGACAAACATCTTCCTTGTTTGTTGTTTATTCCGGTAAAAGGAGAGGTCAAAAAGCAACTTCTACCTCTCTCTCTTTTTGGATTAAAAGCATCATCAGATTGGCTTACGAGACTGCCGGACGGCAGCCTCCCGAAAGAATCACAGCTCATTCCACTAGGGCTGTGGCTTCCACATGGGCCTTCAAGAACGAGGCTTCTGTTGATCAGATATGTAGGGCAGCGACTTGGTCTTCACTGCACACTTTTACCAAATTTTACAAGTTTGATACTTTTGCTTCTTCTGAGGCTATTTTTGGGAGAAAGGTTTTGCAAGCCGTGGTGCCTTCCATTTAGGTGACCTGATTTGCTTCCTCCCTTCATCCGTGTCCTAAAGCTTTGGTATTGGTTCCCACAAGTAAGGATGACGCCGTGGACCGGACACACCTATGTTGGAGAAAACAGAATTTATGTTTACCTGATAAATTACTTTCTCCAACGGTGTGTCCGGTCCACGGCCCGCCCTGGTTTTTTTAATCAGGTCTGATAATTTATTTTCTTTAACTACAGTCACCACGGTACCATATGGTTTCTCCTATGCAAATATTCCTCCTTAACGTCGGTCGAATGACTGGGGTAGGCGGAGCCTAGGAGGGATCATGTGACCAGCTTTGCTGGGCTCTTTGCCATTTCCTGTTGGGGAAGAGAATATCCCACAAGTAAGGATGACGCCGTGGACCGGACACACCGTTGGAGAAAGTAATTTATCAGGTAAACATAAATTCTGTTTTTACGTTTATTAGAAGGTGGAAATGTAGACAAAGCCTTCAGGATAGAATCAGAAACAAATTCTTTAAAATTAGAAAAAAAATTAGAAGTTGAAGGAACTGCAACTGGCAATGTACTATTACTGATGGACACACTATCTGCATGTAAAAGTTTATCATGCCAACTATTACAAATGACATTCGGCGAAATAATTTCCACAATCTTGCAACAAATGCACTTAGCTTTGATAGAACCGACGTCAGGCAGCAATGTTCCAGCAGAAACTTCTGAGGCTGGATCAGATTGAGACATCTTGCAAAATGTAAAAGAAAAAAACATCATATAAAGCAAAATTATCAATTTCCTTATATGACAGTTTCAGGAATGGGAAAAAATGTAAATAGCATAGCCCTCTGATAGAGAAAAAGGCAAGAGGCAAACATCAATGGGGTATTAAAATAATGAAAAAGTTTGGCGCCAAGTATGACGCACAACGTAACTGAGAACTTTTTTGGCGCTAATAATAACCGGAAATGACACTCTCGCGTCACTAATGACGCAACCGAGTGTAAGGCTTCGGCGTCAACTATGACGCCGGAAATGACGAAGTTGCGTCATAGACGTATTTTTTGCGCCAAAAAAATTCTCGCGCCAAGAATGACGCAATAAAGTCTAGCATTTGACGCACCCGCTGGCCTAATACCGCCCGCAATTTGCAAGAAGTAGTCAATTGAAAAAAAGACTAAACCCCAGGTAAGAAAAAAAATTCTTAAAAAATGTTTATTTTCTCCAAATATGAAACTGACATTCTGCAGAAGGAAATACATGAACCTGACTCATGGCAAATATAATACAATACATATATTTAGATGCATAAAGTCATCATATCATGAAGTGCTTTATTGCATTGGGCTTGTCTCTCTTTCCCACACAGAAATGCAGGGAATGTCCCTTGGAGAAGTATAGCAAAATCTGCCTTTTTAGAATCTTATGAGGGATATCACAGTGCTGCAGAATCTTTATTTAATTGTTATTTTTTTCATTTCCAAAGATGTATTGAGAAAACATGAATCAACATACAATATTTTCTTCTTAAATGGGGAGAGTCCACAGCTGCATTCATTACTTTTTGGAAATACAGAACCTGGCCACCAGGAGGAGGCAAAGACACTCCAGCCAAAGGTTTAAATACCTCCCCCACTTCCCTCATCCCCCAGTCATTCTTTGCCTTTCGTCACAGAAGGTTGGCAGAGAAGTGTCAGAAGATTCAAGATGGTCTCTTATGGAGGGTAATACTCTTCAAAATGGGATTGGAGTTTTAAGTAGTCCTGTCAGCCTCTCATTGATGGCATGGATGAAAGTTAAAATCCAGAGATGCAGGGAGAGTCTTTCTGTGAAACCATCCCAACTCATATTAACAGCTCCATAAGCAATTAGCGTTGACAAGTTTCGCTGCCTGCTTTCTTCACTCAAGTCCATGTCAGAAGCAATGCTACTATCTGTCATACTTGAAGGGCCGTCTTCCTGTTCCACGGCATAGATTCCGGGAAGATTGTTTCATTTTAGGAATGTATTGTAAATGAAGAAGACAGGGTCTTAGTGGGACTCCTTTATCTTTATGGAATCAATGGTTAATATCTCCTGAGGGGGGTTATTGAACAGTGCGGGACTTTAAATCATGTTTGTTATGTGATTCTGTCTGCTTATGTGTAATGATGCTTTGGCTTGTGGCTTTTACGGAACAATCCGGCCTTTTTTGAGCTGCGCAGTCCTTGTGGACTGGCGCACTTTTTCTTTTGGCCTGCATGGTGCGCCTTGTGATCACATTTTCCTGACCGTGTGGCGGCGGAGTTGTCTGGGTCATAGGAGGTGGCGAGTGCCCCAGCCATTGAGGGTGTAAGCTGCCGTTTGTTTTTTGTCCATAGTTTCAAATATTCAAGTTATGGAGGATTCTGATTTTTTGGAGACGGATGTCACTGATTCAGATTCTGCTTCTTGCAAAGAATATGTGGGGGCCCGGGTGATCCAGCCCCATCAGTTATGCTCCGTATGCCGTTTTAGAGTGCTCTTTTCTCTCAATATGGGAGTCCCCTGAGCCAATCGCCCTTGAGGATTCCGTATCCCGTGAAGCGCGCTCCCTAGAACCTTCTGTTACTACACAGGCAGGTGTTCCAAGTGCCGTTACCCCTTCCCCAGAAGGTGGCATGTTTTCTCCAGAGGTATAGCACGGTTCCGCATGGCCATATATATGTCGTTGGCGCACTTACATCTTCCGGAGAAGATTTTGTCCGTGTTCTCTTAACCAGGGCCCGTCGGCGGGGAATCGTCTGTATCGGTTCAGCCCTCTGGGGAAGCGGTGTCCCCTGAGGCTTCAGGGGTACAGCCTTCGGGGTCGTCAGATGCCCCGGCGGAGGTGAGTCTTGCCTTTCAATTTAGACTGGCGCGCCTTTGTGTCCTGCTGAGGCATGTGTTGGCAGCGTTAGAGGAGCCCAATTCTAACGAGTCATTGGCTCCTCAGTCTTCTGCTCCAGATGGCAAGCAGTGTTAGACGAGTGGAGGGATGAAGATCATTCTCCTTGTCTTTTTTTTTTTTTTTTTTTTGTGTATCTCATTCCCATTTCTGAGCTTTTGGAGGAATCGGGTCTCTGACTGGCTGGTCCTGTTAGTGTGTCCATTCTTCCTGGGCGTTTACCTGCGGGTACTGCTTTGCTTTATTTTTATCTGGCAGGATGTATTTTATTTCTTTTTGTGAGCTCAATACTGTTGTAGTTTTTCCCTTTGGAAAACCTTTTCTTCTCTGGGATTTGATACTGGCGATTTTGTGGTCACGATAGCTATACTTCCGCGGAAGTTAAAAAAACAAACAAGGTTGACACATGGCTTAGGTCTCAGAGCCTACCTCTCTGTTTGTTTATTTGGTCTAGCCCTGCTAGGGCTTAGACCTTTTCTGTGGCCTTGAACAGTTCTGTTACACCCTGTATATCAGACTGGTCCTGGTTGGGTACTATTTATCTCTGTTTCCATGGGGCCCATTTCAGACACGTTGTGCCCTTGACAACAGGCTGGTCCTGTTTGGGTACTGCGTTTGCTTACTTCTTGTCAAGAGGGTATTTTCTTGTTCTACAAGTTATGAAGGCCCTTCTATCCTAGATGTCAGGCTTGTCCTAGTTTTTTCATCTGGATGGGGTGTCCGATGTTGGATGTACTCAGTCCTAGGTGTCATCTCTTCATAGCTAGCAGGGTTAGCTGGGATTACAGATCCTGCTATGACAGTATACTTGAGGGTTCCTGAGGTCCTTTGGATTCTCCCCTTTGATAGGGGAGGGGGTTCAGACAACTCCATAGAGATCTTCCGTACCTGGTTTAGGGGGTGCTTATTTCTCCTTTATGGTACTTCATTCCGGATGGCATTGTCTGGATTGGTTCCATTCTCTTTCTACAGTACCTCTTCCTTATGGTCGAGGTTGGTTGTGTATTTCGTTTCCCTTTTCCTTGGGGGTTAACTGGGTTATGTTTAGAGGATATCAGGAAAAAACTGGATAATATTAAGGTAAATAAAACTCCAGGCCCAGATGAAATACACCCAAGGGTGTTAAGGGAACTTAGCACTGTTATAGACACCTCTACTCTTAATATTTCAAGACTCAGTATCCTCAGGCATGGTACCCCAGGATTGGCATAAAGCTGATGTGGTGCCACTCTTCAAAAAGGGAAGCAGGGATGATCCAGGAAGCTATAGACCAGTTAGTCTGACATCAATAGTGGGGAAGATATTTGAAGGGATTATAAGGGATTATATTGATGAGCATATTCATGTAAACAAGATTCTAATCGGCATGGTTTTAGGAGAAATAGATCACGTCAAACTAATCTAATTAGATTCTACAAGGAAGTAAATATGGATAAAGGGGAATCAGTTGATGTGATATACTTAGATTTTGCAAAGGCATTTGATACAGTGCCACATGAGAGATTAATGCACAAAATTAAGGGACTAGGAATAGCTGAAAATGTTAGCTCATGGATAAATAACTGGATAAAAGATAGGGAGCAACGAATAGTAGTAAATGGATCATACTCAGATTGGACAAAGCTAATCAGTGGAGTCCCCCAGGGATCAGTACTGGGCCCCGTTCTTTTTAATATTTTTATAAATTACTTGGAGCAAGGATTAAATAGCAACATCTCTATTTTTGCAGATGATACTAAGTTAAGTAAGGTCATTAGGTCAGAGCAGGATGAACTTTCATTACAAAGGGATCTGCAAAAATTAGAAGTATGGGCAAGTAAATGGAAAATGAGATTTAATACGGAAAAATGCAAGGTTCTACATTTTGGAAGTAAAAATAAGCAGACAATGTATTTTTTAAATGGGACAAGACTTAGCCAAACAGAGGAGGAAAGGGATTTGGGAGTAGTAATAGATAATAAGCTAAAGATGGGTGCACAATGCAGGGCAGCGGCTTCAAAGGCTAATAAGAAACTAGCATGTATTAAGAGGCATTGATTCAAGGGAGGAAAACATAATTCTATATATAAAGCCCTAGTAAGACCTCACCTTGATTATGGAGTGCAGTTCTGGGGACCGATCGCAAAAAAAGATATTGCAGAACTAGAAAAAGTTCAGAGAAGGGCCACAAAGCTAATAAGGGGATTGGAGAAATTAACCTATGAGGAGGGGCTAGCCAAACTGGGTCTGTTTTCTTTAGAAAAAAGGCGCTTGAGAGGTGACATGATTACTTTATATAAATATATTCAAGGCCCATATTCAGAGATGGCAGAAGCTCTGTTTATTCCTAGGAAATGGTTTCTGACAAGAGGTCACAATTTAAGGTTGGAGGAAAGGAGATTTAATCTCCTGCAACGGAAACGTTTTTTCACTGTAAGAGCAATAAAATTGTGGAAATAATTACCAAAGGAGGTAGTGAATGCCAATACCCTAGATACATTTAAAAATAGTCTGGATACATTTCTGTATATAAACAAAATGGATATGTTTGCTAGTATTAAATGAGTCACCTTTTAGTGGGGTTATTTAAGCTTAACTGGAGCTTTTTGTAAGTATTTTAGATTTGTATAGGTTGAACTCGATGGACTTCAGTCTTTTTTCAACCTTATCTACTATGTTACTGTGTTAGTTTTTCCGTCGTCTGATTGAGAATATCTGGTCCTTAGGGTCTGTTTTCTTACGATATCTTCTGATCCTATAATTTTTGGGATCTGGGGGATTGTATGTTGTCTCCTTTTCATATGTACAGTTGCCCCTGCTTGGGTGTTTTAGTTTGGCTCCGTCACCTGCTAGGAGTTTTAGGATGCTCGTTCATTTGTCAATTCCTTGAGCCGTAGGGGCCTCCGGAGGTTGATCCAGAGTGCATCTTAAAGAAACTGTCATATTCTCTCAATCAGAGAGTACTTTCTAGTTTGAGTTCTGATCTCTTTTGGGTCCTGCCTTCATCTACTTGGTGGGTGTGAATCCAAGAGGCCGATTGAAGATGAGTGCTCAGTCTCTGGGATACTTACATTAATGCCCCGTGGGGGCATGACTGTGATTGCATCAACATTGGTGCAAGGTCATCTTCTGATGGAGTAATCTTGTGGACGTTCCTCAAGGGTTATTAGTTTGGATCGGGTTCCGAGTATCCGGTCTCTTAACTTAGTCCTTGTCTTTGACTGGGCATTTTGGTTACTCTGTTTCCAGACCTCAGACTTTGGGTCTGGCCGGTTGAGTAATAGGTTGGTTCCGATCCTGGGAGAATCTCCTTGTTCCTACTGGCGACTTCTTTTATTTCCTTCCGGAGAAATGTGAATTTCTCTACTGAGCTGGCTGTAGGGGCCGGATAGAGAGCTGTTTGGGGGGAATCAGGGAGGTTGGGGGCTAAGGGGATCTATCACTGCTGAATATATATTTTAAAAAAGAAAGCCTTTTGTTTTAGTACTGGCAGGGACAATTGTGGGGTGGGGGAGGGAAGAGAGCTGTTTGGGAGGGATCATGGGGTGGGATGTGTCAGGTGGGAGGCTGATCTCTACACTAAAGCTAAAATTAACCCTACAAGCTCCCTAATTAACCCCTTCACTGCTGGGCATAATACACGTGTGGTCCGCAGCGGCATTTAGCTACCTTCTAATTACCAAAAAGCAATGCCAAAGCCATATATGTCTGCTATTTCTAAACAAAGGGGATCCCAGAGAAGCATTTACAACCATTTGTGCCATAATTGCACAAGCTGTTTGTAAATAATTTCAGTAAAAAACCTAAAGTTTGTGAAAAAGTGAACAATTTATTTTTATTTGATTGCAATTGGCGGTGAAATGGTGGCATGAAATATACAAAAATGGGCCTAGATCAATACTTTGGGTTGTCTACTAAAAAAAAATATACATGTGAAGGGTTATTCAGGGATTCCTGACAGATATCAGTGTTCCAATGTAACTATTGCTAATTGGGGGGGGGGGAATGGTTTGGAAATAGCAAAGTGCTACTTGTATTTATTGCCCTATAACTTGCAAAAAAAGCAAAGAACATGTAAACATTGGGTATTTCTAAACTCAGGACAAAAATTTAGAAACTAAATGGGTGTTTCTCCAACATAGGTGTGTCCGGTCCACGGCGTCATCCTTACTTGTGGGATATTCTCCTCCCCAACAGGAAATGGCAAAGAGCCCAGCAAAGCTGGCCACATAGTCCCTCCTAGGCTCCGCCTACCCCAGTCATTCTCTTTGCCGTTGCACAGGCAACATCTCCACGGAGATGGCTTAGAGTTTTTTGGTGTTTAAATGTAGTTTTTATTCTTCAATCAAGAGTTTGTTATTTTAAAATAGTGCTGGTATGTACGATTTACTCTGAAACAGAAAAGAGATGAAGATTTCTGTTTGTAAGAGGAAAATGATTTTAGCAACCGTTACTAAAATCGATGGCTGTTTCCACACAGGACTGTTGAGATGAAGTAACTTCAGTTGGGGGAAACAGTGGGCAGACTTTGCTGCTTGAGGTATGACACATTTCTAACAAGACTCGGTAATGCTGGAAGCTGTCATTTTCCCTATGGGAACCGGTAAGCCATTTTCTTAGTTTAAGTAAAAGAATAAAGGGCTTCATTAGGGCTTAAAAAACTGGTAGACATTTTTCTGGGCTAAAACGATTACTTTACTAAGTATATTTGGCAGATTATTACTTTTAATAGTTGTTAAATCTTGGGGATTGTTTTAATAAAAACGGCAGGCACTGTATTGGACACCTTTTTCACTGGGGGCCTTTTCTAGTCATAGACAGAGCCTCATTTTCGCGCCTCTAATGCGCAGTTGTTTTTGGAAAGCATGGCATGCAGATGCATGTGTGAGGAGCTAAGAACCACTGAAAAAGCTTATAGAAGGCATCATTTGGTATCGTATTCCCCTCTGGGCTTGGTTGGGTCTCAGCAAAGCAGATACCTGGGACTGTATAGGGGTTAAATGTAAAAACGGCTCCAGTTCCGTTATTTTAAGGGTTAAAGCTTTCAAATTTGGTGTGCAATACTTTTAAGGCTTTAAGTTACTGTGGTGAAATTTTGGTGAATTTTGAACAATTCCTTCATACTTTTTCACATATTCAGTAATAAAGTGTGTTCAGTTTAAAATTTAAAGGGACAGTAACGGTTTTATTGTAAAACGTTTTTTGTGCTTTGTTGACAAGTTTAAGCCTGCTTAACATGTCTGAACCATCAGATAACGATGTTCTATATGTATGAAAGCCAATGTGTCTCCCCATTTAAATATATGTGATATATTTGTGTCATAATGTCCAAACAAAGTAGGGATAATAATGCCATAGATATGGTACTGCATCATCCCCTTCTGTGTCTACACCAGTTTTGCCCACACAAGAGGCCCCTAGTACATCTAGTGCGCCAATACTTATTACCATACAACAATTTATGGCTGTAATGGATAATTCTATTGCATGCATTTTTTCCAAAATGCCTACTTATCAGAGAAAGCGTGATTGCTCTGTTTTAAACACTGAAGAGCAAGAGGACGCTGATGATATCTGTTCTGACATACCCTCACACCTATCTGAAGGGGCCAGGAGGGAGGTTTTGTCTGAGGGAGAAATTTCAGATTCAGGGAAAATTTCTCAACAAGCAGAACCTGATATTGTAACTTTTAAATTTAAATTACAACATCTCCACGCACTACTTAAGGAGGTATTATCTACTCTGGATGATTGTGACAATTTGGTCATTCCAGAGAAATTAGGTAAGATGGACAAGTTCCTAGAGGTTCCGGTGCCCCCCGATGTTTTTCCTATACCCAAGCGGGTGGCGGACATAGTAAATAAGGAGTGGGATAGGCCCGGCATACCTTTTGTCCTCCCCCTATATTTAAGAAATTATTTCCTATAGTCGACCCCAGAAAGGACTTATAGCATACAGTCCCCAAGGTCGAGGGGGCGGTTTCTACTCTAAACAAACGCACTTCTATTCCTATAGAAGATAGTTGTGCTTTCAAGATCCTATGGATTAAAGGTTAGAGGGTTTGCTTAAAAAGATGTTTGTTCAGCAAGGTTACCTTCTATAACCAATTTCATGCATTGTTCCTGTCACTACAGCTGCGTGTTTCTGGTTCGAAGAACTAGAAAAGTCGCTCAATAAAGAATCTTCGTACGAGGAGGTTTTGGACAGAGTTCAAGCTCTTAAATTGGCTAACTCTTTTATTTTAGATGCCGCTTTGCAATTAGCTAGATTAGCGGCGAATAATTCAGGGTTTGCTATCGTGGCGCGCAGAGCGCTTTTGCTTAACATCCCTTTCAAGGGTAAAACACTGTTTGGCCCTGACTTGAAAGAGATTATTTCAGACATCACTGGGGGAAAGGGCCACGCCCTTCCTCTGGATAGGTCTTTTAAGGCTAAAAATAAGCCAAATTTTCGTCCCTTTCGCAGAAACGGACCAGCCTCAAATTCTACACCCTCTAAGCAAGAGGGTAATACTTCTCAAACCAAGCCAGCCTGGAGGCCGATGCAAGGCTGGAACAAGGGTAAGCAGGCCAAGTCACCTGCCACTGCTACCAAAACAGCATGAAGTGTTGGCCCCCGATCTGGGAAGGATCTGGTGGGGGGCAGACTTTCTCTCTTTGCTCAGGCTGGGGCAAGAGATGTTCAGGATCCTTGGGCGCTAGAAATAGTTTCTCAAGGTTATCTCCTGGAATTCAGGGAACTACCCCCAAGGGGAAGGTTCCCCGGGTCTCAATTATCTTCGAACTGGCATTCTTACACTGTGTAGAAGACCTGTTAAGCATGGGAGTGATTCATCCTGTTCCATTAGGAGAACAAGGGATGGGTTTTTACTCCAAACTGTTCATAATTCCCAAAAAAGAGGGAACATTCAGACCTATTTTAGATCTCAAGATTCTAAACAAGTTTCTAAGGGTTTCATCGTTCAAAATGGAAACCATTCGAACGATCCTTCCTACCATCCAGGAAGGTCAATTCATGACCACGGTGGACTTAAAGGATGCGTACCTACGTATTCCTATCCACAAGGAACATTTTCGGTTCCTAAGGTTCGCCTTTCTGGACAAGCATTACCAGTTTGTGGCACTTCCATTCGGATTAGCCACTGCTCCAAGGATTTTCACAAGGGTACTAGGGTCCCTTCTAGCAGTGCTAAGACCAAGGGGCATTGCAGTAGTACCTTACTTGGACGACATCCTGATTCAAGTGTCGTCTCTGTCAAAAGCAAGGGCTCATACGGACATTGTCCTAGCCTTTCTCAGATCTCACAGGTGGAAAGTGAACATAGAAAAAAGTTCTCTGTCCCCGTCAACAAGAGTTCCCTTCTTGGGAACAATAATAGTTTCCTTAGAAATGAAGGTTTTTCTGACAGAGGCCAGAAAATCAAAACTTCTAAGCTCTTGTCAGGTACTTCATTCTGTTCTTCTTCCTTCCATAGCGTAGTGCATGGAAGTAATAGGTTTGATGGTTGCGGCAATGGACATAGTTCCTTTTGCACGAATTCATCTAAGACCATTACACCTGTGCATGCTCAGACAGTGGAATGGGGATTATACAGACTTGTCTCCGACGATACAAGTAGATCAAATAACCAGAGATTCACTCCGTTGGTGGCTGACCCTGGACAACCTGTCACAGGGAATGAGCTTCCGCAGACCAGAGTAGGTCATTGTCACGACCGACGCCAGTCTGGTGGGCTGGGGCGCGGTCTGGGAACCCCTGAAAGCTCAGGGTCTATGGTTTCGGGAAGACTCTCTTCTCCCGATAAACATAATGGAACTGAGAGCGATATTCAATGCTCTCAAGGCTTGGCCTCGACTAGCAAAGGCCAAATTCATAAGGTTTCAATCAGACATCATGACGACTGTTACAACCATCAGGGGGTAACAAGGAGTTCCCTGGCGATGGAGGAGCATCCGGGGGAGTGGGAACTCCATCTGGAAATCTTTGCCCAAATAACTCAATTATGGGGCATTCCAGACATGGTTCTGATGACCTCTCGTCAGAACTTCGTGGTCCCTTGTTACGGGTCCAAATCCAGGGATCCCAAGGCGACTCTATTGGATACAATAGTAGCACCTTGGATCTTCAACCTAGCTTATGTATTCCCACTGTTTCCTCTCATTCCCAGGCTGGTAGCCAGGATCAATCTGGAGAGGGCTTCGGTGATCTTGATAGTTCCTGTGTGGCCACGCAGGACTTGGTATGCAGACCTGGTGAATGTGTCATCGGCTCCACCATGGAAGCTACCTTTGAGACAGGACCTTCTTATTCAGGGTCCATTCGAACATCCGAATCTGGTTTTCCTCCAACTGACTGCTTGGAGTTTGAACGCTTGATTTTATCAAAGCGTGGGTTTTCAGATTCTGTAATAGATACTCTTATTCAGGCTAGAAAGCCTGTAACTAGAAAAATTTACCATAATATATGGAAAAAATATATCTGTTGGTGTGAATCTAAAGGATTCCCATGGAACAAGATAAAAATTCCTAAGATTCTTCCTTTCTACAAGAAGGTTTGGAGAAAGGATTTTCTGCGAGTTCTCTGAAGGGACAGATCTCTGCTTTATCTGTTTTACTTCACAAAAGGCTGGCAGCTGTGCCAGACGTTTAAGCGTTTGTTCAGGCTCTGGTTAGAATCAAGCCTGTTTACAGACCTTTGACTCTTCCCTGGAGTCTTAATCTAGTTCTTTCAGTTCTTCAAGGGGTTCCGTTTGAACCCTTACATTCCGTAGATATTAAGTTATTATCTTGGAAAGTTTTGTTTTAGGTTGCAATTTCTTCCGCTAGAACAGTTTCTGAGTTATCTGCTCTGCAGTGTTCTCCGCCCTATCTGGTCCATGCAGATAAGGTGGTTTTACGTACTGAGCCTGGTTTTCTTCCGAAGGTTGTTTCCAACAAAAATATTAACCAGGAGATAGTTGTACCTTCTTTGTGTCCGAATCCAGTTTCATAGAAGGAACATTTGTTACACAATTTGGACGTTGTCCGTGCTCTAAAATTCTATTTAGAGGCTACTGAAGATTTTAGACAAACATCTTCTTTGTTTGTTGTTTATTCTGGTTAAAGGAGAGGTAAAAAAGCAACTTCTACCTCTCTTTCCTTTTGGTTTAAAAGCATCATCAGATTGGCTTTTGAGACTGCCGGACGGCAGCCTCCTGAAAGTATCACAGCTCACTCCACTAGGGCTGTGGCTTCCACATGGGCCTTCAAGAATGAGGTTCCTGTTGACCAAATTTTTTAAATTATATACTTTTGCTTCTTCGGAGGCTATTTTTGGGAGAAAGGTTTTGCAAGCCGTGGTGCCTTCCGTTTGGGTGACCTGATTTGCTCCCTCCCTTCATCCGTGTCCTAAAGCTTTGGTATTGGTTCCCACAAGTAAGGATGACGCCGTGGACCGGACACACCTATGTTGGAGAAAACAGAATTTATGCTTACCTGATAAATTACTTTCTCCAACGGTGTGTCCGGTCCACGGCCCGCCCTGGTTTTTTAATCAGGTCTGATGAATTATTTTCTCTAACTACAGTCACCACGTTACCATATGGTTTCTCCTATATATATTTCCTCCTGTCCGTCGGTCGAATGACTGGGGTAGGCGGAGCCTAGGAGGGACTATGTGGCCAGCTTTGCTGGGCTCTTTGCCATTTCCTGTTGGGGAGGAGAATATCCCACAAGTAAGGATGACGCCGTGGACCGGACACACCGTTGGAGAAAGTAATTTATCAGGTAAGCATAAATTCTGTTTTTTTGGTGGTTGTAGATGTGTAATAGATTTTGGGGGTCAAAGTTTGAAAAAGGGTGTGTTTTTTCTATTTTTACTTCATATTTTATAATTTTTTTTATAGTAAATTATAAGATATAATGAAAATAATGGTATCTTTAGAAATTCCATTTAATGGCGAGAAAAACGGTATATAATATTTGTGGGTACAGTAAATGAGTAAGAGGTAATTTACAGCTAAACACAAACACAGCAGAAATGTAAAAATAACCCTGGTTCCAAAGGTCAACAAATGGAAAAGTGGTCTGGTCACGAAGGGGTTAAAAGATATTTAACAGATGGAATGTTTTAAATAGGTCCTTGCCCCTTAAAATTCTTTAGTAGCTAAATAGCAAACTTTATTTTAAATTCAGCATAACACGCTGTTTTCCTGGATCACCAGGGGGTTAGGTCAAGGTCGGTATTCGGCAAGGAAAGCTGAGACAATTTCCACCAGTAATACGAAAAAGGTCAGCATACTTAATAAAAACAATAGGTATGGTACTTAATCTTGAATGGTCTCTATCGAGCGATATGCAGCTAATCTATCGGCTCGTCAGCTCAGCATCTGAAAGAAGTGACCATCTTGGCGTCTGCCCAGAAGCGTCCCCCTAATGAGTGTAAATTTTTTACCTGTCTGAGATGGGGGATTCCCTACCCAGCTCCCTATGCCAGCTAGACACGAATGAAGGCAGGCTCCCCGCACTGACACCCAGCAGTAGTTTCCTACTGGCCCAATAAGACACGCATGCTCAAAAGGCGTAAGTATTCTCAAAAATTGTATTGTAAATGGATGAGTGTATGGGGTGCCATAGTTGGTTATATTTAAGCCAGTTCATACTCCCCCTCCCCCCCATACTTCTTCCAACTCCTGCCTAGGCATGAGCTCTCCATTACTGGAGAATTATTTTATATTCTCTCATCTTAGTGGAGGGCTTTATATCATCAGGCCCTTATTAAATACATGAGAGCTCTGATGTCTTCTTAAAGGGATAGTCTAGTCAAAATTAAACTTTCAGAGGGTGTTAGTTTATGTGTGCCATATTATAATATTGTGCTCACGTCTGTGGAGTTACTTATTAGAGGGCACTGATTGGCTAAAATGCAAGTCTGTCAAAATAATTGAAATAAGGGGGCAGTCTGCAGAGGCTTAGATACAAGGTAATTACAGAAGTAAAAGTATATTAATATAACCATGTTGGTTATGCAAAACTGGGGAATGGGTAAATAAAGGGATTATCTATCTTTTTAAACAATAAAAATTCTGGAGTACACTGTCCTTTTAACTGTGAGGACATCACAAGACCAGTTGGATGACAGTGCCTCAAAATTAAGATTTTGTACAAATGGTCTCTTCGATTTTACTAGACATGATCTAGTAAGTTCCATGTGCTTCTATAATGTTCTTTTAACATTGCAATACATTAAACATCTCTTGACAAAAAGCAAAATCTGTAACCTGCAATTGCTGCAAATTAATAGCTGGTTCAGGCAGGTTGCAGCATTTTGAAATCTTAGGTTACCAAATTTTCTTGTTGGCCTCTCTATGAAGCATGCTACAAAGCAATAGTAGTTTTGTTTATTGTCCAATTTAATGTGTTCTGGGATTGTATGAATTTATAATATTTTGTCAAGTGAGAGAGAGGGTTTTTTTTTAGCTTTTTTTATTGAGGTGTATTCAGAAGACAAATTCAGTATATATCAAAGTGTAGTTACATGACAGGTACATACATTTTGTTTCTTCCAGCGATTAGTTAGTTACAAGAGAAACACATTGCTAACAGCATAGTATTAATAGATCTAAGGACAATACATGCAGGAACCTGCCTTCAAATACTGTGTCAATTATATTTTGAACTCTCTAAGATACGTAGGAGGCCTCTTGGACCACAGATGAAAAAGAGAATAATTAGTCGAATAGAGTGTCTTAGAGCAAAGGTGACCACTCATAAGTCAGATTGAACTTCAATTTTTTTATATTTTGGTATAGCAAACTTGTACAGTTGTAAGATGCCAAAAAAAAAAAATAGTTATTAGATCCGCCCCTGTAACTCTACTCCAGTTTCTAATTTTTCTATCACTGTTAGTGGCCCGCTGTCTCCCTATCACTCCAAGTTTGCTGCCTTGGAGTCACACTTGACTCAAATCTGTCCTTCATTCCCCACATCCAATTGTTCTCTTCATCCTGACGCAACCACCTTCGCAATATCATTAAAATGTGTCCGTTTCTGAGCACTGAAACTACTAAACAGCTAATCCACTCCCTGGTAATTTCCCGACTTGACAACTACTAACTGGTCTCCCTCTCTCCCGCCTCTCTCCCCTTCAATCTATCCTAAATGCATCTACCAGGCTATTCCACCTCTCCCAGCACCTCTTTGTGAGTCCCTTCACTGGCTCCCCATTCACAGTAGAGTTAAATTCAAAATTCTCACCCTGATCTACAAAGCCCTCACCAATGCTGCCCCACCCTACCTGTCCTCACTCATCAACAAATATACTCCAGCCCTCCCCCTAAGATCCAACAATGACCTGCTCCTTGCATTCTCTACCATCACCTCCTCTCATGCTAGACTACAGGACTCGTGTGGCACCAACCCTCTGGAACGCACTTCCTCAAGCTGTCAGACTTTCCCCTAACGTTCCCTAAAGACCTTTTATCACCCGACTCAGTAACAAATTAATTTCACTTACCTAACAGTTCCCTTCATCTTACTCCTCACTAATATCATTCTCACCTTTGCAGTCCCCACCTCCTATTTCCCATCCTCCTACCCATCTAGATTGTTAGTTCCTACGGGAACAGGGCCCTCAATTCCCCTGTATTTCTCTGTAAAATTTTGTCTTTTATTGTATTGTTTAACCGTTGTACTTTTATCTTTGTACCCATGGACAGTGCTGCGGAATCTGTTGGCACTTTATAAATAAAGAATAATAATAACCTAAGTATGCTGCGTATTGTTCTAAATAAAATAAACCGTATCAACATTATAGAGCCCATATGGAATATAGTGGGAGATCAATGTAAAAGGTATTTTGGGTAGATTGTGAGTGAAAACTATTATTAGATATTAAGTACATTTAATTCAAAACCATGAATGTTGGTTCTACCTTAATATATATAAGTAAATTACTTGATGTAGTGGAAAATACAATAATCCAATATGTAAGCTATGCATATACAGGGAGTGCAGAATTATTAGGCAAGTTGTATTTTTGAGGATTAATTTTATTATTGAACAACAACCATGTTCTCAATGAACCCAAAAAACTCATTAATATCAAAGCTGAATAGTTTTGGAAGTAGTTTTTAGTTTCTTTTTAGTTATAGCTATTTTAGGGGGATATCTGTGTGTGCAGGTGACTATTACTGTGCATAATTATTAGGCAACTTAACAAAAAACAAATATATACCCATTTCAATTATTTATTTTTACCAGTGAAACCAATATAACATCTCAACATTCACAAATATACATTTCTGACATTCAAAAACAAAACAAAAACAAATCAGTGACCAATATAGCCACCTTTCTTTGCAAGGACACTCAAAAGCCTGCCATCCATGGATTCTGTCAGTGTTTTGATCTGTTCACCATCAACATTGCGTGCAGCAGCAACCACAGCCTCCCAGACACTGTTCAGAGAGGTGTACTGTTTTCCCTCCTTGTAAATCTCACATTTGATGATGGACCACAGGTTCTCAATGGGGTTCAGATCAGGTGAACAAGGAGGCCATGTCATTAGATTTTCTTCTTTTATACCCTTTCTTGCCAGCCATGCTGTGGAGTACTTGGACGCGTGTGATGGAGCATTGTCCTGCATGAAAATCATGTTTTTCTTGAAGGATGCAGACTTCTTCCTGTACCACTGCTTGAAGAAGGTGTCTTCCAGAAACTGGCAGTAGGACTGGGAGTTGAGCTTGACTCCATCCTCAACCCGAAAAGGCCCCACAAGCTCATCTTTGATGATACCAGCCCAAACCAGTACTCCACCTTCACCTTGCTGGCGTCTGAGTCGGACTGGAGCTCTCTGCCCTTTACCAATCCAGCCAGGGGCCATCCATCTGGCCCATCAAGACTCACTCTCATTTCATCAGTCCATAAAACCTTAGAAAAATCAGTCTTGAGATATTTCTTGGCCCAGTCTTGACGTTTCAGCTTGTGTGTCTTGTTCAGTGGTGGTCGTCTTTCAGCCTTTCTTACCTTGGCCATGTCTCTGAGTATTGCACACCTTGTGATTTTGGGCACTCCAGTGATGTTGCAGCTCTGAAATATGGCCAAACTGGTGGCAAGTGGCATCTTGGCAGCTGCACGCTTGACTTTTCTCAGTTCATGGGCAGTTATTTTGCGCCTTGGTTTTTCCACACGCTTCTTGCGACCCTGTTGACTATTTTGAATGAAACGCTTGATTGTTCGATGATCACGCTTCAGAAGCTTTGCCATTTTAAGAGTGCTGCATCCCTCTGCAAGATATCTCACTATTTTTTACTTTTCTGAGCCTGTCAAGTCCTTCTTTTGACCCATTTTGCCAAAGGAAAGGAAGTTGCCTAATAATTATGCACACCTGATATAGGGTGTTGATGTCATTAGACCACACCCCTTCTCATTACAGAGATGCACATCACCTAATATGCTTAATTGGTAGTAGGCTTTCGAGCCTATACAGCTTGGAGTAAGACAACATGCATAAAGAGGATGATGTGGTCAAAATACTCATTTGCCTAATAATTCTGCACTCCCTGTATGTACAGGAACATGTATTGCACTGACATTGTATATACTTATTACTGAAACTCCCCTAATAATAGACAGTAGCACACAAATAGAAAGTTAAACATGGCATATACGTAGCTGTGATGAATGAAAATGTGTAGCTAATCTGAAGGATCTCACATATATATATATATATATATATATATATATATATATATATATATATATATGTATATATATATATATATATATATATGTTCAAGTATGTGACCATTACTATAAAATCAAAATTACACTAATCCATTAAGGAAATGCTTAACATGTTCGACAGCACTAATGAATCCCCAGTCATAGTTTTGGAGGACACAGCAATAACGACTAATAGGATAAAATATAAACACATTACACTACAGAGAGACAATAATTATCTCAAATTAGCTATCAGTCAGGACAAATAAAAAAGTTATTAAAGTCGTTGTCCATGTCCTGTTTATATTGTTTATATTAGCCATAAGGTCAAAGCCATCCGCAGTATCATAGTTCTATTCTGACTTCATGTCATGGAGCCATCAGTTTGAAACATCTTACATGGGGTCCAGAGCAATCGGCAAGAAGGAAGGAGCTCAATCTCTGAGAGCCAGCTTTAATTGCCACTGCAAAAACGTTATCCGACATACTGCTAACTTCTACGGATGTCATATTCCTGCATTAAATATAGCAAGTTCCCCAATTGTAGCCGTAGTAGATTTAGTAAAAGGTACATCGCTGTTCGGCTCTATCAGTGCTAATAGGTAAGAAGAAATATGGCTCCAAGCATAGAGATGTTTTACTCAAGCTAGGGCCAACTAGTAAAAACTCTACCGATCTATACTCGGGGGCATAATTATGCAACATCTATAGTGCACTCAAAATTATCTTCCATAGCAGGGGAGAAGATAGCCCCTTGCTTGTTTACAGCTTGAGTGAGCAGAATCGGATCATCAGCCCCATTGTAGTCTACAGTGTGTTCTCTCTCAGTAGGGATATTAATCGCGACTGGCCCTAGATGCTGTTCGTTAATACACTGGTGAGTTTTCGTCAGCATGTGAAAAGTAGTGCCTCAAACGCTCCAAACTAACAAAGTGGTTGTGTAATATCTGGAGTATTCTTTCTTCCCACGTGGCCGCCATCACTATTAGATTTAGTAGGGTCATATTTAGCTCTGGTGGCTTTACACCATTTCTTGGAGGCGAGACCTCGATTCAGAGCTTCTATGCAAACGTCAGCAATAGTCTTGTTAGTAGCTTCTGTAATCAACAACCTTGCAGCCAAAGAGCATAGGTCAGTATGCAAACACTGCCAGTATTAGGCAGCAGTTTCACATTATGATAACTATTAGAAGACTCTAATATCTTTAAAACCTATATATTAGCTTTTGAAAGTTGATTAAAATCAGGAGCTCCTGAAGTGTCTCTCCTGCCACTTCGGTAGTCAGCCCTGCCCCCCTTTTGTTTTTCTAAATGTTCAAATTAAGTATCCTACCAGCCGGAAGCAACAGAAGGGGAATCTAAAAAATGTTTTTCATTTTGTGAACCTTTTTTTTGCTAATGGCTATGCTATATCTGACAGTGTAAGTAATTGTTTTATAATTAAAAAACGTAATAGGTTTACTCTGTTCTTTCTTTTTCCACAGGTCTCTGTAAGGAGTGGCATCCTTTCACACCATGTTCGCTGTCTACCTACCGGACAGCCAAAATTGCAGGTAAGTGCTGTTCGTCTTCTAGGTTGGGAGACTGGCACTGAAGGGGTTAATAGAAAGCCCTCTGCAGTATTTCCTGGGACTAAATCCTGAGTAGGGGATGGCCTTAGGCAGTGGACAGGCACTTTGTGGTATGTGACTGGAGACTTAGGTTAACTCCTTTTGGATGAATGAGCTAACCTTTTTTTTTCATTGTGGCTTATTACTTGTTTAATTTTTATGGAGGGAATTGCAGTGGTTTTTTGTTTTTACTCCCTGTTATAGGCACTATTGTTGGTGTTTAGTAGGAGTTAGAAGCATTTATTAGAGTAGCGGATTTACGGATGTACAGGAAGATACGCAAGTTTGTATTGCAGTCAGTTTCCTGTTAGTGTTGTGTCTGTGCGCTTTTCTCTGTTCTGCAGCGCTTTTACTTCACATCTTCCTCCTTCCGCTCATCACTTGCAATGGAGCGGCGTAGGCTGTTCTGTTAGATCGGCAAGCCGGTCTCTGCATCTAATCCTCTGCATACCAGAGTTTTCTTTGTCCGGAGGGGGCAGGTAGGACACCTCAGTTCAGCTGAGGTGTAGAGGTCCTCAGTTAGGGGTGTTTTTATTGACCGCAATATATCTCTATAACCACAATATCTGCTTTTAGAAAATTTAAAGGAACTGTACCCTTTTTTTCTATCATCCTTTTTCTTGCCATTTTGTTAAAATATGGACATGGAGCAGGAGTCTGCTCCTATGGACAGATGTTTATTATGTTTAGAGAGTCTTATTGTGCTGCCTATGCAATTTTGTTCTTGTTTAGATAAGACTTTAAAGTGTAAAAATAAGATTTTTATTGCTGAGCCTAATGTCTCTCAGGAGGACGCTGTTCAGGCAATGCCACAACTTTCTCCTCAAGCCTCTATGGCGTCACATACAGTGCCCTGTAGTTTCTCTCAGCCTCCTGAAGGAGTTTATTTGCCCGCAGAGATTGCTGCTCAGGTATCTTTGGCACTATATGCCTTTCCTATGCTAAAGGGAAAATGCAAGAGGAAAATTAGAGATTCAGATAACAAGGTTTCTGTTCTTCCTACTGCTACCCAGGGTTGCCCTCCCTCATAAGTCTGATGAGGAGGATACGTTGGTAGCCTCTGAGGGTGAAATCTCAGATTCAGACAGTATAATTCCTTCACCTGACCCTGAAGTAGTATCCTTCAGATTTAAGCTTGAATACCTTTGTGTAATGTTAAAGGAGGTTTTAGCTACTTTGGACTACTCTGATACTCCTGTCGTGGTCAACCCTAAGAAATCTAGTAAACTTAAAGGGACACTGAACCCAAATTTTTTTCTTTCATGATTCAGATAGAGCACGCAATTTTAAGCCACTTTCCAATTTATTCATATTATCAATTTTTCTTCGTTCTCTTGCTATCTTTATTTTAAAAAGAAGACATCTAAGCTTTTTTTTTTATTTAGAACTCTGAACAGCACTTTTTTTATTGGTGGATGAGTTTATCCACCAATCAGCAAGAACAACCCAGGTTGATCACCAAAAATGGGCCGGCATCTAAACTTACTTTCTTGCATTTCAAATAAAGATACCAAGAGAATGAAGAAAATTTGATAATAGGAGTAAATTAGAAAGTTGCTTAAAATGCCATGCTCTATCTGAATCACGAAAAAAAAATTTTGGGTACAGTGTCCCTTTAATAATTATTATGATGTTCCTTCCACTGAGGAAGTGTTTCCTGTTCCAGACCATGCTACAAAGATTATTTCACAGGAATGGAAAAAGCCAGCGATTTCTTTTTCCCCGTCTCCTGTCTTTAAAAAGATGTTTCCTGTCGCTGACTCCATTAAAGATTCTTGACATACGATACCTAAAGTAGAAGGGGTCATTTCTACTCTGGCTGCTCTTTTAAGGATCCAATGAACAAAAAGCTGGAGGCTTATTTGAAAAAGATGTATGTTCATCAAGTTCTTCAATGGCAATACAAACCACTGTGTCAAGTGTGGCATCTTATTGGTACGACGCCTCATCTGATTCTCTTCAGGAAGAGTCTCCTTGGAGATCCAAGACAGGATTAAGCCTCTCAAGTTAGCCAACTCCTTTATTTCTGATGCTACCATGCAAGTTATTAAACTGGGAGCCAAGATATCTGTCTTTGCTGTGCTAGCTCGCAGGGCGTTGTGGACGATATATTAGTTCAGGCGCCATCTTTTCAACAAGCAGACTCTCATATACGGATGGAAAGTGCATCTGGAAAATAGTTCCCTTGTTCCAGCTACAAGGGTAGTTTTATTAGGGTCCATAATAGATTACCTATCTATGAAAATTTTTCTGACAGAGGTCAGAAAATCTAAGATTTTTTCATCTTGCCTCTCTGCAGTCTACTGTTCGGCCATCAGTGGCTCAATGTATGGAGGTAATTGGTCTGATGGTCGCTTCCATGGACATCATTCCCTTTGCTCAGTTCCATTTGAGAGCTCTGCAGTTATGCATGCTCAGACAATGAAATGGAGACCATTCAGGACTGTCTCAGAGGATAGATCTAGATCAGTCGACAAGAGACTCTCTCCCGTGGTAGCTTTCTCAGGAGCATCTGTCTCAGGGCACATGCTTCCGGAGACCTTCCTGGATGATTGTGACCATGGACGCCAGCCTACTAGGGAGCAGTCTGGGACTCATTAAAGGAGCAGGGACTATGGACTCGGGAGGAGTCTGCTCTCTCCATAAACATCTTGGAGTTGAGAGTGATTTACAATGCTCTGATGGCTTGGCCTCAGTTGTCTTTAGCCCATTTTATCAGGTTCAAGTCAGACAACATCACCACAGTGGCTTACATCAACCACCAGGGAGGAAATCTGAGTTCCTTAGCCATGTAGGAGGTGACTCGGATTGTCCAGTGGGCGGAAGCTCACAATTGCTGTTTATCTGCCATCCACATTCCAGGAGTAGACAACTGGGGGCAGATTTCCTGAGCAGACGGTCATTTCATCCCAGGGAGTGGGCTCTCCATCTGGAGGTGTTCTCCAGGTTAACCCTCTAATGGGGGGTACTGGAGTTGGATCTTATGGCGTCTTGGCAGAACACCAAGCTTCCAAGGTACGGCTCAAGATCAAGAGATCCGCAGGCCACCCTGATAGATGCTCTGGCGGTTCCTTGGGATTTCAGTCTGACATATCTGTTTCCTTCATTTGCTCTCCTTCCACAAGTCATTTCTTGTATCAAACACGACAGAGCGTCAGTAATTCTAATAGCTCCTGCATGGCCTTGCAGGATCTGGTATGCAGACCTAGTGAAGATGCCATCTCTTCCACCTTGGAGGCTTCCTCTGAGGAAGGACCTTC
Source organism: Bombina bombina (assembly GCF_027579735.1). Lineage (NCBI taxonomy): Eukaryota > Metazoa > Chordata > Amphibia > Anura > Bombinatoridae > Bombina > Bombina bombina. The sequence goes on from NC_069504.1 coordinate 1,057,122,335, forward strand.
TAACTCGGGGTCCATTCTTTCATCCAAATCTCGTTTCTCTGAAGCTGACTGCTTGGAGATTGAATGTGGTTTTACTGAGTCTGTCATTGAGACCATGATTCAGGCTTGTAAGCCTGTTACTAGAAACATTTACCACAAGGTATGGCGTAAATACCTTTTATTGGTGCGCATCCAAGGGCTACTCCTGGAGTAGGGTCGGGATTCCTTGGATTCTGTCCTTTCTCCAGGAAGGTCTGGAGAACAGATTGCCAGCCAGTTCTCTGAAGGGTCAGATTTCTGCATTATCTATTTTGTGCCAGATGTTCAATCTTTTTGTCAGGCTTTGATCAGAATCAGGCCTGTGTTTAAGTATGTTGCTACTCCTTGGAGCCTTAACCTTGTTCTTAAAGGTTTGCAGCAGGCTCAGTTTGAGCCTTTGCATTCCATAGATATTAAGTTATCTTGGAAGGTTTTGTTTCTTATTGCTATTTCTTCTGCTCGGAGAGTTTCGGAACTCTCGACTTTGCAATGTGAGTCACCTTATCTTGTTTGTCATGCTAATAAGGCATTTCTTCTAAGTTGGGGTTTCTTCCTAAAGTGGTTTCAGATAGAAATATTAATCAGGAAATTGTTGTTTCTTCTCTATGTCCTAATCTTTCTTCTCATAAGAAACGTTTGTTACACAACGTGGATGTTGTGCGTGCTCTAAAATGCAATCTACAGGCGACTAAGGAATTTGGTCAGTCCTCAGCCTTCTGACCCTTAAGCTTTCCAGAGAAACAAACAAGACAACTTCTACTTCTCTTTCCCTCTGGTTAAAAAGTATAATTAGTTTTGTTTATGAGACTGCTGGACAGCAGCCTCCTGAGAGAATTACAGCTCATTCCACTAGGGCTGTCTCCTCTTCTTGGGCTTTTAAAAATGAAGCTTCTATGGAACAGATTTGCAAGGCTGCAACTTGGTCCTCTCTGCATACTTTTTTCTAAATTTGATACTTTTGCCATGAGACCTCTTTTGGGAGAAAGGTTCTTTAAGCGGTGGTGCCTTCTGTTTAGGTCTGCCTGTCTTGTTCTCCCTCCCTAGTCATCTGTGTCCTCTAGCTTGGGTATTGGTTCCCACTAGTAATTGATGATGTTGTGGACTCTCCATATCTTAGGAAAGAAAACAAAATTTATGCTTACCTGATGAATTTCTTTCTTTCCGGATATGGAGAGTCCACGACCCCACCCTTATATAAAAGACAGTTATTTTTTGCCTCAACCTCAGGCACCTCTACACCTTTGTGTTATTCCTTTTTTCCATTTCCCTTCGGTCAACTGACTGGGGATTATGGGTAGGTGAGTGACACTTAACAGCTTTGCTGTGGTGCTCTTTGCCTCCTCCTGCTGGCCAGGAGTGATATTTCCACTAGTAATGGATGATGTCGTGGGCTCTCCATATCCAAAAAGAAAGAAATTTATCAGGTAAGCATACATTTTGAGAGAGAGATATTTATTCATTCCTAGTTATTGATTTTACTATGTTACTGGGTATGTTTAATAACATGTTTACAAAAATAGAAAAAACAAAATGGCACTACCAATGTTGTTTCCTTAATGTATATATTGTTTTTCAAGTGATATTGCTTGCAAGCTTTATCAATAATGTTCTAGAAAAATGTTGCTTTACACTAAAAGTAATTTAGGAAAAAATAAATTTGAGTGAATTACACAGAGAAAGTGTGTACTTAGATATCACTCAACAACATTATTACACCACTTTCAAGTTTTATTATAAATGTTTCCAAAATGTAAGAAATATGAAAGTTAAAACTTAAAGGGACACTGAACCAAAAATGTTTCTTTTGTGATTCAGATAGAGCATGCAATTTTAAGCAACTTTCTAATTTACTCCTCTTATCATTTTTTATTTATTCTCTTGATATCTTTATATAAAAAAGAAGGCATCTAAGCTTTTTCTTGGTTCAGAACTCTGGACAGCAGTTTTTGATTGGTGTATGAATTTATCCACTAATCAGCAAGGACAACCTAGGTTGTTCACCGAAAATGGGCCGGCATCTAAACTTACATTCTTGCATTTCAAATAAAGATACCAAGAGAATGAAGAAAATTTGATATAAAAAATGAATAAATTAGAAAGTTGCTTAAAATGTCATGCTCTATCTGAATCACAAAAGAAAAAATTTGGGTACAGTGTCCCTTTAACTTTTATTATCACTTCAAATAATAATAAAAATACAAAACAAAAACAATAAAGTGCATCTCTAAGTGTTATACTAGTATACTTGTTTCAATTAGTGTATCTTCAGAGGTAATTTATCATACATAATAAGAAGTGAAAAAAAGTTCTCAACCATATCAGTTAATCATTAAGAGATGACGTGCGTGACTGCCACGAACGCAGTCACGGCAGTGTCTCAGCGCTGAATTCACAATATTAACTACGTTACTAGAATATACTATGTAATAGTATGTAGGAAACAGGATTGATACTTTACAAAAACTTGCTACAAGTGTGTCTTTATGTCTAATAGACAACACTCAGGACAGCAGGATAACTGTTAAGCTGATATTTTTTGCGCTTTTACATGCTAGCAGAACTTAACAGTAATTGGGGAGAGTTGTTGCTTTTGGTATATTGGTATATTGATCCTCTATAATTGACCTGGCTTTATGACTGTTTAAATGCATGTTTGTTATACAGTATCTAACAAAAGTGAGTACACCCCTCACATTTTTGTAAATATTTTATTATATATTTCCATGTGACAACACTAAAGACATTACACTTTGCTACAATGTAAAGTAGTGAGTGTACAGCCTGTATAACAGTGTAAGTTTAATGTCCCCTTATAAATTTATCAGGTAAGCATAAATTTTGTTTTTTTCTTTTTTGACACAATGATTCCACGGATCATCTTAATTACTAATGGGATATTCACCTCCTGGTCAGCAGGAGGCGGCAAAGAGCACCACAGCAAAGCTGTTAAATATCACCTTCCTTCACTCCCAACCCAGTCATTCGACCAAAGTCAAGGAGAGAAAGGAAGTAACAAGATGCAGAGGTGTCTGAAGTTTATAAACCCAACAACCTGTCTCTTACAAAAAACAGGGCGGGCCGTGGACTCATCGTGTCAAAAAAAATAAAAAATGTATCAGGTAAGCATAAATTTTGTTTTCTTTTTAATGACACGATGAGTCCACGGATCATCTTAATTACTAATGGCAATCAATACCCAAGCTAGAGTACACAGATGATACGGGAGGGACAAGACAGGACATCTAAATGGAAGGCACCACTGCTTGAAGAACCTTTTTCCCAAAAGCGGCCTCAGCCGAAGCAAAAGTGTCAAACTTGTAGAATTTTTAAAAAGTGTGAAGAGAGGACCAAGTTGCAGCCTTACAAATCTGTTCCACAGAAGCTTCATTCTTGAATGCCCGTGAGGAAGCAACAGCCCTCGTGGAATGAGCCATAACACTCTCTGGGGGCTGCTGTCCAGCAGTCTCATATGCAAAGCGTATAATAATCTTCAGCCAAAATGAAAGAGAAGTAGCTGTAGCTTTCTGTTCCTTACGTTTTCCTGAGAAAACTACAAACAATGCAGTAGACTGACGAAAATCTTTAGTCGCCTGCAGATAAAACTTTAAGGAACGTACCACATCCAAACTATGCAGAAGTCGTTCCTTCTGAGAAGAAGGATTGGGACACAGAGAAGGAACAACAATCTCCTGATTAATATTCCGATCTGAAACTACCTTAGGAAGAAATCCTAATTTAGTATGCAAAACTACCTTATCAGAATGAAAAATAAGGTAAGGGGACTCCCACTGCAAAGCCGAAAGCTCCGACACTCTGTGAGCAGAAGAAATAGCAACAAGAAACAAAAATTTCCAAGAGAACAATTTAATATATAAGGAATGCATAGTTTCAAACGGAGCCACTTTAAGAACTTAATTCAAACTCCAAGGAGGAGTAACTGGTTTGAACACAGGTCTGATTCTGACCAAGGCCTGACAAAATGATTGTACATCTGGAACATCTGCCAGACGTTTGTGTAACAAAATAGATAAGGCAGAGATTTGACCCTTTAGGGAACTTGTCGATAATCCTTCTCCAAACCCTCTTGGAGAAAGGATAAAATTCTAGGAATCCTAACCCTACTCCATGAGTAGCCCTTGGATTCACACCAATAGAGATATTTACGCCAAATCTTATGGTAAATCTTTCTAGTTACAGGCTTACGAGCCTGAATCATGGTCTCAATGACCAATTCAGAAAAGCCCCGCTTGGATAAAATTAATGAATCATGGTCTCAATGACCAATTCAGAAAAGCCCCGCTTGGATAAAATTAAGCGTTCAATCTCCAAGCAGTCAGCATCAGTGAAGTTAGATTTGGGTGAAGCAAGGGCCCTTGAATTAGAAGGTCCTTCCTCAATGGAAGTCTCCAAGGTGGCAGGGATGACATGTCCACCAGATCTCCATACCAAATCCTGCGAGGCCAAGCTGGTGCAATGAGGATCACCGATGCCCTCTCCTGCTTGATTCGAGCAATGACCCGAGCAAGAAGAGCAAACAGAGGAAATGGGTATGCTAGACTGAAGGTCCAAGGAACCGCCAGAGCATCTATCATTTCCTCCTGGGGGTCTCTTGACCTAGATCTGTATCTCGGGAGCTTGACATTCTGTTGAGATGCCATGAGATCTAATTCCGGCTGATCCCACTTGAGAATCAGGCTGGAGAACACTTCTGGATGAAGTTCCCACTCCCCAGAATGAAAGGACTGCCTGCTCAGGAAGTCCACCTCCCAGTTGTCCACCCCTGGGATGTGGATCACCGACAGGCAGCAAGAATGGGCCTCCGCCCACTGAATTATTTTGGTTACCTCTGTCATCGCTATGGAACTTCTCATTCCTCCCTGATGATTGATGTAAGCCACTGAAGTTATGTTGTCTGACTGGAACCTGATAAACTGGACCGAGGCTAACTGGGGCCAGGCCAGAAGAGCATTAAAGATAGCTCTCAGCTTTATAATGTTTATAGGAAGAATGTTTATAGTCTAAACTCCCTGAGCCTTTAGAGAGCCCCAGACTGCTCCCCACCCTAGAAGGCTGGCGTCTGTTGTCACAATCACCCAAGACGGTCTGCGAAAGCAGGTTCCCTGGGAGAGATGATCCAGAGACAACCACCATTGAAGAGAATCCCTTGTCTCCTGCGATAGTAGAATCCGAGGAGACAAATCTGCATAATCTCTGTTCCATTGCCTGAGCATGCTTAACTGCAGAGGTCTGAGATGGAACAGAGCAAACGGGATGATGTCCATTGCCGCCACCATCAGCCCGATTATCTACATGCACTGAGCCACTGATGGCCGAGGAGTGGACTGAAGGACTAGAGAAGTGTTGATAATATTTGATTTCCTTACTTCTGTCAAAAATAAATCTTCATTGATATGGAATCTATTATGGTTCCCAAGAAAGTTACCCTTGTATTTGGGACTAAGGAACTCTTTTCCAAATTTACCTTCCACCCGTGAGATTGCAGGAAGGATAACACCATATCCGTGTGGGATCTTGCTTGTTGTAAGCATGGTGCCTTGACTAGGATGTCATCCATATAGGGCGCAACTGCAATGCCCTGTAACTGAAGCACGGCCAACAGGGATCCCAGAACCTTTGTAAAGATTCTGGGTGCAGTGGCTAGACCAAAACGAAGAGCCACAAACTGAAAGTGTTTGTCCAAAAAGGCAAATATTAGGAACTTGTGATGATTCCTGTGAATGGGAACATGTAGGTATGCATCCTTTAAATCCACTGTTGTCATAAATTTACCTTCCTGGATCATTGGAAGAATGGAACGAATAGTTTCCATCTTGAAGGACGGTACTCTGAGAAATTTGTTTAGACTCTTGAGATCTAAAATCGTTCTGAAGGTTCCCTCTTTTTTTGGGGACCACGAACAGATTGGAATAAAAACCCTGACCCTGTTCCTGTATTGGGACAGGGACAATCACTCCCAGGTCAGAGAGGTCTCCTATGCAGTGTAAGAACGCCTCTCTTTTTGCCTGGCCTGCAGATAATCTTGAAAGCAAGGCATCTCACAAACTTGAGAGGTCCTCTCCCTTGCATCGACCTGTGGAGAAATAAAATGCTGAGTAATTTTTACCTCAGACTATAGGATATAGGTCAGCATGAAATACATGGGAGGCGCAGTGAGAATTATGTCCCACAAGTTCCCATTGCTCTAAAGCCACCACTGCTCTACTGAAGACACCTGGCCCCCCTTTCTTGAGGCACTCTGATCACACTGACAGCGACTCCTCGGTGGCCGTTATTCCTAAAACGTCCAGTAAACTGAACAAATATTTCGAGGTTCCTTCCTCGACAGATGTCTTTCTAGTCCCAGACCGAGCTTCTGAGATCATTATTAAGGAGTGGGTATTCCTTTTTCTCCATCTCTTATTTTTAAAAAGATGTTTCCCATAGTCGACTCTATCAAGGAGACTGGCAAACGTTGCCCAAGGTGGAAGGTGCCGTTTCCACCTTAGCTAAGAGAACTACTATTCCCATAGAGCATAGTTGTGCTTTCAAAGATCCCATGGATAAGAAAGTAGAGGGTTTACTCAAAAAGAGTTATGTACATCAGGCCCTGCAATGGCAGCCAGCTGTGTGCATTGCTACCGTCACTAGTGCAGTGGCATATTGGTTTGATGCACTGTCTGATGCTATCAGGACAGAAACTTCTTTGGATGAAATCCAAGATAGGATAAAAGCTCTTAAACTAGCTAATTCCTTTATATGGAGTAATAATACAAGTTAAGTTTTAACTTCCATCTTACATTTTGGAAACAATTTTAAACAAACAACTTTCAAATGTACTTCTATTATCAAATTTGCTTCATTATCTTGTTATCCTTTGCTGAAGAAACACCATTGCACAACTGGCAGCTAGCTGAATACATCTAGTTAGCCAATCACAAGAGACAAATGTGTGCAGGCACCAATTAGCAGCAGCTCCCACTGGTGTATGATATGTGCATATTCATTTTTAATAAGGGATACCAAGAGAACGAAGAACATTTGAAAATAGAAGTGAATTCGAAAGTGTCTTAAAATGACATGCTCTATCTGATTCATGCAAGTTTAATTTTGACTTTCCTATCCCTTTAAAGGGACATGTTCTTTGGTCTAACTAAAAGAGAATGTTCAAATGTTGTTGCTACTAAGTTCAGATGAGCAACCTTAGGAGAGAGAGAGAAACATTTAGGCTAAACATTGTAGGGTTTATGTAGACATTTTAGCAATATTCTAGAGATTAAAAATGGGTCTGCGCTTACTAACAAGTTTTTGTTTGGGGTACATTAATATACTTTTAGAACAGCAACTCAACATATTGTGTCTATGCAAGAGTACAATAAATACATCAACAAAAACAGTACATACGTATACATAAAGATTTGAGAGCCCTACTCCCAAACAATGATAAAATCTAAGTAGAGGAATTGGGCCAATCCAGGTAAAATGTGAGGAATTTCCTGACTAACGAAGGTCTATTCATGAGGTAGACTGAAGAGGTGTATTTGTATTATGCATTGAGTTGAGGTGTTGGCTGAACCGCAGTTGGTTTCATTGGTGGTGTACTTGGTCGATTTTATCTATCAGGGAGCTGTTAGTAAATGTTTGTAGTAAGAAGCAGGATTTTGACGTTTTATTTGACTGGATATAGTATGAAGCAGATGAAGACTAGCGAAGGTTCAGGAACTCCCCTTGCTAGTAAATAAGTACTATATCAATATTTTAAACAGAAAAAAAATAGATTTTGGTTAGCTAGGGGTAGATACACCTGACTTTCAATCAGTGGAAACTCTTGTTAGGTTTACTTGATGAAAATGGAAAAAAAAAATTCTACAAAATTCCCTTAATTAAAACTTACAAGTATTTTCACTTTACCTGGTAAAGTACAATAACATTTATACTAGTGTGTCGCTTGTAAGTAAATAACCTAAAGCAAATTAAGTTAAACATTTATCAAACTTAAAGGGACATTAAACACTTTGAGATGGTAATATATAAAATGATAAATCATATATATAAAAAAGTCTGCAATATACTTTAATTAATTATTTTGTCCCCTTTTCCAGTAATTTTATTCTAAAATTGGGAGTTTTTCATTTCCTGTTAGAAATGCAAGTGCAGAACACTGTTATATTCCACACAGCCATTGGCTGCACACTCTAGTGACCTATTTATAACTGTCTCTAAGTGGCCAGAGCAGAGAAGGTAACCTAAGTTACAACATGGCAGCTCTTATTGTTTTATAGAAAATAACACTTTATACTTGTTTTGCCAATATTTAAACAGCTAATGAAAATTTTAAAAAATACATCTGCATGTTTTTTATCAGACTAATCGTTTTCTTTGAATGCATAATTCTATCTAGAATTTATTTAGTGTGTACTGTCCCTTTAAGGCATTGCAAAAATGACATATAAATAAATATATCATTAAAGCGCAGATAAAGGTATAGGCAATTCTGTAGTTATAGTGATTACTATTTGAAGATGTATAATATACTCTATAATAAATAGAATCATGGCATTTTCAGTTGAATTGCCTAATATTCTTCAGAGGTGTTAAAGCTATATTCACTTTAATAAAATTTTAGTTTTATGTACTAAAACAAACCAAGAATAGACACTTGTTATAACCTACAAGACATTTACAAACATGCACCTAGGCCAGTAAGGGGGGTTTACATAGCTATCTGTGTCCCAAAATCTATGTTAAGAAGACATAATAAGAAATTTGAACCCGACTCTTTGACTATTTTGGTTCCCTTAAGCTGAAGAACCACAATGCCTGTATATAAATGTTGACCATTCAAATAATACAAATTTATTTTTTTATTTTATTTTTTTGCTATTGATACAGGGGCTGATTTATCAAGTTTCTGGCAGACATGATTCGCTGTCAGCATTTATCATTGCACAAGCAGTTCTGGTGAACTGCTTGTGCAATGCCGCCCCCTGTAGATTTGTGGCCAATCGGCCGATAGCAGGGGGTGTCAATCAACCCGCTCGTATGCGATTGGGTGGAATGATGTCCGCCACCTCAGAGGAGGCGTACGAGTTAAGGAGCAGTGGTCTTAAGACCGCTGTTTCCTAACTCCTGTTTCCGGTGTGCCTGAAGGCTGGCGTGGAAACGGGTATACGACCCCATTCGGGCCGTGATAAATCAGCCCCTAAGTGTAAACCATACTAGAACAATGATTTTTTTTTTTACATTATTATAAATGTTTACTACAAAAATTTAACTAAATTGATATACAGCTCAATAGTTTAGCCTTTTAAAGCTTAAAGTGAATGTAAAGTTTCATGAATGAGTGCCCGTTTTTTAAAAATACTATTAAAAACAGGGGCACTTTCATTCATGAAAGTTTACATTTCAGCAGGGGTTTTTTTTTATAGAAGAGCTGCAGGCGGAGGATCGCGGTCTGTGTTTGCTAAAGAAAAGGCAAGTATTAAAAAAACAAAAATGCTGCAATGTAAAGTTTCATCTGTGAAAGTGCCCCTGTTTTTAAAAGTATTGGTCAGCTCTGGTTTTGATTCCATTATTTCTACTGTTACTTGATGTAAGGGAGTTTTTCTTCCTCAGGAAAAGAAGTCCAAAGGTAAATTAAAAGCTTCTAGTCATTTTCATTACTTTAGTCAGAACAGGGTTCAGAAATCTGATTCCTCCTAGTCCTCTCAGAAACAAAGTTCCTCTATCTCTCTCTGGAAGCTTAGTTCAAACTGAAACAAGATTAGGCAGTCCAAAAAATCTACTCTCTCATCCAAGTCTACATGAAGGTGTGGCCACCGATCCCGAGGCTATTGTAGAGGGCAGGTTGTGCCTTTTTTTCAGGAGGCTTGGTTTCAGTCTGTTAAAGGGACATAATACTCATATGCTAAATCACTTGAAACTGATGCAGTATAGCTGTAAAAAGCTGACAGGAAAATATCACCTGAGCATCTCTATGTAAAAAAGGAAGAGTATTTTACCTCATAATATCCTCAGCTCAGCAGAGTAAGTTCTGTGTAAAAAGTTATACTCAGCTGCTCCCAGCTGCAGGTAAAAATAAAAAAAAAGAAATGAACAGCAGCCAATCAGCATCAGCAGTGCTGAGGTCATGAACTCTTTTACTGTGATCTCATGAGATTTGACTTAACTCTCATGAGATTTCATAGTAAGCTTCCTTTACCTGATTGGTGAAATAATATGAGAGTTCACAAGGCTCATCCTTTCAGCTGCCCCGGGACAGACATACTAATATGATGCTTAGAAATCCTTTACAATGGGAGGTGGCTACTGAGGAACTTTTGAGGTAAAATATTTTTCTTTTTTACATAGAGATGTTCAGGAGATATTTTCTAGTCAGCTTTTTACAGCTATACTGCATCACTTTCAAGTGTTTAAACATTTGGGTATTATGGCCCTTTAAGGATCTCTGGCTTCTAAATATAGTCTCTCAAGGTTACCTGATAGAAAAAGGTTTATTCTGTCCTACTATTGTTTGTGGATAAGAGTAACAACATCGCTGTGAAGAACTTCAGGAAGCCAATAGATAAGAATGGCTTCCTGAGTGCAAAGAGTGGTCATCTTCCGAGGTGGAAAAAGAATATTCTTCTCGGACAATACCAAAGGGTACGTAGAATTTGCACTCATTTTGAAGATTATCTTATAGAGTCCACTTCCTTGGACTATGGATTTAAAGAAAAAGGATACGATACTGCTCTTCTTACTACAAAGAAAAAGTATTAAATATGAATAGAGCATCCATGTTAGAACCTACCATTAGGAATAGAGAACCACTTTCCGGAAAAGAGGAAATTAGGTTTATCACTACGTATAGCCAGGGAAGTAGAGAAATAGAAAATATCCTGAAAAAACATTGGAGGATTCTAACCTCTGATCCTATCCTAGGAACAATCCTGCCTGATAAACCTACTATAACTTTTAGAAAAAAAACTGGATTTAAAGAACATGTTAGCACCATCCAAATTCAAATCAGCTAAACCATCTATCAAAAGTGATAACACTCACTGGCTAAATAAACCTAATGGGACTAAAAATTGCAACATGTGCAGTCACATTATTAGGGGAGACACCTTTGAAAATATTGATAAATCTAAATCATATAAAATCAAATACAAGTTTTCATGTAAATCTACATTTATGGTGTATTATTATTATTATTTTATTATACTTTATTTATGAAGCGCCATCATATTCCGCAGCGCTGTCCATGGATACAGTTCATTTAATAATAAATAATAAAACAATACATGACTTGTAAGAGACAGGACAAAATTTACAAACACATACAGGAGGAATTGAGGGCCCTATTCCCGTGGGAACTTACAATCTAGAAGGGTAGGGGGTTGAGAAACAGGAGGTGAGGACTGCAAGATTGAGAAAGATGTTAATACAGAGTTAGAGGAGGGAAATGTAACAACATTTCCCTCCTCTAACAAGGTAAGAGAAATATTATTGAGTTGGGTGGTAGGCTTCTCTGAACAGAAAAGTCTTCAGAGAGCATTTAAAGGAAGAAAGATTAGGGCAAAGCCTAACAGCACGAGGGAGAGTGTTCAAGAGGGTAGGTGTTGCACAACAGAAGTCCTGCAGTCTAGCATGAGAGGAGGTGATAGTCGCAGATGCAAGGAGCAGGTCATTGCTGGATCTTAGTGGGCGGGCTGGAGTATACTTGTTTATTAGAGAGGATAGGTAGAGGGGAGCGGCATTGGTGAGCGCTTTGTATACAAGGGTGAGAATTTTTAATTTAATTCTGCTGTGTATAGGGAGCCAATGAAGGGACTCGCAGAGAGGTGCAGCAGAAAAAGAGCTATGGGAAAGGTGGATCAGCCTGGCAGAGGCATTTAGGATGGATTGAAGTGGGGAGAGGCGGGAAAGAGGAAGGCCAGTAAGTAGGTTATTGCAGTAGTCAAGTCGGGAAATAACAAGGGAGTGGATTATTTGCTTTGTGGCGACCAGGAAAGGTCGAATCTTGGAAATGTTACGTAGATGGTTGCGGCAGGATGTAGAAAGCGATTGGATATGGGAGGCGAAGGATAGATTTGAGTCAAGTGTAACTGAGGCAGCGGACTTGGGTTGATGGGGAAATGGTGATGCCGTCAACAGGGATAGAGAAGTCACAAGTCGGCGTAGAGCTTGAGGGGGGGGGATAAGAAGGAGCTCAGTCTTGGACATGTTAATCTTTAGGTGGTGAGAGGCCATCCAGGAAGAAATACCAGATAGGCAGTCGCTGACATGAGAAAGGACAGAGGGAGAGAGAGCAGGGGTGGAGAGGTAGATCTGGGTGTCATCAGCATAGAGGTGATATTTGAAGCCATAACTGTTGATAAGTTTACCCAGCGAAGAAGTATTGCTGGAGAAGAGTAGAGGACCCAGAACAGATCCTTGAGGTACTCCAACAGACAGAGGCATTGGAGAGGAGTCGTCGCCGGCAAATGACACATAAAAAGACCTGTGAGAAAGATAAGAGTGAATCCAGGAAAGGGCAGTGTCACAGAGGCAAAAAGAGCTAAGGGTCTGTAGGAGGAGGGGGTGGTCAACTGTGTCGAAGGCAGCTGAGAGGTCAAGTAAGATGAGTATAGAGTAGTGTCCAATATTTTTAGCAGAGAGAAGATCGTTAGTAACCTTGGTAAGGGCAGTTTCAGTTGAGTGTTTGGGGCGGAATCCGGATTGCATGAAGTCAGGTTCAGAGTGAGTTTTCCTCCAGACATGCTCAGCAGTACGGGAGCATTTTTGCAAATAGCGTGTTTGCTGAGAGTGCCAGGGCTGCAACTGACGGCATGATGTTTTGCGCAGCTGGGGAGGTGCAAGTGTGTCTAGTGCAGAGGACAGCGTTTTGTTATAGTGGGCTGTTGTGAGATCAGGGCAGGTTATAGTGGAAGTGTGAGGAAGGAGATCTTGAATCATTTTTGTAAATTGGAGCGGATCCACAGCATGTAGATTTCTACAGGTGCGGGGGTGGGATGGAGGAGTGGATTTAGCTGTTGCATTAATATTATAGGTGACCAGGAGATGGTCAGAAATGGGAAAAGGGCGACAGGCGAGGTCAGATATAGAACAGAGGTAGGAAAATACCAGGTTGATGGAATGTCCATCACGGTGGGTAGGGAATAGGGTGGATTGTGAGAGACCGAAGGAGGATGTGAGTGAAAGAAGTTTAGAGGCAGCAGGGGCAGACGGGTTGTCAATGGGAATGTTGAAGTCCCCAAGAATTTGAGTTGGTATATTTATAGAGAGAAAATGAGGAAGCCAGGCGGCAAAGTTGTCAAGGAAATGGGAGGTAGGTCCAGGAGGGCGATAGATGACTGCCACTTTGAGGGAGAGGGGGGAGAACAGGCAAATGCAGTAGACTTCAAAGGAGGAGGAGAGAGATGGGATTGGAGGTAGGTACTGATAAGTGCAGGAGGGGGAGAGCAAGATTCCAACCCCGCCGCCATGTTTCTCACCTGGCCTAGGGGTATGGCTAAAGTGAAGACCACCATGTGTGAGAGCAGCAGTGGAGACGGTGTCAGAAGGAGATAGCCAGGTTTTGGTAATTGCTAAAAGGGTGAAAGCATTTGAAATAAACAGGTCATGAATGGTTGTAAGTTTGTTGCACACAGAGCGAGAGTTCCATAGTGTGCAAGTGAAAGGAGTGTGTGCACATGGGATGCATTTGATGGAAATGAGGTTATCTGTGTTGCTTTTATTAAAGTTACTATAAGGAGTGCGTGATTGGGTAATGGTGGGAATGAGGGTGGGCCCAGGATTTGGAGAGATGTCACCTGATGCCAATAGCAGCAAGATGGAAAGTAAGAGTAGGTGAGAATGAGATTTATAGCAGTGGGGGCATTTATGTGAGGTGGTGAAGTTTAGTGACAAAGATTTTAAAATAGAAACTAGTTCATGAGAGCTAAGGTAAGGAGAGGAAAGGAGAGAGGGGTCTATATAAACTGCATGTGGAAAAGGGTAAGGTATGAGCATGTGAGTATGCCTGTGGAATAGACATGAGGCTGTTAAAAAGGAAAAACAGTTCTGAAAACATTGCAGAATTTAAAGTGCAAAATTTGGTTTTGAAATGTAAATATTTAGCTTGCCTCAAGTCTTCTTCAAATCTTGTTCAATTCTTGTCTATTTCTCATTGCTGCCACTTAAAGATGTCACTTAGAGAGATGGCAGCTTAGAGATGGTGTTCTCTGCAAATGCTAAACCCAGCAAATGCTTTCCCTAAAGCTGATCTTAAATGTATAGGGCTTCTGCAGACAGCTGAGTTAAATCAATTAACTGAGTGGAGACAGGGAGATGAGTGACACACAGGTGAGACAGTTAAGAACTAAAACTAGATCAAAGAAATAGATGCAGATAAAACAAATTTGGGTGGGGATTAGTCAATTAATTAAGCAAAGTTAAAATATTAGGAAATGCAAATGCTGAGGGCAGGATGTGATCAGATACAGACATAGAAGGAAGTTTAGATGGGGGACATACCATAGAATAAGTTATAAAGCAGTGTTAAAAAAGATCCAGGAAGAGACAGCAATTTAGATGGGGGACATACCATGAATGGTTTAGATAAGGGTTTATCTGTCAGCACTCTAAAGGGTTATATCTCTGCTCTTTCAGTTTTCTTCCAAAAGAAGATTGCTAATCTTCCTGACATCTATGGTTTTGTTAAAGCTATGGCTAGAATTAAACCTGTTATTAAGCCAATTTCTCCTCCTTGAAATCTAAATTTGATATTGATAGATTTCCAGGCTTCTCCTTTTGAGCTTATGCATAAGGTGGATATTAAGCTTGTTTCTTAGAAAGTTTTGTTTCTTTTGGCAATTTCTTCTGCTAGAAGAGTTTCTGAGTTGTCTATTCTTTCATGTGATCCTCCTTATATTTTTAATCAGGATAAGGCAGTTTTGAAGTCTAAATGTGACTTTTCACCTAAATTTCCTATCTTCGAATGATATAAGTTAGGACATTATTGTCCCTTTTTATGTCCAAATCCTAAGAGTTCTTCAGAGAGGTGTCTTCATAACTTGGAGGTTGCAAGAGCCTTGAAGTACTATGTAGCTGCTACTAAGGTTTTCAGACAAACTTCTAGTTTGTTTTTTTTCTTTTCTGGTTCCAGGAAGGGGCAGAAAGCTTCTGCCATTTCTTTGGCTTCTTGTTTGAAACTTTTGATTCACAGGACTTACTTGGAGGTGGGACAGCATCCACCTAAAAGGATTACTTTCCGTTTTACCAGATCAGTTGCCACTTCTTGTGCTTTTAAGAATTAGGCTTCTGTTCACCAAATTTGCAAGGCATCTACCATTTTGATGTTTTTGCTTCTTCTGAGGCAGCCTTTCGTAGGAAAGTCTTTCAGGCAGTTGTCTCTGGTTAATTTTGCTTGTGCCTGTCTGTCATTTTAATTGCATAAAACAATTAAAAAATAAATAGCAAGCATATGTACCCCGTTTTTTTCTGTGGGTTATATTGGGCTTGTACATTTAGTTTCTCTGTAAAAAAGATATTATTTTTATCCCACCCATATTTCTCACTACTCGTGGACTCCACAGCTTGGGTATTAGTGTGGGGTCTCGTGGACTCTCACTACCTGTATGAAAGAAAACATAATTTATGCTTACTTGATAAAAAAAAAATCATGGTGGTGAGAGTCCATGAGACCCCACACTTTTTTTGCTGTTGGTTTATTTTTGCGAACATCTTTTTTCCCTGCTATGTTTATTTTGCTCTTATTATTTTTCTACCTCTTTTGATTGGCTATACATCAAACTAGTTTACCAGTGAGGTGGGATAGGTTTTATAGAGCTCTGGGTTTGGGAATCTTTGCCTCCTCCTAGGGGCAGGGAAGGGTAATTCCCAGATGTAATGGATTGTGGACTCTCACCACCATGAAAGAAATTAATTTATCAGGTAAGCATAAATTATAGGAAGGAAAAGATAGAGGGCGCCACATAGTGCAAATCATATGGATAGAACAAGGCAACAATTAGATCACAAGAATCTTACTCACACAGTGTAAGGCACCAATGTGCAGTATGCGCAGTCCGGAACCACACGTCGTCCGGTAGACCTCCTTTGGAAGATAGCCTGATGAAACAGTGTTGAACACTGAGAAACGCGTTGCTGTTGTTTTTAATTGGAATAAAATCCTATTTTATTTTTTAACTCTCTATCTGCTGCATCTTCTTGGCTTAGGCCAGATATATTATATTTGGAGTTTCTTTTTGAATCTTGGGTGTGAGCTACCTGACACCAACTTGCTCCCACCACACCATCCTTGGAGCTTCCCTGGACTCTCCCTGGTGAGACGAGGAACCCCATCTGACGTTATATTCCAAAGGAGGTCTACCGGACGACGTGTGGTTCCGGACTGCGCATACTGCACATTGGTGCCTTACACTGTGTGAGTAAGATTCTTGTGATCTAATTGTTGCCTTGTTCTATCCATATGATTTGCACTATGTGGCGCCCTCTATCTTTTCCTTCCTAGACTTATCATCTGTGTTGCGGCACAACACCCTGGAGGAGCGGCCTACACTTGTTTGGATTACTACTGTCCATCTGTCAGCTGTTGGAATTACTTGCTTTATATTCCTGAACATTATATCAGAGAATATATACCCTGGACTGTACAGTTGTTATTGTTGTTTTTTTCTTCACTTTGAATGCAATTATACTGATGTTACTATATTGACGTTGCTATTTGATACATGTACTAATTATATTACTCTTTAGAGTTCATATATCTATTATACCTCCCTTAATAATTTATCCTTATTAACACCCATCCTAGGCACATCTTATTAGTGCTTTAGTGACTCCATCACTGAAGCACTAGTTACTGTTCTAAGCATAAATTATGTTTTTGCATATTTTAGGCTATATATTATCATCAGTTTTAGGATTTATATGTTAAATTATGTTGGTTCTTTTGTGTATGTTTTTCTTCTTTATAACTGTAATGCGACAGATCAAATAAGCAAAGCACTAAATAATAAATGAAACTATATGCTCCTATTTTCATTTATAAGTCAGTAGTCTGGATGAAGACATTAATTTTATTTCACACGAAAAAGTGTAAAAATGTATTAAAGTTTAGCATATAGTGACTCCAAAATTTATAGTGTACTAGCAAACTAGGGCAAGTAGCATTTTGGGATAAATTTCAACCCATGATTTATATACATACATGCAAGAAAAACAGATAATATTTTATAAATACATAAGAGAAGCTCTCAACTGGGGCAGGTGGTGCTTAACAGTCCATCCTATGGGATGGTACCCACCCTGGGTCCAGACACAAAATACCAGGCAATGCTCCTCTGAAAAAAGTATTTGTATAGCTAACCCTGATGTACGTTTCAAGCCTATATGGGCCTTGTCAGTGGAGGTGCAGCTATATATATATATATATATATATATATATATATATATATATATCACTCTAGGCACAGTGAGCAAGTGGTCCAAGTGTTGTTGCCCCCATTACCCTATACATGCTTTAAAATAAATATAACACTTTTATTCACATACATGCTCACAGAGAAAAGAGAAGGGGTCAAAAAAAGCCATTGTCAACAGAGAATGGTTTGTCGTTTTTGACATGTGATCACATGACCATGGAAAAAAACTTTTTTGGCCATCACTAGACAGCCTCACCCATGAGGTCCATTGAGCCTGATACCAGCATGTATTGCAGCATTCCAGTATCTAGGCTCCATTTTAAGTATACAGTCACTATAACTGGCTGTCACTGTGATTGTATACACAGTAACAGTCATATTTGACTGTTAGTGCTGGATAGCCACACATGCAAGCATCCAACAACATCATGAGATACACCCTGATCGCAGAGTGCATCTCATGTAATGTAGGCACTACACTGACAAGCTTGCGATTACAGAAAACAGAATTTATGCTTACCTGATAAATTACTTTCTCCAACGGTGTGTCCGGTCCACGGCGTCATCCTTACTTGTGGGATATTCTCTTCCCCAACAGGAAATGGCAAAGAGTCCCAGCAAAGCTGGTCACATGATCCCTCCTAGGCTGCCCACCCCAGTCATTCGACCGACGGACAGGAGGAAATATATATAGGAGAAACCATATGATACCGTGGTGACTGTAGTTAGAGAAAATAATTCATCAGACCTGATTAAAAAACCAGGGCGGGCCGTGGACCGGACACACCGTTGGAGAAAGTAATTTATCAGGTAAGAATAAATTCTGTTTTCTCCAACATTGGTGTGTCCGGTCCACGGCGTCATCCTTGTGGGAACAAATACCAAAGCTTTAGGACACGGATGAAGGGAGGGAGCAAATCAGGTCACCTAAATGGAAGGCACCACGGCTTGCAAAACCTTTCTCCCAAAAATAGCCTCCGAAGAAGCAAAAGTATCAAATTTGTAAAATTTGGCAAAAGTGTGCAGTGAAGACCAAGTCGCTGCCTTACATATCTGGTCAACAGAAGCCTCATTCTTGAAGGCCCATGTGGAAGCCACAGCCCTAGTGGAGTGAGCTGTGATTCTTTCAGGAGGCTGCCGTCCGGCAGTCTCATAAACCAATCGGATAATGCTTTTAAGCCAAAAGGAAAGAGGTAGAAGTCGCTTTTTGACCTCTCCTTTTACCAGAATAAACAACAAACAAGGAAGATGTTTGTCTGAAATCTTTAGTAGCCTCTAAATAGAATTTTAGAGCACGGACTACGTCCAAATTGTGTAACAAACGTTCCTTCTTTGAAACTGGATTCGGACACAAAGAAGGTACAACTATCTCCTGGTTAATATTTTTGTTGGAAACAACTTTCGGAAGAAAACCAGGCTTAGTACGCAAAACCACCTTATCTGCATGGAACACCAGATAGGGCGGAGAACACTGCAGAGCAGATAACTCTGAAACTCTTCTAGCAGAAGAAATTGCAACCAAAAACAAAACTTTCCAAGATAGTAACTTAATATCTACGGAATGTAAGGGTTCAAACGGAACCCCTTGAAGAACTGAAAGAACTAGATTTAGACTCCAGGGAGGAGTCAAAGGTCTGTAAACAGGCTTGATCCTAACCAGAGCCTGAACAAATGCTTGAACATCTGGCACAGCTGCCAGTCTTTTGTGAAGTAAAACAGATAAAGCAGAGATCTGTCCCTTCAGAGAACTTGCAGATAATCCTTTCTCCAAACCTTCTTGTAGAAAGGATAGAATCTTAGGAATTTTTATCTTGTTCCATGGGAATCCTTTAGATTCACACCAACAGATATATTTTTTCCATATTTTATGGTAAATTTTTCTAGTTACAGGCTTTCTAGCCTGAATCAGAGTATCTATTACAGAATCTGAAAACCCACGCTTTGATAAAATCAAGCGTTCAATCTCCAAGCCGTCAGTTGGAGGGAAACCAGATTCGGATGTTCGAATGGACCCTGAACAAGAAGGTCCTGTCTCAAAGGTAGCTTCCATGGTGGAGCCGATGACATATTCACCAGGTCTGCATACCAAGTCCTGCGTGGCCACGCAGGAGCTATCAAGATCACCGAGGCCCTCTCCTGATTGATCCTGGCTACCAGCCTGGGGATGAGAGGAAACGGTGGGAATACATAAGCTAGGTTGAAGGTCCAAGGTGCTACTAGTGCATCTACTAGAGTCGCCTTGGGATCCCTGGATCTGGAACCTTGAAGGTCTGACGAGACGCCATCAGATCCATGTCTGGAATGCCCCATAATTGAGTTATTTGGGCAAAGATTTCCGGATGGAGTTCCCACTCCCCCGGATGGAATGTCTGACGACTCAGAAAATCCGCTTCCCAATTTTCCACTCCTGGGATGTGGATCGCAGACAAGTGGCAGGAGTGATCCTCCGCCCATTGAATTATCTTGGTCACTTCTTTCATCGCCAGGGAACTCCTTGTTCCCCCCTGATGATTGATATATGCAACGGTCGTCATGTTGTCTGACTGAAACCTTATGAATTTGGCCTTTGCTAGTTGAGGCCAAGCTCTGAGAGCATTGAATATCGCTCTCAGTTCCAGAATGTTTATCGGGAGAAGAGACTCTTCCCGAGACCATAGACCCTGAGCTTTCAGGGATTCCCAGACCGCGCCCCAGCCCACTAGGCTGGTGTCGGTCGTGACAATGACCCACTCTGGTCTGCGGAAGCTCATTCCCTGTGACAGATTGTCCAGGGTCAGCCACCAACGGAGTGAATCTCTGGTCTTTTGATCTACTTCAATCGTCGGAGACAAGTCTGTATAATCCCCATTCCACTGTCTGAGCATGCACAATTGTAATGGTCTTAGATGAATTCGTGCAAAAGGAACTATGTCCATTGTTGCAACCATCAATCCTATTACTTCCATGCACTGCGCTATGGAAGGACGAGGAACAGAATGAAGTACTTGACAAGAGCTTAGAAGTTTTGATTTTCTGACCTCTGTCAGAAAAATCCTAATTTCTAAGGAATCTATTATTGTTCCCAAGAAGGGAACTCTTGTTGACGGGGACAGAGAACTTTTTTCTTTGTTCACCTTCAATCCGTGAGATCTGAGAAAGGCTAGGACGATGTCCGTATGAGCCTTTGCTTTTGACAGGGACGACGCTTGAATCAGGATGTCGTCCAAGTAAGGTACTACTGCAATGCCCCTTGGTCTTAGAACCGCTAGAAGGGACCCTAGTACCTTTGTGAAAATCCTTGGAGCAGTGGCTAATCCGAATGGAAGTGCCACAAACTGGTAATGTTTGTCCAGAAAAGCGAACCTTAGGAACTGATGATGTTCCTTGTGGATAGGAATATGTAGGTACGCATCCTTTAAATCCACGGTAGTCATAAATTGATTTTCCTGGATAGTAGGTAGGATCGTTTGAATAGTTTCCATTTTGAACGATGGTACCCTGAGAAATTTGTTTAGGATCTTTAGATCCAAAATTGGTCTGAATGTTCCCTCTTTTTTGGGAACTATGAACAGATTGGAATAAAATCCCATTCCTTGTTCTCTTATTGGAACTGGATGTATCACTCCCATCTTTAACAGGTCTTCTACACAATGTAAGAATGCCTGTCTCTTTATTTGGTTTGAAGATAATTGAGACCTGTGGAACCTTCCCCTTGGGGGTAGTTCCTTGAATTCCAGGAGATAACCTTGAGAAACTATTTCTAGCGCCCAAGGATCCTGAACATCTCTTGCCCAAGCCTGAGCAAAGAGAGAAAGTCTGCCCCCCACTAGATCCGGTCCCGGATCGGGGGCTATCCCTTCATGCTGTTTTGGTAGCAGTGGTAGGCTTCTTGGCCTGCTTACCCTTGTTCCAGCCTTGCATTGGTTTCCAGGCTGGTTTGGGTTGTGAAGTATTACCCTCTTGCTTAGAGGATACAGAATTAGAGGCTGGTCCGTTTCTGCGAAAGGGACGAAAATTAGGCTTATTTTTAGCCTTAAAAGACCTATCCTGTGGGAGGGCGTGGCCCTTTCCCCCAGTGATGTCTGAAATAATCTCTTTCAAATCAGGTCCAAATAATGTTTTACCTTTGAAAGGAATGTTAAGCAATTTTGTCTTGGAAGACACATCCGCTGACCAAGACTTTAGCCAAAGCGCTCTGCGCGCCACGATAGCAAACCCTGAATTTTTCGCCGCTAATCTAGCTAATTGCAAAGCGGCATCTAAAACAAAAGAGTTAGCCAATTTAAGTGCTTGAACTCTGTCCATAACCTCCTCATACGAAGATTCTTTACTGAGCGATTTTTCTAGTTCCTCGAACCAGAAACACGCTGCCGTAGTGACAGGAACAATGCATGAAATTGGTTGTAGAAGGTAACCTTGCTGTACAAAAAACATAATTTATGTAAGAACTTACCTGATAAATTCATTTCTTTCATATTAGCAAGAGTCCATGAGCTAGTGACGTATGGGATATACATTCCTACCAGGAGGGGCAAAGTTTCCCAAACCTTAAAATGCCTATAAATACACCCCTCACCACACCCACAATTCAGTTTAACGAATAGCCAAGAAGTGGGGTGATAAGAAAAAAGTGCGAAAGCATATAAAATAAGGAATTGGAATAATTGTGCTTTATACAAAAAAATCATAACCACCACAAAAAAGGGCGGGCCTCATGGACTCTTGCTAATATGAAAGAAATGAATTTATCAGGTAAGTTCTTACATAAATTATGTTTTCTTTCATGTAATTAGCAAGAGTCCATGAGCTAGTGACGTACGGGATAATGACTACCCAAGATGTGGATCTTTCCACACAAGAGTCACTAGAGAGGGAGGGATAAAATAAAGACAGCCAATTCCTGCTGAAAATAATCCACACCCAAAATAAAGTTTAATGAAAAACATAAGCAGAAGATTCAAACTGAAACCACTGCCTGAAGTACTTTTCTACCAAAAACTGCTTCAGAAGAAGAAAACACATCAAAATGGTAGAATTTAGAAAAAGTATGCAAAGAGGACCAAGTTGCTGCTTTGCAAATCTGATCAATCGAAGCTTCATTCCTAAACGCCCAGGAAGTAGAAACTGACCTAGTAGAATGAACTGTAATCCTTAGAGGCGGAGTTTTACCCGACTCGACATAAGCATGATGAAATAAAGATTTCAACCAAGATGCCAAAGAAATGGCAGAAGCTTTCTGGCCTTTTCTAGAACCGGAAAAGATGACAAATAATACAAAGCTCTAACAGCATCCAAAGAATGCAATGATTTCTCCTTAGAATTCATAGGATTAGGACATAATGAAGGAACCACAATTTCTCTACTAAGGTTGTTAGAATTCACAACCTTAGGTAAAATATTCAAAAGAAGTTCGCAGCACCGACCCCATCCTGATGAAAAATCAGAAAAGGAGACTCACAAGAAAGAGCAGATAATTCAGAGACTCTTCTGGCAGAATAGATGGCCAAAAGAAACAAAACTTTCCAAGAAAGTAATATAACGACCAAAGAATGCATGGGTTCAAAAGGAGGAGCTTGAAAAGCCCCCAGAACCAAATTCAAACTCCAAGGAGGAGAAATTGACTTAATGACAGGTTTTATACGAACCAAACTTGTACAAAACAATGAAATATCAGGAAGAATAGCAATCCTTCTGTGAAAAAAGAACAGAAAGAGCAGAGATTTGTCCTTTCAAGGAACTTGCGGACAAACCTTTATCTAAACCATCCTGAAGAAACTGAAAAATTCTCGGTATTCAAAAAGAATGCCAAGAAAAAATGATGAGAAAGACACTAAGAAATATAAGTCTTCCAGACTCTATAATATATCTCACTAGATACAGATTTACGAGCCTGTCACATAGTATTAATCACAGAGTCAGAGAAACCTTCTTTTACCAAGAATCAAGCGTTCAAACTCCATACCTTAAAATTTAAGGATTTGAGATCCTGATGGAAAAAAGGACCTTGTGACAGAAAGTCTGGTCTTAACGGAAGAGTCCACAGCTGGCAAGAGGCCATCCGGACCAGATCCGCATACCAAAACCTGTGAGGCCATGCTGGAGCTACCAGCAGAACAAACGAGCATTCCTTCAGAATCTTGGAGATTACTTTTGGAAGAAGAACTAGAGGCGGAAAGATATAGGCAGGATGATACTTCCAAGGAAGTGATAATGTATCCACTGCTTCCGCCCGAGGATCCCGGGATCTGGACAGATACCAGGGAAGTTTCTTGTTTAGATGAGAAGCCATCAGATCTATTTCTGGGAGTTCCCACATTTGAACAATCTGAAGAAATACCTCTGGGTGAAGAGACCATTCGCCCGGATGCAACGTTTGGCGACTGAGATAATCCGCTTCCCAATTGTCTATACCTGGGATATGAACCGCAGAGATTAGACAGGAGCTGGATTCCGCCCAAACCAAAATTCGAGATACTTCTTTCATAGCCAGAGGACTGTGAGTCCCTCCTTGATGATTGATGTATGCCACAGCTGTGACATTGTCTATCTGAAAACAAATGAACAACTCTCTCTTCAGAAGAGGCCAAAACTGAAGAGCTCTGAAAATTGCACGGAGTTCAAAAATATTGATCGGTAATCTCACCTCCTGAGATTCCCAAACCCCTTGTGCCGTCAGAGACTCCCACACAGCTCCCCAACCTGTAAGACTTGCATCTGTTGAGATTATAGTCCAGGTCGGAAGAACAAAGAAGCCCCCTGAACTAAACGATGGTGAACTGTCCACCATGTCAGAGAGTGTCTATAATCGGTTTAAAGATATTAATTGGGATATCTTTGTGTAATCCCTGCACCACTGGTTCAGCATACAGAGCTGAAGAGGTCGCATGTGAAAACGAGCAAAGGAGAAGACATCCGATGCGGCAGTCCTAAGACCTAAAATTTCCATGCATAAGGCTACCAAAGGGAATGATTGTGACTGAAGGTTTTGACAAGCTGATATCAATGTTAAACTTCTCTTATCTGACAAGGACAGAGTCATAGACACTGAATCTATCTGGAAACCTAAAAAGGTTACCCTTGTCTGAGGAAACAATGAACTGATTGGTAAATTGATCCTCCAACCATGATCTTGAAGAAACAACACAAGTCGATTCGTATGAGATTCTGCGAAAATGTGAAGACTGAGCAAGTACCAAGATATCGTCCAAAAAAGGAAATACCAAAACCCTGTTCTCTGATTACAGACAGAAGGGCACCGAGAACCTTTGAAAAAAATTCTTGGATCTGACGCTAGGCCAAACGGTAGAGCCACAAAACTGGTAATGCTTGTCTAAAAAGAGAATCTCAGAAACTAAAAGTGATCTGGATGAATCGGAATATGCAGATATGCATCCTGTAAATCTATTGTAGACATATAATGCCCTTGCTAAACAAAAGGCAGGATAGTCCTACAGTTACCATCTTGAATGTTGGTATCCTTACATAACGATTCAATATAGATAGATCCGGAACTGGTCTGAAGGAATTGACCTTCTTTGGTACAATGAAGAGATAGAATAAAACCCCAGCCCCTGTTCCAGAACTGGAACTGGCATAATTACTCCAGCCAACTCTAGATCTGAAACACATTTCAGAAATGCTGAGCCTTTGCTGTGTTTACTGGGACACGGGAAAGAAAAAAATCTCTTTGCAGGAGGCCTTAACTTGAAGCCAATTCTGTACCTTAAAAGAAAACGTAAACTGCCCCATACCAGCTGAGCTGGAATGAGGGCCGCACCTTCATGGGTATTTAGGAGCTGGCTATAGGTTTCTATAAGGCTTGGATATATTCCAAACTGGAAATGGTTTCCAAACTGATACCGCTCCTGAGGATGAAGGATCAGGCTTTTGTTCCTTGTTGTGAGGAAAGGAACGAAAATGATTATTAGACCTAAATTTACCTTAGATTTTTTATCCTTTGGTAAAAAAGTTCCCTTCCCTCCAGTAACAGTTGAGATAATAGAATCCAACTGAAAATCGAATAATTTATTACCCTGGAAAGAAAGGGAAAGCAAAGTTGACTTAGAAGACATATCAGCATTCCAAGTTTTAAGCCATAAAGCTTTTCTAGCTAAAATAGCTAGAGACATATACCTGACATCAACTCTAATGATATCAAAAGATGGTATCACAAATAAAATTATTAGCACGTTATAGAATAATAATAATGCTATAAAATTATGATCTGTTACTTGTTGCGCTAAAGCTTCTAACCAAAAAGTTGAAGCTGCAGCAACATCCGCTAAAAATATAGCAGGTCTAAGAAGATTACCTGAACATAAGTAAGCTTTTCTTAGAAAGGATTCAATCTTCCTATCTAAAGGATCCTTAAATGAAGTACTATCTGCCATAGGAATAGTAGTACGTTTAGCAGGAGTAGAGACAGCCCCATTAACCTTAGAGATTTTGTCCCAAAATTCTAATCTGTCAGATGGCACAGGATATAATTGCTTAAACGTTTAGAAGGAGTAAATGAATTACCCAAATTATTCCATTCCCTGGAAATTACTTCAGAAATAGCATCAGGGACAGGAAAAACTTCTGGAATAACTACAGGAGATTTAAAAACCTTATTTAAACGTTTAGATTTAGTATCAAGAGGACCAGAATCCTCTGTTTCTAATGCAATTAATACTTCTTTAAGTAAAGAACGAATAAATTCCATCTTGAACAAATACAAAGATTTATCAGCATCAACCTCTGAGACAGAAACCTCTGAACCAGAAGAACCATTATCAATATCAGAATGATGATGTTCATTTAAAAATTCATCTGAAAAAAGAGAAGTTTTAAAAGACTTTTATGTATACTAGAAGGAGAAATAACAGACATAGCCTTCTTAATGGATTTAAAAAATAAAATCTCTTATGTTATCAGGAACACTCTGAAAATTAGATGTTGACGGAACAGCAACAGGTAATGTAACAGTACTAAAGGAAATTTTATCTGCATTAATAAGTTTGTCATGACATGCAATACAAACAACAGCTGGAGAAACAGATACCAAACGTTTATAGCAGATACACTTAGCTTGGTAGCTCCAGCACTGGGCAGCGATTTTCCTGAAGTATCTTCTGACTCAGTTGCAACGTGGAACATCTTGCAATATGTAAAAGAAAAAACAACATATAAAGCAAAATTGATCAAATTCCTTAAATGACAGTTTCAGGAATGGGAAAAAAATGCCAGTGAACAAGCTTTTAGCAACCAGAAGCAATAAATAATGAGACTTAAATAATGTGGAGACAAAAAATGACGCCCATATTTTTTAGCGCCAAAAAAGACGCCCACATTATTTGGCGCCTAAATGCTTTTGGCGCCAAAAATGACGCCACATCCGGAACGCCGACACTTTTGACGCAAAAAAAACGTCAAAAAATGACGCAACTTCCGGCGACACGTATGACGCCGGAAACAGAAAAAAAAATTTTGCGCCAAAAAAGTCTGCGCCAAGAATGACGCAATAAAATGAAGCATTTTCTGCCCCGCGAGCCTAACAGCCCACAGGGAAAAAGTCAAATTTTTTAAGGTAAGAAAAAATGATTGAAACAAATGCATTTATCCCAAGTATGAAACTGACTGTCTGAAAATAAGGAATGTTGAATATCCTGAGTCAAGGCAAATAAATGTTTGAATACATATATTTAGAACTTTATAAAAAAGTGCCTAACCATAGCTTAGAGTGTCACAGAAAATAAGCTTACTTATTTACCCCAGGACACTCATCTACATGTTGTAGAAAGCCAAACCAGTACTGAAACGAAAATCAGCAGAGGTAATGGTATATATATAAGAGTATATCGTCAATCTGAAAAGGGAGGTAAGAGATGAATCTCTACGACCGATAACAGAGAACCTATGAAATAGACCCCGTAGAAGGAGATCATTGCATTCAAATAGGCAATACTCTCCTCACATCCCTCTGACATTCACTGCACGCTGAGAGGAAAACCGGGCTCCAACCTGCTGCGGAGCGCATATCAACGTAGAATCTAGCACAAACTTACTTCACCACCTCCATAGGAGGCAAAGTTTGTAAAACTGAATTGTGGGTGTGGTGAGGGGTGTATTTATAGGCATTTTAAGGTTTGGGAAACTTTGCCCCTCCTGGTAGGAATGTATATCCCATACGTCACTAGCTCATGGACTCTTACTAATTACATGAAAGAAATCTTTTTAAGCAAACCCTCTAATTTCTTATCCATAGGATCTTTGAAAGCACAACTATCTTCGATAGGAATAGTAGTGCGTTTGTTTAGAGTAGAAACCGCCCCCTCGACCTTGGGGACTGTCTGCCATAAGTCCTTTCTGGGGTCGACTATAGGAAATAATTTCTTAAATATAGGGGGGGGAACAAAAGGTATGCCGGGCCTTTCCCACTCTTTATTTACTATGTCCGCCACCCGCTTGGGTATAGGAAAAGCGTCGGGGGGCACCGGAACCTCTAGGAACTTGTCCATCTTACATAATTTCTCTGGAATGACCAAATTGTCACAATCATCCAGAGTAGATAACACCTCCTTAAGCAGTGCGCGGAGATGTTCTAATTTAAATTTAAATGTCACAACATCAGGTTCAGCTTGATGAGAAATTTTTCCTGAATCTGAAATTTCTCCATCAGACAAAACCTCCCTCATGGCCCCTTGAGATTGGTGTGAGGGTATGTCAGAACAGTTATCATCAGCGTCCTCTTGCTCTTCAGTGTTTAAAACAGAGCAATCGCGCTTTCTCTGATAAGTAGGCATTTTGGATAAAAGATTTGCTATGGAGTTATCCATTACAGCCGTTAATTGTTGCATGGTAATAAGTATTGGCGCACTAGATGTACTAGGGGCCTCCTGTGTGGGCATAACTGGTGTAGACACAGTAGGGGATGATGTAGTATCATGTTTACTCCCCTCATTTGAGGAATCATCTTGGGCAATATCATTATCTGTGGCATTACTGTCCTTACTTTGTTTGGACACTATGGCACAATTATCACATAAATTTAAATGGGGAGACACATTGGCTTTCATACATATAGAACATAGCTTATCTGATGGTACAGACATGTTAAACAGGCTTAAACTTGTCAACAAAGCACAAAAAAAACGTTTTAAAATAAAACCGTTACTGTCACTTTAAATTTCAAACTGAAAATACTTTATTACTGAATATGTGAAAAAGTATGAAGGAATTGTTCAAAATTCACCAAAATTTCACCACGGTGTCTTAAAGCATTAAAAGTATTGCATACCAAATTTCAGAGCTTTAACCCTTAAATTAACGGAACCGGAGCCGTTTTCAAATTTAACCCCTATACAGTCCCAGCTATATGCTTTGCTGAGACCCAACCAAGCCCAGAGGGGAATACGATACCAAGTGACGCCTTCTAGAAGCTTTTTTAGTGATTCTTAGATCCTCACACATGCATCTGCATGCCTTGCTCTCCAAAAACAACTGCACAGTAATGGCGCGAAAATGAGGCTCAGTCTATAACTAGAAAGGCCCCCAGACTAAAAAAGGTGTCCAACACAGTGCCTGCCGTTTTTTAAACGTTCCCCAAGATTATAATGCCAATTATTAGCTAGAATCTGCATAATATGCCACAATAAAGCAATCGTTTTAGCCCATAAAAATGTCTACCAGTTTTTTAGCCCATAATAAGCCCTTTATTCTGTTTGTTTGACTAAGAAAATGGCTTACCGGTCCCCATGAAGGGAAATGACAGCCTTCCAGCATTACATGGTCTTGTTAGAAATATGGCTAGTCATACCTTAAGCAGAAAGGTCTGCTAACTGTTTCCCCCAACTGAAGTTACTTCATCTCAACAGTCCTGTGTGGAAACAGCAATCGATTTTAGTTACTGTCTGCTAAAATCATCTTCCTCTTACAAACAGAAATCTTCATCCTTTTCTGTTTCAGAGTAAATAGTACATACCAGCACTATTTTAAAATAACAAACACTTGATAGAAGAATAAAAACTACATTTAAACACCAAAAAACTCTTAACCATCTCCGTGGAGATGTTGCCTGTGCAACGGCAAAGAGAATGACTGGGGTGGGCGGAGCCTAGGAGGGATCATGTGACCAGCTTTGCTGAGACTCTTTGCCATTTCCTGTTGGGGAAGAGAATATCCCACAAGTAAGGATGACGCCATGGACCGGACACACCAATGTTGGAGAAATAATGCTATTTCTGTAATACCTCACTCGTGAGGCATGCAGAAATAGCACAGTCTTGCCACTGTCTGCGAGACCCACTCTGTAACAGCCCTGGACACAAACTCCAACCTCCTGTCACACAAGGGTGAATCAGAAATCACTCCAGATAATACTACAGCTAATGGGGAAATAAGAAACAGGCATACATACATATGCTCCAGTGAATGAATGTACTCCATCTTTAGCAGAATGAGGGTGTTTTAATAATTAATAATAAAAGGCTTGAAACAGATCAGCAGGTTATTTTTACACTAGGATGTCCCTTTATGAGCATGCAGACATCCCATACTCTCCCTGAAGTTCAGGGAGTCTCCCTGATTGTAATAGCGGCTCCCTGATGCCAGCAAATGGAGTGCAATCTCCCTGAAACTCCAAGTACCATGATCCAATGTGGCCCAAATCCAGAAAAGTGTTTCTTTAAGGAATGCCTTTAGTTGCTGGGATGTTATAGAACCCTTAAAGCATGCATCAGTAACCAAAAAGTCCCCACTGATTTTAATAAAATAAAGCACAAATACTACCTTATTTACTGCACGTAATTAAACTTCATATTCTAACATACGTTTGTTGTATGTGGTTGTGCAATAAAGCTACTTTTTTTTTTAATATGACTTTAGTGGGAAGCTAATTTAATGATAAGTCTCTATCTTATTTAGGGTTTCAAGGTGTCCAATATATAACTGGGAGGGGGGTGACGGCGCAGTAGCGGGTGAAGCCACCTCCCTGAAATGAGTTTTTGCAGGTTGGGATGTCTGAGCATGGTATGTAGAAAGATGTTTTATATTTTCTGAAAGCTACATATACACAAAATAGATTTATTTTGTTTTATCCCTGTTATTCAATTCAATAAAGAGTGAAATATACCCTTAATAAACAGTTTGCATTTTTACCAGTAGTCCAATTTTCACACAATGCTAACTAAAGTCAAAGACTCATGGGAGAATTGATCACTGTTTAATCGTTATCCACACAATAATATGGGCATCGTAATCTATAATGTAAATACATTATGGAAAATCAGCTTCAGTTTGATTAAATTCACTGTAAATTAGATTTTAGCTTCATACCCAAAAGAAATACCCAAACGTTATGATTATTTGGTGGAGTAAATAACCCTTAAATGTCCTGTTCTTCACAAGTTGTCATTGTATATTCATAACTTATATTATATATATATATCATTTACTATTTAAAATGCCATTAAAAAGCAAATTCTGTAACCAGCAAGTAGCTGTTTTAGGGAATTTGCAGCATTTATTAATCCCATATTACAGATTTTGCTTTTTTTACTTTGCTGGGGAGCGTGGTGCAAAGCACAAGCAAGAGGTGTTTAGTGTTCCCCTAATTTACCTAAAAAGAAATAATTTTTCACCTGTTATACATGAAGGAAACACCTGCTTCAGGCATTTGACACTTTTTTTTTTTTTTTTTTTTTAATGTTTAATAAAGTTTTATTGAGTAATAATAAACATAGTACAGAAAATCATACCACACATAGACAAATGTGACAAGTAAGTTCAAGGGGGAAGGGGGGATAAGGGGCAAACACAGAGATATCTTCTGCCAGAGAGTGGGAGGAGTGGTCAAGTCTGTTGCCCAATACTTAGGCTGTTCACTTAAATGTCCATTTGTGTTCAAAATATGCTTACTGAGCAGGTGGGTAATCATACTATACTTTTATGAGAAATCATCACAAGTTTTGCAAAATTCAAACTCAAAAACTGTTGAACCATCATTCCAGATATTGTAAGGGAGGAGGGGGGGGGAGTGAAGGGAGGGGGAGGGGGGGGGGGGAAGGGCCAGCCCGGGTGTGTGAAATAGGTTAGTTAATGTTCATGTTGTTTTGCCATCTAAGGTGGCCTTATGGGAGCATGTAATAATGTTTGCCAGTAGAACTGGATGTTATGATATAGGGGCAGACAACCACTCTTAAAATAAGAGTATTCTTCCACAGAGAGAATTTCAGATGTGTTAAGTAGCCACTCCTGAACAGTGGGCACACCTGTGGACTTCCACTTTCGGGCGATGAGTAATCTGGCACTATTAAGGCAGGTTTGTAGAAGTTTCCATCTAATTTTACACATTTTGCCCGGGTTGTAGCTAAAAAGAGCTGTGAGAGGTGATAAGTTAAATTGATCCCCCAAGACTATTCTCATATGACTAATGATGCCCTCCCAGAAGGGAAGCAGCTTCGGACACTGCCACCAAATATGGGCCATCGTGCCAGGAGACCCACAACCCCTCCAGCAAGTCGCGTTGGAGCTAGAATAAATATGCTTAAGCCTAACTGGGGTAAGGTACCACCGGTACAGAATTTTGTGGTTCATCTCCAGTATCCTGGGAGATGATGAGGACTTGGAGGAGTGGTAAAAAATATTTTCCCACTGCTCTTTGTAAATAGGGAGGTCTAATTCAGTCTGCCAATGTGAGTCGTATGACGAGGGTGGTAGTGTAAGGGACATGTCCATCAGTTTTTTAACCATCGATAGGGACCCCTTAGGGACCTCTCCTTCAAGGCAGAAACGTTCAAAACGTGTCATTTCTCTAAGGAGGTCTTGTTTGTGGGGTGAGGTTCTCAGTAAGTGGGTCAGTTGTGCGTATGTAAGCCAATTAGAAAAGGCCCCTCCGATAGTGTCTGATAGTTGTGTTCTTGGTTTCAGGGCCCCTCTGTTAGTCAGGCACGCAAAAGGGATTGTTAGAGTTGTGCCTATATGGCCTGGTGTCTGTGGGACTATCCCGCCATTGAATTCTGCATTTATCGGTATTGGGGACATAGTTAGAACCAAGGTTAAGGGGATATCATCGTTTATCTCTCCTAAGTCCCATGTACGGAAGATGTGGGAGTATAACAGTGAAGTCCTGGCGTGTACGAGTATGCATTTGTGTGAGATCCAACAAAGTGGGCCTATGGTAGGTGTTCTCAAGAGAAAAGAGTCTATGGTGGCCCATGCCTTAGTGGAGGAACGGTCATGCCACCCCCACACTCTCTGTAGTGTTACTGCGCTATAATATTGAGAGATCAAAGGAACTCCCAATCCTCCCCCTCCCAGTGGTTTTACTAAAACTCTTTTGCTTATCCGGGGTTTAACGTTCCCCCATATGAAGGAGTTTATCAAAGCCTGGAGTTGATTCAAGTATGTAACTGGCAAGTGAACTGGAGCAGCTTGTAGGATGTATAGGATCTGAGGGAGGGTAGTCATCTTAACCGACTGGATCCTGCCCCACCAGGAGATGGGGCGAGCTTGCCAGGAGTCAAAGTCTTTCCTAATCTTATGTAGGATAGGTAGGTAATTGTATTTAAATATTTTATTGATGGATGGGGCAATGTGTATTCCTAAGTATTTAATTTTATCATGTAGAAGTCTGTACTGGCAGTGTGTCTTAAGGGCATCAAAGTCACCCCTTCTCATATTGAGTTTAAGAATTTCCGACTTTTGTGAGTTGATCAGGAAGTTTGAGTGGTCACCAAACCTATCAAACTCCTCCAACAGGTGTGGCAGAGATCTGTGTGGGTGGGTTAGCAGGGTTAGGACATCATCTGCATAAAGGGTGAGTTTATATGTGTTTGGGCCTAATTCTACTCCAGTTATGTCTGGGTTATTCCTGATGTGTGAAGCAAGTACTTCAATTGAAATAGCGAATAGCAGAGGAGACAGGGGGCACCCCTGTCTCGTGCCGTTTTGTATATTAAAACTATCAGACATAGTCCCGTTTGTGCGAACCCTAGCTGTGGGGCAAGAATATAAGCTAAATATCCTTTGAATCATGACAGAGCCAAAACCAAAGGCCCCAAGACACTGTCTCAGGAAGTTCCAGTCCAGCCGGTCAAACGCTTTTTCAGCATCTGTAGAGATAAGGATAGATGGTATGTTCGACCGGCTGGACTGTTCGATCAAATGCAAAACCCTAATGGTATTATCTCGGGCCTCTCTCCTTGGTATGAAGCCCGATTGATCGACATGTATGATTTGAGGGAGTATTCTGTTGACTCGGGCAGCAAGGATCTTAGCATAAATTTTCAAGTCAGAATTTAATAAGGAGATTGGTCTGTAGTTGCCCACTAATGTGGGGTCTTTGTCTGGTTTAGCTATGACAGAAATATGTGCTTCAAGGGAGCCCCTAGACCATTTCACACCATTGTCTATAGAATGAAATAGGGACGTGAGATGGGGGGGTTAACAAATTCTTAAACTGCTTATAATACATGTTGCTGAAGCCATCAGGGCCAGGGCTTTTGTGGGAAGGAAGAGATTTAATGGCGTCTGCCACTTCTTGAGATGAGATAGGGCTGTCTAAGGCTTCGGAGGTTTCTTTAGGTATAGTAGGGAGTGAGTCCTCCGCAATGTATTTTTCTGTTGCGAGTGGGGTGCTTGCTGCGCGTGGGGTAGGTAAGTTATACAGTGTACTATAATACTTTTTAAATTCGTCAGCTATTGAGAGGCTACCCACTACAGAGCTCCCAGATTCATCTAGTATTTTATGGATGTAAGAGTGGAGTTTACGCTCTTTAAGGGTTCTAGCTAGCAACGGGCCTATTTTATTAGATCTAGCTAAGTGTAATTTCCTAAGGTATAGGGCTCTGGTTTGTGCTTCTGCATATAGCAATTGGTTGAGTTCATTTCTGCGATGTCGAAGCTGGCTAGATAGTGCTACATCTCGGGGGGCCTCCTGGTGGCGCCTCTCTAGAGTGTAAATGGACCTAAGGATACTATTATGTCTGGCCCTATACTGCTTCTTTTTCCCTGCTTTATATTTAATGAACTCTCCTCTCAGCATCGACTTATGAGCTTCCCAAAGAGTGTGGGGAGAGATATTATCTACATTGTTAAGCCTGAAGTACTCTGCAATAGTCTCTGCCAACCTCTTAGTCAAGGCATTGTCTTTAAGTAATGACTCATCTAATCTCCACATATATGGGGATAACGGGGCATTTAACCATTTTAAACTTAAGGAGACCATGGCATGGTCAGACCAAGTTGTTGGGATAATGTCAACCTCCATGACTGAGTCATAAAGAAGTTGGTCTGTAAAGATATAGTCAATTCGGGAGTGATTTCTATGGGGATTGGAGTAGAAGGTAAAGGAGTGCTGAGATGGATGCCTCATTCGCCATGCATCAATCAATGCTAGCTGATGAATTAGGGATGTCGTGTCTGATAGGGTCTTGGGGGAAACGCTGCTTCGGCCTGAGGAGCAGTCCAATGTAGGATCCAGTGCTATGTTACAGTCCCCTGCCAAAATCAACGGTCCAGTCTGGTTAAGGAGGAGATGTCGCTTTAAGGTCTTAAAGAATTTGGTGTGCTTGGTGTTAGGAGCGTAAATATTAGCTAACGTGAGTGGTCTGTTGTGGAAGAGTCCTGCAACTATAATCCATCTACCTCCTGGATCTACCTCAACTTTGTTTAGTTGGAAAGGGACATGTCTGCTGATCAGAATCCCCACTCCCCCCACTTTTCTTATGTTATGGGCAAAGAAACCCGTTGGGTAGTCCTTGCTTGCTAGCGTAGGAGGTGAGTCTTTGGGGAAGTGGGTCTCCTGCACAAAAACAATATCTGCCTTTGACTGTTTAAACCATGCTAGTGCGACAGAACGTTTGTTCGGGGAGTTCAGGCCCTTAGTATTCTGTGTGACTATAGTTAACGAACGGGTTGCCATAGGATAATATGTGTGGTTGAAGCATTGTTGTAGGTCTGAAGGGAAGAGTTATGTGTTGCAGTAGTGTTTGTTAACAGCAAATAGGAAATATGGCTTACCTGACTTGCGGAGTCCTCAATACGACTAAGAACCCGGGCTGACCTCAAGGAATGTAGGGTTGGAAAGGGGAAGGGTAGAGAGAAATATAAAACAATGACCATTCTGGAATGAAGAGAAACACGTGTAAACAATACAACAATAAACAGGGTAAAACATAAAAGGAAAAACAATTTAAGGAAAACGATACTCATAAGTTTCTCCTAGGAGAAATTCCTAAAGGAGGAAAAAAGTGATTGCTACAGCTCTTGGTAGCAGGTCGGTTAACTGATATGTATTCAAACAGGAAAAGTTTTAATTAGACATACATATCTAACATACTACTCATCTATGAACCAAAGGTTTTAAAACATTTTTGGCTGCATGCAACGTGGACCATCTTGACGATGATCAGAAAGTACTCTAAACCTCGGTTCATGGTAGGAGGGACAACTGGTTAGAAGCTTATAGTTAATTATTGTCCCAATTCAGATAGAACATGGGGTGTTACAGCGTTCATGGAGGGCTAAAGGAGTGTAGCACCAGGGAGGCTCCATGGGCTATGGTAGCAGGGAGAGTGCCAGGGGAGGGCAGGGGCTACCGATTTTTGCAAATAAAATGGGCTAGGTTACAGAATCAAGTGTCTCTGTCCTGTTCAGGGGACGAGTTTTTGTTTGTGGTTTTATTTCTTTTATAGCGAGAAACTCTGCTCCATTCATGACGTTGGGGTCTCTGTTCCAGTGGTTCATGGCTAGAATCTCTAATTGTTGGTAGCTCTGGAGGTTTGATTCCCAGCTGGGTGCAGAAGGTGTCCAGATCTTCCTGGGATCTGTATGTTATTGTAGCATTGTCCTTTATTACTTTTAAACAAAAGGGGAAACCCCAACGATAGGGGATCTTCAATTCCCTCAGATGCGTTGTGAGTGGCCTAATTTCTCTTCTTTTGGTTAATGTCATTTGGCTGAGGTCTGCGAAAAATTGGAGGGCATGGCCCTCAAATGTAATGGGGGCTTGTTTCCTGGCCACAGATAAGATACTTTCTTTTTCTTTGAAGCTTGTAAATTTTAGGATGATGTCTCGTGGCGGTGCTGTATCTTTAGGTGGTGGCCGAAGGGCTCGATGGAATCTATCCAGTTGGTATTCAGCAGGGGTTCCACCGTGGTTGTCCCCTCTCATTAATTCATTGAACAGCTTTTGAAGAAAGGGCAGCAAGTCCGCAGATTTAATGGATTCTGGTACGCCACGAATCCTAATATTTTGGCGTCTGCCTCTGTTATCCAGATCCTCGACTTGATCCTGTAGTTGTTGAATGAGAGCAGAGTTTTGGGTGGAATGACGGATCTGCTGATCTAAGATTCTATCGGTGTGTTCCACTTCCTCTTCAAGATGCATAATCCTGTTGCCAATCTCAGTTATTTCTTTTTTAACTTCAGAAAGACTTGACTTTATCATAGAGCTTACTTGCGAGATAAAACTAGTGAAATCTTCCTTTGAGAGAAGTGACATAATCTCTGCTTTTGTGAGAGTGGTGTCCCCTTCAGTTTGGCTTTCAGTGGTGTTTAAAGTGTTCACTGTGTCATGTAAAAGAGGGGGAGATTACGGTGCAGAGCCTTCCATATTCTTAAAGAAGGAGTGTACTTTTGGTGGTGCTGGGTTAGGCCCTTTACCGGATTTATCAGCTCTAGGCCCTTTTTTTGATGCCATGAGGGGGGAATGCAATAAGCAAGAGGGCGCTGAATGTAACAAAGTGCAGCCTTTCAAAACAGTTGAACTGCAGGTTTCAGATGGCTCTGGTCACTCTTTAGCAGGTTCAGGTGCAAATGTTTTAGATTTAAGGGTTGAATGGCATATATTCTGTTTCTCCACTGCAGCCTCTCTTTGCAACAGTAAAGATGGTGCTTAGTGTGAAAAAAGTTTTATCTGATGCTGCAGTGGAGGAGCGCAGCAAGTCATATATATAATGTCCCCTGTTATGCAGATAATTTATCTCCTTTGGAGCATAGGTAAGCTACTGAGGGCAGAGATATAGATTTAAGTGATAGTCCCCCGGCACTGCCTGTGCTGTTAGAGAAAGTACACTCACATGTTGCGGTTGGTGGACAGTGATGTCCGTCTTTTAATCCATCTGCCTCCGATTC
This sequence comes from Bombina bombina, assembly GCF_027579735.1. NCBI lineage: Eukaryota > Metazoa > Chordata > Amphibia > Anura > Bombinatoridae > Bombina > Bombina bombina. The sequence goes on from NC_069504.1 coordinate 1,057,159,855, forward strand.
AGCTTAGGCTCTGTGGGACTTCCAGGTGTCGGGCGGACCTTTGTCGTGCAGCAGGGCTGGGAAGAGGAGACATAAGATAAGCCAGAGCCTTGTTGCGGTAACTTCAGAGACCACGTGGTCGGCTGTTCAACTCCGTGTCGGCTGTGTGTAAAAGCTCCGTCCTGCTCTCCAGCCGGTACTCTAGTTGTCAGTTGGTGTCCAGGTGTTATGGGTTATAAGATCCAGGCCGTAAGACTCTTTTCCCTGTCCTTTAGCTGCCACAATGACCGACCTCACTTCGGAGCTCTAGGAGCCTGCGTCCATCTTGGCACAGGCTAGCTCCGCCTCCCGGCATTTGACACTTTTAATGTGAATTTTTTTTTTTAACAATGGCTTTAATTAAAATGGAATTGAATGAAATAAAATATATTCTGTAAATAAAATGGGTGTGGTGTTTGTGTGGTCTAAACATAAAAAGTCAGCTATGACTACCAGTGTACTACTGGTCCACACAGTTATTGAACCAATCAGGAACAGCATATGTGCATATCTGGCAATGACCAGATGTGTGCAAGTTGTGATAAGCAAGGTGTTGCTGTTCCAGATAGATTGGTGTTAATTATCCTGTAGCAAGAAAATAAAATATGACTTTGTTAAATAACTTGTTATGGAAGATGGTGAAGGTGGACAAAAAAAAATAAAATCTTTAACCAGGACCCCAAAGTCATTAGCTGCATATGTTAAAGGGACACTAAACCCATTTTATTTAATTTCATGATTCAGACAGAGCATGCAATTTTAAGCAACTTTCTGATTTACTCCTATTATTACTTTTTCTTCGTTCTCTTGCTATCTTTATTTAAAAAGCAGGAATTTAAAAGCTTAGGAGCCAGCCTATTTTAGGTTTAGCACCATGGATAGTGCTTGCTTATTGGTGGCTACATTTAGTAAAACCAATAAGCAAGCATAAGCAGGTTCTGAACCAAAAATGGGCCGGCTCTTAAAGGACCATTAAACGCTAAATAAATCCCAGATATAATGAGGCATTAAAAGTAAAGATTAGTCTGAGAATAACATGTAGATGTATTTTATAAAGTTTTGTTAGCTGTTTAAATATTGACAAAATAAGTGTAAAGTTTTAGTGTCTATAAAACAATGGAAGCTGCCATGTTGTAACTTAGGATACCTTCTCTGCTGTGGCCAATTAGGGACAGTTATAAATAGATAACTACAGTGTGCACCCAAAAGCTGTGTGCAATATAACGGTGTTTTGCACTTGCCCTTCTAACAGGAACTGAAAACTTCACAATTTCAGAATGGAATTACAGGAAAAGGGGCAACATGAATAATGAAAGTATATTGCAGAGGTTTTTTTATAAATATGATTTAGAATTTTATATTACTATCCCAAAGTGTTTAATGTCCATTTGAGCTTTACATTCCTGATTTTTCAATAGAGATAGCAAGAGAATGAAGAAAAATTTTGCAGGAATTTAAAGCTTAGGAGCCAGACCATTTTAGGTTCAGCACCCTGGATAGCGCTTGCTTATTGTTGGCTACATTTAGCAAATCAATAGCCAAGCATAACCCAGGAATTTAATGCTTAGGAGCCAGCCCATTTTAGGTTCAGAGCCCTGGGTAGCGCTTGCTTATTGGTGGCTACATTTAGCAAACCAATAAGCAAGCATAACCCAGGTTCTGAACAAAGAATGGGCCAGCTCTTAAGCTTTACATTCCTGCTTTTTCAATAAAGATAGCAAGAGAATGAAGAAAATTGATAATATGAGTAAATTAGAAAGTTGCCTAAAATTGCATGCTCTATCTGAATCATTAAAGAAAAAATGTAGTGTCCCTTTAATTATAAAAATGACATAAGTAGAATTCTTCAAGATTTTCCTTCTGTAACAAAGTGTTTACTTAACACCTAATACCTTTTTTTTTCATTTGAACCAAAATTATGCCATTTTTAACACAATTGCAGTTCCCACAAAATCTCATATAAACTCATTATTATTCATATTATCATTTATTTGTTATGCGCCAGAATATTCTGCAGCACTGATTACATGATCAATACAATACATTACAGTTCACAATCAAAACGTATAGAGAATGAGGACCCTGCTCTTGAGAGCTTACAATCTCATGCACTGTACAGTATCTGTTGTACACTCACAGCACAAAAGAGGTCTGCAATACAGATTACAAAGTCTAGCTCACTATTTTGTGCCTTGTTCTCCTGTATTTTGCTAAAAGTTACGATATCATTAACAGATGAAAAATTGGAAAATGTAAAGTACAGCCCTTGATGGTTATTCCTGGTTCTAGTGTAACTCCTGAGTGCCTTGTTGCATTGACAATCAGATATACAAATAAGAATTATTCAAAAGAGCAGCCCTTTATAGATGTTTCATTACAGTGGTCCCTAATAGATGAAACAACATCACTAGATCTGCCTGTTGGTTCCACAGCTAAAGAATTACAACTATCTCATTGCTGTGTCTGTCCAAAGTACTTGTACATTAAAGGCACAATGTTTCTGCAGAGTTTTGTAAATGTAATGTTTTATACTACAAAGCAGTTAGTTTGTATGTACCACATTCCACTCTGAGGATGTAAATTCTTTACTGCAGGCTTTTAACTGGAATACAAATTGTCCAAGGAATTACAACTTCTGATCTTAGATTCAATAAAATCAGTATTTAATTAGATTAATTTTTTTTTTCCACCACTCTTCAAAGTATTTACTAAAATATTTGCTGGAATAGAACAGTCTCATTATTCCCAACCTGAGGCTGTGATCTGAAACCTAGGTTTGTATTTGACTAAGTAGTGTTTTCATAAAACTGAGCAATGTTGGGTTATATCAATGTATTCACTCTGTAATGTCATCCCTTCCAAAAATTGTCAAATCATATTCAGGGGCAAATAGGTTTGGATTTCTTGTAAATATTAAAGTGACATTAAACTAATTTCATATGATCCCCACTATATATCAGCAATTAAACTGTACATTTCAAAAGATGCATATTAAAGAAATGTTTTAAATATATTTCATCTATTAGAAATTTCCATTGTTTTGTGGTCCAGATATATACGACTTGAAAAACCTCAAGTATACTTAGCATACATGAAGATATTCACATTAAACCTCACACTATGGCAGCCTGCAATTCAATCTATTATAAAGACAGTTACATATGTTAATTATATGCAGACCTTATTAAGGAAAATGGCATTTAAATGGCAGATCTGGCTGTGATCTAATGCCCAGCTTTCTTTATATAATCAGTAAGTTTTTAAACTTTTTGTTGAAGGGTTAATAACACTACTTTTCAATTCTCATATCAGTAAAATGGGTCATTTTCAAAATAGTCGAATTTGAACAATTCTCAGGTATGAAAAAAAACATTTAAGTGACTACATCTAAAAAAAACCACTGATTTGTTACACAACACTGATAATCAGCACCATGGAGAGCAGTTTTATTGCCTACTGCAGATTATGCTGTTAGACTGTGAGCACCTTATTTGGTTCCCGCACAAGCCTAACTCCAGGTACAACAATGAAACCCTTCACAACATTTTAGACAACCTTTAATTTACCCAAACTTAATATTGTCTGAGTTGGAAGCAGGGGTAAAATATTCATCAGTTTGTTACTATATAAACAATATTTCCCTTCATCCAACAAACTTTTGCTAATAGAGATACAGGATACATAAAACTGAGGGACCCTGCGTATCTTTTTGTATTTGTAAAATAATTATCTTAACAGAAATGTCGTCCTGCATTTGTGCACCATTGAAACTTAATGCTAAATTATTCTGGGGTTTGTTTTCCATTAATATTTTTTTAAATGCTGATAAAGGCAAATAGTTACAAGTGTCCATGATTTCAAAAGGGTCTGGAGAAATAAAATGCACATTGACCCCTTTCCAATGCCTTATGAGTACGCAGTGTTTAAATATTAAACACTTTGATTTTCTGTTATTTCAATCTGTTAAAAGCACAGAAGTTAGTTAAAAGGGACATTAAACCCAAATATTTATTTCATGATTTGGGTAGAACATACAATTTTAACTTTCCAATTTACTTATATTATCAAATTTGCTTCATTTTCCTGATATTCTTTGCTTATAGAGGAGCAATGCACACATCTAGCCAGCCAATCGCAAGAGACAAATGTGCGCAGGCCCCAATCACCAGCTAGCTCCCACTATTGTAAGATATGTACATATTATTTTTCAACAAACAACTGGTACGAAGAGAACGATCTACATTTAAAAACAGAAGTAAATTTAAAAGTGCCTTAAAATTGCATTCTCTGTTTATATCATGCAAGTTAAATATTGACTTTCCTATCCCATTAAGCCACCAAAATTAATTACACAATAAATGCAAAAAATATGTTTGTTTACAATCCCATTTGGCAAAGAGAAATCCTATTGGGGAAGTAGGATAACCTATAAAAAAAAAAGTCAAAAATAAAAATAAATCATTATGGCTAATAAATTCTATAATATTGACAGCAGTCTCTGAAAGCAGAATTTCACCAATAATTTCAATTTGTGATCTGTGCAATTGACAATTATTTATAATTAGCATTTTTTTGGCAGCCATCATACATTAACATTATTTTGGTCATATGAATTCCTAACTTTAACATAAAAAAAAAATGATAAATGAAGATTATGCTGTTCCAAACAGGTCAGAAGGAATTTCAAGATTTCAAAGCTTTTTAAATACAAAATTCTAATAATGATGTTGAAAAGCTGATTTAGTGTTCTTGATTATTTGGAATAACACTCTTTAAATTCCCTTAATTCAAAGCATATAGGGTAGAAAATTCACAGATCATTTCACTGTCCTGCAAATTTTGGATGCTGTTTTCATCACAAAGGTTGGTTAAGGCAGTGCTAGTCTTTGTTGTTGGTGTAAAATGATTCCTGAATATAGGGCTGTAGGTCTTGTATATTATCAGCTGGGTCTCTCCATGCACTGAGCTTGGATATTTCAGTGGCTCATAGTGTGGGAAGAGCCCAGGACAAAGCATTATAAGTGCATAAAAGGTTAGTTTGGCACAACAATTCAAATAGACCTTAAAAATCTCAAAAGCATGCAATTTGTACAGACATACAGTATGTATAAGACCACCATTATTTCAAAACAAACAGGCTTCCACAATATATATAGTATGGAACCTTATAATTTCAGTTAGTATAGGTTAAATGCCACTTCAACTATGTATGTGAGGAGGTATTAGCTACCAGAAAGAAAAAAAGAGAAAAAGAAGTTTCTAATTCATTTAGTGATGTGTTCACATGTACATAAAAAGATTTTTTCAATGCCAACTTAATGTTAATAAAGATATGTAACTAGTAATGTGCTACATATTTTCAGATGTTCCACTGAATTGACACAGAATGGTCCCAGGACTACCCCCCCCCCCCCACACACACACACAAACACATACATACAGTATATACACACACATAAACACACATGCATATACACACACACATATATACACACACATAAACACACATGCATATACACACACACATATATACACACACATACACCCACACATATATACACACACATACACACACATGCATATACACACACACATATATACACACACATACACCCACATACATAAATATATACACACACACATATATACACACACATACACCCACACATATACATATACATACACACACACACATAAATATACACACATAAACACACACATATATACACACACACCCACACATATATACAAACACACACATACATATACATGCACACATACATACATGCATATACACACACATAAACACACACATATATACACACACATATATACAAACACACACATACATATACATACACACACATACATATATACACATAAACACACAGATATATACACACACACACATATACAAACACATACATACACACATACATACACACACACAGATACATATACACACTAAACTGTCCATTCTTGTTTCCAAAAACATAGATCTGTGACACTGCCAGCTGACAAGCAATAAACTGCTAAATTTGGGGCATTAATGCAAGAACTGTCAGACACACAAACACATCTAGGAACTCAACACCAGTAGTTAGTTTCAACCACACAATCACATTAAACAACTAACTATATACACAAGTCAGTGCCAGTCACACATAATAATCACACATTAATACACACAACAGTCAGTGTCAGTCACACAGAACAATCACACATTAATACACACAGCAGTCAGTGTCAGTCACACATAACAATCACATATTAATACACACAACAGTCAGTGTCAGTCACACAGATCACACATTAATACACACAACAGTCAGTGCCAGTCACACAGAACAATCACACATTAATACACACAACAGTCAGTGTCAGTCACACAGAACAATCACACATTAATACACACAACAGTCAGTGCCAGTCACACAGAACAATCACACATTAATACACACAACAGTTAGTGTCAGTCACACAGAACAATCACACATTAATACACACAACAGTTAGTGTCAGTCACACAGAACAATCACACATTAATACACACAACAGTCAGTGTCAGTCACACAGAACAATCACACATTAATACACACAGCAGTCAGTGTCAGTCACACATAATAATCACACATTAATACACACAATAGTCAGTGTCAGTCACACATAAAAAACACACATTAATACACACAACAGTCAGTTTCAGTCACACATAACAATCACACATTAATACACGCAACAGTCAGTGTCAGTCACACAGAACAGCCGCACATTAATATACACATCAGTCAGTTTCAGTCACACATAACAATCATACATTAATACACACAACAGTCAGTGTCAGTCACACATAAAAACCACACATTAATACACACAACAGTCAGTGTCATTCACACAGAACAATCACACATTAATACACACAACAGTCAGTGCCAGACACACAATCACACCAAGCAAACCTATGTTTATGCAAACCAGTTAGTGCCAGCCTGACACTCATACATTTATATGCACAATAACTCAATGCCAGCAACACTGAGAAACCCTATTCTTGTATACACAATATGCCAGTGAAAGGTAATCAATCCCAACTCAGTAATCCTACACAAAATATCTATGCCAGCAATACAAACACACAACCCTAAACTTATATACAAACACGATCCTATGATTGTATATAGAAACAGTGAGTTCTTCTTACACAATCACACACCCAGTCAAAGTACTGAGTAGTAACAATGAAAATCTTCTTATACTTTAAAGTAAATGTCAATTTTGATGCTAAAGTGCACGGTTTTTAAAAATTTGATTAAAAACAGGGGCACTTTAATTCATCAAAATTTACATTTCACTCCTGTTGTGAAAAAAAAAAACTTACCTTTTAATCTTCACAGCAGCTCCAGCTTCCTCCACCCGTCGCAAAGCCTCTTCCTGGGTCTAAAATTAGGCATCCGGCTTCCTCCAATCACGGCATTGAATCAGACACTGATTCCCCCGGGAGGGAAGCTGTGATTGGAGGATGACCTATCCATCATTTCTGACATCAGAAATGGCTTGCGACGACCGGAGAAAGCTGGAGCGGCTGTCAAGATTAAAAGGTAAGTATTTCTTCACGAGTGAAATGTAAATTTTGATTAATTAAAGTGCCCCTGTTATAAATCAATTTTTTTAAAACAGGGCACTTTAGCATCAAAATTTACATTCACTTTAATGAAGATTGCTATTGTTACAACCAGTTACTAAGTTAACAACTAAAATCTGATCTTGCTAATTTGAAAAAGTAGATCCAGACCACACTACAGTTCCATACACAACATGTCTGTGACAAATTCTTTCATAACACTAAATACTCATATTTTTTAATTTTGTTTCTAACAGTTTATTTCCCTATGAAAATTTTCAATACATTGTGTATAAACTTATGCTCCATATATGTATATACACTCAGCATTTACTGAACAGCTAGACTCACATGCCCCATAAAAAACTCAGTTAAAGGGACAGTCTACACTAAAATTGTTATTGTTTAAAAAGATAGATAATGCATTTACTACCTATTCCCTAGCTTTGCACAACCAACATTGAAATACAGTATGAATATAATTTGTAACATTAAACCTCTAAATTTCTGCCTGTTTCAAAGGCTTTATAGACAGCCTCTTAATCACATGCTTTTTAAATTGCTTTTCACAAGAGACTGTTAGTTCATGTGAGCCATATAGATAACAATGTGTTCACGCCCAAGGAGTTATTTAAAAATTAGCACAACACAGTACTAAATGCAAGTCAATAGATAATAAATAGTCATGTGATCAGAGGACTGTCAGAAGATGCTTAGATATAAGGTAATCAGAGGTACTAAGTATATTAATATAACTGTGTTGGTTATGCAAAACTGGGGAATGGGTAATAAAGGGATTACTTAACACTTAAAACAATTAAAAAATTATATTGTAGACTGTCCCTTTAAAATCCATTATTCATCATCTTTGAAGACCATACACACATAACATATAGTTAATCTAGAATTCACGCTCACAGGACCCACCACACACACATACACACAACCAGCAGCAGAGAGTAGTTACAGTTTCATTTACAGGAAAGAAAAGTAGAGTTACCAACAAATAAGTATGATTCATAATGTTACAAATATAATTTATCCTGTAAAGTCTACCCACTTGGCATTTGTGTCACTGTCTTACTACTAAATGAATCTGTTGATTGGTTCCAGTTCTGGATTTAGAAATACAACTGTAAAATATTTAAGGAATACAAAGAGAAAATAAACTCCAAATATAGGAAGATTATTTCTGGAATGTAAGAAGCTCAATTTTCTAATATTTAAGGTGATACTAAACCCATATTTTTTCTTTCAGGATTCAGATAGAGCATGAAATTTTAAGCAACTTTCTAATTTACTCCTATTATCAATGTTTCTTCATTATCTTGGTATCTTTATTTAAAAAAGCAGGAAAGTAAGCTAAATTTAGCCACCAATCAGCAAGCGCTACCCAGGTGCTGAACCAAAAATGGGCCAGCTCTTAAAGGGCCACTAAACCCAAAATCTTTCTTTCATGATTCAGATAGAGAATAGAAATTTAAACAACATTACAATTTACTTCTATTATTTATTTTGCTTCATTTTTTAGATATCCTTAGTTGAAGAAAAAGCAATGCACATGGTGAGCCAATCACACAAGTCTTCTATGTGCAGCAACCAATCAGCAGCTACTGAGCATATCTAGATATGCTTTTCAGCAAAGAATATCAAGATAATAAAACAAATTAGATAATAGAAGTAAATTAGAAAGATGTTTAAAATTGCATTATCTTTCTAGATCATGAAAGAAAAAATGTGGGTCTTATGTCCCTTTAAGCTTACATTCCTGTTTTTTCAAATGAAGATGCCAAGAGAACCAAGAAAAATTGATAATAGGAGTAAATTAGAAAATTGCTTAAAATTGCCTGCTCTATATGAATCGTGAAAGAAAAAACTTGGGTTTAGTGTCCCTTTAAGTAGATTGATATTCAAGGGCCTGACAAATCTTTGAAGCAATGACTGCTAGAGGTGAAGCCTCAACTTTCTGTTTCTTAAAGGGCCATAAATGTCAAAATTCTACTTCTGCTATTCATATATATAGCATGCAAATTTAAAACACTTTCCAATTTACATCTCTTGTCAAATTTAGTGTGTTCTTTCCATAGCCTTTGCTGAATAGCACATCTAGATATGCTCAGGAACGTGCACGTGTGTTGAGCACTATATGGCAGCAGTGTCTGTGACAATGTATTGTTTTATACACATGCAAAATTCTGAGCCTACTTAGCTATGTTCTTCAACAAAGGATTTCAATTGAACAAAGCAAATTCGATAATGGAAGTAAAAGTAGTTTTGTTTTTTTATTGCATGCTCTGTATAAATTATAAAAGTTAAATTTTAACTTCCATGTGCGTTTGTTTGTTTAAAATTTGTCAAGCTTTGTTGTACCTGATAATGCTTAATCATCACCATGACGATAAAGTAGATTTTTTTTCTTGCCCACAGAAACATAATCATTTTGGATAAGATATATATATATATATATATATATATATATATATATATATATATATATATATATATATATACACAAAATATTTTCTAATTCATCTATTTTACAAATGAAGGTGTTTAGCTCTGAAAATGTTTCTGGTGGTAGTGTAGATTATTGCACTCTGATTAAGATGGCCACAAATTACATCTCCTGACAACAAAGCAACTCTTGAATAATTCTCAAGCATACAACCCAAACACTTTGTGTTCAAGTAAACACTTCATTAGAATTCAATGACCTTTAGGAACCTTATACTGCTCAAATTCCTACAATGTGAGATGTAGTTGCTTATTTCCCCATTTAAATTCTTTCTCAATAAATCTATGCCATGTTCAATCAAACATGTTTTCACATTTTTTTACCAGTGATTTGAAAAATAAGTTTAAAAACAGTACATTTGTAAACCTTCTTACTATGTTGTTCAACTTTTTCTCTGTGTAGTTCAGTTTGTATTTTGAGAGTTCCATGAGAATGGGAGGTATAATTCCATGCACCTGGCCCAATACGCTGTCTTCTATCAATTTCTCTGGTATTTTACCTTGGTTGAAACAAGGGTTCCTCAAAACCTGGTTTCTCAAACTACTGAAACATTCTGCATGGTGAGGTATAGCATTTTGTTGTTAAAGTCCCTTGTAGAAAAGATTAAATTTAAGAAATGCAAGTGGTTGGCAGCACTGAAAATATTTGTTAATTGTTGATATCATCTTATAAATTAAATATGCTTGTAAACTCAATAAAAAAAAAGAAATGAGAAAAAAAAAGGTTTGAATTAAATCAATAAGATGTAGTCTTGAAGCGGTTTCCCATCTATAATTACTTTTTGGCCAACTAAAATGTATCACTTGTTACAGATACAACCAATCTTTTTCTCTCAAAGAATAATGCAAGAAAATATATGAAAAATTAATTATTTCGGCAAAGTTTTAGGTTTTGTGGTTCAGTTTGAAAACACTTTATAATTTTAAAGTAAAGAAGAATTAACTGTCCAGTTAGTCCTTAAAACATTTTTTACCGGTATCAAGGTGTCAATGCACCCAATGAATGGGACACAAATCAGACAATAGTTCAGTTCTGTGAAGTCACAGCCAATGTATTCACATATGCATGAGGACCCATGTCGTTCTCGGAGACGCAGTGACTAAACTGACCTGGCGGTCGATCTCCATGTTCGGGTCCAGGTGCCCTTAAGAGACAGCAGAGCTCCAGCACCTCCAACCAACGGCATATTAGGAAGAAGACATTCTTCAGGATGAATACAGACACAAGCTGCCCAACTGAACCCAACATCAGATAGCAACGAAGAGCCAGTAGTGGACCATCCACCAGAGTCCCTAAAAGTAGGCGAAAAAATAGACGGCAACAACCAGCTGGGGCTCCAGCATCCAGCTCAGACAACCATAACACTGGTGATGCTAGGGTCACAAAATATACAGCCAGGAGAGAATATCGGATAAGAGGGGTCATTGGCAGCCTCCCCTCCAGCATAAGATCCAAAAGTGCATAGCTGTCAAGTAGATCTAGGCATGAGGCCAGAAAACAGCCAGTAGCCCTCTGGTGGAGCCACCCTCTAGGATCAGTACTTAGTGAACGGACCAATACCCAGAGAAGGGGGACGGAGAGAGATACTGTAAGCCTTAATCCCATTCTTCCAAGGGGAACCCCAGCATCAATCTGATCCACTATTGGGGTGCACAGAATGAGAGCCACTTTAGGGGTGAAGGCTATGGAGTAAATAAGCCAAGCCAGATGGCTATAAGCAAATTGTCCCTTTTTGTGGTGGTACACCTGACCATACCCAGCGGGATTGAGAGGCCCATGGTTTGTCCTTTGCCCTTTGCTGTTTTTGTAGTAGAAAATGCCCCAGCCAGCTACCACCACTAGATCTGTGGCTATCCAAGAGCACCAATAAAGGTCAGTACCAGCTATGAGGTAAAGGTCAAGAAGTGCTCCCTGAGCCAACAGAAGCAACACAGAAAGGACCTTGTAGCAGCCATGAAGTACACAACCCTGGGTCCCTCGTTGCATCCTCCCAGGGCCCCCATGAGGGAACTCCCCAGCTGTCATCCCCAGGGTGGAAGATGAGCCTGGGGAGGGGGGACAGGAGGGGGCCACGGGAAGGGGGGAGAGTGGAGGGGGCAGTGTGCTGGAGTTGAGGTACAAAGATTGAGGGGGAATAGTGTATGAAGCCAGGGGAGCTGTTGAGGGTCAGGTGACTAAAGCCAGGGGAGGACACACCTGTAAATGATTGGGTAACTAGCATTTAGGGTGTGAAGAATTGTGACAACGGAAATAGCTGTTATAAAAAATAGACAGACAGTAAGAAATTAACAACTGAGGAAATGGAAGCAAAGACAAGAGGTAAGGAATGTCGAGGTATTTGGGAAGTACATATGGAGATAAGCTTTGGAATAAGACTACAAGGGCAAGGAAGGGTGTATCAAGGTTTAGGACACTGGAAAACGATATCAAGTTAATTTAAGGAACAGGGGGTATGAGGTGGCACTGACCTGGGCTGGTGTAAAATAAAATGCACAAGATCCAGTTTGTGTACATTAATACATCTGTGAATTATCTACAAGGTCCATTCTGGGTGTGATAAACAAGCAGACTGAATTGAGGAGGCGTGAAGAGATGGGGAAAGTGCTGAGGAGGCGTGACACCGGCAGGTTGATCAGTACCGAGATGAGCAGGCGTTACACCGAGAAAGGATGACAGTGACCTGGCAGAGGAGACGTGAGAACCAGCAGGACACTTGCAGGTTGCACAGAGATTGTAATGAAGCGATTTGGTCGCTACGGTAGAGTGTGACAAGGTAAGGAGGCGTGACACCGGGGGTGGATGCATAGGTTGCCGGATGAAAATGCACTTGCTCCGGATTAGGGATGTGCTGTCCACTGGGTAAGAGCGAGTCCTCTCAAGAAGTGGTTGCTATCCCCTTTTTGTAGGGTATTGAGGCTCCTCAACCTACGGAGCACCGGTGGGTGTAGAGCTGTATGTCCTAAGCTTGTCTGTGACTGAATCAGCTCCGAGCACCGCCCCCCACAGAGGGAAGAGGAGGGGTGATGTCGCGAAGGAGGGAGGAGATGTGAGACAGATGTTGAAATGGTGCTAGGCACAACTGGATCACATCCAACACTGATATACAGAAATATACAGATGTGCACAGAACACAGTCACACACGCAAATAAGATATTACTGCATTTTAGACAAGAATGTGTTAACAGTTCTGAGGTGTTATATCATGTGACTAACTAAATATAGGGCTGGCCCAAGATATGCTGTTGGGATTCCAGAATATAAACTTTAGGCACACTCCACTATATCACCCCCTACATTATAACTCCATAGAAGCAAAACCAATACAGATATTTTTTGTGCCATGCCCTACAGATATAGACATCTCCAACACAAATACATGCACAGAGGTATACCATCACATAAAACCAACACACAAACAAGAGCAACAACATTTACAGATCTTCAGAATACAGAGAATCATAGAGGTATTAAGGAAAACCTACCCTTTAAAGGGTTATCAATCTTTGAAAAATCTATACCAAAAATATATGTAGTATGAAAAGAAATAGAAAAAGTATTATAAGTTCACTTACTTTTAATAAAAAAATAAGTTTCAAAATAATTTAATTTCTTATATTAAATTCTCCATTAAAGGGATACTAAACCCAATTTTTTTTCTTTAATGATTCAGACAGAGCATACAATTTTAAGCAACTTTCTCATTTATCCTATCATCAATTTTTCTTTGTTCTCTTGTTATCTTTAAAAAAAAAAGCAGGAATCTAAAGCTTAGGAGCCAGCCCATTTTTGTTTCAGAACCTGGGTTACTCTTGCTTATTGGTGGCTAAATGTCAGCCACCAATAAGCGCTATCCAGGGTGCTCAACCTAAAATGGCCCGGCGCCTAAGCTTTATATTCCTGCTTTTTTAATAAAGATAGCAAGAGAACGAAGAAAAATTGATAATAGGAGTAAATTAGAAAGTTACTTAAAAGTACTTGCTTTATCTGAACCATTAAAGAAAAAATATGGGTTTAGTATCCCTTTAACCAGCAGCAATGGCCGCCCATAAAAGAGGCTGATTATTGCAGAAAGCTTGCACTGTGCTTCATCCAATCATGACAGGGTAGGAGTATTCTAATTATAATATTCATTAGGTATACAGTGCCAAAAATTGCATGCGCAATAATGAAAATAGGCAAACGCATGTGCACTTATCAACCTTCCTGACGGACATCTTTGTTAATCCAAATGAGCTTGTGCACAGTTGAAGCACCACAATCAAAATTGCATTTATATTCCTTGATAGTTAGCCTAGGGGTGTTTTTAATACTTACCTAGTATCAATAGTTTCTGCTACTGCTCCTCCATCCGCTCCCTCAGCAACGTCTGCAGTCTGGTGTGCCACTCCCCCTGACAGTGATGTCACAACCACATTCCGTCTGTGTTCGCAGCTTGGTTGCTGATACGCCTCAATACAGAACAGAGGGGATCCAAATTGCGCAAGCATGAGACGACGAATACAACTGCGCATGCTGGCCACCATGATGGTTCTACCTGGGTAGACCATCATTATAGGGCCCGCATAATGAGGAAAACTGGGTTATTATTATTATTATTATTATTATTTATTTATAAAGCACCAACAGATTCTGCATCGCTGTCCATGGGTACAAAGAAAAAAGTACAGTACAATACAATATAAAAGACAACAGACAAAGTTTAAAAAACAAATACAGGGGGAATTGAGGGCCCTGTTCCCGTGGGAACTTACAATCCAGATGGGTAGGAGGGTGAGAAATAGGAGGTGGGGACTGCAAAGGTGGGAATGGTGTTAGTGTGGAGTTAGATGAGGGCAGCTATTAGGCAAGTGGAATTAATTTGTTACTGATTTGGAGATACAGTGGGGAAAAAAAGTATTTAGTCAGCCACCAATTGTGCAAGTTCTCCCACTTAAAGGATTACTTTCTGTTATAATTTTTAAGCTAAACAACTAACATATTAAATTTAATAAACATTAATTAAAACCTACTGACCTATATTTTCTCCAAAACGAAGTTTCATAACGTTCTAAAAGTTATATCTTTTATTCGCCGATGATGTCACGTTATCCTGCCCACTATTTTCTGCACTGCATGTTCAAAATACTTAAACCAATAACTTTGTGTTTAAAGCGCCATTTTGAAACCTAGGTATTGTAAATGGATTGGTACAGAGCAAAGGATACCCACAGAGTGGGTTTGGAAAACAATTACATTTGCAGACAAGATTTCTGATATACGGTAGAGATATGTTAATGAAATGCTATTGATAAAAAGTGTATTTGGGGTAGTTAGTTAGTAACAGGCATAGAACATATTTACTTACAGTGGCCCTTTAAGAAGATGAGAGAGGCCTGTAATTTTCATCATAGGTATACCTCAACTATGAGAGACAAAATGTGGAAACAAATCCAGACAATCACATTGTCTGATTTGGAAATAATTTATTTGCAAATTATGGTGGAAAATAAGTATTTGGTCAATATCAAAAGTTCATCTCAATACTTTGTTATATATCCTTGGTTGGCAATGACAGAGGTCAAACGTTTTCAAAAGTCTTCACAAGGTTGTCACACACTGTTGCTGATATGTTGGCCCATTCCTGCATGCAGATCTCCTCTAGAGCAGTGATGTTTTGGGGCTGTTGCTGGGCAACACAGACTTTCAACTCCCTCCAAAGGTTTTCTATGGGGTTGAGATCTGGAGACTGGCTAGGCCACTCCAGGACCTTGAAATGCTTCTTACGAAGCCACTCCTTCATTGCCCGGGCAGTGTATTTGGGATCATTGTCATGCTGAAAGACCCAGCCACGTTTCATATTCAATGCCCTTGCTGATGGAAGGAGGTTTGCACTCAAAATCTCACGATACATGGCCCCATACATTCTTTCATGTACACGGATCAGTCGTCCTGTTCCCTTTGCAGAGAAACAGCCCCAAAGCATGATGTTACCACCCCCATGCTTCACAGTAGGTATGGTGTTCTCTCTCCTCCAAACACGACAAGTTGTGTTTCTACCAAACAGTTCTACTTTGGTTTCATCTGACCATATGACATTCTCCCAATCCGCTTCTGGATCCCTGGCGGCATAGTGTGTTACTGATGGTAGCCTTTGTTACGTTGGTTCCAGCTCTCTGCAGGTCATTCACTATGTCTCCCCGTGTGGTTCTGGGATGTTTGCTCACCGTTCTTGTGATCATTTTGACCCCACGGGGTGAGATCTTGCGTGGAGCCCCAGATCGAGGGAGATTATCAGTGGTCTTGTATGTCTTCCATTTTCTTATTATTATTCCCACAGTTGATTTCTTCACACCAAGCTGCTTGCCTATTGCAGATTCAGTCTTCCCAGCCTGGAGCATGTCTACAATTTTGTTTCTGGTGTCCTTCGACAGCTCTTTGGTCTTCACCATAGTGGAGTTTGGAGTGTGACTGTTTGAGGTTGTGGACAGGTGTCTTTTATACTGATAACAAGTTCAAACAGGTGCCATTAATACAGGTAATGAGTGGAGGACAGAGGAGCCTCTTAAAGAAGAAGATACAGGTCTGTGTGAGCCAGAAATCTTGCTTGTTTGTAGGTGATCAAATACTTATTTTCCACCATAATTTGCAAATAAATTCTTTCCAAATCAGACAATGTGATTGTCTGGATTTGTTTCCACATTTTGTCTCTCATAGTTGAGGTATACCTATGATGAAAATTACAGGCCTCTCTCATCTTCTTAAGTGGGAGAACTTGCACAATTGGTGGCTGACTAAATACTTTTTTTCCCCACTGTAGGCTTCCATGAACAAAAAGGTCTTTAGGGAGCTTTTAAAGGAGGAAAGGTTAGGGGAAATTCTGACAGCTCGAGGTTGTGCTTTCCAGATGGTTAGTGCCGCACGAGAGAAGTCTTGTAGTCTAGCATGGGAGGAGGTGATGGTAGAAGATGCAAGGAGCAGGTCATTGTTGGATCTTAGGGGCAGGCTGGAGTATATTTGTTGATGAGTGAGGACAGGTAGGTGGGGCTACGTTGGTAAGGGCTTTGTACGACAGGGTGAGAATTTTGAATTTAATTCTGCTGTGAATGGGGAGCCAGTGAAAGGACTCACAGAGAGGTGTAGCAGATACAGAGCTTCGGGAGAGGTGAGTTAGCCTAGAGGGAGGCCAGTTAGTAGGTTATTACAGTAGTTAAATCAGGAGATTACCAGGGAGTGGATTAGCTGTTTAGTAGTTTCAACACTCAGAAACTGACAAATTTTGGAGCTATTGCGTAGGTGGTTGTGACAGGATGAAGAGAGAAATTGGATGTGGGGTATGAAGGACAGATTGGAGTCAAGTGTAACTCCTAGGCAGTGGACTTGGGGTGATGGGGAGATAGTGGTGTCACCAACAGTGATTGAAAAGTTAGAAACCGGGGTAGAATTAGAGGGGGGGGATTAGAAGCAGCTCAGTCTTGGACAAACTGACTTTTAGGTGGTGAGAGGCCATCCAAGAAGAAATTCCAGATAAGCAGACACTGATGGGAGAAAGGACAGAAGGAGAGAGTGCAGGTGTGAATAGGTAGATCTGAGTATCATCAACATAGAGGTGATAGTTGAAGCCATAGCTACTGATAAATTTACCCAGTGAGGAAATATAAATAGAGAAGAGTAGAGGACCCAGAACAGAGCCTTGAGGTACTCCAACAGACAGAGGCATTTAGAGGAGGAGTCGCCAGCAAAGGACCTATTAGAGAGATGAGTGGATCCAGGAAAGTGCAGTGTCAGAGAGCCCAAGGGAGCTGAGAGTCCATAGGACAAGGGGATGGTTAACGGTGTCAAAGGCAGCAGACAGGTCAAGTAAGATAAGTATTGAGTAGTGGCCATTATTTTTAGCAGAAAGAAGATCATTAGTAACCTTGGTGAGGGCAGTCTCATTTGAGTGTTGGGGACGGAAGCCAGATTGCAAGGGGTCAAGCAATGAGTTGAAGGACAAGAAGTGGGTTAGGCGATTGAAAACTAGTTTTTCCAGGATTTTTGAAGCTAGCAGAAGCAGTGATATAGGATGGTAGTTTGCAGGAGAATTGGGGTCGAGGGAGGGTTTTTTGAGGATGGGGTGACCTTTGCATGTTTGAAGGAATATGGGAGGGATAGGTTAAATATATGATTAAGAGATGGAGTGAGGGTAGAAGACAGAGAAGGTATTAGATGTGAAGGGATAGGGTCAAGTGGGTAGGTGTGAGGAAGACAATAGGGAACTCACTTCATTCTCAGTGGTTGGGGGGAAGATGCTGAGAGTGGTGGAGGAGGTGGCCGGGTGGAAGGTTGCAGTCTTGTGTTGGGATATTACTTCAGATGGTAAGTGTTTTGTTGAAAAAGTAGTCTGCCAGGTCTTGAGCACTAAAGGCAGATGAAGGGGGTGGCCCAGGTGGATAGAGAAGAGAGTTGAAAATGGAGAAGAGACGTTTAGGGTTTGAGTAATGAGTAGATATAAGAGAAGAGAAGGCTAAGTGAAGGGCAGAGGAGTAAGAATAAAGAATGAACTTATAGTGGAGGAAATCTGGTTCAGAGCAGGATTTCCTCTAGGCACGTTCAGCAGCACGGGAGCATTTTTGCAGGTAGCGTGTTTGCTTAAAGTGCCAGGGCTGGAGCTGACGACATGGGGTTTTGCGTATTTGGGGAGGAGCAAAAGCCTCAAGTGTAGAGGGGACAGTATTGTTATAGTGGGTTGTAGCAAGGTCAGGGCAGGATATCGTGGAAGTGTGGGGGAGGTGTTTTTGAATAAGGTTGGAAAGTTGGAGAAGATCCACAGTGTGAAGGTTTCTACAGGTGCGGGGGCGAGGGAGAGAAGTAGGTTTAGCCTGTATATCAAGATTATAGGTGAGCAGATGGTGGTCTGAGATGGGAAATAGGTGACAGGTGACATCAGAGAGAGAGCAAAGGTAGGAGAATACCAGATCAATAGAGTGTCCATTGCGGTGAGTAGGGAATAGGGTGGATTGTGAGAGACCAAAGGAGTTTGTGAGTGAGAGAAGCTTAGAGACTTAAAACAAAAAAGGGGGGGGCAGCTGGGTTATCAATGGGGATGTTGAAGTCCCCCAGGATTAGAGCAGGTGTATTTATAGAGAGAAAGTGAGAAAGCCAGGCAGCAAAGTTATCAAGAAATTGGGAGGTTGGTCCAGGGGGGTGATAGATAACTACCCCCTTGAGGGAGAGGGGGAGAACACGCGGATGCAGTGGACTTCAAAGGAGGAAAAGGAGAGAGATGGATGAGGATGCAGGTGCTGATAGGAGCAGGAGGGGGATAGTAAGATACCAACATCGCCACCATGTCTCTCACCTGGCCTAGGTGTGTGGCTAAAGTAGAGACCATCGTGCATAAGAGCAGCAATGGAAGCAGTGTCAGAAGATGATAGGTTTCAGTAATTACTAGAAGATTGAAAGCATTAGAAACAAACAGGTTGTGAACAGTTGTAAATTTGTTACAGACAGAGCGTGCATTCCAAAGAGCACAAGAAAGGAGAGGTGATAAGCGCAATGGGTTAATAGAGATGAGATTGTTAGGATTGCGTGACCTAGGGTTTTTGCAGTGGGGGACTGAGTGAGAGTTTAAAAGTGTGGTCATTGCTGCAAGGCCAGAGTTAGGAGAGACGTCACCAGCAGCAAGCAGTAGTAGGAGTGTGAGTGACAGAAGGTGAGAGTGAAACTTGTAGGAGCGGTATGATTAGACACAGGAGAGTTAGATGGGGAAGTATTTATAAGGTGATACAGTAGTTCATGAGAGGACAGCATAGGGGATCAGAGAAGGGAGGGTGAGATATGGATAGTGTGGGGGTTATTGGTGCTACAGGGAAGTGCAGTGAGTTTTAGGAGAAGGGCAGACAGAAATAGCAGAAAAGACATGGAGAGCATTGTGCAGGTGCATACTTAGTTTTACCTGTTAGTGGGACTGCAGTTTACCCCTCCAGTGTCTAACTCTAATTCTTAACTTGCCACTTGTAACACAGGGCTCAGATAGCCTTTGCTCAGCTTTATATAGCAGTGAGATTTGAGTTGGAATGATTTAATTAAAGGCAGCTGTGTACAAATAGGCTAGTTAGGAGACTGTTGATGATACCTAGGTATCCAACCATAGGGGGCGCTAGAGATAAACTTTAAAGATAGTTGTCAGTGATATACTTTAGAACAATACCATATAATTCAAAACCACAATCATAAACCACGTATTAGTGATAACTTAGCTGAGTCCTTGTCCTAGGGTGTAAGACAAAGGACAATGTTCAAAAATGTCCTAATTATTCCTTTTTGGTTGTGTCAATTCGTCTGTGCGTAGCATCCAGATATGGTCGGTGATGTGATGACCCGATATGATGGGCAGCGCCTCTTGTATCAAACAAAGATCTGTGAAAGGGATCACAAAAAAAGAGAGGGCGCCTCCTAGTGCAGCATTGCGAGAGTGATGATACAGCGATACATATGATGATATTATACTCACAATGAGAGCAGCACCACTGTGCTAACTGAGACAGACTGGGGAATCACAGTGACCCAGCTACACTGATCCTGCGACAGGATGATTAAATCCAAGATATTCAAAGAAATTGCAGGCTCAGGCTTCCATAAAAAGTTACAATTTATTGATACAATTGTTTATAAAATCTGGGGATGTAGACAGTGTCACCCAATAGGTAAAAACAAGTGTTAAAAACAGTTGCAACGCGTTTCTCAGCCAGACTGGCTGTTTCCTCAGGCATCTGTCTGACTAGTGGAAGCTCTGGCTTTTTAAACTCAAGGTGTACCTAATGGCCCTCCCACCCCATGTTCAGGGGGTTATGCATAATTAACAATTAGCTATGACAGCATAGCTTGCATATAAAACATATAAATTCCACCTATTGGCATACATATAAAAATAAATAGATTAATACCATTTATGCAATGGGCCAAATAATCCAAAAAGTCAATATCGTCACTTTATTATTATTTTCCTACTATGCTATACAGACTAAATGAAAAAAAGAAATAACAAATACAAATTAATAAAAGACAAAGTAATTCACAACTTGAAACAAATCGTGAACTCCATAGGAGTGAATAATTATTCAAACCTTTTCAAGTAATAACTTGTACCTCTCTCATTAGATGAGCCAAAGCTTTCATATTGTGTTATGGAAATAGTAAAGCATATTAGTTAGTGTAGTTTATCATGTTATCTGGGCTACTCGGATCGTAGAGTAAAAATCCATACGGGACTGGTGACTAAATATGTAAACCGATACCTTATTTATAAAAAACTCGATGATCCGTTCAGCTACAGTGTATGCTCCGTCCGGATGGTATAATATTAGCCATCGTGAATGAGAGGGGGGAATGAGCTCCCAAATAAAGTATAAAATGCTTGGTATAACTAGATGGCAACTAGTAAAGGGAGGTAATATGTGATATATACATGGGCCATTATTATGTCTGTAAAAAATGTGTAGTATCGTTTCTATACTTGAATGTGATAAATCACTGAAAATAAACAGTTATTTCAACTGCATGGTGCGGTGAACATCCCAGGATATCTGTGATTGGGTACTAATGTGAAGGGACTGTGGTGTCATCATGTTAATGGTGATCTGCTATTGGTTACGTCTGATGGGCGTGTGCGATGTCATCACCACGACTTTGTGTGACTGATCTATCAGTGTCATGCATTGGTGGGGATATTATGCATAGGGTGAGAGAAAAAAATTCTCTGTAGTAAGGATAGTGAAAAGGGGATTGTTGTTCTCTAATTGAAAATAGAACCGCTATTGGATGTGTCAGTAGGAGGTGTGAACACAAGTGCTTAGTTCATAATGTGTCGGTGCGAACTCTAATAGGGATGTGATCTTTAGAATAATGTCACATGGGGGGAGTGTGTGAATTATGATACGTGTATTGATAAATAAAACAGTATATATTATCACATTAATATGGTAATGTGTATTATTAAATCATGCACACTGTAATATACACCACAATCACAGTGTTTGACTGGAGTGAATGGTGCTGAATGCACTTTTCAAATATAGTCCTTATAGGACAATCCCTTCATATTGATATATACAAATACGTCTCCATCCCGTTCTATATGAGAACTAGAGAGTAATAATACATATATATATATATATATATATATATATATATATATATATATATATATATATATATATATATATATATATATATATATATATATATATATATACAGTATATAGAAGAGTTTATGTAGAGAGAGTAAATCCTGGAAACAAAAGAAAGACCAGGATAAAAGACAGGGAATTCAGCACTCTTTTTCAAAATTTAAACTTAAGCTCAAAAGGGACTATCAGATGTGTCAACCAAAAATGCTAGTGTAGCTGCAAAGGAGAGAACTCCCTGGCACTAACGGTATAATTACAAATGTATATACAAAATGGTAAAAAATGCCAAAAGACCCAAAAGGTATATATGATCACTTTATAAAGATGTTGAATAGCATAAAAAATACAACATACTTACAAACCTGACCGGTCAGGGGATAGTGTCTATACATGAACAGAAATCATTAACATGATATGTAAATGTTTACACAGGCCTGAAAAGCCTTATGAGTTTACTGCAGAATCAGAATGGGGAACAATAATCAGACTACTACACCCTACTGCTAGCGGCACCTTAGTATGTAAGGCTTAATGCCGGGCAGATTTATAACTGGGATCTAAGTAGTTACAGTTAGTGTGCCCCAACTCGTATGCAGATGAATTGATACTATTAGAAGTCTAAACATTAATTGTACATATACATGTTACATTAAAGATATATTACTGGGGGACAAAAAGTCAAGCTACTACACCCTGCTGCGTACGGCACCTTATAAATTTAAGGCTAAATGCCGGGCAGGTATTTTGATGGGATCTAAGTAGGTTGCTGTAATGTGCCCCAAAATATGTACAGATATCTTGTTACTATGCAAGCAAACAGCATGAAACAATATACAGCCGGCTCTGCTGGATAATCACATAGAAGCAGCTACTCATGCTGTCGGGTATAAATGTCCCTTAGGTAAAGTTATGCATGCTGGAAAGTAGTTAGCCATGAAGCAGATAAAGGCATTTATACAAAGCACAGGGTTTAGCCTCAGTGTAGCGTGATATTAGTAAGCCTCATGCATATGTTAGCAGTAGCATTTTCCTTAGTGAGCTTAGCGTATACCCTCTCATCAGGGTAGCATCATCCAAGTCAGTCAAGCTATTGCCTATCAGTCAGGCAATGAAAAGGCAGTATACGACCTGTTTCCTTCGTATTTTCTTGTGACTGGTTTTAATAGATGAGCCTCATTGAGTATTAGGGAACTCCGTTCTAGAGATCCATCAGGCGTGTTCGCTTGCAGCGTGTCTGTTCCGTGTATTCAACACCAATCACATGCTCCGGTCGGCTTGTCCAATGCCGACGCGCGTTTCACCCGCTAGGTATGTCGGGCTTTGTCAGGGCGTGATGACGTTGGGAGTATTTCGTCTCCCTTTTAAGCTTTGCTGAATGGCACGCCCCTATTGAAAAAGTCTCACAATGCTTCATTAGCGATGATGGTTAGTGAAGGGACAAACCCCTTGGAGTGTGCGTCAATTGATACATATATAGTAATAATACAGAGAATTTAGAATATACTCTTTTAAAACACTTACATGCCAAGATAAAGAGATCGTATACACCTGAGAAAAACAATTGGGTTTTGGTCTGAAAATAGTGCTGATAGAAAATCGTAAAACATGTAATTTACCTATTTAACCTTTGTTGCCCTAATAAGTTGTTAGTGAAAGTACTCTAATACTTAAAGATGTATAGTGTGTTGTAAAATATAGGGGCATGTCTGGACTGGGAAATACTGTGGAATGCGAATGATGAAAACAGCAGCCATATTTTATAAAAAACAGGCCATGTCAATTCTATCATTTAACCCTTTGGGTATCTGAGTTTGGAGGATCATGATCCACCTGCATTCCTTCTGGAGGAGGACCTTATCATTGTCGCCTCCTCTATTATTGGTAATGCCTCTGTCAATGCCTATGAATGAGAGGGAGTCAGAGATACAGGCATGAGCATCTTCAAAGTGCTTAGCCACATTGCTCTTAGGATTCTTATTTTTAATGTCATCCCTGTGCTCGGTAATCCGGTCCTTAATGGCTCTCCGAGTTTTGCCCACATAAAACCGTGGGCAGCTGCAGGAGAGAAGATAGATGACACCTTCAGTATTGCATGTAATGTGATGCTTTAGTTTGTATATCTTGCCAGTATGTGTGGAAAAAACTTTAGTTTTTACCATGTATTTGCACGCCACACATCTTCCACATGGATGATTTCCCGTGGATCTGTGTGTAGTAAGCCAGTCAGTTTGTCTTTTAGGTGATACAAATTGGCTTCTCACCAATTTGTCCCTAAGATTAGGTGCTCTCCTGGCAGTGATGTTTGGGTGGTCTCCCACCTCCTTGGATACCCCTTCATCACTTGTTAAGACATGCCAGTTTTTATCAAGTATCGTTCGCAGAGCTGACCAGTGACAGTTATAGTCTGCGATCAATCTGATTGGACCTTGCACAGGTTTCTCCTTTGGTATCAGAAGTTGCTCACGATTTTGGTGGGCTGCTTCATTGAGAGCCCTTTTAACGACTCTCTTCGAGTACCCCCTGTCTTCAAAACGTTTTTTCATTTCCAAGGCATGCTCATAATATTTTGTTTTAGTTGAGCAATTGCGACGTAATCTGAGGAACTGTCCCTTGGGTATTCCCTTTTTGAGATGGTCAGGATGGTGGCTAGTTGCTAGAAGCAAACTGTTTGTTGCCGTTGCCTTACGGAAGTTCTCAGTTTCAATTGAGCCCTGATTAAGATTTATCTTAATATCCAAAAAGGATATTTCCTTCCTACTGGACTGCAATGTAAGAAGGATATTTTTATCATTCTTATTCAGAGTATCAACAAAGTCAAGGAGACCTTGTTCAGAGCCCTCCCATATGAGGAAAATATCATCCACATATCTAAGCCATATGTGGATGTTCTCCTCAAAGAGAGGGCTCTGGTACACATCCTCCATTTCCCATGCTCCCAAGTGAAGGCATGCATAGGTGGGGGCACAAGTCGCCCCCATAGCTGTTCCTTGCTGCTGTACATATACCTTATTATCAAAGAGAAATACATTGTTTGTCAAAATGAATTCTAACAGTTCCATGACAAAATCTGTGTGTTGTTGTGTTTGCATTCCTCTCATCATAAGGAAGTGTCTGCATGCTTTTATGCCAACATCATGTGGAATTGATGAGTACAGACCTTCCACATCCAAACATGCCATAATGGCACCTTGAGGGACCGAAAGCTTATCAATTTTCCTTAGAAAATCCGCTGTGTCCAGGATATTTGATGGTAATGTACTTAGGAAGGGTCTAAGAAAGAAGTCCACATAATTGCCTAAGTTTTCAGTCAAACTTCCAATTCCTGCAATTATTGGACGACCTGGCGGATGGCTAGCGTTTTTATGTATCTTTGGGATACAGTAGAAGACAGGTGTTATAGGGTGCTCGGGATAAAGATACTTATGTTCCGAATTTGTGATAAGGCCATTACTTTTTGCCTTTTTTAAGATGTTAAACAGCGTGTATTGTAGGGAAGATGTGGGGTTGTATGTCATGGATTTATAATGCTTTGTATTCAAAAGCTGACGTTTAGCCTCCAAGACATACATATTTTCATCCCAGAGGACAAGGTTACCACCTTTGTCCGCCGGCTTTATTAGGAATCCTTTAGCATTCATGAGTTCACTTAGAGCTTTCCGTTCGGGTTTTGATAGGTTGTCATCCACTATTCCTATAAGGGATAGTTGGTTAACTTCCTTCTCAACCTGTTTCACGAATATATTGACTGCCGGTACCATTGAGAGTTGTCGCATATATTTTGATTTAGCCTTAAAGTCCGAGGTAATTCTATTGTAACAAGGAATATCCTTTAGTTGCGTGGGGGTATACTGACTCCCCTCATTTTCTTCAAGAAGGCTTTGAAGAGTCTCTACCGTGGGCATGTCATCTTTAGTGATGTTGACATCTTCCACTAAGTGTCTACTTTTGCCCTTCATTATCTGAGATAATACAATTTTTTGGGCAAACAGGTGGAGATCTTTTATGAAATTGAATTTGTCAAGGTAGTTTGTGGGACAAAACGAGAGACCTTTCTTAAGTACCTCTATATGAGCAAGGTTTAATTTAAATGAAGATAAGTTAATTATCTGGAGGCCTTCTTCTGCTGTCTTTAGTACCCCCTGCGTCCCCGGAATCGCCGGGGTCTGCCCCTGACAAAGTTCCCCTGGTTCTGGTTTTGTCTCCGTTGCCTGGAGGGATATCTCCTCTCTCTTGAGTCTGAATTTATCCCTGAAATTAAAGAGCAGATTGCTAGATTGCAAAATGATATAAAATTAAGAAAAGGTAGAAAACTTTCCAGAGATAATGATGATTATAAAAACAACAAAGTATATAATTATCTACCAGTAAGGGGTACCTATGACTCTGGCACTGATGTTTCTGATGCAGAATCTGAACATCATAGATCAAATACAGAGAAATCACATAATTACATAATTTTTTAGGGGAAGGAGGAGAGGAGGTAGGAAGAGAAGGCGGGGGAGGGATAAATTCAGACTCAAGAGAGAGGAGATATCCCTCCAGGCAACGGAGACAAAACCAGAACCAGGGGAACTTTGTCAGGGGCAGACCCCGGCGATTCCGTGGACGCAGGGGGTACTAAAGACAGCAGAAGAAGGCCTCCAGATAATTAACTTATCTTCATTTAAATTAAACCTTGCTCATATAGAGGTACTTAAGAAAGGTCTCTCGTTTTGTCCCACAAACTATCTTGACAAATTCAATTTCATAAAAGATCTCCACCTGTTTGCCCGAAAAATTGTATTATCTCAGATAATGAAGGGCAAAAGTAGACACTTAGTGGAAGATGTCAACATCACTAAAGATGACATGCCCACGGTAGAGACTCTTCAAAGCCTTCTTGAAGAAAATGAGGGGAGTCAGTATACCCCCACGCAACTAAAGGATATTCCTTGTTACAATAGAATTACCTCAGACTTTAAGGCTAAATCAAAATATATGCCACAACTCTCAATGGTACCGGCAGTCAATATATTCGTGAAACAGGTTGAGAAGGAAGTTAACCAACTATCCCTTATAGGAATAGTGGATGACAACCTATCAAAACCCGAACGGAAAGCTCTAAGTGAACTCATGAATGCTAAAGGATTCCTAATAAAGCCGGCGGACAAAGGTGGTAACCTTGTCCTCTGGGATGAAAATATGTATGTCTTGGAGGCTAAACGTCAGCTTTTGAATACAAAGCATTATAAATCCATGACATACAACCCCACATCTTCCCTACAATACACGCTGTTTAACATCTTAAAAAAGGCAAAAAGTAATGGCCTTATCACAAATTCGGAACATAAGTATCTTTATCCCGAGCACCCTATAACACCTGTCTTCTACTGTATCCCAAAGATACATAAAAACGCTAGCCATCCGCCAGGTCGTCCAATAATTGCAGGAATTGGAAGTTTGACTGAAAACTTAGGCAATTATGTGGACTTCTTTCTTAGACCCTTCCTAAGTACATTACCATCAAATATCCTGGACACAGCGGATTTTCTAAGGAAAATTGATAAGCTTTCGGTCCCTCAAGGTGCCATTATGGCATGTTTGGATGTGGAAGGTCTGTACTCATCAATTCCACATGATGTTGGCATAAAAGCATGCAGACACTTCCTTATGATGAGAGGAATGCAAACACAACAACACACAGATTTTGTCATGGAACTGTTAGAATTCATTTTGACAAACAATGTATTTCTCTTTGATAATAAGGTATATGTACAGCAGCAAGGAACAGCTATGGGTGCGACTTGTGCCCCCACCTATGCATGCCTTCACTTGGGAGCATGGGAAATGGAGGATGTGTACCAGAGCCCTCTCTTTGAGGAGAACATCCACATATGGCTTAGATATGTGGATGATATTTTCCTCATATGGGAGGGCTCTGAACAAGGTCTCCTTGACTTTGTTGATACTCTGAATAAGAATGATAAAAATATCCTTCTTACATTGCAGTCCAGTAGGAAGGAAATATCCTTTTTGGATATTAAGATAAATCTTAATCAGGGCTCAATTGAAACTGAAAACTTCCGTAAGGCAACGGCAACAAACAGTTTGCTTCTAGCAACTAGCCACCATCCTGACCATCTCAAAAAGGGAATACCCAAGGGACAGTTCCTCAGATTACGTCGCAATTGCTCAACTAAAACAAAATATTATGAGCATGCCTTGGAAATGAAAAAAACGTTTTGAAGACAGGGGGTACTCGAAGAGAGTCGTTAAAAGGGCTCTCAATGAAGCAGCCCACCAAAATCGTGAGCAACTTCTGATACCAAAGGAGAAACCTGTGCAAGGTCCAATCAGATTGATCGCAGACTATAACTGTCACTGGTCAGCTCTGCGAACGATACTTGATAAAAACTGGCATGTCTTAACAAGTGATGAAGGGGTATCCAAGGAGGTGGGAGACCACCCAAACATCACTGCCAGGAGAGCACCTAATCTTAGGGACAAATTGGTGAGAAGCCAATTTGTATCACCTAAAAGACAAACTGACTGGCTTACTACACACAGATCCACGGGAAATCATCCATGTGGAAGATGTGTGGCGTGCAAATACATGGTAAAAACTAAAGTTTTTTCCACACATACTGGCAAGATATACAAACTAAAGCATCACATTACATGCAATACTGAAGGTGTCATCTATCTTCTCTCCTGCAGCTGCCCACGGTTTTATGTGGGCAAAACTCGGAGAGCCATTAAGGACCGGATTACCGAGCACAGGGATGACATTAAAAATAAGAATCCTAAGAGCAATGTGGCTAAGCACTTTGAAGATGCTCATGCCTGTATCTCTGACTCCCTCTCATTCATAGGCATTGACAGAGGCATTACCAATAATAGAGGAGGCGACAATGATAAGGTCCTCCTCCAGAAGGAATGCAGGTGGATCATGATCCTCCAAACTCAGATACCCAAAGGGTTAAATGATAGAATTGACATGGCCTGTTTTTTATAAAATATGGCTGCTGTTTTCATCATTCGCATTCCACAGTATTTCCCAGTCCAGACATGCCCCTATATTTTACAACACACTATACATCTTTAAGTATTAGAGTACTTTCACTAACAACTTATTAGGGCAACAAAGGTTAAATAGGTAAATTACATGTTTTACGATTTTCTATCAGCACTATTTTCAGACCAAAACCCAATTGTTTTTCTCAGGTGTATACGATCTCTTTATCTTGGCATGTAAGTGTTTTAAAAGAGTATATTCTAAATTCTCTGTATTATTACTATATATGTATCAATTGACGCACACTCCAAGGGGTTTGTCCCTTCACTAACCATCATCGCTAATGAAGCATTGTGAGACTTTTTCAATAGGGGCGTGCCATTCAGCAAAGCTTAAAAGGGAGACGAAATACTCCCAACGTCATCACGCCCTGACGAAGCCCGACATACCTAGCGGGTGAAACGCGCGTCGGCATTGGACAAGCCGACCGGAGCATGTGATTGGTGTTGAATACACGGAACAGACACGCTGCAAGCGAACACGCCTGATGGATCTCTAGAACGGAGTTCCCTAATACTCAATGAGGCTCATCTATTAAAACCAGTCACAAGAAAATACGAAGGAAACAGGTCGTATACTGCCTTTTCATTGCCTGACTGATAGGCAATAGCTTGACTGACTTGGATGATGCTACCCTGATGAGAGGGTATACGCTAAGCTCACTAAGGAAAATGCTACTGCTAACATATGCATGAGGCTTACTAATATCACGCTACACTGAGGCTAAACCCTGTGCTTTGTATAAATGCCTTTATCTGCTTCATGGCTAACTACTTTCCAGCATGCATAACTTTACCTAAGGGACATTTATACCCGACAGCATGAGTAGCTGCTTCTATGTGATTATCCAGCAGAGCCGGCTGTATATTGTTTCATGCTGTTTGCTTGCATAGTAACAAGATATCTGTACATATTTTGGGGCACATTACAGCAACCTACTTAGATCCCATCAAAATACCTGCCCGGCATTTAGCCTTAAATTTATAAGGTGCCGTACGCAGCAGGGTGTAGTAGCTTGACTTTTTGTCCCCCAGTAATATATCTTTAATGTAACATGTATATGTACAATTAATGTTTAGACTTCTAATAGTATCAATTCATCTGCATACGAGTTGGGGCACACTAACTGTAACTACTTAGATCCCAGTTATAAATCTGCCCGGCATTAAGCCTTACATACTAAGGTGCCGCTAGCAGTAGGGTGTAGTAGTCTGATTATTGTTCCCCATTCTGATTCTGCAGTAAACTCATAAGGCTTTTCAGGCCTGTGTAAACATTTACATATCATGTTAATGATTTCTGTTCATGTATAGACACTATCCCCTGACCGGTCAGGTTTGTAAGTATGTTGTATTTTTTATGCTATTCAACATCTTTATAAAGTGATCATATATACCTTTTGGGTCTTTTGGCATTTTTTACCATTTTGTATATACATTTGTAATTATACCGTTAGTGCCAGGGAGTTCTCTCCTTTGCAGCTACACTAGCATTTTTGGTTGACACATCTGATAGTCCCTTTTGAGCTTAAGTTTAAATTTTGAAAAAGAGTGCTGAATTCCCTGTCTTTTATCCTGGTCTTTCTTTTGTTTCCAGGATTTACTCTCTCTACATAAACTCTTCTATTTTATATAAGGGTCTGCACCAGATATTTGATATACTCTAGTCTATACCAGTATTAGCCTAGAAGCCAACTGGTTGGATACTCCCTGTTTCTAAAAAAGCTCATAGCAATTGCGTCCCCTCCGTTATTAAATTTGATATATATATATATATATATATATATACACACACACACAAACGACCTCATAATAGTGACCTATACATTTGTGAATGCATATACATACAGGGAGTGCAGAATTATTAGGCAAGTTGTATTTTTGAGGATTAATTTTATTATTGAACAACAACCATGTTCTCAATGAACCGAAAAAACTCATTAATATCAAAGCTGAATAGTTTTGGAAGTAGTTTTTAGTTTGTTTTTAGTTATAGCTATTTTAGGGGGATATCTGTGTGTGCAGGTGACTATTACTGTGCATAATTATTAGGCAACTTAACAAAAAACAAATATATACCCATTTCAATTATTTATTTTTACCAGTGAAACCAATATAACATCTCAACATTCACAAATATACATTTCTGACATTCAAAAACAAATCAGGGACCAATATAGCTACCTTTCTTTGCAAGGACACTCAAAAGCCTGCCATCCATGGATTCTGTCAGTGTTTTGATCTGTTCACCATCAACATTGCGTGCAGCAGCAACCACAGCCTCCCAGACACTGTTCAGAGAGGTGTACTGTTTTCCCTCCTTGTAAATCTCACATTTGATGATGGACCACAGGTTCTCAATGGGGTTCAGATCAGGTGAACAAGGAGGCCATGTCATTAGATTTTCTTCTTTTATACCCTTTCTTGCCAGCCACGCTGTGGAGTACTTGGACGCGTGTGATGGAGCATTGTCCTGCATGAAAATCATGTTTTTCTTGAAGGATGCAGACTTCTTCCTGTACCACTGCTTGAAGAAGGTGTCTTCCAGAAACTGGCAGTAGGACTGGGAGTTGAGCTTGACTCCATCCTCAACCCGAAAAGGCCCCACAAGCTCATCTTTGATGATACCAGCCCAAACCAGTACTCCACCTCCACCTTGCTGGCGTCTGAGTCGGACTGGAGCTCTCTGCCCTTTACCAATCCAGCCACGGGCCCATCCATCTGGCCCATCAAGACTCACTCATTTTATCAGTCCATAAAACCTTAGAAAAATCAGTCTTGAGATATTTCTTGGCCCAGTCTTGACGTTTCAGCTTGTGTGTCTTGTTCAGTGGTGGTCGTCTTTCAGCCTTTCTTACCTTGGCCATGTCTCTGAGTATTGCACACCATGTGCTTTTGGGCACTCCAGTGATGTTGCAGCTCTGAAATATGGCCAAACTGGTGGCAAGTGGCATCTTGGCAGCTGCACGCTTGACTTTTCTCAGTTCATGGGCAGTTATTTTGCGCCTTGGTTTTTCCACACGCTTCTTGCGACCGTTGACTATTTTGAATGAAACGCTTGATTGTTCGATGATCACGCTTTGCAATTTTAAGAGTGCTGCATCCCTCTTCAAGATATCTCACTATTTTTGACTTTTCTGAGCCTGTCAAGTCCTTCTTTTGACCCATTTTGCCAAAGGAAAGGAAGTTGCCTAATAATTATGCAAACCTGATATAGGGTGTTGATGTCATTAGACCACACCCCTTCTCATTACAGAGATGCACATCACCTAATATGCTTAATTGGTAGTAGGCTTTCGAGCCTATACAGCTTGGAGTAAGACAACATGCATAAAGAGGATGATGTGGTCAAAATACTCATTTGCCTAATAATTCTGCACTCCCTGTATAGTGGCTATATATAAAATAATTAGTGTATGTATACACATGATTGTCATTATAAATATATGATGTAACATATACTTATATGATGTGTGGTATTAAACCTCCCAGTATTCACCCAGGATGATATTAAATATGTGATTATAAAATAATGTGCATTGCTATCTATAAGTATAATAATGTGCATTGCTATCTAAAGATGAGTGCTGACAGATCTGAGATATAAGGAGGAATGTGACTAGATTAGTAAGCGGACATAGCTACTAATATTAGTGGTCAGACTAAACTGCTTAATGGATAGGCAGTGAGAACAAGAATACAATCATATAATTGGTCCAATCTTCATAAAATTGGTATAACATTGAAAAATAGTATATAGTACTTTTAAAAGAAATATGATAGTGTAAATAAGACCTATTAGATAAACAGATGGAAATATAGTATTATGAATAGGACCTAATAATTGATAGACTAATAAAGTTGATGTATTGCTGCACTGCCTGTTGTGATTAATATTCAAGTGATAACTAAATAAAGTGATAATATGAAAGTGATAAAGACCATATAACTATTATCACTATTATATAATTTATCCTGTATGGTGAAATATAAACGGCCATAAAACTGTATAGTGTTGGGCAGATCTAGATATACTTATTCGGTTAAAAATGGGATGTCTCTTATTAATGACATGCATGCGTTAATAAAAAAAGAATTAAACCATTCTAAAGAGAGGAGGTATTCCCAGCTCAATTCTCATGTTAAAAAGCTGCCATGTCTAGATTTTCATTTAATCCCCCCGGAAAGAGAGGGAGCATACACTGAAGCTGAACGGATCACCAAGTTTTTTATAAATAAGGTATAGGTTTACATATTTAGTCACCAGTCCCGTATGGATTTTTACTCTATGATCCGAGTAGCCCAGATAACATGATAAACTACACTAACTAATATGCTTTACTATTTCCATAACACAATATGAAAGCTTTGGCTCATCTAATGAGAGAGGTACAAGTTATTACTTGAAACGGTTTGAATAATTATTCACTCCTATGGAGTTCACAATTTGTTTCAAGTTGTGAATTACTTTGTCTTTTATTAATTTGTATTTGTTATTTCTTTTTTCATTTAGTCTGTATAGCATAGTAGGAAAATAATAATAAAGTGATATTGACTTTTTGGATTATTTGGCCCATTGCATAAATGGTATTAATCTATTTATTTTTATATGTATGCCAATAGGTGGAATTTATATGTTTTATATGCAAGCTATGCTGTCATAGCTAATTGTTAATTATGCATAACCCCCTGAACATGGGGTGGGAGGGCCATTAGGTACACCTTGAGTTTAAAAAGCCAGATCTTCCACTAGTCAGACAGATGCCTGAGGAAACAGCCAGTCTGGCTGAGAAACGCGTTGCAACTGTTTTTAACACTTGTTTTTACCTATTGGGGTGACACTGCTCTGAGCAGACGGACAGGGTTATGGTCTAGAGTGAAAGAAATCAATCCTTGGATTGTACTGTTCTAATCCATAGCCACCCCCCTTTTAGGATTATGAGTGCTATATAGGCGTACAAAACCATCAATCCAAGGATTGATTTCTTTCCCTCTAGAGTAAATCCAGTACACAGCACCTATGCCCTGCCAATAATAATGAGATTCTGACTTAGCTCAGACCATAACCTGTTATAGATAGGGACTCCTAAGCTTATCCCCCTAGTAGTGCCATTAGTACTATTATCTATGTTTTAAAACAACAAAAATTCTGGTGTTGACTGTCCCTTTAATTTCGCAATTTCCTAATCGAAAAACAAAATTCATAAGATTAAAGGGACACTAAACCCAAATTTTTTCTTTATTGATTCAGATAGAGCATGCAATTTTAAGCAACTTTCTAATTTACTCCTATTATCAATTTATCTTGCTATCTTTATTTTAAAAGCAGGAATGTAAAGCTTAAGAGATGGCCCATTTTGGTTGAGAACCTGGGCTATGCTTGCTTATTGGTTTGCTAACTGTAGCCACCAATAAGCAAGTGCTATCCATGGTGCTGAACCTAAAATGGGCTGGCTCCTAAGCTAAGCTTTAAATTCCTACTTTTTCAATAAAGATAGCAAGAGAACAAAGAAAAAAACAAATTATGCATACCTGATAATTTCATTTCCATCTGTCTGAGGAGAGTCCACTGCTTCATTCCTTACTTGTGGGAATACAGAACCTGGCCACCAGGAGGCGGCAAAGACACCCCAGTCAAAGGCTTAAATACCTCCCCCACTCTCCTCATCCCCCAGTCATTCTGCCGAGGGAACAAGGAACAGTAGGAGAAATATCAGGGCATAAATCAAGGCATAAATGGTGCCAGAAGAAAAAACAAAAGTTTTGGTTAGCCCAACAGAGAAAACGGGCGGGGGCCGTGGACTCTCCTCATACAGATGGAAATGAAATTATCAGGTAAGCATAATTTGTGTTTTCCATCTTAATATGAGCAGAGTCCACACTTCATTCCTTACTTGTAAGAAACATATACCCAAGCTCTAAAGGACACTGAATGAAAAACAGGAGGGTAAAAATAGAGGCAGTCCCTATTCTGAAGGCACCACAGAATGCAAAACCTTACTCCCAAAAGCTGCTTTGGCCGAAGCAACACGTCAAATTTGTAAAACTTTGAAAAAGTATGTAAGGAGGACCAAGTAGCCGCCCTACAAATCTGCTCATTAGAGGCCTCATTTTTGAAGGCCCAAAAAGAAGCCACAGCTCTAGTAGAATGAGCCACAATCCTCTGAGGAGGCTTATGCCCCACTGTTTCATATGCTAAGCGGATAATGCTCCTCAACCAAAAAGATAGGGAAGTGGCAAAGCCTTCTGCCCCCTGCGCTTCCCAGAATAGACAACAAACAATGCCGAAGTCTGTCTAAAATCCTTTGTAGCCTGAATATAGAATTTCAAAGTTCGAACCACATCCAAATTATGAAGTAATTGTTCCTTTGAAGAAGACGGATTAGGACACAAGGAAGGAACCACAATCTCCTGATTGATGTTGCGAACAGACACCACCTTAGGGAGAAAACCCAACCCAGTGCGAAGAACAGCCTTATCTTATCAGCATGAAAAACTAGGTAAAGAGGCTCACATTGCAAGGCTTCAATCTCAGAGACTCTGCGTGCCGAAGCAATAGTCAGTAGAAAAAAACCTTCCCAGACAGTCACTTAATGTCAACCGAATGTATGGGCTCAAACGGAGCCCTCTGCAAAACCTTAAGAACCAAATTTAGAATCCAAGGAAGAGCGGAATGTCTAAACACAGGCCTGATTCTAGACAGAGCCTGACCAAAAGTCTGGATATCAGGAAGCTCAGCGAGCCTCTTGTGCAATAGCACAGAAAGAGCTGAAATCTGTCCCCTTAAAGAACTAGCGGCAAGTCCCTTATCCAATCCATCTTGAAGAAAGGAAAGGATCCTGGACACCTTGACCTTATGCCAAGGGAATTCACGTTCTTCACACCAGAATAAGTAGGTCCACCACACCTTATGATAGATGCCACGGGTGACCGGCTTTCTAGCTTGAATGAGAGTATCAATCACTCTCTCAGAAAACCCTTTCTTGGCTAAGACTAGGCGTTCAATCTCCACACAGTCAGCCTCAGAGAATCTAGATGACAGGGACCCTGTTCAAGCAGATCTCTGCGACAAGGTAACCTCCATGGAGGAGACAACTACATCCCCACCAGGTCCGCAAACCAAATCCTTTGCGGTAACGACGGAGCAATGAGAATAGTCGAGACTTGCTCCTGCTTGATGTGGGCCACTACTCGAGGAAGAAGTGGTAACGGAGGAAAAATGTAAACTAGGTTGAATCCCCAGGGATCCGCTAAAGCATCTATCAGCTCTGCCTGGGGATCCCTGGACCTAGACCCATACCTGGGTAGCTTGGTATTGAGTCTGGACTCCATGAGATCGATCTCCGGCGTCCCCCATCTGATGCAAATTTCTGCAAACACCTTGGGATGGAGAGACCATTCCTCCGGATGAAAGGATTGTCTGCTGAGAAAATCCGCTTCCCAGTTGTCCATACCTGGAATGTGGATCGCTGACAGTGAACAGTTGTAAGCCTCCGCCCAGTCCAGAATCCGAGGTTTGAGTAGTAACCCAGACCTCTTTCTGCTAGAGGAACTGGCACAATCACTCCTCACGATACCTCACGCACCCTAGAAAAGCATCTTGTTTTTCTGGTCTTGAAGACAGGTTTGACAAGAGGAATCTGCCCCTGGGTGGATAAGAATTGAAACTTATCCTGTAACCCTGAGCAATGACCTCCAGAACCCAAGGGTCTTGCACGTCTCCCAGCCAAGCCTCCACAAAGAGAGATAGTCTGCCCCCAACACGATCCACCGACGGATCGGGGGCTGTCCCTTCATGCCGATTTAGTCTCGGCGGGCTTCTTGTTCTGCTTGGACTTATTCCAAGCTTGAGATGGTTCCCAAGTTCCCTTGGACTGATCCTGCTTCGTGGAGGGCTGCTGATCCTGGGATTTATCCAAACGAAAGGGACGAAAATTGGGACCCTGACCCTTAGGTTTGTTATTCTTATCCTGTGTTAAAAAGGCACCCTTGCCCCCAGTGACCGTGTATATGAAAGAGTCCATTCCTGGACTGAAAATAACTTTTCCCTTAAAAGGAAGGGAAAGCAATCTAGATTTTGAAGTTATGTCCGCGGACCAATACTTCAGCCACAGAGCCCTACGGGCCAGAACAGAAAAGCTTGATGTCTTGGCATTCAAGCGAATAATCTCCATGTTAGCATCATAAATAAACGAATTAGCTACCTTTAAGGTCTTAATTCTTTCTTGGATCTCATTGAGGGGAGTTTCCACCTTGATCGTCTCTGATAAAGAGTCAAACCAATAAGTAGCGGCTCCAGCCACAGCAGCAACCGCCGCTGCAGGTTGAAATAAAAACCCTGTGTGCTGAAACATCTTCCTCAACAGAGTTTCTAACTTCTTATCCATGGGTTCCATAAACAATGAACTATTCTCAAGTGGGATAGTGGAGCACTTAGCAAGCGTGGAAATAGCTCCATCCACCATAGGGACAGATCCCCACAACTCTAATTGGGAGTCAGGAACCGGGAACAATTTTTTAAAAGAAGAAGGGGGAAAAAGAGGATCTGAGTCTTTCCCATTCATTCTTAATACTATTTGCCATCTTAAAGGGAACCGGGAAAGTTTGTGGCACAACCCTGTCCTCATAAACCTTATCAAGTTTAGGAATAGAAGGTTCCTCTGGTAACTTTGGTTCAGGTTCCTTTAAAGTAGCCAATACTTCTCTTAACAGGAAGCATAAGTGCTCTATCCTAAATCTAAAGTCAGGTTCCTCCGCAGGAGGCTTAGAGGCAACCGATTCCGACCCAGAAAGATTCTCCTCTGAGGTATCAGAGGCGTCTTCATAAGTGGTGGCAGATAAATCCAGCAAGTTGGTAGATTACCCCTGGCAAGGATAGCACAATAAACTCCTCACAATAAAAACAGGTATTAGCTCTTGGTAAAGAGGGAGTACCCTCTAACGCACCAGAGTCCTCCATAGCTTATGCTTTTACAATGGACTATAGAAAAAAGTAAATGGCACCTTTATACCCCCAATGGTCGGGGCACTCACCACCTCCTATGACCCAGACCCCACAGAGAAATAACCGCTTCTTATCCTGTAAACCGCACGGTCAGGAAAGAGGAAGTTAATGAGGCCACACTCGGTCACAGAGTGCCATTCAGGACTGCCCCTGCTGCAGGAAGAAAAGCGCGCCTGTCAGGCAGTTAGCCAAAGCGAAAATAAAAAGCCTGAATGTTCCCACATCTGTCAGAGCCTCATCTCACACATATCCAAGCATAAAAACATAAATTATGACTTACCAGATAATTTCCTTTCCTTTGGTATGGTCCACAGCTGCATTCATTACTTGTGGGAAATACTGAACCTGGCCACCTGGAGGAGGCAAAGACACCCCAGCCAAAGGCTTAAATACCTCCCCCACTTCCTCATAACCCCAGTCATTCTGCAGAGGCACAAGGAACAGTAGGAGAAACATCAGGGTGAAAAAGGTGCCAGAAGAATACATTTAAATTTAGGGCCTCCCATTCGAGAACACGGACGGGAGCTGTGGACTCTTCCCATACAGAAGGAAAGAAAATTATCAGGTAAATCATAATTTATGTTTTCCTTCTTAATATGGGAGTCCACAGATGCATTCCTTACAACTATATACCCAAGCTCTAGAGTACACGGATTGCTAACGGGAGTGGAAAAAAGAGGCGGACCCTAATCTGAGGGCACCACAGCCTGCAAAACCTTTCTCCCAAAGGCTGCTTCAGCAGAAGCAAAAATCTCAAACTTGTAAAATTTGGAAAAAGTATGTAAGGAGGACCAGATTTGTAAGGCAACTATCTGGTTCTCCTTACATACTTTTTCAAAATTTTACAAGTTGATCAGATTTGGTATGTCGTGGAGGCTTTGATGGGGAACCGGCTTAGTTAAAAGCTATGGATTCATCAGTTTGTATATTTGAGGGAAGGTATATTGTGAGGTATGGATAGGGTATTACTATTCAAATAGTGTATTGATGTTATTTGGGCACTGTATGTTGTATATGTACATTTCTCTGCCCATTTGGATTTGTGGTGTATGGTCATGGAAATTTGCATGACAGGGGTGACATCGAGTAGTAATGACACTTGGGTTGGGGCATTTTAGTGCCTTTTGCGGCTTATTGCGGCAATCATTTACTTTAGTCGGTAACACTGTTGATGAATTATAAAGGCCATTCATATGGTAGTATTAAGGGGCAGAGTACACAGTAGCCTATAGGCAGAGATGGAGTGGGTGGTGATGAGGACGGACACACCTCCGCTGTGATAGGCCCCTTGAACTAAAATTCACTTCCTACATAGGTTCGAGCATCCATTTGCTAAATAAAATTTAGCATAAATGAAATACGTAATTAAGTGTAATATGCTATATACACAAACAAACCGGAGTGTGGAGGGAAAAACTGGACACATACTTTCAACATTTTACACTGACGAAAACGGACACATACTTATAACATCTTGCACAGCGCAACTAAATAAAACAATAAAAGGTAGGATTCACATAGATAAGATAGCTAAGGGGCTTTTTTCCCACAAAAATGATCATGGAAAACATTAATAAAAATTATAACAACAGATGGTAAAAGTAGATGGACATGCCAATCGTCTTTATAAACACCAAGAAAAAATATTACATCCCCTATATCTATGTATTGAGTCTTATAAAAAGATAAGACATCATCAATTATTGTAAGACAGAGTGAAGATATTTGTGAGATAAAAATGTATTCAATGAAAGATGGAATGTAAATAATTGTGAGACAAAAAATGTGTATTATATCAACTGGTTAACTGTGAAAATCATTACTGATGAGATGCAATATATAATTAAATGTGCATATATATATCTGTTATTTTAGAGATGTATAATGAAATTAAATGTATATTTATTTTCTATGTTACCATTTGTGTGTATAGGATATATATTGCTTATTAAGATTGCTGCTCCATATATGTGATGTAAAATAGGGCATACAGCTTTAATGGTCATATGGGTAGAATCTGAGTGTAGAACCTGAGGTGTATGCAACTAATCAATTAGAGAACACGCCCCCTTAATAAGAGAATATGGTTCATTTGAGTTAGGTAGGAGCTATATAAAGCAGGTGTATTGGTAAGGTGTATACTATGCCTGAGGAAACGGCCTTATAGCGCCAAGAAACGTGTTGCATGTATAGGGGGATATTTGGATACCCTTATTCCACTTTTGTATTTGTTTTTAAACCTTTTTAATAAATACCATATTTTACAAAAAACAGAATTTATGCTTACCTGATAAATTACTTTCTCCAACGGTGTGTCCGGTCCACGGCGTCATCCTTACTTGTGGGATATCTCTTCCCCAACAGGAAATGGCAAAGAGTCCCAGCAAAGCTGGCCATATAGTCCCTCCTAGGCTCCGCCCACCCCAGTCATTCGACCGACGGACAGGAGGAAATATATATAGGAGAAACCATATGGTACCGTGGTGACTGTAGTTAGAGAAAATAATTCATCAGACCTGATTAAAAAACCAGGGCGGGCCGTGGACCGGACACACCGTTGGA
Source organism: Bombina bombina (assembly GCF_027579735.1). Lineage (NCBI taxonomy): Eukaryota > Metazoa > Chordata > Amphibia > Anura > Bombinatoridae > Bombina > Bombina bombina. The sequence continues at coordinate 1,057,200,775 of NC_069504.1, forward strand.
GAAAGTAATTTATCAGGTAAGCATAAATTCTGTTTTCTCCAACATTGGTGTGTCCGGTCCACGGCGTCATCCTTACTTGTGGGAACCAATACCAAAGCTTTAGGACACGGATGAAGGGAGGGAGCAAATCAGGTTACCTAAACGGAAGGCACCACAGCTTGCAAAACCTTTCTCCCAAAAATAGCCTCCGAAGAAGCAAAAGTATAAAATTTGTAAAATTTGGCAAAAGTGTGCAGTGAAGACCAAGTCGCTGCCTTACATATCTGGTCAACAGAAGCCTCGTTCTTGAAGGCCCATGTGGAAGCCACAGCCCTAGTGGAGTGAGCTGTGATTCTTTCAGGAGGCTGCCGTCCGGCAGTCTCATAAGCCAATCGGATGATGCTTTTAAGCCAAAAGGAAAGAGAGGTAGAAGTCGCTTTTTGACCTCTCCTTTTACCAGAATAAACAACAAACAAGGAAGATGTTTGTCTGAAATCTTTTGTAGCCTCTAAATAGAATTTTAGAGCACGGACTACGTCCAAATTGTGTAACAAACGTTCCTTCTTTGAAACTGGATTCGGACATAAAGAAGGTACAACTATCTCCTGGTTAATATTTTTGTTAGAAACAACCTTAGGAAGAAAACCAGGCTTAGTACGCAAAACCACCTTATCTGCATGGAACACCAGATAGGGCGGAGAACACTGCAGAGCAGATAACTCTGAAACTCTTCTAGCAGAAGAAATTGCAACCAAAAACAAAACTTTCCAAGATAGTAACTTAATATCTATGGAATGTAAAGGTTCAAACGGAACCCCTTGAAGAACTGAAAGAACTAGATTTAGACTCCAGGGAGGAGTCAAAGGTCTGTAAACAGGCTTGATCCTAACCAGAGCCTGAACAAATGCTTGAACATCTGGCACAGCTGCCAGTCTTTTGTGTAGTAAGACAGATAAAGCAGAGATCTGTCCCTTTAGAGAACTTGCAGATAATCCTTTCTCCAAACCTTCTTGTAGAAAGGAGAGAATCTTAGGAATTTTTATCTTATTCCATGGGAATCCTTTGGATTCACACCAACAGATATATCTTTTCCATATTTTATGGTAAATCTTTCTAGTTACCGGTTTTCTGGCCTGAACCAGAGTATCTATCACAGAATCTGAAAACCCACGCTTCGATAGAATCAATCGTTCAATCTCCAAGCCGTCAGCTGGAGGGAAACCAGATTTGGATGTTCGAATGGACCCTGAACAAGAAGGTCCTGTCTCAAAGGTAGCTTCCATGGTGGAACCGATGACATATTCACCAGGTCTGCATACCAAGTCCTGCGTGGCCACGCAGGAGCTATCAAGATCACCGAGGCCCTCTCCTGATTGATCCTGGCTACCAGCCTGGGAATGAGAGGAAACGGTGGAAATACATAAGCTAGGTTGAAGGTCCAAGGTGCTACTAGTGCATCTACTAGAGTCGCCTTGGGATCCCTGGATCTGGACCCGTAGAAAGGAACCTTGAAGTTCTGACGAGACGCCATCAGATCCATGTCTGGAATGCCCCATAATTGAGTTATTTGGGCAAAGATCTCCAGATGGAGTTCCCACTCCCCCGGATGGAATGTCTGACGACTCAGAAAATCCGCCTCCCAGTTTTCCACACCTGGGATGTGGATCGCAGACAGGTGGCAGGAGTGATCCTCCGCCCATTGAATTATTTTGGTCACTTCTTTCATCGCCAGGGAACTCCTTGTTCCCCCCTGATGATTGATATACGCAACGGTCGTCATGTTGTCTGATTGGAACCTTATGAATCTGGCCTTTGCTAGTTGAGGCCAAGCCCTGAGAGCATTGAATATCGCTCTCAGTTCCAGAATGTTTATCGGGAGAAGAGACTCTTCCCGAGACCATAGACCCTGAGCTTTCAGGGATTCCCAGACCGCGCCCCAGCCCACTAGACTGGCGTCGGTCGTGACAATGACCCACTCTGGTCTGCGGAAGCTAATTCCCTGGGACAGATGGTCCAGGGTCAGCCACCAACGGAGTGAATCTCTGGTCTTCTGATCTACTTGAATCATTGGAGACAAGTCTGTATAGTCCCCATTCCACTGTTTGAGCATGCACAGTTGTAATGGTCTTAGATGAATTCGTGCAAAAGGAACTATGTCCATTGCTGCAACCATCAACCCTACTACTTCCATGCACTGTGCTATGGAAGGACGAGGAACAGAATGAAGAACTTGACAAGTGCTTAGAAGTTTTGACTTTCTGACCTCTGTCAGAAAAATCCTCATTTCTAAGGAATCTATTATTGTTCCCAAGAAGGGAACTCTTGTCGACGGAGACAGAGAACTTTTTTCTATGTTCACCTTCCATCCGTGTGATCTGAGAAAGGCCAGAACGATGTCTGTATGAGCCTTTGCTTTTGACAGGGACGACGCTTGTATTAGAATGTCGTCCAAGTAAGGTACTACTGCAATGCCCCTCGGTCTTAGAACCGCTAGAAGGGACCCTGTTACCTTTGTGAAAATCCTTGGAGCAGTGGCTAACCCGAATGGGAGGGCCACAAACTGGTAATGCTTGTCCAGAAAAGCGAACCTTAGGAACTGATGATGTTCTTTGTGGATAGGAATATGTAGGTACGCATCCTTTAGAGCCACGGTAGTCATAAATTGACTTTCCTGGATAGTGTGTAGAATCGTTCGAATGGTTTCCATCTTGAACGATGGTACCCTGAGAAATTTGTTTAGGATCTTCAAATCCAAAATTGGTCTGAAAGTTCCCTCTTTTTTGGGAACTACGAACAGATTGGAATAAAATCCCATTCAATGTTCCTTTATTGTAACTGGGTGTATCACTCCCATCTTTAACAGGTCTTCTACACAATGTAAGAACGCTACTCCTTCATGCTGTTTTGTTAGCAGCGGCAGGCTTCTTGGCCTGCTTACCCTTGTTCCAGCCTTGCATCGTTTTCCAGGCTGGTTTGGGTTGTGAGGCATTACCCTCTTGCTTAGAGGATGCAGAATTATTATTATTATTATGATGTCTGAAATAATCTCTTTCAATTCTGGTCCAAATAGAGTTTTACCTTTGAAAGGGATGTTAAGCAATTTTGTCTTGGATGACACATACGCTGACCAAGACTTTAGCCAAAGCGCTCTGCGCGCCACGATAGCAAACCCTGAATTTTTCGCCGCTAATCTAGCTAATTGCAAAGCGGCATCTAAAATAAAAGAGTTAGCCAACTTAAGTGCGTGAACTCTGTCCATAACCTCCTCATATGGAGTCTCTCTACTAAGCGAGTTTTCTAGTTCCTCGAACCAGAACCACGCTGCTGTAGTGACAGGAACAATGCACGAAATGGGTTGTAGAAGGTAACCTTGCTGTACAAAAATCTTTTTTTTTTTTTTTTTAAATCTTTTTTATTGAAGTCATAGATCAATACACAGTATATGGTATGTCTCAAAACATTCACAAGACAATGTATACAAAGCATAATTAGGAGACAATATATTCTAATATCTCAAACATTTCCATAAAATGCGGGCTATCACTTAAAGAGACTTCGGTTTTGTTTTAGAGTATAACAAATGTAATAAAAACAACAAAATGGTCCTCTCCTAGCTGTATGCAAAGAAACGTAAGGTATCTATTCAGATAAGGGTAAGACTAGTGAGGGGGTGACTCTATAATTATATGGGGAAGGGGGATGCAGCGGGCAAGAAATGGAGGGCGGAGCCAGCTAGTATGTCCTTACCAAAAGCAAATTTAGGTGGGGCTAGAGTATAATTACTTAGTATAAGCAAAATCACACTTATCAACACCTTTGTACTCCAATAGTGGGAGCCTGAGAAGATATAATAGATTATCTAGAGGAGGGGGGGACGTTAGAAAAGCTGGAGTCTGGGGGACCTGGGGTACCTCTGGGTGAGCCCCTCTCCTAGGGGAGTGCCACCTATAGGCGATGCGGGAAAAAGGAGAAGGGATATGACCCGCAGGCATTAAGTACCGGCGGGAAAGGGAGGAGAGAGGCTTCATCAAGACAACTATTATGAGCTAGTAAAGTGAGCAAGAGCATAGATCAATTAGGGATGACTATCATACAGTCACAGAGGATGATAGCCAATAACAAAAAAATATGAATATAACACAGCATTTAAGCAGAGAGAGGTCATATACACCACTATAAACAACAATAACTATTAAACATAATATAGAACAGGTTTTAAACTTGTTACCCAGTTACTGTCAGTGATTCATGAACTAGTATGTTGCTGGCAGTAGAAATAACTCCCCTTAAGATGTCCCAGCTAATTGTACCGTGTGTTAGTAATTTTAATATATGTCCCAAATATTTGTGTCAATTAGCTGCCTATCAATAGTATATAAGTTGCTATATGGCATACCGTGAGGGGAGTGTAGGAAGCTAGTATTGTAAAGGCTTTCACAGAGTGCAACAGTTATATGATCATAGATATACACAGAGTAATAAAACAGCAGCAATGAGTAAGACAATTGAAAAATGAGACGGCCACCATGAGAATAATTAATATAGAAAGCTTCATATGCAAGTCAATAAATACCCTGCTGCGCTAATATATAAGAGGATAAAGGGCCATGTAAATCAACATATACCTCAGCAGCTCAACATATGTTATAACTAGCGTTGAACACTGAATATATAGCGTATATAAAATATAAACAGTAGTGTGTGTCCCAGGATTAACTTTACAGACCTCATGAGGATAACTATGAAAGCACTATATGTACCATGAGGCAGCTCATCAACTCTGGGGAAAGGCATATAGAAAGACCTTGTAACACTGTAAGGTCTGTGTACACATAAGGGTTAACATAGGCTAACATTCACTCTCAAGAACCACATAGAAATCAGCTGCTAGCCCACTCTTTAGCCTGTTCAGGACTACGGTAACCCAAATGACATCCGTGATTAAATAATAACATATCTAAATATGGTTTCCTGAAGTTTAGAATTTGTCAGTTACTGTGTAGGTTTAAACTAAAAGGGAAATTAAAAGCGCTAGGGGTACTAATTACAATGTAGGGAGTAGCGTGATGTCTCTTCTATAACTCAGATCAAGATAAAAACATAGTCTGTAGTGAAAAACTGTTGGGACATATATATTGGTATTGTGTAAACACATTGTCTGAAGGCAGCTGGCGAGAATAACACATATGCAACAGGGCATTCACAGGTCATCTAAACGCACTCAAACAGGCACCCTGCAGCTTAAAGTAGTAGATGGCATTGAGTATAGTTCAAACAGAACATTTCCAGTTTTTAGCAGTGCAAAAAATGTGAAATTCAGCTATTATAGCGTAAACTAGCGTTAGATAAAAGATAGCCTAATGCATTATAGGTCACAAAAGGCACAGTACAGGGATTAAACACCTTAATTATTAGTGGGATAACAACATAGCAGACTTTATCAGGAGGGGAGAGTGTATAATACAATCGAGTACTTAGGGTAATAACTGAGTCCAACATACAGCACAACCTATTTTGCAAACTTTTCTCTGCAACACAGCAAAAGTTAAAAACTGAACGAGAATGTTCCATCTTGAAAAGTGTCAACATATCAATGCAGCTGATCTCTTAGCCGACACCAATTCTTTTATGGGATGATAACAGTACACTGGTATGAGGCCACCGCACACATCATATAGGTGCTATTATACAGACTGAAGTGGGTCCGATATCATGACCATTATTGTTATCCAAATGTCTTAACCTTCCCAGCAGAGCATGTAAAGAATCTGCACCACTTTCTCCACTAAATTGCGTCCTCCAGGGTCCCACATACCAGGCTTACCCAACCTGTAGTGTATGGCCGATGACCTCAATAGTGTGGCCGCTGTTCCCTTGCAGAGCCTCATGCTAACAGGCCAGAAGTAAACTGGAGAGAATGATCCCCAGGAGGGGATCGCAATGCGAACAAAACAGCTTGTTTGCGGTCTCACCTCCTGAAATTTAATAGGCATATGAGCGGTCACTAACCCAGGGTACCGGAGAGGGCCTAAGTTGAAGCTGAATGCGGGAGAGTTCACTGAGACATCGGGGCCAGGCCTCTGTTCCCCCAGGTCTGGAGCGAGTTCAAAAATATAATGCCCAGAACCGGATGAAGTTATGTCGAGCAGCTGACATCCCACCTCTTCATCTGAGTCACCAGTTTCCCCCGGATTAAGCGGGGAAGAGGCCACCTGGATCTCATTTGGCAGTGCTATTACAATACTTTGGTGCGCAGACATTGGGGCTATTGGTAGCCGTGTGTGGAACGGAAGCGCCACTTGCTCCTCCATTGCAGTCACAGGTGCCTCGATAAGCTCAGAGCCGCATCTAACAGTGTTTCTCAGGCTGATGAAGTAGTCTGTCATGCGAGATCCCAATTCCAACAGGCAGGCTCTTATTTCCGAATGAGGTTCCTCCATCATCAATAGTAGAGCCTATAAACCTAAGTAGGTCAGGCTAACTGGAGGTTGTGAGATGAGAACAGTAGTTAAAATGGCGTTGATCCCCACATGGCTTCACTACACTTTAGCAGTGCTTAGTATCTCTGAGTCCTCGCGAGTGATTAATTTCCAAGCGGTTCATAGCCTAAGGATTATATCTGAAGTCCTCCACAAATAAAAGGGAAAAGTTACAGGATTTATATTCCATAATATAGCTTAAGAATCAGGAGCTGCAGGAGAACACGTCTGATCCTCTTGATAGTTGGCTCCGCCCCGCTACAAAAATCTTTTTAAGCAAACCCTCCAATTTTTTATCCATAGGATCTTTGAAAGCACAACTATCTTCTATAGGAATAGTAGTGCGTTTGTTTAGAGTAGAAACTGCCCCCTCGACCTTAGGGACTGTCTGCCATAAGTCCTTTCTGGGGTCGACCATAGGAAATAATTTCTTAAATATAGGGGGGGGAACAAAAGGTATGCCGGGCTTTTCCCACTCCTTATTTACTATGTCCGCCACCCGCTTGGGTATAGGAAAAGCGTCGGGGTGCACCGGAACCTCTAGGAACTTGTCCATCTTGCATAATTTCTCTGGAATGACCAAGTTGTCACAATCATCCAGAGTAGATAACACCTCCTTAAGCAGTGCGCGGAGATGTTCTAATTTAAATTTAAATGTCACAACATCAGGTTCAGCTTGTTGAGAATTTTTTCCTGAATCTGAAATTTCCCCATCTGACAAAACCTCCCTCATGGCCCCTTCAGATTGGTGTGAGGGTATGACAGAACAATTATCATCAGCGCCCTCCTGCTCTTCAGTGTTTAAAACAAAGCAATCGCGCTTTCTCTGATAAGTAGGCATTTTGGATAAAATATTTGCTATGGAGTTATCCATTACAGCTGTTAATTGTTGCATGGTAATAAGCATTGGCGCACTAGATGTACTAGGGGCCTCCTGTGTGGGCAAAACTGGTGTAGACACAGTAGGAGATGATGTAGTATCATGTTTACTCCCCTCATCTGAGGAATCATCTTGGGCAATTTCATTATCTGTGGCAGTACTGTCCTTACTTTGTTTGGACGCTATGGCACAATTATCACATAAATTTAAATGGGGAGACACATTGGCTTTCATACATATAGAACATAGCTTATCCGAAGGCACAGACATGTTAAACAGGCTTAAACTTGTCAACAAAGCACAAAAAACGTTTTAAAACAAAACCGTTACTGTCTCTTTAAATTTTAAACAGAAAACACTTTATTACTGAATATGTGAAAAAGTATGAAGGAATTGTTAAAAAATTACCAAAATTTCACCACAGTGTCATTAAGAGTATTGCACACCAAATTTCAGAGCTTTAACCCTTAAAATAACGGAACCGGAGCCGTTTACAAATTTAACCCCTATACAGTCCCAGCTATAGCCTTTGCTGAGACCCAACCAAGCCCAGAGGGGAATACGATACCAATTGACGCCTTCTAGAAGCTTTTCCAGCAAATTTCAGATCCTCACACATGCATCTGCATGCCCTGCTCTCAAAAAACAACTGCACAGTAATGGCGTGAAAATGAGGCTCAGTCTACAACTAGGAAGGCCCCCTGACTGGAAAAGGTGTCTAACATAGTGCCTGCCGTTTAATAAACGTTCCCCAAGTTTATAAATGCGAATTTTCAGCATAAATATGAATAAAATGCCCAAATAAAGCAATCGATTTAGCCCATAAAAATGTCTACCAGTTTTTTAGCCCATATTAAGCCCTTTATTCTGTTTGTTTGACTAAGAAAATGGCTTACCGGTCCCCATGAGGGGAAATGACAGCCTTCCAGCATTACATGGTCTTGTTAGAAATATGGCTAGTCATACCTTAAGCAGAAAAGTCTGCTAACTGTTTCCCCCAACTGAAGTTACTTCATCTCAACAGTCCTATGTGGAAACAGCAATCGATTTTAGTTACTGTCTGCTAAAATCATCTTCCTCTCACAAACAGAAATCTTCATCCTTTTCTGTTTCAGAGTAAATAGTACATACCAGCACTATTTTAAAATAACAAACACTTGATAGAAGAATAAAAACTACATTTAAACACCAAAAAACTCTTAACCATCTCCGTGGAGATGTTGCCTGTGCAACGGCAAAGAGAATGACTGGGGTGGGCGGAGCCTAGGAGGGACTATATGGCCAGCTTTGCTGGGACTCTTTGCCATTTCCTGTTGGGGAAGAGATATCCCACAAGTAAGGATGACGCCGTGGACCGGACACACCAATGTTGGAGAAATCCAAATTAAGTGGAAAGACCTTACCTGCCTGTGATTATTGAGTACTATCATTGGCACTGCAGGGAGCCTGCTAATTTGGGAGAACCACAGTGGGGTGAGCTGACACACCTGCTATAAATCTGTCAGTCTGCATCTACCAGCACATTGGTGTGCTTGGTGAATATCACGCAGAAAATCCCAGCTGTGTGTGAGCTGTTACTCACGCTAATTCTACAGCCTGCACCTACTAGCACATTGGTGTGCTCTATTAATATGCGAGTACCCATTTGGCCTATATTATAACGAGTTCATATTTGTGTTTGATGATCCTGCACATGAGGCGCCCCTCTGTTCTTCTTTATAGTCTACAGCTTTAACCTGGATAAATCGGTGAGGAGGAGGCAGCCAACATACGAAAATGTATTTTAAGGAGGCTTCTCCTATATCCAAGAAGTATATTCTGTTCACTTAGGACATTTCTTTGTAAAATCTGCATGTATACTTAAAGTGAAAGTAAATTCTAGCGTTTTACAAACGCTAGGATTTACTATTGAAACAAATTAAGGGCACTTTCATTCATGAACTATAAGATACTTCATGTAGCAAGCTCCTTTATTAGATTCAACCGATCGCCGCTCTTAGCTCCTACAGCAGGGAATGGCTAAAAAAATTTTTGGCTAAGAGGTGACGTTTTCACCTCTTAGCCAATAGCAATGCGGTAAAGCCGGCTCCCATGGGTAAGAGGTGAAAACCTCACCTCTTAGCCAAATTTTTTTTTAGCCGTGGGCTGCTGTAGCAGCTAAAAACGGCGATTGGTTGAAACAAATAAAGGAGCTTTCTACATGAAGTATCTTATACTTCATGAATGAAAGTGCCCTTTATTTGTTTCAATAGGAGGATTTACTTTCAATTTAATATGGTTATTTGTATATTATACATTGTATCAGACATACTGTATACTGCCATCTATTAAGCAGTTTTACTCTTTTACAAGCGCCCCCTTAGATTGCATTATATTACTTGTATTACCAAATTTGTTTTCTTGATATCCTTTGTTAAAAAAGGGATACCTAGGTAGACTCAGGAGCTGCTGATTGGTGGCTGCACGTATATTCTTCAGGTTATTGGCTCACCCAATGCATTCTGCTAGCTCCCAGTAGAGCATTTCTGCTTCTCCAACAAAAGATACCAAGAAAATGAAGCAAATTAGATAATTTAAAATAATTGGAAAGTTGTTAAAAATAACATTATCTGAATCATGAAAGAAAAACGTTGGGTTTCATGTCCCTTTAAATAAGCATGAACTCAACAAACTTATATCATGCATATGAAGAACACGTTTAAAACTTGTTGATATATATTTTTGCATGAAAAATGTAACGTGAAAGTGATTTGATTTTAAATCTGGAAATTCATGTTTGCACATAGCTTGTTTGTGAGACAGAAAGCCACTGGCTGATAAGAAAAAACAATCAGAAACAGGATGAGACAATCATCAGACAAAGGTACTAGCACTCACTTGCTTTAAATATTAATTACAGGATCGCTCATTCAAAAAATTGAAATATATATTTTAAGTGTCTTAAGATGCAGGGAAGGAAAAACAAATATAAGATTGTCTCTTTAATAAATTTATAGTTTGTATCCTCACACGTTAGTACATTGTTGGCTAATTCAAAAACTTTATTCATATCAAAGGAGTGCACACTGGTTGAAATGAGTCCATAAATTAAATAAATAACAATGGAACATACATAGCTTCCTCTAAAAATAACAGATTCATACCTAAATTTCCACTTAGGATACAGTCAGCACAAAAAAGTATTTTTTTAACCTCATAGATAAAAGTATTATCAGTGTTCATTACACAAACAAAATTAAAGGCATTTCATTAATGATAATATTATGTTGCTATCTAAGTTTTATGTACCTGAGATATTAGTTGGTATTTTTTTTCAAAGCAAAAACCCTATTTAGGTGTTGCTCAGCATTACACAGCATTAATTAACAAAATACAAAACACAATTAGTCGGTAAACTCTGGTTTAGACACACAAAATTGTTTGCAGTACTACAAGGTTCCAATAATCAAATGCATATTGCTCTAGGCAAAAGAGAAACAGGAGATATATATTCCTAGGGCAAATGTCATACTATCATGTTCAAAAACCAATAACAACAATCTAGCCTGTCACACTGCTCACCCAGCACATTGTTAGGATTTTCTTACTACACCTTTAAGTCTCACTGTACCTTTAAGTTCACTCAGTGTCTTTACCTAATTGGTTGCTCCTCCTTTAAAGCAGGTGAATTAACAAAGCACCTTGCTCAGTAATTTGGATTCTTTGCAGAGATCAGACGTATTTGCTAACCCTTCTATGTTAGTAATTTGCAGACTGAACAAATCATCTTGGAATCACAGAGGTTAACTTTTTAAGACTGAAAACACTTATAATTAACCCAGAAGATTCAACTAACCAGCAGCTCCTTTCCGGATCTACCAAATAACTTTTGTGGCAAAGTCTCACCCTGCATACAGCCCTGTATGGTAAAGACACTTATTTCAAATACCTGTGACTGTGTTAATTTTTACCTGCTCCGATATCTTTTCACTGCTGAATTGGAGTAGCAGTTTCTCACAACACCGGGTAGCCGTTACGTCACTTCCTGTTTGTTCCGATCACGGAACACAGTAGCTGAAATCAGTCTCCCTGCATATGGACGCCATTCTCATCTCACCGGTTCCTCAATTTAACTAAATCACCACCGCAGCTCTCTTCAGATAAACAGAATTAAAGGTTCACAGGTATGTGCTGAGTTATTAATCTTGGTATTACTTAACATCTAAATTTCTGCATCTGGATTACTATTGTGAATAGACTTGTATGCAAAGGGTTACAGCTGCTTATCAAAAACCATTTGGGATTTATTCAAGCTATCATTCTCATACAATAGCTAGAATTACCTTGGGACTTTATCATACATTATCATTGCCAACAAAACTTGATAGTTCAGTACCCTCTGTGTAATTTTTATATACAGACTAAAAGTACTAACCACTGAATAACTTTCACTGATCTACAGAATTCTCTCATCCCATAGAGTTCATTTGATTTTGTGCAAACAAACAACATATCTAATTAATTCTGCAGTTGTGTTCCTCAAAACTTCATTCAAATAATCTCTTTCATAACATATTACTGAGCCTAAAAATTTAAATGGAACCAGCAGAATTACCACAAATTGTCTATAATTTGTCACAAAAAGTGGATCAATTATCTCAAGGATTACATGATTTACAAGTGGAAAATGTTGCTTTAAGAAATGTTATACGAGATTCAATTGCTATTAAAGGTAATCAAATGGAAAATTTTCCTGAGCCTCAAGTCTCTTTACCAGAACCTTTTTCAGGAAACCGAAAGACATACAGACAATTCAAGAACGCATGTAATTTGCTATTTCTAATGAAACCCAGAACTTACCCCACTGAGAGAGTAAAAGTTTTGACTACCATTTCTTTTCTCAGGGGGGAACCCAGAAATTGGGCAGACAGGTTTTTTGAGACTGATGATTCTATACTGGGTTCTTTAGATGCTTTCTTTTCATCTATGGATGAACTATTTCAAGATACTGATATTCAGCTCACTGCTGAGACCTCCATGAGGAGTCTTAAACAAGGAAAAAGACCAGTGGAAGAATACATTACGGACTTTAAACAATTTGCAATGGATTCATTATGGAGTCCAGTGGCACTTCGAAACCAGTTTCGTTTGGGATTGTCAGAGGGACTTAAGGATGAATTTGCCCGCATAGAATTACCTCAGACCCTTGAAGGGTTCATGAGAATGGCAACTCAGATTGACCGTCGCCTTAGGGAAAGAAAGGCAGAAAGATATTCATTTGATTTAAAACCAAAACCAAGTATGGCTTCACTTACTAACAGTTCATCTAACCAATCTAAATCACAAGTTGAGGCAATGGAGATAGGATTCTTAAGAGGTCCTATTAGCCCGGAAGAGAAATTGCGCAGGAGAGTGAAAAATTTGTGCATGTATTGCGCCAGTCCTTCTCACAATGTCCAAGACTGTACTATACTTATGAAGAATAAGAAACGTAAGTCCAGTTTTGTATTTTCATCTACACATTTTCTGTTAAAGAAATCAAATCCTTATTGTACTTTAACTCTCTCTCTACAGCTCCATCAAGAACTTCTGATGATTGATGACGCCATAATAGATTCAGGAGCTTCGGGAAATTACATTGATTTTCAATTTTGTCTTAAGAATAAGATTCCCCTTATAACAAAGAATGTCCCTATTCCCATCAAAGTTATAGATGGTTCCACTATGATTTCTGGACCTATATCTCAAGAGACAGTTCCTATTCTTGTGAATATTTCAGGTCATATTGAAATGATTTCATTTGATGTATTACCTTCTCCACATTTTACTTTAGTTCTGGGTTTGAAGTGGCTACAACTTCATAACCCGAGTATTAATTGGTTTCCATTCCAAATAAAATTTGTTTCTGATTATTGCAGTGACACATGTTTCCGTAGTCAATTTCTGTTACATACTAATATACATACTGATGAATTACCTGATGAGTATAAAGATTTTGAGGATGTGTTTAGCAAAACGGAGGCTGAAAATTTACCTCCTCATAGGAGTTATGATTGCCCCATAGAGCTTCAACCTGGTGCCAAAATACCTGTGGGGCACTTATATCCATTAAGCCATCCAGAATTGGAGCATTTAAAAGAATATTTAGAGGAAAATTTGAAGAAGGGCTTCATTAGACCTTCCACATCACCTGCTGGAGCAGGTATGTTTTTCGTTCGTAACAAGGACTCCTCCCTTAGACCAATAATAGATTATCGTGAATTAAATAAAGTCACTATAAAAAATAGATATCCGTTACCTCTTATACCTGAGATGATCGAAAGGTTATCTGATGCTAAAATATTCTCTAAACTGGATTTAAGAGGAGCTTACAATCTTATACGGATAAAAGAGGGTCATGAATGGTTAACGGCATTCAGAACTAGGTATGGCCTTTTTGAATACCTAGTTATGCCATTTGGGCTATGTAATGCCCCTGCCACGTTCCAACATTTTATTAATGATGTATTCCGTGATCTGTTGGACGTGTGCGTAGTCATCTACCTCGATGACATTCTCATCTATTCTAAATCCAAAGAAGAACATATAAAACATGTTCGCTGGGTGCTCTCTAGATTAAGAGTACATAAATTATTTGCCAAAGCTGAAAAGTGTAAATTCCACACAACCCAAGTATCTTTCTTGGGTTACAACATTGCTCCAAATGGTATACAAATGCAGAAGGAAAAAGTCACAGCCGTGAAAGATTGGCCTGAACCAAAGACAAAGAAAGAATTACAGCGCTTCTTAGGTTTTTCTAACTATTATAGAAAATTTATTAAAAATTTTTCTACAGTAGTAAAACCTTTAACAAAATTAACTGGCAGTACAACAACATTTATATGGGACTCTGAGGCTAACAAAGCATTTAATTTGTTAAAAACCAAATTTACAACAGCTCCTATATTACAATTCCCTAATCCTCAATATCAATTTACTCTGGAAGTAGATTCTTCGGATTTCGCTATTGGAGCTGTACTTTCTCAACAAAGATCGCTAACAGAACCACTACACCCTATTTCTTACTATTCAAAGGTAATGTCACCTGCAGAAAGAAATTACGCTATTGGAGATAAGGAGTTGCTCGCTATACGTCGTTCACTTGAACATTGGCGTCATCTCCTAGAAGGAACAATTTTACCTATCAATATATATACAGACCATAAAAATTTACAGTATCTACAAAGTAACAAAACTCTTTCAGGTCGACAGGTACGTTGGAGTCTTTATTTTGACCAATTCAATTTTAACATCATTTACAGACCTGCAGATAAAAATGGTAAGGCGGATGCATTGTCTCGTTGTCCAGAGAAACCAATTAACCAACCACTGAGGAATTCCATAGTTCCACCTGAACGTTTCATTGGACTCATTACTCCTATAGTTTCTGAACTGAGAGAATACTGCAAGAAGACACCTAATCCTCCTCTACCTAATCTTCTTAAAACATCAGGAATTTATTACCATGGAACTAAAATATTTTTACCTCCTCACATGAGAATGCAGTTGATACAGTCATCCCATGATTCTCCGCTTTCCGGACATCCAGGAGTTCAACGCACTCTTGAACATATATCTAGGAATTTCTGGTGGCCTGAGATGAAATCCACTATACAGAATTACGTTAAGACTTGTAAAATTTGTACTGTTTCTAAACCTGAAAGGAAGGCACCCTACGGCCTTCTCATGCCTCTTCCAATACCTCAAAGACCTTGGCAACATGTGTCCATGGACTTCATTGTTGATT
Organism: Bombina bombina; assembly: GCF_027579735.1. Taxonomy (NCBI): domain Eukaryota; kingdom Metazoa; phylum Chordata; class Amphibia; order Anura; family Bombinatoridae; genus Bombina; species Bombina bombina. The sequence continues at coordinate 1,057,215,878 of NC_069504.1, forward strand.
TACCAATTTCCAACAAACAGAATACCATATTAGTAGTCATTGATCTCTTTACTAAAATGGCACATTTTGTTCCATATCACAAACTTCCCACCTCATCAGAAACAGCTTATTTGTTCATTGATAACATCATAAAATTACATGGCATTCCCCCTATTCTAACAACAGATAGGGGTACACAATTTACCTCAAAATTTTGGGCAAAATTATGTGATCTAACTCAAATAGATCATCGTTTCACTACAGCTTTTCACCCCCAAACCAATGGACAAGCAGAGAGACTAAACCAATGGTTAGAACAATATCTAAGATGTTATTGTTCATATCATCAAACAGATTGGTTAAAGTTTTTAGCTATGGCAGAATTTGCGTACAACAATTCAGTCAATTCATCCACAAAGATGACACCTTTTTACGCAAATTACGCATATCATCCCGAATTCAATATGTCAATTCAAGGATGCCCTGATTCCCCATTAGTTGATGATATCTTTAGCTCTATACAAGAAAATTTCAAATACATCAAAGAAAACATTCAGAAATCTCAAGAGGATCAAAAGCACTATTACAATCTTCGTAGAAGGATCCCAACTAAATACTCTACAGGTGATCTTGTATGGCTTTCCACAAAAAATCTGAAACTCCAAATACCTTCAAAAAAATTGGCTAGTCTTTTCATTGGACCATTTCCTATAGAAAGAATTATTAATGACAATGCTGTTAGATTGTCTTTACCTAAAACTATCAAGATTCATCCAACAATACATGTCTCTCTATTAAAACCCTACATTAGGACCAGAGACGAACAAGTTCTTCTACCTCCAACGGCTCCAGAACTTCAGGAGGATGAATTTGAGGTGGAATCCATTTTGGACTCAAGATATCATATGGGGGTTCTTCAATATCTAGTCAGATGGAAAAATTACTCAGCTGATGATGACACCTGGGAACCACTCTCAAATATCAATGCTCCTAGGTTGCTGTCTTTATATCATCGTAGACATCCGGATCGTCCTCGTCCTACCGCTGTGGAACAGCGTCCTTGAGTGGGGGGTCATGTTAGGATTTTCTTACTACACCTTTAAGTCTCACTGTACCTTTAAGTTCACTCAGTGTCTTTACCTAATTGGTTGCTCCTCCTTTAAAGCAGGTGAATTAACAAAGCACCTTGCTCAGTAATTTGGATTCTTTGCAGAGATCAGACGTATTTGCTAACCCTTCTATGTTAGTAATTTGCAGACTGAACAAATCATCTTGGAATCACAGAGGTTAACTTTTTAAGACTGAAAACACTTATAATTAACCCAGAAGATTCAACTAACCAGCAGCTCCTTTCCGGATCTACCAAATAACTTTTGTGGCAAAGTCTCACCCTGCATACAGCCCTGTATGGTAAAGACACTTATTTCAAATACCTGTGACTGTGTTAATTTTTACCTGCTCCGATATCTTTTCACTGCTGAATTGGAGTAGCAGTTTCTCACAACACCGGGTAGCCGTTACGTCACTTCCTGTTTGTTCCGATCACGGAACACAGTAGCTGAAATCAGTCTCCCTGCATATGGACGCCATTCTCATCTCACCGGTTCCTCAATTTAACTAAATCACCACCGCAGCTCTCTTCAGATAAACAGAATTAAAGGTTCACAGGTATGTGCTGAGTTATTAATCTTGGTATTACTTAACATCTAAATTTCTGCATCTGGATTACAATTGTGAATAGACTTGTATGCAAAGGGTTACAGCTGCTTATCAAAAACCATTTGGGATTTATTCAAGCTATCATTCTCATACAATAGCTAGAATTACCTTGGGACTTTATCATACATTATCATTGCCAACAAAACTTGATAGTTCAGTACCCTCTGTGTAATTTTTATATACAGACTAAAAGTACTAACCACTGAATAACTTTCACTGATCTACAGAATTCTCTCATCCCATAGAGAGTTCATTTGATTTTGTGCAAACAAACAACATATCTAATTAATTCTGCAGTTGTGTTCCTCAAAACTTCATTCAAATAATCTCTTTCATAACACACATAAATAAACGAGCAATATATTGTAGTATAATAATATGGGGATAAAGTCATATCTCAGACAAGCGGAGTGTGAGCATCTTCCGTGACTATCATGATCTGAAACTTTAGGGGCGAGATTACATATGCGGCGTCACCCACAAAAGCCGGTGACGCCAGTTTTTAGTCTGGTATTGCTATCACATACATGGTGCCGTATATAAATGCGGTAGGTATATTTCAGCCATCGCCCGCTAATTTTACATCCATAAACTAACATAGAACCGCGTCATAAGTCGGTATCATATATTCAGCATAAGGACTTACGCGGCGAAAATGGAGAAATTTTACTACATTTTCACCTCGCCACACATAGGGAGGCACAGAAAGCCTTGCGCTGAATATATGAGCACCGTAACTCCCTGGAAGTTCTAACCAACACCTAATGTATGCACAATATCTACCTGTCAACCGTCATCCCCCCACCACAATAACTAAATAAAATCTATTGACCCCTAATCCGCCAACCCCCACATCACAAAATATCTAATTAACCTGTTAACCTCTAAACCAATAACTCCCATAACGCAATATACCTAATAAAGTGATTAAATCCTAAACCGCCATCCCTCACAATGCAAACTACTTAATAAATGTATTAACCCCTAATCCACCCCCCCCACAATGCAATAAACCTAATTACACTATTAACCCCTAAACCGTCACCCCCCACAACGCAATAAAGCTAATTAAACTATTAATCCCTAAACCACCATCCCCCACATCGCAATAAACCTAATTAACCTATTAACTCCTAAACCGCCATCCCCCACAACGCAAATAACTAATTTAATCACTAAGCTCCCTAACCTAACACCCCCTAAATTAACCCCAAATACATAAAATAAAAAAATACTAAATTAAAATAAAAATGCCTAACATTACATTAAAATACATCTAAAATTACATTGCCAGTTTATCCGACTTACGGCAGGTTATGAACTGCCAGCGCCGTATATGTGATTCCCCGATGTGCAAGGTGAATTTATGGGTGAAGCGGGTTTCAGCAGTTGCGCTGAAGCCTGCGCCGCATATGTAATCTCGCCCTAGATTAGACCTTCATGATTCTAACATGAATTTACGTTCACTCTTGAGGAAGAAAAATATATTATCCAAGATATTTATGTGTATTTACTAGGGTTGCACCGATACCATTTTTAAAGACCGAGTACAAGTACCAATACAGGTATACCCCGCTCATACAGCGGGTTAGGGACCGGAGCCCCGCTGTAAAGTGAAAACCGCCTTAAAGTGAAACAAGGCAGTTTTAGCTTTCTTTTCACTTGCCAGTGTGTTTTAAAAACTTGAAAACATGTTTGAACTAACATATATTAGGGGTGCAGTAGTGCTATGTTTATTTTAACACTAGCACAGCACACTATTCAATAAATACTGTACCTGTAAAATAGTGACAATTACTGTATAGTACAATTTGCCAGACTATAGCACTGAGACACAGATTGCACTGTAATGCTGTAAACAGAGTGATCTGCGCATAACAAAATGGTGCCAGTCACTTTTCTCACAATTTCACGATGATTACAGCACTGTTTCAAAATCCTTGGAGGTTGAACTTCAGCTCCACAGAGCGCTGTATTAGCGAAGCGCTGTAAAGTGAAGCGCTGTAAAGTGAGGTATACCTGTACTTTTTTTCAAATACTCACCGAACATGTTTATAAATAAAATTATTACAATACAATATATTAATAATAACAACAATAAATAACAGCTGCAGCAGCTGGGGCTGTAAAGCTACAATTAAAAGGGGTGATTACTGGATGCAATTGGGTTGTAGGGTGCCTATATAACATCAATCTGACATTTGTACTTAATACAAAGTAATATAATTTAATTCTGAAAAAAATATTGGGGAGTGTCCCAGTAATCCCCTTTGAGAAAAATGGGGTATTTGCATTCTACTGACTCAATATAAAATAGGGCTGGTCTTCATATTTTTCCAGGGCTTCTTTTTATTCCCAGTCCAGCCCTGGCTAAGGATGTTCCTCAGAGTACAGTATGTTTTGAGCATAATTGTGCAATATGAGAACTAGCAGTATAACAGGCAATCTAGCAATTAGAATATTTTTTTCAAAAGTTAGTGGCAAGGAACACAAGCATCTCTGCATGTTCAGCTATAAGTCTGTTTCTGCTATCAGTAAGGACGTTTGACGCTAAGCTGAACAGTCTTTCACTTTCCACACTACTGCATGGGGCAGAAAGATATTTTGGGGCCATTAAATCTCAGTTTATTAACTGCCCAGTACTTCAGGGGTTTGTTTGAATGAGGTACAGTGATCTCTCCCAGGTAGGCTTCCAGCTGTATAGTAGCTTTTGGAGCACTGCTCTGACGTACAATAATACAAATAACAGCAATTTGTATTGGCAGAAGTGAATGATTTATAGTTAAGTCTCCACTCTAGCTTAAAATATAATGGGAACATGCGGTTTGAAAAATGCCACAAGATGGCATATGGGTATGAAGTGGAGGTATCGGCTTAAGTATCGGTGCATTTGCACAAGTACAAATACTCATGCAAATACTTTATATCGGCATCGATACCGATACTAGTGTCGGTATCGGTGCAACCCTAGTATTTACACATTTAAATCACTTAATTTTAAACTGTGATTGATGCGTCTAGTTTAAATGTAAGGTGCCATACGTTTTATATTTCAAACTATCATTTTATGTTTATCAAGGCACTTATTTTACGATTTCCTTAGTGGCATCTTATTTTTGTGACTCCATTATATTGTCCATGGCATCTTCCAGTAGTTAAAGGGACATTCCAGCCAAATGGATGTATTTGTTTTGAATAGAAGCATTTTTGTAATATACATATATTAGCAAAAATGCTTCTAATAAAAGCTATAGCTCTTTGAAAAGTGTATTTAAGTATGCACCGTGCACCAGCATTTTAAACAAAGCACTTGCTCAGAGAACCCAATGTGCTTCTCTGGTAATGACTCAGTATGTTAATTGCCAACACAATACAAGACCCATTGGAGCTCTGAGCAGCTGCAGTATTTAAAATGTTGGTGCACTGAGAATATCTAGCTATGCTTCACATGCACAGAAAAATCTATGTGCATTTACATTTTGACCTGAATGTCCCTTTAATTTGTAACTGTCCCTAACTAGCTACATTGCAGTACTGATTATTTTAAGGAAACTAATATATTACACTTAATTCTTTAATATTAAAACTAATATAATTTAAAAAAATACATCTACATATAATTCTCAGGTTAATAATTGCTTTTAATACATCTTTATAGCTAGCATTTATTCTAGTGTCCCTTTAACCGTCTTAAATCGTTAGCAAATCTTAGAGGTTTATCCACAAAACTGTAATCCGTCAACCAACTTGCTGGTTGGAAAAAGATTGGTTTAACTTGGCTATATGAAGTTGATTTAAACTCCAAACTATCCATATAAATTCAAGCTGTCAAAAAATTAAAGCAACCTTGTCTGACTTTAAACCAACTTCTTGTCTGACTTGCTTCAACTGTTTTTTATAGCTGTAAAGCATTTCCTTGGATCAAATTGCTAAAACTTTAGCAAAGTCCTTTGCAGCCAACTTAGTAACACAGTAGACACTCAAATACATGTATTAAACTGAAGTAAAATAATTTATTACAAATGTAATAATAATAATAATAATAATATTAAAATGTAATGATATTACATTATAGAAATATATTCTGAAATTAAAAATCTAATGAATTAAATTTAAATATTTTATTTCAAATTAATTTATAAGTTAATGTTATTCAATTTCAAATTGTACAGTGGGGCAAAAAAGTATTTAGTCAGCCACCAATTGTGCAAGTTCTCCCACTTAAACTTCAAACTTGTATTCTTATGCAAATTAAAAAAATAAGTAGACTTTCATTCATGAAAACATGCAAACCGCTCGTTCTATTTAATTTTTTGTCCGAAATAGCAGAATTTTAACATATTTTCCTCCTCCCGTACCACGGCCGCCATTTATTTATTAATCCCACGTATTTTAACATACCAATAACAGCCCAGGCCAGTCGGCGACACTGATATAATCAAACACGCCCTAAGTTAACAATGGGCATGCGCTATACATTGGATCGATGAGACCGTAGAATAATGTATTTGAAACGCATGCACATAGCTAAAGTTGAAGATTTGGATTCCAATACTATGACGTCGCGACGGGTGGTTCTGCTTTCTGTCCGGCTATAGAAAATAACAGGAAGTAATGACAGGGGCGGAGGAAGGAGCGATAACGCTCTGTGAGTAATACATGATTTATTATAGAAAATAATCAAATAAATAAGGAATAAACAGAGTGACTTCGGTTAGAAAGAACTGAGGATTAATAATATATTTCCCAAATATTGAAAATTTACCATCACTTTAAGAAGATGAGAGAGTCCTGTAATTTTCATCATAGGTATACCTCAACTATGAGAGACAAAATGTGGAAACAAATCCAGACAATCACATTGTCTGATTTGGAAAGAATTTATATGCATATTACGGTGGAAAATAAGTATTTGGTCACCTAAAAACAAGCAAGATTTCTGGCTCTCACAGACCTGTATCTTCTTCTTTAAGAGGCTCCTCTGTCCTCCACTCATTACCTGTATTAATGGCACCTGTTTGAACTTGTTATCAGTATAAAAGACACCTGTCCACAACCTCAAACAGTCATACTCCAAACTCCACTATGGTGAAGACCAAAGAGCTGTCGAAGGACACCAGAAACAAAATTGTAGACCTGCACCAGGCTGGGAAGACTGAATCTGCAATAGGCAAGCAGCTTGGTGTAAAGAAATCAACTGTGGGAGCAATAATTAGAAAATGGAAGACATACAAGACCACTGATAATCTCCCTTGTTCTAGGGCTCCATGCAAGATCTCACCCCGTGGGGTCAAAATGATCACAAGAACGGTGAGCAAACATCCCAGAACCACACGGGGGGACCTAGTGAATGACCTGCAGAGAGCTGAGACCAACGTAACAAAGGCTACCATCAGTAACACACTATGCCACCAGGGACTCAGATCCTGCAGTGCCAGACGTGTCCCCCTGCTTAAACCAGTACATGTCCGGGCCCGTCTGAAGTATTTGGATGATCCAGAAGCGGATTGGGAGAATGTCATATGGTCAGATGAAACCAAAGTAGAACTGTTTGGTAGAAACACAACTCGTCGTGTTTGGAGGAGAGAGAATGCTGAGTTGAAACCAAAGAACACCATACCTACTGTGAAGCATGGGGGTGGCAACCTCATGCTTTGGGGCTGTTTCTCTGCAAAGGGAACAGGACGACTGATCCGTGTACATGAAAGAATGAATGGGGCCATGTATCGTGAGATTTTGAGTGCAAACCTCCTTCCATCAGCAAGGGCATTGAAGATGAAACGTGGCTGGGTCTTTCAGCATGACAATGATCCCAAACACACCGCCCGGGCAACGAAGGAGTGACTTCGTAAGAAGTATTTCAAGGTCCTGGAGTGGCCTAGCCAGTCTCCAGATCTCAACCCCATAGAAAACCTTTGGAGGGAGTTGAAAGTCTGTGTTGCCCAGCGACAGCCCCAAAACATCACTGTTCTAGAGGAGATCTGCATGCAGGAATGGGCCAACATACCAGCAACAGTGTGTGGTAACCTTGTGAAGACTTACAGAAAACGTTTGACCTCTGTCATTGCCAACAAAGGATATATAACAAAGTATTGAGATGAACTTTTGATATTGACCAAATACTTATTTTCCACCATAATATGCAAATAAATTCTTTCCAAATCAGACAATGTGATTGTCTGGATTTGTTTCCCCATTTTGCCTCTCATAGTTGAGGTATACCTATGATGAAAATTACAGGCCTCTCTCATCTTCTTAAGTGGGAGAACTTGCACAATTGGTGGCTGACTAAATACTTTTTTACCCCACTGTATTTCAATACACTTGCATTGTATTTTATTTAATACATCAACTATATTGAATTGTTGTAATATATCTACAACAATTTCAGGGATTTGCATTTTTCTAATTTTATTTAAAGGGACACTAAACCCACATTTTTTTCTTTCAGGATTCAGATAGAGCTTGCGATTTTAAGCAACTTTCTAATTTACTCCTATTATAATTTTTTCTTCGTTCTCTTGCTATCTTTATTTAAAAAGCAGGAATGTGATGCACAGGAGTCGGCCCATTTTTGGTTGAGAACCTGGGTTATGCTTGCCTATTGTTGGGTAAATGTAAGCCTCCAATAAGCAAGCGCTATCCATGGTGCTGAACCTAAAATGGGCTGGCTGCTAAGATTTACATTCCTGCTTTTAAAAAAAAAAAAAAGATATAAAGTGAACGAAGAAAAATTTATAATAGGAGTAAGATAGAAAGTTGCTTAAAATTTCATGCTCTATCTGAATCATGAAAGAAAAATTTGGGTTCAGTGTCCCTTTAATTGGTCCTCCTTTTTCTGTATTTGTAAAGTATCTTCACACCTGAAGCTTGCTAAGGTTAGGTCTAACAAGTTGGTAAATGAAGATTATGCATTTTGAGATCCACATGATAGGTTAGTTAGTTCCTTGTGAACACTTATTAAAATGAGCAAATTGGCAGATATTCTTAAAAAACTGACTTGGGCTGTGCTAGTCTGTGAAGAATGGCTTTGTGGCCTCAATTTATTAAAGGGTCATTATAGTTGAAAAATGACATACTCTAATTCAATAGAGAATGTCATTGTAAGATTAGCGACCCTGCACCCCCTAATCAGCTTTGTCATGCAACTAGCACTGCTGATTAGGTCAGTTTTCTCTCTGTACCAGCAGTGCTCTGCAGATCTCGAGTGGTACTTGTACAAGTAAACACAGAGAATTGCACTTTAATTTTAAAGGGACAATCTAGTTAAAATTAAATCTTCATTATTCAGATAGGTAATTTTAATCAACTTTCCAGTTTACTTTTATCATCAATTTTGCTTTGTTCCCTTGAAACTAAACCTAGATAGGCTCATATGCTAATTTCTAAGCCCTTGAAGGCAGCCTCTTATCACATGCTTTTTAAATTGCTTTTCACAACAAGAGACTTGTTAGTTCATGTGGGCCATATAGATAACACTGTGTTCAGACACGGGGGGTTATTTAAGATTTAGCACAACACAATGCTAAATTTAAGACAATAGATAATAAACAGTTACAGTCATGTGATCAGGGAGCAGTCAAAAGATTCTTAGATACAAGGTAAACACAGAGGTAAAAAGTATATTAATATAACTGTGTTGGTTATGCAAAACTGGGGAATGGGTAATAAAAGGATTATCTATTTTTTAAAACAATAAAAATTATATTGTAGACTGTCCCTTTAAAGTGACATGCTCTTAAGCTGACAAAGTCAGATTTTCAGCCCTTGGGGTGCAGGCTTGCTTAGAAAAAAACAGTCTGCTTCTTATGCTCTCTCTCACTCCCTGACTGATTTGACATGCCCTGCTCTCCCTCAGTGGGCTGCACAACAGCAGGGTAAGGGGTGGTCCAAGTTGTGGGCAGCGGATGGCACCTTGCCTCAAATGCAGACAGTCAAGTTCCCTGCCTGAGAACCTTAGCCATTCGCTGTCCAACTTGCAATTTGTGAATAGCTGATTTGAGGATTTTTAGCATAAGTCGATTCACAATTGGTGCAACATGATGACAGATAATTACTATGTTAACTGTGAAGATATATAGCTACTCTATCAATGAATCCTGATAAATAAATATATAATTTAGATGCTTTAAAGGGACATTAAAAGCTAAATAAATGCTTGATAGAATGATTCATTTAAAGAAAAGATTAGTCTATGACTAACATGTTGATGTATTTTTTAAAGTTACATGTTAAAATATTGACAAAATAAGTGTAAAGTTTTAGTGTCTATAAAACAATGGGAGCTGCCATGTTGTAACTTAGGTTACCATCTCTGCTGTGGCCAATTAGGGACAGTTATAAATAGGTCACTAGAGTGTACAGCCAATGGTTGTGTAAAATATAACAGTGTTCTGCACCTCCTTTTCCAACCAGAGCTAAAAAGCTCACAATTTCATAATGGAATTAAAGGAAAAGGGGACAAAATAAATAATGAAATTATAAATTTTGTATTACTATCTCAAAGTGTTTAATGTCCCATTAATATGTGCTCAAATTCTCACATGTATTAAAATAAAATTACAGTAAAATAGCCATTGTTTTCCAAACAAAAGTTCAAAAAACATTTGAAACATCTATCTAGAAAAACATAATAAAATGTTTAAAATGTATAAAAATCCCAGTATTTAGTTAAAGGGACAGTTTACACTAATTTTCATATAACTGCATGTAATAGCCAGTACTATAAAGAAGAATATGCACAGATACTGATATAAAAGTCCAGTATAAAACCTTTTAAAAACGTACTTAGAAGCTCCCAGTTTAGCACCGTTGATGAGGTTAGGTTGGAACACCCATAAAAATGGGCTGGGAAAGCAAGAAAGGCAGACACTCCCTTCCCTGCATATGAAAAGACCCATTACACAAACAAGAGTCTGCAAACATCAATATACATCTAAAACTTTGGGGCTTGCTTAGGAGTCTGAAAATCAGCACAATGTTATTTAAAAATAAGCAAAACTATAAATTGTTACAAAACATTCCCAGATGGGATATATAAATGGATCATCTACAAAACATTTATGCAAAGAAAAATCTAGTGTACAATGTCCCTTTAACGCTTCACGTTTTGTTTCCCTGACAATGGGTAGATTAGAATCTGTAAACTCTACCGTTAGTCCTGGTAGCAAGCTATCCCCTGCTCCAGTAAAACAGAACAAGTCCCAATTCTGTATTCTTATGGCAGCATTCACACCCGCGCTCATGGGCTCCACTGTTTTCTTTTTAAGGACCAGCCTCTATATGCAACTCATTTTCTAACTCCTGGAATTGTGCTATCAACTATTTCACCGTTAGAAATCCAGTTCTCTTTTCTTAGCACCAGATCTATAGCCTGACCCACATCTTGCACTACATATGATGCCTCGACCAGGCTGGGATCAAGTCGGACGTCTCGGTGCCCATGAAAAACAGTCTCCTTGACACTCTCTTGTGAGTCTTGGGGCACTGTTCCTTGATTTCCATACACTCCCGTACACACTAGGATAGAACTGCAACTCTGTGGCTGCCCAGCCTTAGAAGGTGCACTCTGCAAGTACTGATTGTATAGGTTAGCACCATATATATCAGTCATTGGATTATCCCTAAAATAAAAGCATGAACAGATTAGAAGGAAACATTGTAGTTCTATGTTCAATTTTTAAAGGGTGTATGATTAAAATAAAACAAACTAAAAAAAAACAGTGTATGATGATTGGTGCTCTATCACTCTCAGCTGGGATATACAGTGTATGGTGATTGGTGCTCTATCACTCTCAGCTGGGATATACAGTGTATGGTGATTGGTGCTCTATCACTCTCAGCTGGGATATACAGTGTATGGTGATTGGTGCTCTATCACTCTCAGCTGGGATATACAGTGTATGGTGATTGGTGCTCTATCACTCTCAGCTGGGATATACAGTGTATGGTGATTGGTGCTCTATCACTCTCAGCTGGGATATACAGTGTATGGTGATTGGTGCTCTATCACTCTCAGCTGGGATATACAGTGTATGGTGATTGGTGCTCTATCACTCTCAGCTGGGATATACAGTGTATGGTGATTGGTGCTCTATCACTCTCAGCTGGGATATACAGTGTATGGTGATTGGTGCTCTATCACTCTCAGCTGGGATATACAGTGTATGGTGATTGGTGCTCTATCACTCTCAGCTGGGATATACAGTGTATGGTGATTGGTTCTCTATCACTCTCAGCTGGGATATACAGTGTATGGTGATTGGTTCTCTATCACTCTCAGCTGGGATATACAGTGTATGGTGATTGGTGCTCTATCACTCTCAGCTGGGATATACAGTGTATGGTGATTGGTTCTCTATCACTCTCAGCTGGGATATACAGTGTATGGTGATTGGTGCTCTATCACTCTCAGCTGGGATATACAGTGTATGGTGATTGGTGCTCTATCACTCTCAGCTGGGATATACAGTGTATGGTGATTGGTGCTCTATCACTCTCAGCTGGGATATACAGTGTATGGTGATTGGTGCTCTATCACTCTCAGCTGGGATATACAGTGTATGGTGATTGGTTCTCTATCACTCTCAGCTGGGATATACAGTGTATGGTGATTGGTGCTCTATCACTCTCAGCTGGGATATACAGTGTATGGTGATTGGTGCTCTATCACTCTCAGCTGGGATATACAGTGTATGGTGATTGGTGCTCTATCACTCTCAGCTGGGATATACAGTGTATGGTGATTGGTTCTCTATCACTCTCAGCTGGGATATACAGTGTATGGTGATTGGTGGTCTATCACTCTCAGCTGGGATATACAGTGTATGGTGATTGGTGCTCTATCACTCTCAGCTGGGATATACAGTGTATGGTGATTGGTGCTCTATCACTCTCAGCTGGGATATACAGTGTATGGTGATTGGTGCTCTATCACTCTCAGCGGGGATATACAGTGTATGGTGATTGGTGCTCTATCACTCTCAGCTGGGATATACAGTGTATGGTGATTGGTGCTCTATCACTCTCAGCTGGGATATACAGTGTATGGTGATTGGTGCTCTATCACTCTCAGCTGGGATATACAGTGTATGGTGATTGGTGCTCTATCACTCTCAGCTGGGATATACAGTATATGGTGATTGGTTCTCTATCACTCTCAGCTGGGATATACAGTGTATGGTGATTGGTGCTCTATCACTCTCAGCTGGGATATACAGTGTATGGTGATTGGTGCTCTATCACTCTCAGCTGGGATATACAGTGTATGGTGATTGGTGCTCTATCACTCTTAGGCCCAGATTACGAGTTTTGCGTTAGAGGCTTTGCGGTGCTAACGAGCAGTTTTCTCTCACCGCTCACTTACCTACAGCGATGGTATTACAAGTTTTCAAAAACCCGTTGTTAAAAGGCAAGAAGTGAACGTTGAGCAAAATTTTGCTTATTACCGCACTCCAATACCAGCGCTGCTTAAGTCAGCGTTGAGCTGGTGTAACGTGCTCGTGCACGATTTCCCCATAGGAATCAACAGGGAGAGCCGGCTGAAAAAAAGTCTAACACCTGCAAAAAAGCAGCGTAAAGCTCCTTAACGCAGCCCCATTGATTCCTACGGGAAAAGATTTATGTCTACACCTAATACGAACCCCGAGTCTAAACACCCCTAATCTTACACTTATTAACCCCTAATCTGCCGTCCCCGACATCGCCGCCACCAAAATTATAATTATTAACCCCTAATCTGCCACTCCGGACACCGCCGCCACCTACATTATACTTATGAACCCCTAATCTGCTGCCCCCAACATCGCCGAACCCTACATTATATTTATTAACCCCTACTCTGCTGCCCCCAATGTTGCCGCCACCTACCTACACTTATTAACCCCTAATCTGCTACCCCCAACGTCGGTGCCACTATATTAAAGTTATTAATCCCTAAACCTAAAACCCCCTAACTTAAATATAATTTAAATAAATCAAAATAAATATTACTATCATTAACTAAATTATTCCTATTTAAAACTAAATACTTACCTGTAAAATAAACCCTGAGATAGCTACAATAACTAGGTAGAATAGTTATTAAATAGTTATTAACTATTTAATAACTACCTAGTTAAAATAAAGACAAAATAAAGACAAAAAAGACCTGTGAAATAAAACCTAACCTAAGTTACACTAACACTACACTATAATTAAATAAATTAACTACAATTACCTAAATTAAATTAGCTAAAGTACAAAAAAACACAAACACTAAATTACAGAAAATAATTAACAAATTACAGATATTTAAACTAATTACACCTAATCTAATAGCCCTATTAAAATAAAAAAGCCCCACCCAAAATAAAAAAAACCCTAGCCTAAACTAAACTACCAATAGCCCTTAAAAGGGCCTTTTGCGGGGCATTGCCCCAAAGTAATCAGCTCTTTTACCTGTAAAAAAAAAATACAAACAACCCCCCCACAGTAAAACCCACCACCCACACAACCAACCCCCCAAATAAAAACCTATCTAAAAAAACCTAAGCTCCCCATTGCCCTGAAAAGGGCATTTGGATGGGCATTGCCCTTAAAAGGGCAGTTAGCTCATTTGCCGGCCAAAGTCCCTAACCTAAAAATAAAACCCACCCAATGCACCCTTAAAAAAAAAACTAACACTAACCCCCTGAAGATCGACTTACCGGGATTGAAGTTCAATCCTATTGGCTGATCCAATCAGCCAATAGGATTGAGATTGCATTCTATTGGCTGTTCCAATCAGAATTCTATCAGCCAATCGGAATCTAAGGGACACCATCTTGGATGACGTCACTTAAAGGTACCTTCATTCTGTGTTAGTCGTTGGATGAAGAGGATGCTCCACGTCTGATGTCTTGAAGATGGACCCCGCTCCATGCTGGATGGATGAAGATAGAAGATGCCGTCTGGATGAAGACTTCTGCCCGTCTGGAGGACCACTTCGCCCGGCTTGGATGAAGAAGTCTCCCGGTAAGTCGATCTTCAGTGGGTTAGTGTTAGGTTTTTTAAGGGTGTATTGGGTGGGTTTTATTTTTAGGTTAGGGACTTTGGGCGGCAAAAGAGCCAACTGCCCTTTTAAGGGCAATGCCCATCCAAATGCCCTTTTCAGGGCAATGGGGAGCTTAGGTTTTTATTTGGGGGGGGGTTGGTTGTGTGGGTGGTGGGTTTTACTGTTGGGGGTTGTTTGTATTTTTTTTTACAGGTAAAAGAGCTGATTACTTTGGGGCAATGCCCCGCAAAAGGCCCTTTTAAGGGCTATTGGTAGTTTAGTTTAGGCTAGGTGTTTTTTTTTATTTGGGGGGGGGGGGGGGTTATTTTAATAGGGCTATTAGATTAGGTGTAACTAGTTTAAATTTCTGTAATTTGTTTATTTTCTGTAATTTAGTGTGATAATTTTGTCTCACCAAACTTCAGAGAGTATTTAATAAAAAATAAAATAAATGGAATGTTGCTCTATTCTTGTAAACAGCTAATAAACATAACTTGTTCTACTAGCATGTTCAAGGTGAGCATTTACTTTTAGTAATTGAAATGAAAAGTATGGATTAAACCTCTATGAATGATAATAATAAATCTTATGAGAGATACTTATTAAGTCTCTTTTATATAAGCAATGATTCATTAATATTGTCAAAAAAAAGAAAAATTTGAGAAAAAATCCTTTATATTCAGGATAAGAAACGAAGTGATAGAGTTCAACTCTAGATAAAGTAATGGTAATATATCTTTCCTTTAGATTCACGCACTCACACAAACACTCTAAAATATATATACAAAGTTCCAGCACACACGCAATATAGACCAGCAAGGAGGAGGTTAATTCAGTGTAATGCACCTCAGGTAAGTAAAAACACTTAGCGTTATTTTTGGGAACCTTATGATTTGTATACAATACGATACCCAAACCAGCGTGGTGACAAGACCAGATTTTCCCAGGAGAGATGGTGTAGCGTGGAGAGCGGTAATAGCAGCAGAGTAAGTGCTAAACCGGAGATTAGTAGAGAGCGGCGTTCCGGTAGCAGCTTGTGTGAGTGTGGCTTCAGCCGCGTGTGATAGAGTTCCGGTAGCGTAGGGATACGATTAGAAGTATCAGTCCAAAAGAATCAGGAAAGAAGTGCAGCAAACTTTGAGATACAAACAGCCTTCAAAAAATAACATCCTTATGACCTGAAAGGGAAAAGTAAACTGCTTGGAAAGAGCAGTAGCACAGGATGAGAGAATCCACTTTAATTTTCAGGCACTGAGTAATGGAAAAGCACTTCCTTAAATAGGAGGAAGTGCTGATAGTCAGAAAGTCTTAAAGGGATATCACATCCCCCCCTTCTCAGGGAATCACCCCCGTGGATTCCAGACCAGGTTTAAGGGGGTAACGATGATGAAATGACTTCACCAGACGAGGGGCATGAACTTCTGAATGAAGATGCCAGGAATCATCCTCTGGACCATAACCCTTCCATCTGATGAGATATTCCAATCTTTGTCGTCGAATCCTAGAATCCAGTATTGATTCAACTTCAAATTCCTCTTGAAGATCCACTGAGATAGGAGGCGGAAGATCAACTGCCGTGCGTGTCATTGAATGAAAAGGTTTCAATAATGAAATATGGAAGGTGGGATGAAACTTGTAATCCTTGGGTAATGTGAGCTTGACCACATTGGGATTTATTATCTGCTCTATAGGGTAAGGTCCCAGGAACTGGTTAGCCAATTTCTTGCTAGGGACCTGAAGTTTGAGGTTTTTAGTAGAGAGTAACACTAAGTCACCTATTTTATAGTCAGGTCCAATCGAATGTTTCCGATCATAGTATTTCTTTTGGTATTCCTTAGCCTCAGCTAGATGTGTTTTCAATACTTTCAATCGATCTTGAAGTTTGGAAGAAAAATCTAAAGCTGAAGGGGAATTCACTGTTTTGTGGGACAAGGTTATAGTGTTAGGATGGTACCCATAAGTTGCGAAAAAGGGGGATGTTTTGGTTGAGGAACACAATGAATTATTATGAGTAAATTCTGCCATAGGGAGGTAAATTAGCCAGTCATCTTGCAAATGTGAAATATAACAACGTAAAAAGTGTTCAATGGTCTGGTTCAGTCTTTCTGTCAATCCATTTGTCTGTGGATGGAAAGCAGTAGTGTAGCGATGATCAATTTTCAGTAGCTTACACAAAGATCTCCAGAAGGAAGAGGTGAATTGGGTACCCCTATCAGTAATAATATTAGAGGGTAAACCGTGTAGTCTTACAACCTGATCAAGAAATACTTTAGCTGTAGTCATGGCAGTTGGTAATCCCTTGAGTGGAATAAAATGAGCCAGTCTTGTTAAATGGTCGACTACTACCATGATAGTGTTATATTGTTGTGATGCAGGTAACTCCACTATAAAATCCATGGCAATAGTACTCCATGGTTTATCTGGAATGGGCAGAGGTCTGAGTAACCCTATGGGTTTTTTATGTTCAATTTTATTTCTAGCGCAATTCTCACACCTAGAGACGTAATCATAAATATATTTATTCATCCCTGGCCACCAAAACTTACGACGGGTAAGTTCAATGGTTTTCTGTATCCCTGGGTGACCAGATAAGGTGTCATCATGGGTGTGTGTGAGAATGGAAGATCTTATTTTCTCAGGTACGTATAACTTTTCCTCATGATAAAAAAAGACCTGTAGTAGGATCTTTTGAACAATTCTGTAGTGGTATTGAATCATGTTTTAGAGCAGTGTAAATCTCTTCTTCTAAGGGTGTTAAGGTACCTATTATCTTTTCTGGAGGGATAGTGAAGTTAGGTTGTTCATGAGGAAGTAACTCATGAATACGAGAAAGTGCATCTGCCTTTGTGTTTTGACTCCCTGGTTTATAAGTTATTAAAAAGTTAAAGCGATCTAGAAAAAGTGACCACCTTGCTTGTCTAGCTGTTAAAGTCTTATTCTTCTTTAAGTATTCTAAGTTTTTATGATCAGTATAAATAAGGAATGGAATTACTGATCCTTCTAGTAGGTGTCTCCATTGTTCTAGTGAACACTTAATAGCAAGGAGTTCTTTATCTCCAACACTATAGTTAGCTTCAGCACAAGTCAAAGTTCTTGAATAGAACGCAATGGGATGAACTTCACCTGTCTCCTTATTTTGTTGGGAAAGAATAGCCCCAATGCCTGTGTTCGATGCATCAACTTCCAACAGGAATTGTTGATCAAATTTAGGCAGTGTTAGTATTGGAGCTGTTGTGAACATTTCCTTAAGACTATCAAAAGTCTTCTGGGCTTGTTCAGACCACTTAAAGCGATGTTTTATACTAGTTAATTGTGTTAATGGTCTTATTACTGAGGAGAAGTTTTTAATAAATTTACGGTAATAGTTTGCGAAACCAATAAATCGCTGTAATGCTTTTACTGTAGTGGGTGTAGGCCAGTCTTTAATTGCGGCTACTTTTTCAGGATCCATTTCTATCTTGTTTGGGGTAATTATATAACCCAAAAACTTTATTTTAGAGACATGGAAAACACATTTTTCCAGCTTTGCATATAACTTATGCTCCTTGAGACGAGTAAGAACCCACCTAACATGTTTTTCATGTTCTATGGAAGATTTCGAATAAATCAGAATATCATCTAGATATATGATGACACAGATATCCATTAGATCATGAAAAATCTCGTTGATAAAATGTTGGAAGGTTGCGGGAGCATTGCTTAGACCAAAGGGCATTACGTTATACTGGAAAAGACCATAACGGGTTCTGAACGCGGTTTTCCATTCGTGTCCTTCCTTTATGCGAATAAGATTATAAGCGCCCTTTAGATCTAATTTTGAGTAGATCGTGGCCCCATTTAATCTTTCTAGTAACTCTGGTATGAGAGGTAGAGGATACCTATTTTTAATTGTTATTTCATTCAATGCCCTGTAGTCAATAATAGGTCTTATTGTTCCATCTTTGTTGCGTACTAAAAACAGTCCTGCAGCAGCAGGGGATGTTGAGTGTGAGATGAACCCTTTTCGCAAGTTTTCATCTAAATATGATCTTAGATATACTAATTCTTCTTGTGAAAGGGGGTAAATCTTTCCATGTGGTATTTGAGATCCCGGTAATAAATCAATGGGACAGTCAAATTCCCTATGTGGTGGGAGGTTTTCTGCCTCCTTGAGGTCAAACACCTCTGCCAGGTCCTGATAAATTTGAGGCAGCTCATGTTCTATAGTAGAGATTACCTGATATGGAAAACAAGTTTTTATACAATAGTCAGAGTTAAAGTTTACTTGTGATGATGACCAGTCAATATGAGGATTATGTATTTGTAACCAGCTAAATCCTAAAATGATAGTATGCATGTAGATAGGTATGAGGTCAAAAGTAATATATTCAGAATGTCCTTGGTCAGTTGTTATGAGTAAAGGGATTGTCTGATGGGTAATGGGGCCCTGTTGTATAATAGAACCATCAATAAGTTTAACTGAAACAGGTTGTGTTTTGACAACAGTTGGAATTTTATTGAGCTTAACATATGCTATATCTATATAATTTCCTGACGCCCCTGAATCAATCAAAGCGTTAGATCGCACGTTTTTCTGATCCCATTGTAAAGAAAAGGTGAGAGTGAGATGTGGATTTTGGGTAATGTGAAAAATTTTGTGATTGAAGCTACCCTTACCCTTTTTCTGTCTCAATAGAGATGGACAATTTGTGACGGAGTGGTCTTTTTGTCCACAATAAAGACAGAGATTTTCTAATCTGCGTCTGGTTTTTTCTTCTGGGGTTAGAGGACCCCTTATAGTTCCAATCTCCATAGGAACCTGGTTTGAAACAGCTTTTTCCATGGTTGTAGAACAGGGATAGGAACGTCTGGGCACAACTTCATAGGAAGCTCTTTCAGCCTTTCTTTCACGTAACCTTCGGTCCAAAGTGGTGCTTAATTTCATCAACCCATTTAGTGTGTCAGGCATCTCTAATCGTGACAATTCATCTTTAAGGGATTCAGAGAGACCCAATCTGAATTGGTTCTTTAAGCTGATCTCGTTCCATTGAGAGTCATCTATCCACATTTGAAATTCAGTAATATATTCTTCAATGTTTCTTTTCCCCTGTCTCATAGATCTTAATTTATTTTCAGCTGTTATTTGAGTGTGGGAATCCTCATACAAGGCAGTCATAGCTAAAAAAAATTCTTCAAGCGAATCTAATATTGGATGTTCACTTTCAAAGAATCTATTGGCCCAGGAGCGTGGCTCCCCCTGGAGGAAGGAAATAGTGGTACAGACCTTTATCCTTTCACTATGGTATGTTTTAGGTCTAAGTGAGAAAAGAAGTTTACATGCACTTTTAAAATCCCTGAAATCGCTGCGCTTGCCAGAGAAGGGTTGTGGGTATTGTATGTGAGGTTCAGCAATTCCTGCTTCTTTCCCTGACATACAATCTTTTATTAAGGTTTTGAGAGCTTTATTTTCAGTTTGTACCTCTATTAAGGCTCTAGCAAGATATTCAAGTTTTTGATGAATATTAGAAAATTTATTTTTAATTTCATTTGGATCCATCTTCCAAATAATAAAAAAATAAACTTTATTTTTGTGGCCTGAAAATTCTGTGATAATTTTGTCTCACCAAACTTCAGAGAGTATTTAATAAAAAATAAAATAAATGGAATGTTGCTCTATTCTTGTAAACAGCTAATAAACATAACTTGTTCTACTAGCATGTTCAAGGTGAGCATTTACTTTTAGTAATTGAAATGAAAAGTATGGATTAAACCTCTATGAATGATAATAATAAATCTTATGAGAGATACTTATTAAGTCTCTTTTATATAAGCAATGATTCATTAATATTGTCAAAAAAAAGAAAAATTTGAGAAAAAATCCTTTATATTCAGGATAAGAAACGAAGTGATAGAGTTCAACTCTAGATAAAGTAATGGTAATATATCTTTCCTTTAGATTCACGCACTCACACAAACACTCTAAAATATATATACAAAGTTCCAGCACACACGCAATATAGACCAGCAAGGAGGAGGTTAATTCAGTGTAATGCACCTCAGGTAAGTAAAAACACTTAGCGTTATTTTTGGGAACCTTATGATTTGTATACAATACGATACCCAAACCAGCGTGGTGACAAGACCAGATTTTCCCAGGAGAGATGGTGTAGCGTGGAGAGCGGTAATAGCAGCAGAGTAAGTGCTAAACCGGAGATTAGTAGAGAGCGGCGTTCCGGTAGCAGCTTGTGTGAGTGCGGCTTCAGCCGCGTGTGATAGAGTTCCGGTAGCGTAGGGATACGATTAGAAGTATCAGTCCAAAAGAATCAGGAAAGAAGTGCAGCAAACTTTGAGATACAAACAGCCTTCAAAAAATAACATCCTTATGACCTGAAAGGGAAAAGTAAACTGCTTGGAAAGAGCAGTAGCACAGGATGAGAGAATCCACTTTAATTTTCAGGCACTGAGTAATGGAAAAGCACTTCCTTAAATAGGAGGAAGTGCTGATAGTCAGAAAGTCTTAAAGGGATATCACATCTAGTGTTTTGTTTTTTTGTACTTTAGCTAATTTAATTTAGGTATGTAAATTATTTAATTGTATTTAATTTAGTTCATTTATTTAATTATAGTGTAGTGTTAGGTGTAATTGTAACTTAGGTTAGGTTTTATTTTACAGGTACTTTTGTATTTATTTTAGCTAGGTAGTTATTAAATAGTTAATAACTATTTAATAACTATTTTACCTAGTTAAAATAAATACAAACTTGCCTGTAAAATAAAAATAAATACTAAGCTAGCTACAATGTAACTATTAGTTATAATGTAGCTATCTTAGGGTTTATTTTACAGGTATTTAGTTTTAAATAGGGTTCGGCAGATTAGGGGTTAATAAATGTAGGTAGGTGGTGGCAATGTTAGGGACGGCAGATTAGGGGTTAATAATATTTAACTAATGTTTGGGAGGTAGGTGTGCGGCGGTTTAGGGGTTAATATATTTATTATAGTGGCGGCGATGTCCGGTTTGGCAGATTAGGGGTTAAAAAATTTATTTTAGTGTTTGCGATGTGGGAGGGCCTTGGTTTAGGGGTTAATAGTTAGTTTATGGGTTAGTGTACTTTTTATCACTTTAGTTAAGAGTTTTATGCTACGGCGTTATAGTGTAAAACTCTTAACTACTGACTTTAAAATGCGGTACCACTCTTGACAGGAGAGGGTGTACCGCTCACTTTTTGGCAGACTCGTAATACCGGCGCTATGCAAGTCCCATTGAAAAAAGAGGATATGCAATTTACGTAAGTGGATTTGTGGTATTTCCAAGTCTGGCCAAAAAAGTGAGCGGTACACCTGTACCTGCAAGACTCGTAATACCAGCGGGCGTTAAAAAGCAGCGTTAGGACCGGCTAACGCTGCTTTTTAAGCCTAACGCAAAACTCGTAATCTAGCCGTTAGTTTGGATATACACTGTATGGTGATTGGTGCTCTATCACTTTCAGTTTGGATATACAGTGTATGGTGATTGGTGCTCTATCACTCTAAGCTAGGATATACAGTGTATGGTGATTGGTGCTCTATGACTTTCAGCAGGGATATACAGTGTATGGTGATTGGTTCTCTATCACTCTAAGCTAGGATATACAGTGTATGGTGATTGGTTCTCTATCACTCTAAGCTAGGATATACAGTGTATGGTGATTGGTGCTCTATCATTTTCAGCTGGGATATACAGTGTATGGTGATTGGTGCTCTATCACTCACAGCTGGGATATACAGTGTATGGTGATTGGTTCTCTATCACTCTAAGCTAGGATATACAGTGTATGGTGATTGGTTCTCTATCACTCTAAGCTAGGATATACAGTGTATGGTGATTGGTGCTCTATCACTCTAAGCTAGGATATACAGTGTATGGTGATTGGTGCTCTATCATTTTCAGCTGGGATATACAGTGTATGGTGATTGGTGCTCTATCACTCACAGCTGGGATATACAGTGTATGGTGATTGGTGCTCTATCATTTTCAGCAGGGATATACAGTGTATGGTGATTGGTGCTCTATGACTCTCAGTTTGGATATACAGTGTATGGTGCTCTATCACTCTCAACTGGGATATACAGTGTATGGTGATTGGTGCTCTATCACTCACAGCTGGGATATACAGTGTATGGTGATGGTTTATTACTCTCAGCTGGGATATAGAGTGTATGGCGATTGGTGCTCTATCACTCTCAGCTGGGATATACAGTGTATGGCGATTGGTGCTCTATTACTCTCAGCTGGGATATACAGTGTATGGCGATTGGTTCTCTATCACTCAGCTGGGATATACAGTGTATATGGGTCAGTACTCTTATCACTCTTAGTTCGGCTATAAAAATGTATGGGAATTAGTAGTATTTCACTCATTTCAGATATTTAGTGAAAGTGTGTGAGTGCTCTGTAACTCTCAGTTTAAATATTGTTTAAATATAAGTGTGTTATTTCTCTATCACCTTCTGTTTATTTATTTATATATATATATATATATATATATATATATATATATATATATATATATATATATATATATATATATATATATATATATATATATATATATATACAGTGCAATGGGGGTCTTACCCTACAGCATACAGGGTCCGGATATGTTTCTTCCATCCTTTCTCCATTGCCTGTTTCAGGATACGATGCTCAGCAAAGCAGTATGTCACTGTACTGGGTTTCCCGATCAGGAATTCATATTTGAGCTCCCTCCCAGTGAGCTTGTGATATAAAGTCTCCAGGCAGACAAGGAACGTGCCGTGACCAAATCTGATCAGTACAGGAGAGAAGATTCTATTACTGCTGGAAGGACCAGAAATACGGTAACCGAGAGTTACAAGCAACGGTGTCAAGGGTGAGGATGACAAATGCCTGGAATATTACTCCCTATGTCTGAGCAAAAGCACTCCCTTGAGTCATTCTTTAGATGCCTACAACCAGCCATCATATTATATCATAAAGATATATATATATATATATATATATATATATATATAATAAGCAACTCTTCCCTAGTGCAACGGATACATTATATATACTATACTCAGGGGAGTTCTGTGGACATCCATGGTAATAAGCAAAGGAAAGGTTTTGTCCACGGAATAATTAAAATATCTAACAACGGTAGCCAAACCCTATCCATGAAAACAAAACAGTTATGTAAAAAAAAAAAGTGTTAAAACAAATGGCATGCGACAGGTAAAATAATTGTCTATTAACCTAGGTATCTTAGCCTCAGCCATCCACAGAAGGTCCATGTTGCAGGCCAGGACTGGGATATGTGGATAGGGAGCCTGGGGCATCCATTCTATGGGCTTCCCACAACTCAGCAGTACGTCCAGAATTAGCTGCAGGCTGGTTTCCCATCGGACTGGCTCACCCAGGAGTACTACAGCTGCAAAGGAAAAACGTATTGGTCTGAAACATAATTTATCCAGATAGCCCACGGTCAACCTAATAGGTAAAACTCAAGAATGAAGGCAGAAAGCACAATGTATCAGTAGAAAACATATGAACACAATATTATAGATCACAAATAGGGCTTATGCAGCTTGTACATTGCATCACAAAAAGAAAAAACAGTTACTAATGAGGGGTGTGTATGTGGAGGGTAAGATTAAGTGGAATATTAAATGAAATTGAATTTGACAGGTTTAGGCATTAAATTGTGCTTAGACAGTGCTTAAAGTTAATTGAGGGGGGGGGGGGGAATCAGAAGAGCGATAGATAGGATAGAATGCAGAGGAAGGGTGGATTAGGTTAAAGAGACAGTGTACTGTACAATTGGTTTCACTTTAATATGTTTTCATTGATTTGTTATTCCAGTGCAGAGTCTAAAATTTAAGGGAAATTGTTTCTTTTGGTTTGTTTTTGTATATTAAATAGGTGTTTCTGCTAATTGAAACCGCAACCCAATACAATGGGTTGAGCTTGTAGGAAAAACAAACTTCTATCTCATCTGTCTAATTATTTACACAAAGTCTTTCTTATCTTATTTATCACTGTTTACTCAAAAGTCAATATTTTGAAAGAACAATGGAAAATGAACTGCCACTAGAACCATTATTTCATCTAAATTTTCTTATTTACATACGTTTTTGTAACCAATACTTAAGTACAGAAATTTTCAGTATAGGTGTAGATACAGCAGGCAAAATAAGCTACTTGAAACGAGAAAATAAAGGTAAAAGAGCTATTTGTAGACAATGTTATAAACTCCAGTAGGTAAATGGATCGTTGGAAACAGAGAAAATATTTGAGTACATTGTCCCTTTAATATCAGCTAGGAAGATCACAGTTTAGGCAATTGTGTAACATAGTTAGAAGTGTTATAGTTAATATTGTCAGAGGCTCCCTAGTGGCTGGTCATAGCAACCAACAGACTGTCGCTAAATAATACCAGCATAGTACTGGAGAGAAGATTCTATTAGTTTGCAAACGGGGGCAACTAGATTTTTTGTCATAGCAACTCCAAGTGTAAATCCTGAGTAAAAGGGTTTAATTTCATATGATCTTTTGGTACCCTGAAATTAGATATCAGTTATGAGAATCTAGATGACCCCATGGATCTGAGACTGAACCTAACCAAATCCATGTAGAGTGTTAAAATGGTATAAAGACCAAATAATGTTTATGTCCCATAAGCAAATGTGATGCTGAATTAATTAATAAAACAAAATCCTTTCAAGCTTGGGTTATGAGCATTTTACAGCACATAGCTGCTAATAATTGAGCAAATAACTTAGAACTGAGCTTCCCGACACCACATCACAGCAAACACCACAACGTACAGGATAGCATAAATCTCCACATGACAGACTGCTTGACATTAGCAACACCTTTGGAGAGACATATGCAAGATACTTTACCATATATGCATGGGGCAAAAGCAGAGAAATAAGCCCCTTGGATCATCAGGCAAATAATTTATCCACATGTTAAGAGTCAGCATGATATACGATCTGGTCTTAGAGCTGCCACCCAGCCAGTATTTTACCGACATGGCTGGTATTTTTAAGTTAAAGGGACATTATATACTCATTTTTTCTTAGCATAAATGTTTTGTAGATGATCTATTTATATATCCCACAATTTATTTATTTTTAAATGTATAGTTTTGCTTATTTTTAAAAAACATTGCTCTAATTTTCTGACTCCTAACCAAGCTCCAAAGTTTGATGTGAATACCGTCAGCTACCTTCTCCAGCTTGCTCCTGTTTGTGTAAAGGGTCTTTTCATATGCAAAAGAAGGGGGAGTGGGGAGTGTCTTATTTCCCACTTGCAATGGGCTTTCCAGCTAACTTTTCAACATAGCTAAACTGAGAGTTTCTAAGTAAGTCTTTAAACCGTTTTATCATGGATTTTTATATCAGTATGTGGGCATCTTGTTCTTTATAGTAGTGTCTATTACATGCAGTTATATGAAAATGAGTGTATACTGTCCCTTTAAGGTCAGTGTTACATAACTAACATAACATAGGCTGAAAAAAAAAACAGAAGTCCATCAAGTTCAACCTATACAAATCTTAATATACTTACAATAAAAGAGCAAGTTGAGCTTAAATTGATCCCATTAACAAAGGTGACCCATTTAACACAAGCAATAATATCCCTGAATTCTGTTTCTAGCCAGAAATGTATCTAGCCTTAAATTGTGACCTCTTTTCACAAACAATTTTCTTGGAATGTATAGAGCTTCCGCCATCTCTGTATATGGGCCTTGAATATATTTTATTATATAAGTCTGCAATGTATCTTTTTAAATTAGTCCCCAGAACTGCACACCATTCTCAAAGCGATGTTTTACCATGGATTTATATAGTGACATAATTATGTTTTCCTCTGTTGCATCAATGCCTCGCTAGTATCTTATTAGCCTTAGAAGCCGCTGCACTGCATTTTGCACCCATCTTTAGCTTGTTATCTATAAGTACTCCCAAATCTCTTTCCTCCTCTGTATCGCCAAGTCTAGTCCAATTTAAATAATAGATTGCCTGCTCCTTTTTAATTTCAAAATGTAGAATGTTGCATTTTCCAGTATTAAATCTCATTTTCCATTTACCTGCCCATTCTTCTTATTTTTGTAAATCCTCTTGTAAAGCAATTTCATCTTGCACTGCCCTAATGACCTTACACAACTTTGTATCATCTGTAAAAATAGAGAGTTTGCTATTTATTCCTTGCTCCAATTCATTAATAAAAAGAACAGGGCACATTACTGATCCCTGGGAAATTCCACTGATTACCTTTGTCCAATCTGAGTATGATCTGTTTATAAACTACTCGTTGCTCCCTGTCTTTTATCCAGTAATTTATCCATGAGCTAATATTTTTCAGCTATTTCCAGTCCCTTAATTTTGTACATTAATCTCTTATGTGGAACTGTATCAAACGCTTTGCAAAATCCAAGTATATCACATAACCTGATTCACCTTTATCTATATTTTTACTTACTTTCTCATAGAAACTAATATATATTAGTATGACATGATCTATTTCTCATAAAACCATGATGATTTGAACTCATAGGGGTATATTTATCATAGTGCGATCGGACATGATACAATGTAGCGTATCAGGTCCGCTGCACATCGATAAATGCTGACATCATACGCCGTCGGCATTTATCTTTGCACCAGGAGTTCTGGTGCAATGCCGCTAACAGGGGTCGTCGATCAACCCGATCGCATTCGATCAGGTTGATTTCTGTCCGCTGCCTCAGAGCTGGCGGACATGTTATGGAGAAGCAGTCTGAAGCCTTGCCGGAAACAAGGGCATACCCTGTACGTCGCTGCAGTCCTGGGCTTCTCCATGTCACGATCTCGCTCAAAATGGCAAGATTGCGCTATTTCTGCATGCCCCACAAGTGGGGCACTGCAGAAGTAAAGCTGTAGAGTTACCGAAGCAGAGAGGGCAGCAGTGGGACCAATCGTTGGTGGGTGGGAGGGTAAGGATGGAGGCGGGTGGGCGGCCCATCTCTGGAGGACGCGGGAGGAGGGCAGGAGTGGTCGGGACTAAAAAAACTAAAAACTTAAAGCTGTGTCATTGAGGAAGGAGGGGCAATGAGGGGGATCATATGTGAGATTACTTGAGAAAAGGGATCTGGGAGTGGGTTTGGGTATTGAGGGGGGCAGCTACACTACAGAAAAATGGGTATTTTATATAAATATATATTTATTTATTTTTTAATTGCCTATTTTGCAGCAAACTGGGTACTGGCAAACAGCTGCCAGTACCTGAGATGGTCGCAAATAGGTAGAAGGGGGAGGGTTAGAGAGCTGTTTGGAGCGGGATCAGGGAGGTAAGGGGGGATACTACCCTGCAGAAAATATATAATTTAAAAAACAAATATGTAAAAACCTTTTATTTTTATACTGGCAGACTTTCAGGGAGGGATCAGGGGTGGGATGTGTCAGGTGGGAGGCTGATATCTACACTAAAGCTAAAATTAACCCTACAAGCTACCTAATTGACCCCTTCACAGCTGGGTATAATACAAGTGTGGTGCGCAGCGGCATTTAGGGGCCTTCGAATTACCTTAAAGAAATGCCAAAACCATATATGTCTGCTATTTCTGAACAAAGGGGATCCCAGAGAAGCATTTACAACAAGTTGTGCCATGATTGCACAAGCTGTTTGTAAATCATTTCAGTGAGAAACCTAAAATTTTGAAAAAGTTAACGATTGTTTTTATTTGATCGCATTTGGCGGTGAAATGGTGGCATGAAATATATAAAAATAGGCCTAGATCACTACTTTGGGTTGTCTACTAAAAAAAAAAAAAATTATATATAGCTTAGATAGGAAACAAAAAAAAAATACTCTATTGTTTAGTGATGTAGTGATGGCAAAAATGCTATAAATGCTCTGGTCTTTTGGGGAAGTTTTTGTCTGAAGTGCCCAGTCCTTAATGGGTTAAAAAGTGGCACATCAGCTTTATGCCAATCCTGGGGTACTATGCCTGAAGATAATGAGTCTTGAAAAATTAAGAGTAGAGGTTTGGCTATAACAGTGCTAAGCTCCTGTAAAACCATTGGGTGTATTCCATCTGGGCCTGGAGTTTCATTTACCTTAATATTATCCATTTTTTTCCTGATATCCTCTAAAGATAACTCAGTTAATAATATGGGCTTGTATGTTCTATTTTGTTTCAAAAGTATATTCCATTAGTTTCTCTCTTGTGTATACTGAAGAAAATAATTGGTTTTGTACCTCAGCCTTCTTTCTCCCTGTCAATCATGCTACCCTTCACACATTTTATTGTACCTATATTTTCCTTCTTAGATTTTTTGCCATTTATGTACTTAAAAAAACTCTTAGGATTTGACTTAGAATGCTTTGCAATTAATCTTTTGTTTTCAATTGTGGCTAATTTTATTGCTTTTTGCATGTTTTGATACATTCCTTATATATTTGGAATGTTGAGTGTCTACTATTTTCTTTTGAATAATTAAAACAATTCCTTATGTTGTTTCCTATTTTCTGTTAAAGGGACAGTCTACACCATAATTGTTATTGTTTAAAAAGATAGATAATACAGGTGGCCCTCGGTTTACAACGGTTCAATTTGCACCGTTTCAGAATAACAAACTTTTTTTTCAGTCATGTGACTGCTATTGAAAAGCATTGAGAAGCAATGCATTGATTAAAAAAGCCAGTAGGTGGAGCTGTCCGCTTGTGTTGCAGCAAAGATATGCAAGCCAAGCAATCTGGAATTAATCAGTTTAACCAGACCTGAGCTATCAAGCAGATTTCAAAGGAACAAGATCTTCCTGTCTATAAATCAGTCCAGATTGGAATGCATAGAAAACTAAATTTATGCTTACCTGATAAATTGATTTCTTCTATGGTAAGACGAGACCACGGATTCATCCTTTACTTGTGGGATATTATCCTTCCCTACAGGAAGTGGCAAAGAGTACCACAGCAGAGCTGTCTATATAGATCCACCCCCCAGTCATTTGACCGAAGGTACAGGAAGAAAAAGGAGAAACTACAAGGTGCAGAGGTGACTGAATTTAAATAAAAAAAATATAATCTGTCTTAAAATGACAGGGCGGGCCGTGGACTCGTCTTACCATAGAAGAAATCAATTTATCAGGTAAGCATAAATTTAGTTTTCTTCTATAAAGGTAAGACGAGTCCACGGATTCATCCTTTACTTGTGGGATACAATACCAAAGCTACAGGACACGGATGAACGGGAGGGACAAGAAAGATGGTTAAACAGAAGGCACAACTGCTTGAAGAACTTTTCTCCCAAAAACAGCCTCCGAAGAAGCAAAGGTATCAAATTTGTAAAATTTGGAAAAGGTATGAAGCGAAGACCAAGTCGCAGCCTTACAAATCTGTTCAACAGAAGCATAATTTTTAAAAGCCCATCTGGAAGCCCCGGCTCTAGTAGAGTGAGCTGTAATTCTTTCAGGAGGCTGCTGTCCAGCAGTCTCGTATGCCAAACGGATGATGCTTTTTAGCCAAAAGGCAAGAGAGGTAGCCGTAGCTTTTTGACCTCTACGTTTTCAAGAATAGACAACAAACAAAGAAGATGTTTGATGAAAATCTTTGGTCGCTTGCAAGTAAAACTTTAAAGCACGAACCACGTCCAAGTTGTGCAATAGACGCTCCTTCTTAGAGGAAGGATTAGAGAGAAGGAACAACAATTTCCTGATTAATATTCTTATTAGTAACAACCTTAGGAAGGAATCCAGGTTTGGTACGCAGAACCACCTTATCAGCATGGAAAACAAGATAAGGCGAGTCGCATTGCAATGCAGATAGTTCAGAAACCCTTCGAGCCGAAGAGATAGCAACTAAAAACAGAACTTTCCAAGATAGAAGCTTAATATCTATGGAATGCATAGGTTCAAACGGAACCCCTTGAAGAACTTTAAGAACCAAATTCAAACTCCATGGCGGAGCAACAGGTTTAAACACAGGCTTGATTCTAACTAAAGCCTGACAGAACGACTGAACGTCTGGAACATCTGCCAGACGTTTGTGCAGTAGAATTGATAAAGCAGATATCTGTCCCTTTAAGGAACTAGCTGATAGCCCCTTCTCCAATCCTTCTTGGAGAAAGGACAAAATCCTAGGAATCCTGATCTTACTCCATGAGTAGCCTTTGGATTCGCACCAATAAAGATATTTACGCCATATCTTATGATAAATTTTCCTGGTGACAGGCTTTCGAGCCTGAATCAAGGTATCTATGACAGACCCAGAGAACCCCCGCTTGGATAAGATCAAGCGTTCGAGCTCCAAGCAGTCAGTCGCAGAGAAACAAGATTTGGATGCTGGAATGGACCTTGAATCAGAAGGTCCTGTCTCAGTGGCAGAGTCCATAGTGGAAGAGATGATATTTCCAGCAGGTCTGCATACCAAGTCCTGCGTGGCAACGCAGGTGCTATCAAAATCACTGAAGCTCTCTCCTGTTTGATTCTGGCAATCAAACGAGGAAGGAGAGGAAATGGTGGAAACACATAAGCCAGGTTGAACGACCAGGGTACTGCCAGAGAATCTATCAGTACTGCCTGAGGATCCCTTGACCTGGACCCGTAACGAGGAAGTTTGTCATTCTGACGAGACGCCATCAGATCCAACTCTGGTGTGCCCCATTGCTGAATCAATTGTGCAAACACCTCCGGATGGAGTTCCCACTCCCCCGGATGAAAAGTCTGGCGACTTAGAAAATCCGCTTCCCAGTTCTCCACTCCTGGGAAATAGATTGCTGATAGATGGCAAGAGTGAGTCTCTGCCCATCAAATTATTTTGGTAACCTCTATCATCGCTAGAGAACTCTTTGTTCCCCCCGATGATTGATATATGCTACAGTCGTGATATTGTCCTACTGAAATCTTACGAATCTGGCAGACGCCAGCTGAGGCCACGCCTGAAGTGCGTTGAATATCGCTCTCAGTTCTAGAATATTTATTGGGAGGAGAGTCTCCTCCTGAGTCCACAAACCCTGTGTTTTCAGGGAATTCCAGACTGCACCCCAGCCCAATAGGCTGGCGTCCGTCGTCACTATGACCCACGCTGGCCTGCGGAAACACATTCCCTTGGACAGATGATCCTGTGACAACCACCAAAGAAGAGAGTTTCTGGTCTCTTGGTCCAGATTTATCTGAGGAGATAAATCTGCATAATCCCCATTCCACTGAGCATGCAAAGTTGCAGTGGTCTGAGATGCAAGCGAGCAAACGGAACTATGTCCATTGCCGCTACCATTAAACAGATTACCTCCATACACTGAGCCACTGACGGCCGAGGAATGGAATGAAGAGCTCGGCAGATGGATAAAATCTTAGATTTCCTGACCTCCGTCAGAAAAATTTTCATGTCCACCGAATCTATCAGAGTTCCCAGGAATGGAACTCTTGTGAGAGGGATAAGTGAACTCTTTTTTACGTTCACTTTCCATCCGTGAGATCACGATGTCCGTGTGAGACTTGGCTAGTTTGTAAGTTGACGCCTGGATTAAGATATCGTCCAGATAAGGCGCCACAGCTATGCCCCGCGGTCTTAGAACCGCCAGAAGGGACCCTAGCACCTTTGTGAAAATTCTGGGAGCCGTGGCCAACTTGAAGGCAAGAGCCACAAACTGGTAATGCTTGTCCAGAAAGGAGAAACCTGAGGAACTGGTGATGATCTTTGTGGATAGGAATGTGTAGATATGCATCCTTTAAGTCCACAGTGGTCATATATTGACCCTCCTGGATCATTGGCAAAATAGTCTGAATGGTCTCCATCTTGAAGGATGGGACTCTGAGGAATTTGTTTAGGATCTTGAGATCCAAAATTGGTCTGAAAGTTCCCTCTTTTTTGGGAACCACAAACAGATTGGAGTAGAACCCTTGCCCCTGTTCTGTTTCCGGAACTGGGCAGATCACTCCCATGGAATATAGGTCTTCTACACAGCGTAAGAACGCCTCTCTTTTTGTCTGGTTTACAGACAATTGAGAAAGATGGAATCTCCC
Source organism: Bombina bombina (assembly GCF_027579735.1). Taxonomy (NCBI): domain Eukaryota; kingdom Metazoa; phylum Chordata; class Amphibia; order Anura; family Bombinatoridae; genus Bombina; species Bombina bombina. Next base: position 1,057,248,579 of record NC_069504.1, read on the forward strand.
CCTTGGGGGAGAATCTTTGAAATCTAGAAGATACCCCTGGGTTACTAATTCTAAAGCCCAGGAGTCCTGAACGTCTCTTGCCCAAGCCTGAGCGAAGAGAGAAAGTCTGCCCCCTACTAGAGGGCTTTTTTTCTCTTAAAGACGCAGTACCGTTTTTTAAGATTGTTATTTTTTTCACTAAATAAAGTGTTTTCATGCTTGTTTGTAGTCATTACTAGCCTGTTCAACATGTCTGACATTGAGGAAAGTCAATGTTCAATATGTTTAGAAGCCATTGTGGAACCTCCACTTAGAATGTGTCCCTCATGCACTGAAAGGTCAATAAATTGCAAAGAACATATTTTAGCTACTAAAAGTATGTTGCAGGATGATTCTCAGTCAGAAGAGAATCAGGTTATGCCATCTAATTCTCCCCAAGTGTCACAACCATTAACGCCCGCACAAGCGAAGCCAGGTACTTCTAGTGCATCTAATTCTTTCACCCTGCAAGATATGGCCGCAGTTATGAATACTACCCTCACAGAGGTTTTATCTAAGCTGCCTGGGTTGCAGGGGAAGCACAGCAGGTCTGGTGTGAGAACAAACGCTGAGCCCTTTGACGCTTTATTAACAATATCCGATGTACCCTCACAATGTTCTGAAGTGAGGGATTTGCTGGCTGAGGGAGAGATTTCTGACTTAGGAAATATGTTCCCTCAGACAGATTCAGATATGACAGCTTTTAAATTTAAACTAGAACACCTCCGCTTATTGCTCAGGGAGGTTTTAGCGACTCTGGATGATTGTGACCCTATTGTAGTTCCAGAGAAATTGTGTAAAATGGACAAATTCCTAGAGGTTCCTGCCTACACTGATGTTTTTCCGGTCCCTAAGAGGATTTTGGAAATTGTTACTAAGGAGTGGGATAGACCAGGTTCGCTCCCCCTCCTACTTTTAAGAAAATGTTTCCCATATCAGATGCCGTGCGGGACTCGTGGCAGACGGTCCCTAAGGTGGAGGGAGCTATTTCTACCCTGGCAAAACGTACAACTATACCTATTGAGGACAGTTGTGCTTTCAAAGATCCTATGGATAAAAAAAACTAGAGGGTCTCCTGAAGAAAATATTTGTTCATCAAGGTTTTCTTCTCCAACCTATAGCGTGCATTAGAATTAGGGCTCTCAAGCTAGCTAATTCTTTCATTACAGATGCCGCTTTTCAATTGGCTAAATTAGCGGCGAAGAATTCAGGTTTTGCCATTTTAGCGCGTAGAGCGTTATGGCTTAAGTCCTGGTCTGCTGATGTGTCATCAAAAGCTAAGCTTTTAGCCATCCCTTTCAAGGGTAAGACCCTATTCGGGCCTGAACTGAAAGAGATCATTTCAGACATCACTGGAGGGAAAGGCCATGCCCTTCCTCAAGATAAGACGAATAAGATGAGGACCAAACAAAATAATTTTCGTTCCTTTCGAAACTTCAAAGGTGGTTCCTCTTCCTCTTCCCCTGCCGCAAAGCAAGAGGGGAATCTTGCTCAATCCAAGTCAGTCTGGAGACCTAACCAGACTTGGATCAAGGGTACACAGGCCAAGAAGCCCGCTGCTGCCACCAAGACAGCATGAAGGGGTAGCCCCCGATCCGGGACCGGGCAGCTTAGATAAAACCTCTGTGAGGGTTGTATTCATAACTGCGGCATCAGCAGTCTTCATCCATCTGCTGCCTGAGAGTAAATAGTACAAACCGGTACCATTTAAAATAACAAACTCTTGCTTGAAGAAATTAAAAACTAATATTTTATCACCTCTTTCACTTTACCCTTCCTAGTACTTAGAGTAGGCAAAGAGAATGACTGGGGGGTGGAGCTAAGTGAGGAGCTATATAGACAGCTCTGCTGTGGTGCTCTTTGCCACTTCCTGTAGGGAAGGATAATATCCCACAAGTAAAGGATGAATCCGTGGACTCGTCTTACCTTTATAGAAGAAAGAACTGTTTGCAGAAAAATGCAAGTAAAGTCTGTGTTGTGTGATTATTTTATTAGGTTTATAATGCTGTTTAGTAAGTAAAGTCTTCATTTCAAAGCTTTAAAAATAATGTATTAGGTGTTACTTAAGACAATTTTGAGAGGGGCCTGGAACCTAACTCCCTCACTTCCCATTGACTTACATTATAAACTGGGTTTCAATTTACAACGGTTTCAATTTACAACCATTCCTTCTGGAACCTAACCCCGACGCAAACTGAGGGCTACCTGTACCTTTATTACCCATTCCCCAGTTTTGCATAACCAACACGGTTATATTAATTATACTTTTTACCTCTGTGTCTATGCAGACTGCCCCCTTATTTCAGTTCTTCTGAGAGACTTGCATTTTACTCAATCAGTGCTGACTCCCAGGTAACTCCAAGTGTGCAAGCACAATGTTATCAATATGGCACACATTAACTAACACCCTCTAGTTGTGAAAAAAAATGTCAAAATGCATTCGGAAAAGAGGCGGCCTTCGAGGACTAAGAAATTAGCATATGAGCCTCCTAGGTTTAACTTTCTACTAAGAATACCAAGAGAACAAAAGCAAAATTGATGAAAAAAGTACATTGGAAAGTTTTAAAATGACATGCCCTATCTGAATCATGAAAGTTTATTTTTTGTCTAGACCCTTTAACACATTTTTATTTAGCCACATTGACTTGGATTTATTTTGTTGAAAATTAAGATTAAATATAGAAATAAGCATGCAATGATGGTCAAACAAATGTAATTGTATTAGAATCTAATTATAAACACATGATTATTTAAAATCAATCCTATCAGGTTTATTTCCAGATTTATGCTTAATTACTTATACAAAATTTTGTTAATGAATACTGCTGGTATTTTTATTTTTTAGAAAAGGTGGCGACACTATCTGCGCTTCTGTGACAAAGCAGAATTAACTTCAGTGACAGCAACTGAGGATAACTATAACCATTACATTTATCACACTGAAGTCTAATTATACATTTTCTAACCACTAAGAATGAGATGATTTATGTTGCTTGTTTTAGAGACATTAGTTGCAAGATATTTCTATCAGGTTACAATCAATCAAGATTACAATAACACGCACACACATATATACATATATATATATACATTATATATATATATATATATATATATATATATATATATATATATATATATATATATATATGGGATGCGCACCGAAATGAAAATTCTGGACCGAAACCGATACCGGAAATTCAGGATGCCCCTGACCAAAAACCAAAACGAAACCGAATTTGTTTTTTCTTTTTTAACTACAGTGTGTGTGTGTGTGTAGCTGAGAGAGCTTGTAGGCGGGAAAGCTCCAATAAATGGGCGTGGTCACTTGTACCGTAGGGCGTGATCTGCAGTGAAACTGGTGGAGCTCTACAAGGGAGAGCGTGGTTATAGCCAGACAACAATACGAGGTGGACATGTGTTTTGTTTTTGGGTGTAGTTATCCGTGCGATAGGCGTGGCTGCACATGATCGTCTCTCATCGTATCTCTGCCTAGTTCCTGGTTTGGGTCTTACACTGACCCGTCAGATTATATGTCCTGAGCCCCAAATGGAGTCTGCCTGTCACCTATCACCAGGACCACCGGACTATGGCTATGACCTTACGTGCAAGGTGGTTATAGAAAGTTACTGTGCTTTTTTTGTATACACTGTCTGGTGGGTGCTAATTTGTACCAACTGGGTGCGAGCTTGGGGCTTATGCATATATAGTGTGCACGCATATTTGACTCAAGCGAATAGAATGTCTACGCACAAGAGGCTGATGTATATGCACTGTATATAAGGCTTATACATATTCACTGTGTGTGCTTAGGGCTGTGTACGATAATATCAAGTGTTTATAAACATGTTACTTATCCCCCTTTAAATATTGTATTCAGAACTTTGGTTTCCTTCTAAATAAAAAAGGGCACTGCTGGTTTCAAATATCATTAGGTCATGGTACTTATGTGTGTGCTCTGTGTACAATGCCAGTGCTGTGCTGCTCACCTTATGCTAAGGATACACATGTAACTCAATAGAACAGGGGAGGGCTGTACATTTTTAGCCATTTTGGTCCTCTTTGGGCCGAAATTGGAATTGCACATTTTCGGCGGCCCAAATTTTGGTGCATCGTTAGTATTATTCTTTATTTAGTTCTGTGTAACAGAATCAAGTATTATTCTTTATTTAGTTCTGTGTAACAGAATCAGATTTAACCGTTTTCTTTTTTTTTTTTTTTTTTTTACTAATTATCAAAATAAAGTATAGTCCTAGAAAACTATTATTATATGCAAAACAGTAAGTCAAGTAATGAACTCAAACAGCAGCTCTAGGCTGGCACCAAATTTGAAATATGCTACACAATAATTTTACCGAAAATAAAAGGCAAAAAAAACGAAAAACGAAATAACCAAAAATGCAATTTCCGTCCGAAACTTTCTGCGGCCGAAATTTCGGTGCATCCCTAGCTAAAATCATTCCAAAGTTTTTTACTTTAACCCCCCCCCACACACACACACACACTTGCTGGCCTCCGTCTATATACTGCTTGCGTTTTCACCACTCGGCCAATCATCTTTCTAACCATACAGCTGCACAAAGCTCTTTATTGTAAGTGCTGGGGAGTTTACAGTGCTGACTGCATTATTGGTGTGTGCTAGATGCCTATTGTTTGTTATTAATACCACTGAGGCCAGCAGAAGAGTATTAGTCTATTGACAAAAATATTTTTGCTTATTATGGTTTATTTTATGCATGTTAGAAAGGGGAATAACACTCTTTACAAAACAGCTTGCAGCTCTCCAAGTAAACAATTAATCTTGTGATTCATTATTTACTTTGTAGAGGCTTGGGAGGCATTAGGTAGAGAATCAGAAGCATGCACTGAAGTCTATGTAGCGAGCAGGTGTAACTGCTATCTACATCACTACAGATCAGAGTAGCACACTAAAGGGGAGGAGTAGTAAGATTAAAATATTAGGGTTTATTCATTTCAGATAATAGAAATATATATATATATATATATATATATATATATATATATATATATATATATATATATATATATATATATATATATATATATATATACACACACACACTGTATATATATATATTTATTAATTAGATTAATGATAGTACACTCTCACCTCTAATCTACAACTGCCACTTTAATATATGGTGAACCTTTCCCCTTCCTCACACACACACACATATACATATATATATATATATATATATATATCAGCAAATAAACATAGAATTACAAAATATCTGTGTGCAAACTACTTTTGTTAAAGGAACAGTAAAGTCAAAATTAAACTCAAAGTGAAGGTCAATTTTCATGTGAAAATGCCCGTTTTTTAAAAAAACTATTAAAAACAGGGCACTTTCATTCATGAAAATTGACATTTCCCTGGTTTTCTTAAAATATACTTACCTTTTCTTCTTGAAGCCGCTCCAGTGATTTACCAGCCTGTCGCAAGCCTCTGCATACGTCAGCAATGACGATTCCGGCATCCTCCAATCACGGCTTCCCCCCGGGGGAATCATTGCCTGAGGCAACGCCGTGATTGGAGGGAGCTGGTTTCGTCATTGCTGGGTAAGTAAACCAGGAAGAAGCAGACGGGGCATCGTTTTCAGAACGGCGATCCGGCGTTTCAGAAGAAAAAGGTAAGTATTTTTAAAATACGGTGCAATGTCAATTTTTCAATGAACGTGCCCCTGTTTTTAATAGATTTTTTTAAAAAAACGGGCACTTTCACATGAAAATTGACCTTCACTTTAAATAGATTTGATAGAGCAGGAAGTTTTTAAAAACTTTCCAATTTAGTTATATTATCAGTTTTGTTTAGTTTTCTTGGTATACTTCCTTAACCCTTTGAGTGCTAAGCAATTTCCCACTTGGGTGCTAAGATTTTTTTAATGTTTTTTTTATTTTTCTATTTTTTAAACATTTTTTTTTTTTTTTAACTTTTTTATTATTTTTTTCAGACCCCCAAGACTTACACTGTTGGAAAGGTGAGGCGATTACCTTTGCAATGGTCTTGGGGGTCTGTAGCTGCTTAAATGCCTGAGATACAGGCTTCTAAGCAGCATGACCCCTGCTCCTATACTTAACATTGTTAAATATAAATAAAGTTGCGCGGTGACGTCATCACGTTATTGCGCGTGACGTGACCACGCAAAACGGGAAGCCCCGGCGATGCCTGTCACTTTACAGGCACGATCGCCGGGGTAGGAGCGGGTGGGAGCCCCCAGATCTCCCTCAAGGTGGGAGAGTGCTAGTGACGGCTCTGAGCCGTCATTAGCACCAGAGTGGGAAACTCTGTGACGGCTCAGAGCCGTCATTAGCACTCAAAGGGTTAAAGAGTAATTCAATTTCTAGGTGATCTCAGGAGTGTGAAAATATCTAGCCACCTGGTAGAAGTGTTTGCAACATTATTTATAGCAATGATATACATAATTGCAAATACTGCTGCCACAGACAACAAAAGACACGTGCTCGCTCCTGAGCTCTTAACAGCCTACCTAGATTTAGTCTTCAACAAAAGATACCAAAAGAACAAAGCAGATTTGATACTAGAAGTACATATGAAAGTTGTTTAAAATGGCATGTTCTATCTGAATCATGAAAGTTTAATTTTGACTTTACTGTCCCTTTAATATATATATATATATATATATATATATATATATATATATATATATATATATATATATATTTTATTATTATATATATATATATATATATATATATATATATATATATATATATATATATATATATATATATATATATATATATAAACCCTGGTTTGAAGTGGAGGGACATACCCCTTAAAAAGCCTATTGGGTATATTTTTCTAATCTCCTCTCTGCTGTGGTCATTTAAATACAGCTATGAATGAGCTTCTGCACTGATAAATCAATCAAATCACTGAATAGGGTTAGGTTTCTGAAGTCCATTGTATACACTTCAATCTCTCATGGACATTGGGGGAAATTATTTTTTTAATGATAAATTACAGGAAAAAGAGGGTAAAATAATAACTGAAAGTATTTTGTGAAGTAAATTAATATACTTAAAGGGACACTGAACCCAATTTTTTTCCCGTGATTCAGATAGCGCATGCAATTTTAAGCAACTTTCTAATTTACTCCTATTATCAATTTTTCTTCGTTCTCTTGTTATCTTTATTTGAAAAAGATGGCATCTAAGCTTTTTTTGTTTCAGAACAATGGACAGAACGTTTTTATTGGTGGATGGATTTGTCCACCAATCAGCAAGGACAATCCAGGTTGTTCACCAAAAATGGGCCGGCATCTAAACTTACATTCTTGCATTTCAAATAAAGATACTAAGAGAATGAAGACAATTTGATAATATGAGTAAATTAGAAAGTTGCTTAAAATGTCATGCTCTATCTGAATCACAAAAGAAAAATTTTGGGTTCAGTGTCCCTTTAAAGGGAAGCAGGTAAACTTTTTTTGCAAGAAAAAAAGGTAAATTAAAAGCTGTTTAAATTTAATGTCAAACTAACTGGAAGTCATGATTTTGTACAGAGACTCTACTGCTCATTGGCTAATAGGGACAACCCAGAGAGAAAAAGTTTGATTTAGTTCACACAGGAACATATAATTAAAAAAACAAAACAAAAAACAACAAAGCACAGAAATACATTTTGAAAACCTATTATAGTAGACATGGAGAAAATGTTCTCATATATTTATATATTTTATGGTTTCATTTCCCTTAAAGAGATAATAAACCCAAATTTTTCTTTAATGATTCAGATAGAGTATGTAATTTTAAGCCGTTTTCCAATTTACTCCTACTATCAATTTTTCATTTTTCTTTTGCTATTTTTGTTTAAAAAGCAGGAATTTAAAGTTTAGGAGCCAGCCCATTTTAGGTTCAGCACAATGGATAGTGCTTGCTAATTGGTGGCTACATTTAGCAAACCAATAGGCAAGCATAACCCAGGTTCTCTTAAGCTTTACATTCCTGCTTTTTAAATAAAGATAGCAAGAGAACTAAGAAAATGTGATAATAGGAGTAAATTAGAAATATGTTTAAAATGATCTGCTCTATCTGAGTCACAAAAGAAAAAATTGGGTTTAGTATCCCTTTAAGAAATGATAAAAAACAAACAGATAAGGACAAAACACCCTTGGGCCAGGAACAGCAGTATATAGGGAGAATGTTGGACTGTATTTGGCCTCTATGACATGAGTTATCACTCTAGGCTCTGCAGTGTTTTATCTGACTCACTGTGAGGATGTGGGGAGAAAGATGCTGCAGTATGTAAAGAGGCGTTCAGAGATAAACTGCTGCTTAGCAACAACAGCAGTAGTTAGTGAATCATGCAGCTGCTAGCGATGTGTGTATCTGAGTATGTAGAAAGCACAACTGAATACAAAAGGCACAATTAATGACCCAATTATCATTAAAACTCAAATACAGACGACATAATGCAATAACGGAAGCCACAACTCTTGAGCAAGGCACGGCTGGTGAGTCAATTACAAGCAGCATACTCATATAGCCAGCAATCATTGGCCGTGTCCTGCTCAGAAGCTGCAATGTGTTGTAGTATTTGTTTTATACAAACTAAAAAATAGCATGCTCTTACAAGTCAGAGCATTTCATTTTGGCATTAGAATGCATCATTAGCACTCAAGGGCCCGATCCGATATGCAGCGTCGTCCGCAAAAGCCGGCGACGCCGAAATTTTGCGCGGATTTGGTATCCTATATACAGCGTAACCTAGAAGTTACGCTCTTATATTTCTGCCTTCGCCCGTAGTTTTTTGGGCCATAGACAGGTATACCAAACCCGCGCAGTTTGGTATCCAATATACAGCGTAAGGACTTACGTGGCGAAAATGGAGAAATCCTACTCCATTTTCACCTCGCCACAAAATGCAGCCGTAGTAAGCCTTACGCTGTGTATTGGAGCCCGTAACTCCCTAAACTACCTGCCAAATAAAACCTAACACCTAAAGCATGCGCAATGTCTATCTACCTGTCAACCGCAAACTGCTAAATAAAACCTAACACCTAATGCATGCGCAAAGTCTATCTACCTGTCAACCGCGATCCCCCGCCGCAATGCCTAATAAAGTATTTAACCCCTAAACCGCCACTCCCGGACCCCGCCGCCACCTACATTAAATGTATAACCCTCTAATGTGATCCCCCTACACCGCCGCCATCTACATTACCTACCCCCTTAATGTGAGCTCCTACCCCACCGCCAGCTATATTAAATTATTAACCCCTAATCTAATCCCCCTACCCCGCCGCCAGCTATATTAAATTATTAACCCCTAATCTAATCCCCCTACCCCGCCGCCAGCTATATTAAAATTATTAACCCCTAATCTAATCCCCCTACACCGCCGCCAGCTATATTAAAATTATTAACCCCTAATTTAATCCCCCTACACCGCCGCCAGTTATATTAAATACATTAACCCCTAATCTAATCCCCCTAAAGTAATCACCTCTATTACCAGCCCTTAAAAACAGAATTTATGTTTACCTGATAAATTACTTTCTCCAACGGTGTGTCCGGTCCACGGCGTCATCCTTACTTGTGGGATATTCTCTTCCCCAACAGGAAATGGCAAAGAGCCCAGCAAAGCTGGTCACATGATCCCTCCTAGGCTCCGCCTACCCCAGTCATTCGACCGACGTTAAGGAGGAATATTTGCATAGGAGAAACCATATGGTACCGTGGTGACTGTAGTTAAAGAAAATAAATTATCAGACCTGATTAAAAAAAAACCAGGGCGGGCCGTGGACCGGACACACCGTTGGAGAAAGTAATTTATCAGGTAAACATAAATTCTGTTTTCTCCAACATAGGTGTGTCCGGTCCACGGCGTCATCCTTACTTGTGGGAACCAATACCAAAGCTTTAGGACACGGATGAAGGGAGGGAGCAAATCAGGTCACCTAAATGGAAGGCACCACGGCTTGCAAAACCTTTCTCCCAAAAACAGAATTTATGTTTACCTGATAAATTACTTTCTCCAACGGTGTGTCCGGTCCACGGCGTCATCCTTACTTGTGGGATATTCTCCTCCCCAACAGGAAATGGCAAAGAGCCCAGCAAAGCTGGTCACATGATCCCTCCTAGGCTCCGCCTACCCCAGTCATTCGACCGACGTTAAGGAGGAATATTTGCATAGGAGAAACCATATGTTACCGTGGTGACTGTAGTTAAAGAAAATAAATTATCAGACCTGATTAAAAAAACCAGGGCGGGCCGTGGACCGGACACACCGTTGGAGAAAGTAATTTATCAGGTAAACATAAATTCTGTTTTCTCCAACATAGGTGTGTCCGGTCCACGGCGTCATCCTTACTTGTGGGAACCAATACCAAAGCTTTAGGACACGGATGAAGGGAGGGAGCAAATCAGGTCACCTAAATGGAAGGCACCACGGCTTGCAAAACCTTTCTCCCAAAAATAGCCTCAGAAGAAGCAAAAGTATCAAATTTGTAAAATTTAGAAAAAGTGTGCAGTGAAGACCAAGTCACTGCCTTACATATCTGATCAACAGAAGCCTCGTTCTTGAAGGCCCATGTGGAAGCCACAGCCCTAGTGGAGTGAGCTGTGATTCTTTCAGGAGGCTGCCGTCCGGCAGTCTCATAAGCCAATCGGATAATGCTTTTAATCCAGAAGGAGAGAGAGGTAGAAGTTGCTTTTTGACCTCTCCGTTTACCAGAATAAACAACAAACAAAGACAAAGTTTGTCTGAAATCCTTAGTAGCTGCTAAGTAAAATTTGAGAGCACGAACTACATCCAAGTTGTGCAACAAACGTTCCTTCTTTGAAACTGGATTAGGACACAAAGAAGGCACAACTATCTCCTGGTTAATGTTTTTGTTAGAAACAACTTTTGGAAGAAAACCAGGTTTAGTACGCAAAACCACCTTATCTGCATGGAACACCAGATAAGGAGAAGAACACTGCAGAGCAGATAATTCTGAAACTCTTCTAGCAGAAGAAATTGCAACCAAAAACAAAACTTTCCAAGATAATAACTTAATATCAACGGAATGTAAGGGTTCAAACGGAACCCCCTAAAGAACTGAAAGAACTAGGTTGAGACTCCAAGGAGGAGTCAAAATTTTGTAAACAGGCTTGATTCTAACCAGAGCCTGAACAAAGGCTAGAACATCTGGCACAGCTGCCAGCTTTTTGTGAAGTAACACAGACAAGGCAGAAATCTGTCCCATCAAGGAACTTGCAGATAATCCTTTTTCCAATCCTTCTCGAAGGAAGGATAGACTCTTAGGAATCTTAACCTTGTCCCAAGGGAATCCTGCAGATTCACACCAACAGATATACCAAATTATGTGGTAATTTTTCTGGTTACAGGCTTTCAGGCCTGAACAAGAGTATTAATAACAGAATCTGAGAACCCTCGCTTTGATAAGATCAAGCGTTCAATCTCCAAGCAGTCAGCTGGAGTGGGTCGAACGGACCTAGAACAAGAAGGTCTCGTCTCAAAGGTAGCTTCCATGGTGGAGCCGATGACATATTCACCAGATCTGCATACCAAGTCCTGCGTGGCCACGCAGGAGCTATCAAAATCACCGACGCCCTCTCCTGATTGATCCTGGCTACCAGCCTGGGGATGAGAGGAAACGGCGGGAACACATAAGCTAGTTTGAAGGTCCAAGGTGCTACTAGTGCATCCACTAGAGCCGCCTTGGGATCCCTGGATCTGTACCCGTAGTAAGGAACTCTGAAGTTCTGACGAGAGGCCATCAGATCCATGTCTGGAATGCCCCACGGTTGAGTGACTTGGGCAAAGATTTCCGGATGGAGTTCCCACTCCCCCGGATGCAATGTCTGACGACTCAGAAAATCCGCTTCCCAATTTTCCACTCCTGGGATGTGGATAGCAGACAGGTGGCGGGAGTGAGACTCCGCCCATAGAATGATTTTGGTCACTTCTTCCATCGCTAGGGAACTCCTTGTTCCCCCCTGATGGTTGATGTATGAACTTGGCCCTCGCTAGCTGAGGCCAAGCTTTGAGAGCATTGAATATCGCTCTCAGTTCCAGAATATTTATCGGTAGAAGAGATTCTACCCGAGACCAAAGACCCTGAGCTTTCAGGGATCCCCAGACCGCGCCCCAGCCCATCAGACTGGCGTCGGTCGTGACAAGGACCCACTCTGGTCTGCGGAAGGTCATCCCTTGTGACAGGTTGTCCAGGGACAGCCACCAACGGAATGAGTCTCTGGTCCTCTGATTTACTTGTATCTTCGGAGACAAGTCTGAATAGTCCCCATTCCACTGACTGAGCATGAACAGTTGTAATGGTCTTAGATGAATGCGCACAAAAGGAACTATGTCCATTGCCGCAACCATCAAACCTATCACTTCCATGCACTGCGCTATGGAAGGAAGAGGAACGGAATGAAGTATCCGACAAGAGTCTAGAAGTTTTGTTTTTCTGGCTTCTGTCAGAAAAATCCTCATTTCTAAGGAGTCTATTATAGTTCCCAAGAAGGGAACCCTCGTTGACGGAGATAGAGAACTCTTTTCCACGTTCACTTTCCATCCGTGAGATCTGAGAAAGGCCAGGACAATGTCCGTGTGAGCCTTTACTTGAGGAAGGGACGACGCTAGAATCAGAATGTCGTCCAAGTAAGGTACTACAGCAATGCCCCTTGGTCTTAGCACCGCCAGAAGGGACCCTAGTACCTATGAGAAAATCCTAGGAGCAGTGGCTAATCCGAAAGAAAGCGCCACGAACTGGAAATGCTTGTCCAGGAATTCAAACCTTAGGAACCGATGATGTTCCTTGTGGATAGGAATATGTAGATACGCATCCTTGAAATCCACCTTGGTCATGAATTGACCTTCCTGGATGAAAGGAAGGAGTGTTCGAATGGTTTCCATCTTGAACGATGGAACCTTGAGAAACTTGTTCAAGATCTTGAGATCTAAGATTGGTCTGAACGTTCCCTCTTTTTTGGGAACTATGAACAGATTGGAGTAGGACCCCATCCCTTGTTCTCCTAATGGAACAGGATGAATCACTCCCATTTTTAGCAGGTCTTCTACCCAATGTAAGAATGCCTGTCTTCTTATGTGATCTGAAGACAACTGAGACCTGTGGAACCTCCCCCTTGGAGGAAGCCCCTTGAACTCCAGAGAATAACCTTGGGAGACTATTTCTAGCGCCCAAGGATCCAGAACATCTCTTGCCCCAGCCTGAGCGAAGAGAGAGAGTCTGCCCCCCACCAGATCCGGTCCCGGATCGGGGGCCCGCATTTCATGCTGTCTTGGTAGCAGTGGCAGGTTTCCTGGCCTGCTCTCTTTTGTTCCAGCCTTGCATAGGTCTCCAGGCTGGATTGGCTTGAGAAGTATTACCTTCCTGCTTAAAGGACATAGCCCTTGGGGCTGATCCGTTTCTGCGAAAGGGACGAAACTTAGGTTTATTTTTGGTCTTGAAAAGACCTATCCTGAGGAAGGGCGTGGCCCTTGCCCCCAGTGATATCAGAGATAATCTCTTTCAAGTCAGGGCCAAAGAGTGTTTTCCCCTTGAAAGGAATGTCAAGCAATTTGTTCTTGGAAGACGCATCCGCTGCCCAAGATTTTAACCAAAGCGCTCTGCGCCACAATAGCAAACCCAGAATTTTTTCGCCGCTAACCTAGCCTATTGCAAGGTGGCGTCTAGGGTGAAAGAATTAGCCAATTTAAGAGCACGAATTCTGTCCATAATCTCCTCATAAGAAGAAGAATTACTAATAATCGCCTTTCCTAGCTCATCAAACTAGAAACACGCGGCTGCAGTGACAGGGACAATGCATGCAATTGGTTGTAGAAGGGAACCTTGCTGAACAAACATCTTTAGCAGACCTTCTAATTTTTTATCCATAGGATCTTGGAAAGCACAACTATCTTCTATGGGTATAGTGGCGCGCTTGTGTAGAGTAGAAACCGCCCCCTCGACCTTGGGGACTGTCTGCCATCAGTCCTTTCTGGGGTCGACTATAGGAAAACAATTTTATAAATATGGGGGGAGGTACTAAAGGTATACCGGGCCTGTCCCATTCTTTACTAACAATGTACGCCACCCGCTTGGATATAGGAAAAGCTTCGGGGGGCCCCGGGGCCTCTAAGAACTTTTCCATTTTACATAGTGGTTCTGGAATGACCAGATAATCACAATCATCCAAATTGGATAACACCTCCTTAAGCAGAGCGCGGAGATGTTCCAACTTAAATTTAAAAGTAATCACATCAGGTTCAGCTTATTGAGAAATGTTTCCTGAATCTGAAATTTCTCCCTCAGACAAAACCTCCCTGGCCCCCTCAGACTGGTGTAGGGGCCCTTCAGAAACCATATCATCAGCGTTCTCATGCTCTACAGAATTTTCTAAAACAGAGCAGTCGCGCTTTCACTGATAAGTGGGCATATTGGCTAAAATGTTTTTGATAGAATTATCCATTACAGCCGTTAAATGTTGCATAGTAAGGAGTATTGGCGCACTAGATGTACTAGGGGCCTCCTGTATGGGCAAGACTGGTGTAGACGAAGGAGGGGATGATGCAGTACCATGCTTACTCCCCTCACTTGAGGAATCATCTTGGGCATCATTTTTACTAAATTTTTTTATGACATAAAATACATATAGTTAAATGAGAAGGAACCTTGGTTTCCCCACAGTCAGAACACAATCTATCTGGTAGTTCAGACATTGTAAACAGGCATAAACTTGATAACAAAGCACAAAAAACGTTTTAAAATAAAACCGTTACTGTCACTTTAAATTTTAAACTAAACACACTTTATTACTGCAATTGCGAAAAAGTATGAAGGAATTGTTCAAAATTCACCAAAATTTCACCACAGTGTCTTAAAGCCTTAAAAGTATTGCACACCAAATTTGGAAGCTTTAACCCTTAAAATAACGGAACCGGAGCCGTTTTTATATTTAACCCCTTTACAGTCCCTGGAATCTGCTTTGCTGAGACCCAACCAAGCCCAAAGGGGAATACGATACCAAATGATGCCTTCAGAAAGACTTTTCTGTGTATCAGAGCTCCACACACATGCAGCTGCATGCCATGCTGTCCTCAAAAACAAGTGCGCCATACCGGCGCGAAAATGAGGCTCTGACTATGATTAGGGAAAGCCCCTAAAGAATAAGGTGTCAAAAACAGTGCCTGCCGATATAATCATATCAAAATACCCAGAATAAATGATTCCTCAAGGCTAAATATGTGTTAATAATGAATCGATTTAGCCCAGAAAAAGTCTACAGTCTTAATAAGCCCTTGTGAAGCCCTTATTTACTATCTTAATAAACATGGCTTACCGGATCCCATAGGGAAAATGACAGCTTCCAGCATTACATCGTCTTGTTAGAATGTGTCATACCTCAAGCAGTAAGAGACTGCACACTGTTCCCCCAACTGAAGTTAATTGCTCTCAACAGTCCTGTGTGGAACAGCCATGGATTTTAGTTACGGTGCTAAAATCATTTTCCTCATACAAACAGAAATCTTCATCTCTTTTCTGTTTCTGAGTAAATAGTACATACCAGCACTATTTTAAAATAACAAACTCTTGATTGAATAATAAAAACTACAGTTAAACACTAAAAAACTCTAAGCCATCTCCGTGGAGATGTTGCCTGTACAACGGCAAAGAGAATGACTGGGGTAGGCGGAGCCTAGGAGGGATCATGTGACCAGCTTTGCTGGGCTCTTTGCCATTTCCTGTTGGGGAGGAGAATATCCCACAAGTAAGGATGACGCCGTGGACCGGACACACCTATGTTGGAGAAAATAGCCTCAGAAGAAGCAAAAGTATCAAACTTGTAAAATTTGGTAAAAGTGTGCAGTGAAGACCAAGTCGCTGCCCCACATATCTGATCATCAGAAGCCTCGTTCTTGAAGGCCCATGTGGAAGCCACAGCCCTAGTGGAATGAGCTGTGATTCTTTCGGGAGGCTGCCGTCCGGCAGTCTCGTAAGCCAATCTGATGATGCTTTTAATCCAAAAAGAGAGAGAGGTAGAAGTTGCTTTTTGACCTCTCCTTTTACCGGAATAAACAACAAACAAGGAAGATGTTTGTCTAAAATCCTTTGTAGCATCTAAATAGAATTTTAGAGCGCGAACAACATCCAAATTGTGCAACAAACGTTCCTTCTTTGAAACTGGTTTCGGACACAGAGAAGGTACGATAAGCTCCTGGTTAATGTTTTTGTTAGAAACAACTTTCGGAAGAAAACCAGGTTTAGTACGTAAAACCACCTTATCTGCATGGAACACCAGATAAGGAGGAGAACACTGCAGAGCAGATAATTCTGAAACTCTTCTAGCAGAAGAAATTGCAACTAAAAACAAAACTTTCCAAGATAATAACTTAATATCAACGGAATGTAAGGGTTCAAACGGAACCCCCTGAAGAACTGAAAGAACTAAATTGAGACTCCAAGGAGGAGTCAAAGGTTTGTAAACAGGCTTAATTCTAACCAGAGCCTGAACAAAGGCTTGAACATCTGGCACAGCTGCCAGCTTTTTGTGAAGTAACACAGACAAGGCAGAAATCTGTCCCTTCAGGGAACTTGCAGATAATCCTTTTTCCAATCCTTCTAGAAGGAAGGATAGAATCTTAGGAATCTTAACCTTGTCCCAAGGGAATCCTTTAGATTCACACCAACAGATATATTTTTTCCAAATTTTGTGGTAAATCTTTCTAGTTACAGGCTTTCTGGCCTGGACAAGAGTATCGATAACAGAATCTGAGAATCCTCGCTTCGATAAGATCAAGCGTTCAATCTCCAAGCAGTCAGCTGGAGTGAAACCAGATTCGGATGTTCGAACGGACCCTGAACAAGCAGGTCTCGTCTCAAAGGTAGCTTCCAAGGTGGAGCCGATGACATATTCACCAGATCTGCATACCAAGTCCTGCGTGGCCACGCAGGAGCTATCAAGATCACCGACGCCCTCTCCTGATTGATCCTGGCTACCAGCCTGGGGATGAGAGGAAACGGCGGGAACACATAAGCTAGTTTGAAGGTCCAAGGTGCTACTAGTGCATCCACTAGAGCCGCCTTGGGATCCCTGGATCTGGACCCGTAGCAAGGAACTTTGAAGTTCTGACGAGAGGCCATCAGATCCATGTCTGGAATGCCCCACAGCTGAGTGACTTGGGCAAAGATTTCCGGATGGAGTTCCCACTCCCCCGGATGCAATGTCTGACGACTCAGAAAATCCGCTTCCCAATATTCCACTCCTGGGATGTGGATAGCAGACAGGTGGCAGGAGTGAGACTCCGCCCATAGAATGATTCTGGTCACTTCTTCCATCGCTAGGGAACTCCTTGTTCCCCCATGATGGTTGATGTACGCAACAGTTGTCATGTTGTCTGATTGAAACCGTATGAACTTGGCCCTCGCTAGCTGAGGCCAAGCCTTGAGAGCATTGAATATCGCTCTCAGTTCCAGAGTATTTATCGGTAGAAGAGATTCTTCCCGAGACCAAAGACCCTGAGCTTTCAGGGATCCCCAGACCGCGCCCCAGCCCATCAGACTGGCGTCGGTCGTGACAATGACCCACTCTGGTCTGTGGAATGTCATCCCTTGTGACAGGTTGTCCAGGGACAGCCACCAACGGAGTGAGTCTCTGGTCCTCTGATTTACTTGTATCTTCGGAGACAAGTCTGTATAGTCCCCATTCCACTGACTGAGCATGCACAGTTGTAATGGTCTTAGATGAATGCGCGCAAAAGGAACTATGTCCATTGCCGCTACCATCAACCCGATTACTTCCATGCACTGAGCTATGGAAGGAAGAGGAACAGAATGAAGTATCCGACAAGAGTCTAGAAGTTTTGTTTTTCTGGCCTCTGTCAGAAAAATCCTCATTTCTAAGGAGTCTATTATTGTTCCCAAGAAGGGAACCCTTATTGACAGATAGAGAACTCTTTTCCACGTTCATCTGAGAAAGGCCAGGACAATGTCCTGTGAGCCTTTGCTTGAGGAAGGGACGACGCTTGAATCAGAATGTCGTCCAAGTAAGGCACTACAGCAATGCCCCTTGGTCTTAGCACAGCTAGAAGGGACCCTAGTACCTTTGTGAAAATCCTTGGAGCAGTGGCTAATCCGAAAGGAAGCGCCACGAACTGGTAATGCTTGTCCAGGAATGCGAACCTTAGGAACCGATGATGTTCCTTGTGGATAGGAATATGTAGATACGCATACTTTAAATCCACCGTGGTCATGAATTGACCTTCCTGGATGGAAGGAAGAATAGTTCGAATGGTTTCCATCTTGAACGATGGAACCTTGAGAAACTTGTTTAAGATCTTGAGATCTAAGATTGGTCTGAACGTTCCCTCTTTTTTGGGAACTATGAACAGAATGGAGTAGAACCCCATCTCTTGTTCTCTTAATGGAACAGGATGAATCACTCCCATTTTTAACAGGTCTTCTACACAATGTAAGAATGCCTGTCTTTTTATGTGGTCTGAAGACAACTGAGACCTGTGGAATCTCCCCCTCGGGGGAAGTCCCTTGAATTCCAGAAGATAACCTTGGGAGACTATTTCTAGCGCCCAAGGATCCAGAACATCTCTTGCCCAAGCCTAAGCGAAGAGAGAGAGACTGCCCCCCACTAGATCCGATCCCGGATCGGGGACCAACATTTCATGCTGTCTTGGTAGCAGTGGCAGGTTTCTTGGCCTGCTTTCCCTTGTTCCAGCCATGCATTGGTCTCCAAGCTGGCTTGGCTTGAGAAGTATTACCCTCTTGCTTAGAGGACGTAGCACTTTGGGCTGGTCCGTTTCTACGAAAGGGACGAAAATTAGGTTTATTTTTTGCCTTGAAAGGCCGATCCTGAGGAAGGGCGTGGCCCTACCCCCAGTGATATCAGAGATAATCTCTTTCAAGTCAGGGCCAAACAGCGTTTTCCCCTTGAAAGGAATGTTAAGTAGCTTGTTCTTGGAAGATGCAGCAGCCGACCAAGATTTTAACCAAAGCGCTCTGCGCGCCACAATAGCAAACCCAGAATTCTTAGCCGCTAACCTCGCCAATTGCAAAGTGGCGTCTAGGGTGAAAGAATTAGCCAATTTGAGAGCATTGATTCTGTCCATAATCTCCTCATAAGGAGGAGAATCACTATCGACCGCCTTCATTAGCTCATCGAACCAGAAACATGCGGCTGTAGCGACAGGGACAATGCATGAAATTGGTTGTAGAAGGCAACCCTGCTGAACAAACATCTTTTTAAGCAAACCTTCTAATTTTTTATCCATAGGATCTTTGAAAGCACAACTATCCTCTATGGGTATAGTGGTGCGTTTGTTTACAGTGGAAACCGCTCCCTCGACCTTGGGGACTGTCTGCCATAAGTCCTTTCTGGGGTCGACCATAGGAAACAATTTTTTAAATATGGGGGGAGGGACGAAAGGAATACCGGGCCTTTCCCATTCTTTATTAACAATGTCCGCCACCCGCTTGGGTATAGGAAAAGCTTCTGGGAGCCCCGGCACCTCTAGGAACTTGTCCATTTTACATAGTTTCTCTGGGATGACCAACTTGTCACAATCATCCAGAGTGGATAATACCTCCTTAAGCAGAATGCGGAGATGTTCCAACTTAAATTTAAATGTAATCACATCAGGTTCAGCTTGTTGAGAAATGTTCCCTGAATCAGTAATTTCTCCCTCAGACAAAACCTCCCTGGCCCCATCAGACTGGGTTATGGGCCCTTCAGAAATATTATTATCAGCGTCGTCATGCTCTTCAGTATCTAAAACAGAGCAGTCGCGCTTACGCTGATAAGTGTTCATTTTGGCTAAAATGTTTTTGACAGAATAATCCATTACAGCCGTTAATTGTTGCATAGTAAGGAGTATTGGCGCGCTAGATGTACTAGGGGCCTCCTGAGTGGGCAAGACTCGTGTAGACGAAGGAGGGAATGATGCAGTACCATGCTTACTCCCCTCACTTGAGGAATCATCTTGGGCATCATTGTCATTGTCACATAAATCACATTTATTTAAATGAATGGGAATTCTGGCTTCCCCACATTCAGAACACAGTCTATCTGGTAGTTCAGACATGTTAAACAGGCATACACTTGATAACCAAGTACAAAAAACGTTTTAAAATAAAACCGTTACTGTCACTTTAAATTTTAAACTGAACACACTTTATTACTGCAATTGCGAAAAAACATGAAGGAATTGTTCAAAATTCACCAAATTTTCACCACAGTGTCTTAAAGCCTTAAAAGTATTGCACACCAAATTTGGAAGCTTTAACCCTTAAAATAACGGAACCGGAGCCGTTTTTATATTTAACCCCTTTACAGTCCCTGGAATCTGCTTTGCTGAGACCCAACCAAGCCCAAAGGGGAATACGATACCAAATGATGCCTTCAGAAAGACTTTTCTATGTATCAGAGCTCCACACACATGCAGCTGCATGCCATGCTGTTCTCAAAAACAAGTGCGCCATACCGGCGCGAAAATGAGGCTCTGACTATGATTAGGGAAAGCCCCTATAGAATAAAGTGTCTAAAACAGTGCCTGCCGATATTATTTTACAAAAAATACCCAGGTTAAATGATTCCTCAAGGCTAAA
Organism: Bombina bombina; assembly: GCF_027579735.1. Lineage (NCBI taxonomy): Eukaryota > Metazoa > Chordata > Amphibia > Anura > Bombinatoridae > Bombina > Bombina bombina. Next base: position 1,057,269,209 of record NC_069504.1, read on the forward strand.
TATGTGTAAATATGATCGATTTAGCCCAGAAAAAGTCTACAGTCTTAATAAGCCCTTGTGAAGCCCTTATTTACGATCGTAATAAACATGGCTTACCGGATCCCATAGGGAAAATGACAGCTTCCAGCATTACATCGTCTTGTTAGAATGTGTCATACCTCAAGCAGCAAGAGACTGCTCACTGTTCCCCCAACTGAAGTTAATTGCTCTCAACAGTCCTGTGTGGAACAGCCATGGATTTTAGTGACGGTTGCTAAAATCATTTTCCTCATACAAACAGAAATCTTCATCTCTTTTCTGTTTCTGAGTAAATAGTACATACCAGCACTATTTGAAAATAACAAACTCTTGATTGAATAATAAAAACTACAGTTAAACACTAAAAAACTCTAAGCCATCTCCGTGGAGATGTTGCCTGTACAACGGCAAAGAGAATGACTGGGGTAGGCGGAGCCTAGGAGGGATCATGTGACCAGCTTTGCTGGGCTCTTTGCCATTTCCTGTTGGGGAAGAGAATATCCCACAAGTAAGGATGACGCCGTGGACCGGACACACCTATGTTGGAGAAAGGGCCTTTTCCGTGACATTGCCCCAAAGTAACAGCTCTATTGCCAGCCCTTAAAAGGGCTTTTTGCGGGGCATTTCCCCAAAGTAATCAGCTCTTTTACCAGCCCTTAAAAGGGCTTTTTGCAGGGCATTGTCACAAAGTAATCAGCTCTTTTGCATCTAATCTAAATCCCCCTACACCGCCGCCACCTATAATAAATGTATTACCCCCTAATCTAATCCCCCTACACTGCCACCACCTATATTAAATAGATTAATCCCTAATCTAATCCCCCTACACCGCCGCCACCTATATTAAATTGATTAACCCCTAATCTAATCCCCCTACACCGCCGCCAGCTATATTAACCCTAATTATATTAGGGTTAATATAGTTAATATAGTTATTATATTATATATATTAACTATATTAACCCTAATTATATTAGGGTTAATATCGTTATTATATTATATATATTAAGTATAATAACCCTATCTAACTCTAACACCCCTAACTAAATTCTTATTAAAATAAATCTAATTAATATTAATATTATTAATTAAAATATTCCTACTTAAATCTAAATACTTACATATAAAATAAACCCTAAGATAGCTACAATGTAATTAATAATTACATTGTAGCTATTTTAGGGTTTATATTTATTTTACAGGTAACTTGGTATTTATTTTAACTAGGTGCAATAGCTAATAAATAGTTAATAACTATTTAATAGCTACCTTGTTAAAATAATTACCAATTTACCTGTAAAATAAATCCTAACCTAAGTTACAAATACACATACACTATCAATAAATTAAATAAACTACAAATGTCTAAACTAAAATACAATTAAATAAACTAAACTAAATTACAAAAACAAACAAACACTAAACTACAAAAAATAAAAAAAGATTACAAGAATTTTAAGCTAATTACACCTATTCTAAGCCCCCTAATAAAATAACAAAGCCCCCCAAAATAAAAAAAATTCCCTACCCTAATCTAAATTAAAAAAGTTAACAGCTCTATTACCTTACCAGCCCTTAAAAGGGCTCTTTTGCCTGTAAAAAAAAACCACAATACCACCCCCCAACATTACAACCCACCACCCACATACCCCTACTCTAAACCCACCCAAACCCCCCTTAAACAAACCTAACACTAAGCCCCAGAAGATCTCCCTACCTTGAGTCGTCTTCACCCAGCCGGGCCGAACTCTTCTTCCAATCCGGGCGATGTCTTCATCCAAGCGGCAAAGAAGAAGTCTTCCATCCGGCGATGTCTTCATCCAAGCGGCAAAGAAGAGGTCCTCCATCGGGGCAAAGTTTTCTTCCAAGCGGAATCTTCATTCTTCTTTCTTCAGCCCTCCGACGTGGAAAATCCATCTGGCCCGACTGAACGACAAATGAAGTTTCCTTTAAATGACGTCATCCAAGATGGCGTCCCTCGAATTCCGATTGGCTGATAGGATTCTTTCAGCCAATCGGAATTAAGGTAAGAAAATCTGATTGGCTGATTGAATCAGCTAATCAGATTCAAGTTCAATCCGATTGGCTGATCCAATCAGCCAATCAGATTGAGCTTGCATTCTATTGGCTGTTCCGATCAGGGCAATGGGGAGCTTAGGTTTTTTTTTAGTTAGTATTTTATTTGGGGGGTTGGTTGTGTGGGTGGTGGGTTTTACTGTTGGGGGGGTTGTTTGTATTATTTTTTTTTTACAGGTAAAAGAGCTGATTTCTTTGGGGCAATGCCCCACAAAAGGCCCTTTTAAAGGGCTATTGATAGTTTAGTTTAGGCTAAGGTTGTTTTTTTTTGGGGGGGGGGGATTTTTTTTTTTATTTTGACAGGGCTATTAGATTAGGTGTAATTAGTTTACATATCTTGTAATTTGTTTTTTATTTTCTGTAATTTAGTGTTTGTTTTTTTTGTGTGATTTAGCTAATTTAATTAATTGTATTTAATGTAGGTAAGTTATTTAATTGTAGTGTAGTGTTAGGTGCTAGTGTAACTTAGATTAGGTTTTATTTTACAGGTAAATTTGTATTTATTTTAGCTAGGTAGTTAGTAAATAGTTAATAACTATTTAATAACTATTCTACCTAGTTAAAATAAATACAAACTTGCCTGTAAAATAAAAATAAACCCTAAGCTAGCTACAATTTAACTATTAGTTATATTGTAGCTAGCTTAGGGTTTATTTTATAGGTAAAGTATTTAGTTTTAAATAGGAATTATTTAGGTAATAATTGTAGGTTTTATTTAGATTTATTTAAATTATATTTAAGTTAGGGTGTTAGGGTTAGACAGGTTTAGGGGTTAATAAATTTAGAATAGTGGCTGCGACGGGGGTGGCAGATTAGGGGTTAATAAATATAATGTAGGTGTTGGCGATGTTGGGGGCAGCAGATTAGGGGTTAATAAATATAATATAGGTGGCGGCGATGTCGGGGGCAGCAGATTAGGGGTTAATAAATGTAGGTAGGTTGCGGCGATGTCGGGGGCAGCAGATTAGGGGTTAATAAATGTAGGTAGGTTGCGGCGATGTCGGGGGCAGCAGATTAGGGGGTTAATAAATGTAGGTAGGTTGCGGCGGCAGATTAGGGGTTAATAAATATAAATGTAGGTGTCGGCGATGTTGGGGCAGCAGATTAGAGGTTAATAAATATAATGTAGGTGGCGGCGATGTCGGGGTCGGCAGATTAGGGGTTAATAAGTGTAAGATTAGGGGTGTTTAGACTCGGGGTTCATGTTAGGGTGTTAGGTGTAAGCATAACTTTCGTTTCCCCATAGGAATCAATGGGGCTGCGTTACTGAGCTTTACGCTGCTTTATTGCAGGTGTTAGACTTTTTCTCAGCCGGCTCTCCTCATTGAAATCGTGCACGAGCTTGTACGACCAGCTCACCGCTGACTTAAGCAGCGCTGGTATTGGAGTGCAGTGTGGAGCTCAATTTTGCTCTACGCTCACTTCTTGCCTTTTAACGCCGGGTTTGTAAAAACCCGTAATACCAGCGCTGCAGGTAAGTGAGCGGTGAGAAAAAACTGCACATTAGCACCGCACAGCTCATAACGCAAAACTCGTAATATGGCTGTATATGTTTTGCTTAAGTAGACAACCCAGGGTATTGATCTAGGCCGATTTTGGTATATTTCAAGCCATCATCTCGCCACCCAATGCAATCACATAACAAAAATCATTAACTTTTTCACAAACTTTGGGTTTCTCACTGAATCGATTTTTTTTATTTTTTTATTTATTTTTTTCTGCAGTGTAGGAATTCCTCCTCAACTCTACCTGATCCTTCCCAAACAGCTCTCTAACCCTACTACAGCTGTCTGCCAGTACCCAGTTTATAGCATTTTTTTTGAGTGTTATTTATTGTATTTTTCCCCGGAAGTGTAGTGGTTCCCCTTCACCCTCCCTGTGATCATTATGCAGGGCCCCCTCTGATGTGCCTTTTTTTCTGTAATGTAGTGACCCATAACTCTCCCTTCAAAACTTTGTTTCCATAGTGTAGGGACCTGCCCCTCTCTCCCCCTCCTCCGCTGGGCCGCCCACGCACCTTCCCTCCCACATCGTTTACAGGCACCACTGTCTGTAACGATCTGGGACTGATTGTACTCTGTTACCATGTGAAGGCAAATGCTGGAAGCACACAAACTGCAAGTCTCGGTTGCTTGGGCTTTCAGCATTATGGGCATAGATTTACATTATGCGGTATGATGGGCTATGCACCACATGACGTAGATCTAAGTACATTTTGGCAGAGGAGTTAATGTGTTCCCATTGATCCATTCTACCTACTGGAGTGTATTATATTATTTACAAATGGATCCTTTTCCTTTATTTTCTTATTTTAAATAGTGGGTTTTGTCTGTTGTATCCCCACCTATACTAAAAACATGTGTATTTAAGAAATGGTTAAAAAAAAAAAAAAATATGTAAACAAGAAGCTTTTGCTGAAATAACGTATCTAGTGGGGGCTGTGACATGTTCCATTGATGTGTAGCCTACAATCACCAGCTAGCTTCCAGTAGTGCATAGCTGGTCCTGAGCCTACCTATGTATATTTTTCATCAAAGAATACCAAGGGAACGTAGTCAATTTGATACATAGAAGCAAATTGAAGTCTCTTAAAATTACATTTTCTATTTGAACCAGACTACTATGTTCCTTTAATAATTACCAAGGGAAAAAATATACAGCAGCATTCCAATTTATTACAAAATAATTTTCCAGCAGCTCAAAATCCCAATAAATGACATCATTTTTTGGGAAAAAAGCAGCATTATGAAGTCATCATCATTACATAAATTATTAAGCTACCATGCTTTGCTTTAGCTGCATATATGTTGCTTCTTTTAAAGGGACAGTAAACACCTTAAAATTTTATCATAAAATGTTTAGTTATGCATATTAAAACAACATTGCAATGCATATTCGTTATTTATTTTTTCACCCTTTCAGAAGTGAAAAAGCACTCTGTAGACTAACCTTATAGATATAGTTTTCCTTAATTAGATTTAATTTGCTTTTTAAATGTTTAGACTTGGCTGATATAATCTATAGCAAACATCAGAAATGTCTTTAATCAAAAGGTGTTTATCGTCCCTTTATGGTCTGTGAAAATAGTCCGGCCTGGTTGGTTCGCACCTTGTGGGACGTGATTGGTGACTTTCATAACCATGAATGAACCAGAGAGCTGGGTGTCTGCAGCTGTAGTGTGAGAGTGTTTCAAGATCTCAATGTACTATATCTTTCTGAGGCAGTGGTGTGTTTTAACTATAAATCATGTAGGTTTCTCTTCTATCCCAACTCCCACTAGGGTTTCACAGTGACTGCCCCTACTGCACATGCTCTCTGACTCACATGATCCGTTCTCACAGCAATTATAGATATAATGCAAAAGTAAATGCATAAAAAACATAGAACACCATAAATGAAATAAGGTAAAACAAGTGCAGCAGAAATCAAACCCATTCTGAGTGTCATCCTGTTTAATACAGTTCTTCCTCACAACCTTACCTTCTATTGCAGGAAAGTCTGGGCTGACAGGAGGCTGTACAAAATACACAAGCAGAGAAAACAGACGATAAGCTATGTGCTGCAGTCTTATTAGTACTTTTTCTATTTGGTTCTCACACAAAACATGCCTTGGTTTATTTCAACAGATCACTTTTAACCCCTTATGGAGGGACGCATCCGTCCAAGTTCGGATAGTAAACAAAAAAGGAAGCAAATGATCATCACTGCGATCGTGTGCTTCAAAAATGGTGCTGATTGGTTCCTGGGGGACTGTCTGAGTTACTAGACACGTCCCCCAGTTGGGTCAATCAGCGTTTGTACACAGAAGGAAGCATGACGCAGCTAAAGTTAGGAAGTGAAGGGGTTAAATAACTTGCAATATACAGCCACACTTCCATATGAAATGTAAAAATAAATCTGTTATTTTCTACACTACATCAACAACATGAGAATAATTATTTAATAAATATTTCCACATTAATGTCACCTTCCCAAAACACTAACATTTAGGATTTTATACCTATGTTGTTCAAACAAAAATACTAACTGAAAATGAGAAGAGAATCGTTACTATTATTGTCACATTGCACCGTCTTGTAATTTATGTAAAAAAAAAAAAAAGGAAGGAAGGAAATGTTTGATACTTGTACAGATCTATAACAGCTTGCTAAATTTAGCAAAGAAAATTGTAAACATTAATATCAATGTTTCATCACATTATGTATTTTTTTGCATTTACCAGTTTCTTAGGCCGGCGACTGTGATCCACCATGTCCAGCATGGGGTATGCCGACCTCAGGTCATCAATAGTAACCACATTCCTGAATCCCAGACTTTAAAGAGCTGGTGAAGGACAATAAACAGATGAACACATTCTGCCTCATGCCTAGGATCTGTAAAGGGCCATAATAGTCGAAAAATTACTTGTGCCGATTCGCTACAGTGTGTAATTTTGAGACTATCGAACCTACGCTACTGTGTGTTTAACCCCTTGCCGCTCAGGAACTGTGGAACACTACTGGTCAAGAGAGGAAACTGCCACGGATCTAATCAGCAGTGCTAGTTGCAAAAACTCAGGTGTGCAACTAGCGCTGCTGATTACATCAGCGGCGGTTTCCGCAGAGGACCAGCAGTGCTCTGCAGGTTCTGAGTGGCACTTCTACTGTGTGTTTAAACTCACAGTAGCACAAGGTTGATAGTCATAAAATGACATGCTCTAAACACTAAAATTACATGCACTAAATACATTTTATAAGCATAGTACTGAGAATATTACCCTCCCTCGTCTAGTAATGGGTGCTGACATGTTGAAATCTAGCATTTACTGCATTCCAGGGCTTACGTGTCAGAAACTTGCAATGAAATCTAGGTTCCAAAATGCAGGCACCCATTACTAGAGGGAGGTGCATAAAATCTATACGGGGGCCAGATTACTAGTGGAGCGCTAAATATTGCTTACGGGAAACGCAATATTTCCGCTCCACTCTGTAATACCAGTGCACGCAAATGTGCACTGGTATTACAAGTAAAGCGCAATGGAAGCTTTGCAATCACAAGAACGTGCTTCCACAGGCTCCAATGGGAGCCTCGTTTTCATACTGTGAGACGTGGCATGATTACCTAGTGCAGTGAAGGGGGTAAGTTGTGCAGCGATGGGCAGCAAATTGAAATACACATGTATATGAATATATACATATATATTTAGTGTTTATATGTGTATATACAAATATTAACACATATATACTGTATATAAGCATATACATATATATATTTATGTGTTTATATGTGTATATACAAATATTAACACATATATACTGTATATAAGCATATACATATATATTTATGTGTTTATATGTGTATATACAAATATTAACACACACACATTATATACAGGGAGTGCAGAATTATTAGGCAAATGAGTATTTTGACCACATCATCCTCTTTATGCATGTTGTCTTACTCCAAGCTGTATAGGCTCGAAAGCCTACTACCAATTAAGCATATTAGGTGATGTGCATCTCTGTAATGAGAAGGGGTGTGGTCTAATGACATCAACACCCTATATCAGGTGTGCATAATTATTAGGCAACTTCCTTTCCTTTGGCAAAATGGGTCAAAAGAAGGACTTGACAGGCTCAGAAAAGTCAAAAATAGTGAGATATCTTGCAGAGGGATGCAGCACTCTTAAAATTGCAAAGCTTCTGAAGCGTGATCATCGAACAATCAAGCGTTTCATTCAAAATAGTCAACAGGGTCGCAAGAAGCGTGTGGAAAAACCAAGGCGCAAAATAACTGCCCATGAACTGAGAAAAGTCAAGCGTGCAGCTGCCAAGATGCCACTTGCCACCAGTTTGGCCATATTTCAGAGCTGCAACATCACTGGAGTGCCCAAAAGCACAAGGTGTGCAATACTCAGAGACATGGACAAGGTAAGAAAGGCTGAAAGACGACCACCACTGAACAAGACACACAAGCTGAAACATCAAGACTGGGCCAAGAAATATCTCAAGACTGATTTTTCTAAGGTTTTATGGACTGATGAAATGAGAGTGAGTCTTGATGGGCCAGATGGATGGGCCCGTGGCTGGATTGGTAAAGGGCAGAGAGCTCCAGTCCGACTCAGACGCCAGCAAGGTGGAGGTGGAGTACTGGTTTGGGCTGGTATCATCAAAGATGAGCTTGTGGGGCCTTTTCGGGTTGAGGATGGAGTCAAGCTCAACTCCCAGTCCTACTGCCAGTTTCTGGAAGACACCTTCTTCAAGCAGTGGTACAGGAAGAAGTTTGCATCCTTCAAGAAAAACATGATTTTCATGCAGGACAATGCTCCATCACACGCGTCCAAGTACTCCACAGCGTGGCTGGCAAGAAAGGGTATAAAAGAAGAAAATCTAATGACATGGCCTCCTTGTTCACCTGATCTGAACCCCATTGAGAACCTGTGGTCCATCATCAAATGTGAGATTTACAAGGAGGGAAAACAGTACACCTCTCTGAACAGTGTCTGGGAGGCTGTGGTTGCTGCTGCACGCAATGTTGATGGTGAACAGATCAAAACACTGACAGAATTCATGGATGGCAGGCTTTTGAGTGTCCTTGCAAAGAAAGGTGGCTATATTGGTCACTGATTTGTTTTTGTTTTGTTTTTGAATGTCAGAAATGTATATTTGTGAATGTTGAGATGTTATATTGGTTTCACTGGTAAAAATAAATAATTGAAATGGGTATATATTTGTTTTTTGTTAAGTTGCCTAATAATTATGCACAGTAATAGTCACCTGCACACACAGATATCCCCCTAAAATAGCTATAACTAAAAACAAACTAAAAACTACTTCCAAAACTATTCAGCTTTGATATTAATGAGTTTTTTGGGTTCATTGAGAACATGGTTGTTGTTCAATAATAAAATTAATCCTCAAATATACAACTTGCCTAATAATTCTGCACTCCCTGTATATATATATATATATATATATATATATATATATATATATATATATATATAAAGCATAAACATATATATTTACAGGGAACACACAGTCCCCATAGACCGCTATGTAAAGGCACTTTTCAGTGCCATTTTTTTTTTTTTGAAACACCACTCCTGCACATTTCAAGCACTAAAAACTGCTTTGCATTACTATTTTTTATTTTCAAAAAGGCACTACACACTTTATTTTGGGGGTAGTTGGGGGACATTTTAAAAAGTAACCAGAGGTCTGACCTCTGGTTAATTTTTTAAGCACTAATTTCTACCACAAGCTTGTGGTAGCAAATAACTAGCCACTTGTAATGGCTGGTTATTTAATGTGCACCTGTAAACGAATGAATTTGCCCATTTATAGGCGAGCAATAAATTAGCGGTCCACTTGTAATCTAGGCCACAGTGTTTAAGGTCCCTTTAGAGTCAGAGAAGAAAAATTGAGTGACAACTTTTGTCTTGTCTCTTACAAGTATTGCATCAATTGTACCCATGGATAGTGCTGCAGAATGTGTTGTCTCTTTATTAAGTATAATAATAACTGAATGTGTTTTTCCAAAGTGCATCCTGGTCTATACAGCATTAATAATCCACCTGCAATAGCATATTTTCATTGCCCTCCCAATGTGATTACTTGTTATCATCTCATATAGTGTATATGAAGCAAGGAACCCAAACCATTATCCCTCGGCTATGTTTATTGCCAAGTTTAAACTAAATCAGGATTTGCTGGCAGTAACTCCAAACGCTTCATGAAAGGAAAGAATATTTCTCTTTCAGAAAATAAGATTATAAATTTGAAACCACAAAAATATTTATTAAAATGGCAAAGATATTGGGTAAATAAATGGGTTGAATAGGGTTAAAAAGACAGTAAACACCTTAAAATTTGAATATAAAGTATTTAGTTGTGCATATTTTGCCCCCTTTCCATATAATTTAGCTCTGAAAACTGTATTTTTTTTTTTAACACTCAAAGCTGGAAATGCACACTGCAGGCGTCTCAAGGCTAACCCTGCTGCATATATTTCCATAATTGTCTTTAGCCGACAACAGACTGCAAAACAATGCACTTAATACTAACAATATGATCATGACTAGCCTTGTCTGCAGACTCAAGCCCAGATTAGCGCCTCCAAATAAGTCAAATGGTAGGTGGCGTTTGGCTATTGAAAAACAATTGCAGCAAACAAGATATTAGTTAATCTGTTTTAAAAATGTTTAGACTTGGCAGATATATAATTCTATTGCAACATAACATAAATGTCTTGTTTACTGCTTCTTTTCAGATTTTTGTCTTTCTGTTATTACGTACCCATCCTAATCCTAACTGGAGGTACAGATATTGGTGTTCAAGCAGATATTTGCAAAAACTTCCTTAAATTTACACACATGGTAGAAGATTTTTTGCTTATGAGAAAAATATGGTAATACAAATTACTAAATTATTGATACAGTAACTAACACCAGGCAATGTTATATTTATTTCCACTAAATATTAATATATATATTATATATAAAAAATAATATAAATAAGAAATGACTGGGTGAAAGGATACTCTCTGGCATTCTGTTCTAAAGGACCTTGGCCAGACATCAGAACACACTTGTCATGAAACTGCTGAAACATCCTCAGTGGGCTGTGAGACAGAATAATCTGATCTGATGAAACCTGGCAATATGACACAAAAATGTTAGCAATAGACTGAGCCTTATAACTCACAGCTCATACTGCATATTTGTAAACATGATCAATTAGGTCATCTGCAGTGATTCGTACAAAATAAATAAAAGCATAAATTATTTCTATGATTAAAATAGTTACATAGCTTAAAATTGTGCATTAAAAATAGTTAAAATATAATTCTGTATGTTTCAAGATATTGTGTAATTTTTTTTAATTTTTTTTACGGTTGGTTACAATAGCACAGACTCACTTTCATGTTAGTAATGATTTAACTGGTTACAAGTAAGGTAATAAAATTGCCCTTAAACGGACAGTCAAGTCCAAAAAAACCTTTCATGATTTAAATAGGGAATGTAATTTTAAACAACTTTCCAATTTACTTTTATCACCAATTTTGCTTTGTTCTCTTGGCATTCTTAGTTGAAAGATAATTCTAGGAGGTTTATATGCTAATTTCTTAGACCTTGAAGACTGCCTCTAATCTGAATGCATTTTGATCACTAGAGGACATTAGCTCATGTGTTTCATATAGATAACATTGAGCTCATGCATGTGAAGTTACCCTGGAGTGAGCACTGATTGGCTAAAATGCAAGTTTGTCAAAAGGATTGAAATAAGGGGGCAGTTTGCAGAGGCTTAGATACAAAATAATCACAGAGGTAAAAAGTGTATTTCTATAACAGTGTTGGTTATGCAAAACTGGGGAATGGGTAATAAAGGGATTATCTTTCTTTTTAAACAACAAAAATAATCTGGTGTTGACTGTCCCTTTAATGTCCCACATTCCACAGATTACTCCCAATATATGACCAGTGTACCACCGCCTTGTATGTTTGTTACTAAGCTGCCACACTGCTGAGGTTGAGCTCCACCTCCTAGACTGGTCACCCATTGTGGGTTCCACCCCCGAGACTTGTCAACCAGGGTGGGTTCCACCTCCTAGACTAGTCCTCTATGATTAACTCCACCCCCTAGACTAGTCATCTATAATGAACTCCACCCCCTATGACTTGTCATCCAAAACTGCTTACTAAAACACCAGTCCTAGTTTCCAAAACTATACAGAAAATTAAAAAAAAAAAAAAAAAAAATCTGCTGAAGAGCATTTGTCTAAAATGCTTGAGTGAACATAAAGTTCGGAAAAACAATGTAAAATGGATTTTGCTTAGCATGATGATACAATAAAATTTATCAAAAGAACTGTTATTATAAAGGCAAGTCTTATTTTTTTATTTCATAGTTTACAATTTGTTAAAGAAAAGGTGTTTTTTTTTTTAAAATAGAAAGACAACACTCACCTCGATTCCAAGCACCGTACTTAGCTCTGCAGCTCTTTCATGGCGCAGACAATTACTTGCATTGGTCACAAATACAACAGGCACGGACAGCTTTCCATCATGACCCAACAGTCTCCCAAAAGCTTCAGCTGCCCCTGGGATGGGGTTTCTGCCCCTTACTAGGACTCCATCAATATCAAACAGAAAACCAAAGCTTGGATCAGACTAGAAGAAACCAGGGGAAATAAAACATATGCAAAAATGTGTTATTAAATGGACATGATACCCAAATGTTGCAGCATTTGAAAGTGATGCAGCACAGCTGTAAAAAGATGACTAGAAATTATCACCTGAATATCTCTATGTAAAAAAGAAAGCTATTTTTCCTTAAAATGTCCTCAGTGTCCGCATCCCATTGCAAAGGGATTTGAATCAGCCAATCAGGATGCAAGTCCCAAGACTTGCAAGGAAGCATGCGTTATTTCCCTCTCTCAGGAAAATACCGTAAAGCAAAGTGTGGCATCATCACTGATGAAGCTGATTGACTGCTGTTGTTTTTCTCTTCAGCATGCAGCTGACAGTAGCTGAAACATAACTTCACAGAGAACTTACTCTAGTGAGCTGAAGAAATTGTGAGACAAAATATCTTCCTTTTTTTACATTTTGATGTTCAGGTGATATTTTCTTCTTAGCTTTGTACAGTGTAAACACAAAAAGGGAACACAACTTTATAGTACATTAAACTTTCATGATTGAAATAAAGCATTCAATTGTAAGAGATTTTTCAATTTACTTCTATTATCAAATTTACTTCACACTCTTGGTAGCCTTTGTTGAAAAGCATACCTAGGTAGGATCAGGAACAGCAATGCACTACTGGGAGCTAGCTGGTGATTGTTGGCTGCACACATATGCCTCTTGTCATTGGCGCATCAAATGTGTTCAGCTAGCTCCCAGTAGTGAATTGCCACTCTGTAACGGACTTTAGCTATTTCTTTATCAATTTTCAGGGGATAAAGGGACATTAAACTGCTTAGTACAACTACAGGAGAATGATTACTACCCGTTTGTACCTGCAGCTCTCTTTAAAGCCATTCATTTATTTTAATCGACTGCAGAATCCTGTTGGGTAAAGGAAACCCAAAACTTTTCTTTTGTTATTCAGACAGAGTATACAATTTAAAAAAAGTTTCCAATTTACTTCTATTATCAAATCTGCTTAGTTTCCATTATATTCTGTTGAAGGGATACCTAGGTAGACATCTGGAGCACATTCTTGCAAAACTGCTGCCATATAGCGCTCTAGAAATGGTCAGTCTCCTAATCATACGTCCCTGCTTTTCAACAAAAGATACATAAAAGTAAATTAGAAAGTTGTTTAAAATATCATACTCTATCTGAATCATAAAGGAAAAATGTGGGGGTTCATATCCCTTTAAACTCTGCATTTTTGTACTGAGCGCTGCCATCTTGGTATGTGCGTATTGTTGCACCTTGTGACGAGACATTGCTAGCTTTCTGGCAGCTGTACCTTGTACTTTGGATTAGATTACACAATATAGGGCATTTAAAATAGGCATGGGTGAAATGTTTGGGATTCAGCATCTGTTTGCTAAACAAATGCCGAATATGGCTGCAGGCAGCACATTCCGTTAATTTCGGTCCCGGATATATCAGCATGAAAGTGCAACACAAAGATCTGGATTTGCGCAGATCTCTGCGTTGCTCTTTCACACTGATATATCCAGTGTCGAAATGAACCCAATGCCGCTGCCTGCAGCCATATTCTATTTGTTAGGTAACTTTTAAACTAGGCATGGGCAAAATTTAGAGATTATCAATTTGTCCTCGTTCTCTTGGTCTCTTTATTTAAAAAGGAGGAATGTAAGCTTAGGAGCAAGCCTATTTTTGGTTCAGCACCTGGGTTGCGCTTGCTAATCAATAAGCGCTACCTAGGTGCTGAACCAAAGATGGGTTGGCTCCTAAGCTTACATTCCTGCATTTCAAATAAAGATATCAAAAGAATGAAGAAACATTGATAATAGGAGTAAATTAGAAAATTGCTTAACCCCTTAAGGACAAGGCCATTTTTCAATTTCTTTCCCTTAAGGACCAGGGCTATTTTTTACATTTCTGCGGTGTTTGTGTTTAGCTGTAACTTTCCTCTTACTCATTTACTGTACCCACACATATTATATACCGTTTTTCTCGCCATTAAATGGACTTTCTAAAGATACCATTATTTTCATCATATCTTATAATTTACTATAATTTTTTTTTATAAAATATGAGGAAAAAATGTATTATGCCCAGCAGTGAAGGGGTTAATTAGGGAGCATGTAGGGAGCTTCTAGGGTTAATTTTAGCTTTAGTGTAGTAGACAACCCCAAGTATTGATCTAGGCCCATCTTGGTATACTTCATGCCACCATTTCACCGCCAAATGCGATTAAATAAAAAAAAATATAAAATTTTCCACAATTTTAGGTTTCTCACTGAAATTATTTACAAACAACTTGTCCAATTATGGCATAAATGGTTGTAAATCCTTCTCTGGGATCCCCTATGTTCATAAATAGCAGACATTGCTTTTTGTTGCTTTTTGGTAATTAGAAGGCCGCTAAATGCTGCTGTGCATCACACGTGTATTATGCCCAGCAGTGCAGGGGTTAATTAGATAGCTTGTAGGGAGCTTGCAGGGTTAATTTTAGCTTTAGTGTAGAGATCAGCCTCCCATCTGAGACATCCCACCCCCTGATCCATCCCAAACATCTCTCTTCCCTCCCCCACCCCACAATTGTCCCCGCCATCTTAAGTACTGGCAGAAAGTCTGCCAGTACTAAAATAAAAGGCTTTTTTTTTATGAATTTTTTTTTTTTTTAAATATCTGTTTAGCTGTGATGGACCCCCCCCTTAGCCCCCAACCTCTCTGATCCCCCCCCAAACAGCTCTATAACCCTTGCCCACAACCTATTTGTTGCCATCTTGGGTACTGGTAGCTGTCTGCCAGTACCCAATTTGCCTCCCAAAATTTTTTTTTTTTTTTTTTTTTTTTTTATGTAATTACATTTTTTTCTGTAGTGTAGCTGCCCCCTCAATACCCTCCTCCCTCTCCCCCTCCCAGATCCGTTTGACAGTTATTTTCCCCCTCCCTCTCCCCCATTCATTCATTGGTGGCAGTGGCTGTTACGCAATCGTGCGCACGCGCGCTCCCTGCAGGCTCCCGGCACCCGGCGTGCACATTGCACATTCAGGAACCGGATGCCGGGTAGCGATGGGCCGCCCACCCACCAATGATCGGGCCCATTGCTACCGGTGCAGAGAGGGCAACAGAGTGGCTCTCTCTGCATCAGTTTTGGAAAAATGGTATTGCAGTGATGCCTCAATATCGAAGCATCACAGCAATACCTTGAAAGCGGCTGGAAGCGATCAGGATCGCTTCCAGCCGCTTTAAACCCTGATGTCGTACAGGGTACGTCGCTGGCCTTTAAAGACCAGGTTGTGTGCGACGTACCCTGTACGACATGCGTTGTTAAAATTGCATGCTCTATCTGAATCATGAAAGAAAAAAAATTGAATATTCAGAACTGCACATCTAATATATAATACTTTTTAATAAAAAAAAAAATGTACGCATAAAATGTTATGATACTCTTCACATCTCCTTTTCTCTGTCTCCTTTTGACTGGCAATCCCTGTGTTTAGTGAGACTAACAGTGTGAAGAAAGGTTATATATCTGTGTGATCTCCAGTCGATACTTCTGCAAATACTTCTGATCTAATTAAAGGGACACTAAACACTAGTAAGAGAAAACTCCGCCTGGCTTCTCATTTTTGCGCTTGTCAGGGTTTGCGTTCGTATTAAACAAAAAACATATTTCGCGCTAGGGTTAACCAGAATAGCGTGAAAAACTAATTTAAGTTTTTGCGTGCGTGTGCATGTATTCCCCCACAGAGATAAATAGAGAAAAAAAAAGTGGAAAAAAAAACCTAACACAGGAGATTATGCAAACGCCATCACCTTTTTGCATTACCCATAGAAGTCAATAGAGAAAAAAAAATTGTTGAAAAAACAAACACCCATCGTGCAAACAACATAGCATATTCGCATTAGCAAATGTGAAATATTTACAGTAAATATATTGTTAAAATCTTTATTAAATATGAATATTGCATTAATATGTTTTATCGTGTTTTTTTCTGCTTAATGGCAGAGGGCTATAATGCACTTATATACATGTTTAAATATATGTGTACATACACATATATATATATATATATATATATATATATATATATATATATATATTAATGTTTTTATATGTGTATTTATGACTGTAAATACATATATACACACATTAATATATATGTACACAAATATTGATTCCCTAGCCAGCACTTCTCGTTATTATACCATAAAAAATATAACAGATATGGTGTGTCTAGTAGTCAAACTCAGACAAGACAAAGAATCAAATTACTCAAATTAGGTACAATGAAATGAACAATTTATTAACTAAGCAAAATAACTCTTATAAATTAAATACCCACAGTGATATAAAACACAGATATATAAAAAACTGGTATCATCTTCCTCCTGGGAGGAAGATGATACCAGTAGCACTGATACGCTGTGAAGAAGCCGCACCGGAAGTTCCTAGCGGCGAAACACGTGTTGCGTGTTTGTACATGTCTCGGGAGAGGCCGCCCGAGTAAAGGAGGAAGCGCTGCCTTATCCATGACCTGGCACCAGTCATAGCTGGCTAACGGAGAAGTTTGACCGATCGTCTGCACTTTGTTTCAGATAAGTCTGTTCCGTACGACGGAGTGGTGAGATTACACGGAAGGCCCCTTAGATTAGAGTATATCTCTCTGTAGGATTCAGCCTTTACCTGTTTGTTCACCTATCGATATAACTTTCTGGAACATTGTTATATTTCAACTGGCTTATCAATGATTAATGGATGCCGCCGTGCATTAACTCAGCACAAGTTTTAACAACCTCTTGCTTTGCTCTGCACTGTGATCACAATAATTGCAACAATCCTTGTATTACTGCAACACTAACATTGCATGGAACTTTTTGCTGGATTACAACTAACGCTTTGCAAAGGCTGCTACGCTATTAACCTGCTTGTTAATTTTTGTTTGAATTATTGCTGGATGCACGAACTGCACTTTAGCATCTTTATTATTGTCAATTTGGTCTTTACTCCAGTCTTGCTGCTATTATATTGTCACTATCAATTTGCACTTAGCATGCCCTATTGAGATTGCTTATTAGGGGTATACTGTATATTCAATTGTTATCTTTTATCCCTGGGTTTCTAATGTGCAACATTAATTTGACAAATAGATAGTTTTATTGCCATGGCCATGGTTTTTTATATCACTGTGGGTATTTAATTTATAAGAGTTATTTTGCTTAGTTAATAAATTGTTAATTTCATTGTACCTAATTTGAGTAATTTGATTCTTTGTCTTGTCTGAGTTTGACTCCTGGACTACTAGACACACCATATCTGTTATATTTTTTATGGTATAATAACGAGAAGTGCTGGCTAGGGAATCCTTTTCCTTTTCTATAACGTCTTTTATCTGTTCACTATCCATTTTCCTTTTTTCATATTGACATATATATATATATATATATACACACACACACAGTGATACACACATACATATATATATATATATATATACACACACGTCCTAAAGCCTGTGTACATGGGCCAAAATCCCTGTCCACTTGGATCCCCTCCTCTCCCTCCTCTGCTGCTCTCAACATTTTTTTTCTGCAGTGCAACGCTCCCCCCCCCCCCCGCTCACTTACCTTCCCGCTCGCCCATGCTTGCTCCCGCCGTCCCCACGCCCTTTTTGCTCTCTGATTCTCACGGCCTTTTGAAGTCTCGCGCAGTCACTGACTGATCCTGCCTTCCTTATATGTTTGTCTCGCGCTGCAGTCTCTACTGCGCATGACTACATCAGACAAACATACCTGGCCTTTTATAATATAGGATATACGAACAAATACATGTTTAGACATGTATATGTACAGTATGTGTCTCAATGTTAAAGCCATTTGCCTGCTTTTTTTTCTTCTAACACCCGAGATCTCATATCTTTAAGCCCCTATAACATTTTTGTGCAATATTTTTAAATCATTTTCATTAGACAGTGTTAACATGAGTGTAACTGTACTTTGTAATGTATTTTTAAATTGTTTTGTGCAATTTTTTTGTTTTGGAAAACAGTTAACCAGAGCTCTGAGATTTCCGATTGAAGCATAAAGGGCGATTGCACTAGCCCAATCGCGATTTCGCTCCACTTGTAATATCAGCTAAATGAAAATGGCTCGCAAAAAATTAGTCTGCATTAATCAAGTTATTACCTTTAAAAATCCATTCCCGAACGTCCACAAATTCAACCCATTTTTCTGGGGGGGGTTTTACCGGTGGGTCACGTTTTTGAGTAATTCAATTGAAATGTCGGCCGTTAGGCGGCCGTCACTTCACGTCATCCGCTCCTTTAGTAGTAAGAGCATGCGCTTTTGAAATGATCAGAAGATGAGAAAACATGCGCGCTCCTGTATGCGTTTGGAAATAATGATCACCCATTAGCTGCATGCGCAGTGGTTCGCAGCATGCGCAGTTAGAGACTGCAGCAAGAACGCAAATTTGAAAGACACAGGGACCGAAGACGGAAGTAGGGCATGGGAGGAGTCGTTCTCTAAGCGGTAGGGATTTTTATATATAATTTTTATTAGAAAATATTTAAGTAGTGTAAAAAAAAAAAACGTAGTGACTAGATTAGGGTCATATGGAGACATGCTAAATTGTATTGCTTAATCTCAAACTTTACCTTCACTTTAATGTCCCTTTAAACGGAATGCCTGTAAAAGTACATTTGATCCTAATACACTGTATGCCTGCATTTGTTTGATCAACATTATATACTAGATACCATGCCTCTGTCTCTCTCAGGGCCTGATGATCTAAAGATTTTCTGTCTGGTGAGATTATCTAAGAAGTCTCGTCAGTAAGGTCCCTCAAATCATTTTTACGTTAAATTTTAGCTTGACAGCTGTTTTTCTAGTTATACATCCGGGCTCTGGATGTAAATGAGAGACCCCTACATAACAATATAATGGGGTCAATTTATCAAAGGCTTTGCATGCCTTCGCACCCTACGACTGCACGTTCCTACGAGAACCTGCAGTCGGTATTTATGAAGCAGCGGTCATCAGACCGCTGCTTCCCTAACTCTCCTCCACCTCTTAGGTGGCAAATTTCAATCTCCCCGGTCTCGTCCTACTGGGGAGATTGACAGCTCCTGCCCGCCACACATGATTTGCTGTGTACGGGCAGGGGCAGAGTTGCACAAGAAGGCAAAATTGCGTTCTTCTGCAATGATAAATTCCACCAACGGAATTCAGTCCACCAAAGGCGAGCTTCGGCAGACAGGGGCGCATATGTACGCCAGTCCGCCGTGGCTTGATAAATCGACCCCAATGTATCTATCCCTTATGGCCTTAAACTGCTTGTGTTTCTCATTTTAGTGTTTGCACATTCTCTATAAATATATGATCCCTGGTGCAACAGATCTAGTTCTCTCCAGTTTTCCTATATCTCATATTTATGTATGCAACTAATCCCCATGTGTGTTTAAGTGCTTGTTTAACATCCCACTAAAATATTTCCCTGTGTACAATGTGGTGTATGTATGGACTTAAAGGCACATGAAACCCAACATTTTTCTTTAATTATTAATTTACTTCTATTACCAATTTTGCTTCATTCTCTTGCTATCCTTTATTAAAGGTGCAACAATGCACTACCGGGAGCTAGCTGAACACATTAATAAGCCAATAAAAAGCAGTATATACGTGCAGCCTCTAATTAGCAGCTAGCTCCTAAGCCTACCTAGGTATGCTTTTCAATGAAGGATACCAAGAAAACAAAGCTAATTATAAAATAGAAGTAAATGAGAAAGTTGTTTAAAACTGTATGCACTGTGTGAATCATGAAATATTTTTTGGGGGTTTCATGTCCCCCTTAATGTACCCATATGTTGCATGTAAAAAGCAAATTAGAGTGAGTGCACCTAGCAAGTGTTGCAACATAAAAAGAAATGCTCAAACCTTAAAACGACAAATGTTCCTCCAAACAACTGTCAAATGTAGAAAATAGTGTGAACAGATAAGGGGAGCTAATATATTTCTTATAGGGTGTAAAAATACAAATAAAAATGAAAAATATACACTGTGTGTGTTGATAATAAGGAAAACATATTTTGTGAGTGTAAGTATTAGTTCAATATGACAAAAAAAACGGGATATATATTTATAGAATCACATTTAGTTGTTCTAATACCACCTATGTGTAATTGTATATGTATATAAGAGAAGTCCTCTCGAAATAAGCGTGTGTGTACGAGAACGTAAAAGGATATCTTATACCTTTATATACACAAACAAAAAATGTGATGAAAAATCTAATGTATGACTTTTACAACTAAGCTGCCTAAGGCAAAACAAAAAAGATTAATAATAAGAGATTAGAAATTAACCTATAGGGTTAAACTTCCTCTGGTATAAATAGGGAACAAATTATGTTAAAAAATAATACGAGGTAAACAATACAATGTATAAAAGTGCAATTTTAATGCATAAATGATATAAGGTTGTTTGTGTATATAAAGGTATAAGATATCCTTTTACGTTCTCGTACACACATGCTTATTTCAAGAGGACTTCTCTTATATACATATACAATTACACATAGGTGGTATTAGAACAACTAAATGTGATTCTATAAATATATATCCCGTTTTTTTGTCATATTGAACTAATACTTACACTAACAAAATATGTTTTCCTTATTATCAACACACACAGTGTCACTATATTTTTCATTTTTATTTTTATTTGTATTTTTACACCCTATAAGAAATATATTAGCTCCCCTTATCTGTTCACACGATGTACCCATATGTTGCATGTCATTAACCCCTTAACTACCACAATGTACATTGTAAGTCGCTGGTTGTTAAGGGTTTGTTAGCTCATAATGGCACTGTTCTCGCAACCAGCAGCAAGACCAAGCTTTTATGACATCCCTCCCTCCTGCAGGCCTCCTGAAATAGCGTAGTGTCGTCGCTGGTAGCAAGAAAGCGCTATCACAAAATAAAGCCCCATAGAAAGACCAGTGACGTACCCTGGTGCACAGGCCCTTACAACATAGAAAGACCAGCGACGTACCCTGGTGCACAGGCCCTTACAACATAGAAAGACCAGCGACGTACCCTGGTGCACAGGCCCTTACAACATAGAAAGACCAGCGACGTACCCTGGTGCTCAGGCCCTTACAACATAGAAAGGCCAGCGACGTACCCTGGTGCACATGCCCTTACAACATAGAAAGACCAGAGACGTACCCTGGTGCACAGGCCCTTACAACATAGAAAGACCAGAGACGTACCCTGGTGCACAGGCCCTTACAACATAGAAAGGCCAGCGACGTACCCTGGTGCACAGGCCCTTAAAACATACAAAGGCCAGCGACGTACCCTGGTGCACAGGCCCTTACAACATAGAAAGACCAGAGACGTACCCTGGTGCACAGGCCCTTACAACATAGAAAGACCAGCGACGTACCCTGGTGCACAGGCCCTTACAACATAGAAAGACCAGCGACGTACCCTGGTGCACAGGCCCTTACAGCATAGAAAGACCAGCGACGTACCCTGGTGCACAGGCCCTTACAACATAGAAAGACCAGAGACGTACCCTGGTGCACAGGCCCTTACAACATAGAAAGACCAGCGACGTACCCTGGTGCACAGGCCCTTACAACATAGAAAGGCCAGAGACGTACCCTGGTGCACAGGCCCTTACAACATAGAAAGACCAGCAACGTACCCTGGTGCACAGGCCCTTACAACATAGAAAGACCAGAGACGTACCCTGGTGCACAGGCCCTTACAGCATAGAAAGACCAGCGACGTACCCTGGTGCACAGGCCCTTACAACATAGAAAGACCAGAGACGTACCCTGGTGCACAGGCCCTTACAACATAGAAAGACCAGAGACGTACCCTGGTGCACAGGCCCTTACAACATAGAAAGACCAGCGACGTACCCTGGTGCACAGGCCCTTACAACATAGAAAGACCAGCGACGTACCCTGGTGCACAGGCCCTTACAGCATAGAAAGACCAGCGACGTACCCTGGTGCACAGGCCCTTACAGCATAGAAAGACCAGCGACGTACCCTGGTGCACAGGCCCTTACAGCATAGAAAGACCAGCGACGTACCCTGGTGCACAGGCCCTTACAGCATAGAAAGACCAGCGACGTACCCTGGTGCACAGGCCCTTACAACATAGAAAGACCAGCGACGTACCCTGGTGCACAGGCCCTTACAACATAGAAAGACCAGGGACGTACCCTGGTGCACAGGCCCTTACAACATAGAAAGACCAGGGACGTACCCTGGTGCACAGGCCCTTACAACATAGAAAGACCAGCGACGTACCCTGGTGCACAGGCCCTTACAGCATAGAAAGACCAGCGACGTACCCTGGAGCACAGGCCCTTACAGCATAGAAAGACCAGAGACGTACCCTGGTGCACATGCCCTTACAACATAGAAAGACCAGTGACGTACCCTGGTGCACAGGCCCTTACAACATAGAAAGACCAGCGACGTACCCTGGAGCACAGGCCCTTACAGCATAGAAAGACCAGAGACGTACCCTGGTGCACATGCCCTTACAACATAGAAAGACCAGTGACGTACCCTAGTGCACAGGCCCTTACAACATAGAAAGACCGGCGACGTACCCTGGTGCACAGGCCCTTACAACATAGAAAGACCAGCGACGTACCCTGGTGCACAGGCCCTTACAACATAGAAAGGCCAGAGACGTACCCTGGTGCACAGGCCCTTACAACATAGAAAGACCAGCGACGTACCCTGGTGCACAGGCCCTTACAACATAGAAAGACCAGCGACGTACCCTGGTGCACAGGCCCTTACAACATAAGTGCGTATGTTGCTGAAAAACAATAAGAACTTTGATTGGAAACATAGTTGCTAATGGAAGTATATTACAAAAATGCTTCTGAAATGCACAAAAAAACACATTTCAATTTTGCTCTCTCTCTTTAAGCTAAAATAAGTCCTTAAATTAATTTAAAGGACTTGAAACCTAACATTTTTCTTTCACAATTCAGATAGAGCATACAATTTTGAACAGCTTTTCAACTGACTTTTGTTATCTAATTTGCTTTGTTCTCTTGGTATCCTTTGTTGAAAAGAATACTTAGATAAGGCTCAGGAGCTGGGAGCTAGCTGTGGATTGCTGGTTGATCATCTTGCCATGGACTTACAGATATGTTCAGCTAGCTCCTAGTAGTGTATTGCTGCTCCTTCAATAAAGGATAACAAGAGAGTGAAGCAAAATGTATAATAGAAGTAAATTGGAAAGTTGTTTAAAATGGTATGCTCTATCTGAATCACGAAAGACAATGTTTTTACCTGTTTATTTTTGTATTTTGTTTGCAGCTGTTGACTTATTATGTCCTTTTAAAGAAACAGGAAATTAATCAGAACATTTTATTATAGCACTGTTGCTCCCATATAACTATGTGTTTAACCCCTGATAAGGAACAAACAAATAGTTAGTCAGCTCCAAAGCAACAATGCACTACTGGGAACTAGCTGAACACATCTGGTGAGCCAATGACAAGAAACTAATGTGAGCAGTGAACAATCACCAGCTAGCTCCCAGTAGTGCACTGTTGTTGCTGAGCATATGTGCATATGCTTTTAACGAACAATGGAAGACTGTCAAGGTAAAATTTATACTAGAAGTTAGTTTAAAGGGAATGAAACCCCAAATTGTCCTTTTATGATTCAGAACATACAATTTTAAACAACTTTCCAGTTTACTTCTATTATCAAATTTGCTTCATTCTGTTGGCATCCTTTTTTAAAGGTGCAGCAATGCACTACAGGGGGGTTACTAAATAAATCTGGTGAGCCAATGACAAGAGGCATATATGTGCAGCCACAAATCAGCAGCTAGTGTCCATCAGTGCATTGCTACTCCTAAGCCTATCTATGTATGCTCTTTAAAAAAGGATACTAAGAGAACCAAGCAAATTAGGTAAAATAAGTAAATAGGAAATTTGTTTAGAAACTGCATGTTCTATGTGTATCATTTTGAATATACTATCCCTTTAGAATAGTGTTAAATGACATGCTCTGTCTGAATCATGAAAGTTTAAAGGGATATGAAACCCAAATGTTTTCTTTCATAATTCAGATAGATCATGCAATTTTAAGCAACTTTCTTACTTACTCCTATTATCAATTTTTCTTAGTTCTCTTGGTATCTTTAGTAGTACCCAAGATGGCAGCAAATAGGATGTAGGCAAGAGTTATAGAGCTGTTTGGGGGGGATCAGAGAGTTTGGGGGCTAAGGGGGGGGGGGGGTCCATCACAGCTAAACAGATATTTTTTTTTTTATTTTTTTTTTAAATCATAAAATAAAGCCTTTTATTTTAGTACTGGCAGACTTTCTGCCAGTACTTAAGATGGCGGGGACAATTGTGGGGTGGGGGAGGGAAGAGAGATGTTTGGGAGGGATCAGGGGGTGGGATCTCTCAGGTGGGAGGCTAATCTCTACACTAAAGCTAAAATTAACCCTGCAAGCTCCCTACAAGCTATCTAATTAACCCCTGCACTGCTGGGCATAATACACGTGTGATATGTTTAGCATTTAGCAGCCTTCTAATTACCAAAAAGCAACACAAAAGCCATAAATGTCTGCTATTTCTGAACAAAGGGGATCCTAGAGAAGCATTTACAACCATTTATGCCATAATTGCACAAGTTGTTTGTAAATAATTTCAGTGAGAAACCTAAAATTGTAAAAAATTTAACTTTTTTTTTTATTTGATCGCATTTGGCATGAAATATACCAAGGTGGGCCTAGATCAATACTTGGGGTTGTCTACTACACTACACTAAAATTAACCCTACAAGCTCCCTACATGCTCCCTAATTAACCCCTTCACTGCTGGGCATAATACATGTGTGGTGCGCAGTGGCATTTAGCGGCCTTCTAATTACCAAAAAGCAATGCCAAAGCCATATAGGTCTGCTATTTATGAACAAAGGGGATCCCAGAGAAGCGTTTATAACCATTTATGCCATAATTGCACAAGTTGTTTGCAAATAATTTCAGTGAGAAACCTAAAGTTTGTGAAAAAATTATGAAAAAGTGAATGTTTTCTTTATTTGATCTCATTTGGCGGTGAAATGGTGGCATGAAATACA
The DNA here is from genome assembly GCF_027579735.1 of Bombina bombina. Classification (NCBI taxonomy): domain Eukaryota; kingdom Metazoa; phylum Chordata; class Amphibia; order Anura; family Bombinatoridae; genus Bombina; species Bombina bombina. The sequence continues at coordinate 1,057,294,573 of NC_069504.1, forward strand.
CCAAAATGGGCCTAGATCATTACTTTGGGATGTCTTCTAAATAAAAAATATACATGTCAAGGGATATTCAGGGATTCCTGAAAGATATCAGTGTCCCAATGTAACTAGCGCTAATTTTGAAAAAAAGTGGTTTGGAAATAGCAAAGTGCTACTTGTATTTATTGCCCTATAACTTGCAAAAAAAGCAAAGAACATGTAAATATTGGGTATTTCTAAACTCAGGACAAAATTTATAAACTATTTAGCATGGGTGTTTTTTGGTGGTTGTAGATGTGTAACAGATTTTGGGGGTCAAAGTTAGAAAAAGTGTGTTTTTTTCCATTTTTTCCTCATATTTTATATTTTTTTTATAGTAAATTATAAAATATGATGAAAATAATGGTATCTTTAGAAAGTCCATTTAATGGCGAGAAAAACGGTATATAATATGTGTGGGTACAGTAAATGAGTAAGAGGAAAATTACAGCTAAACACAAACACCGCAGAAATGTAAAAATAGCCCTGGTCCTTAAAGGGACACTGTACCCAAATTTTTTCTTTCATGATTCAGATAGAGCATGACATTTTAAGCAACTTTCTAATTTACTCCTATTATCAAATTTTCTTTATTCTCTTGGTATCTTTATTTTAAATGCAAGAATTTAAGTTTAGATGCCGGCCCATTTTTAGTGAACAACCTGGGTTGTCCTTGCTGATTGGTGGATAAATTCATCCACCAATAAAAAAGTGCTGTCCAGAGTTCTGAATCCCCAAAAAAGCTTAGATGCCTTCTTTTTAAAAACACAAACAATAACGATACAAAACACCAAAGAAACAACATAAATACTTAAAAGCAATAGTCCCACTTTATAAGTACAGTATTGATAACAAACCTACGTTATGCTTAAGAGGATGTTTTTATTGTCAACATACTCTGGTGTGTGAAATTCCCAAGGGGCAACTATGGAGATCTAGTAGCCAACCCATGGATCACATGCAGACACTCACACCCACTACCTTGTATTCTTCTGCTGGGCCGCCCGGTATACCTCACCACTCAGGACCTTAACGGTTGCGGTTGCACTTATGCGCTGGTATGCTTAGCTGGTATTCCCTGCTATCCTTTCCGTGCTTTGATTAGGGTAATGCTTACACTATCCTCGGCCACGGTCACGTGTATACTCTCCTCCAATCAGGTGTGGTATTTTTTGTGTGTCTTTCAGACTCCTTCAGAGCTGATCCGTGTCTTCACAGCTGTTATAGCAGAGTGCTCTGCATCTCCTTACTAGATACTCATCTCCACGTTTCAGCCTAAGATTGGCCTTTATCAAGATGTATCCTTTTCACGGAGATTGCCTTTTTATACTGATCTCAATAGTTGTCTCCATTAATCACAAGCTCCACATTTTAAAGGGATTTAGTAGTAAAAATACATGTTATGGTACATTTACAATTCAATTCAGTAATAAATAAGTAACAATATACATATTCAGATTAAGATACATAAAACAATGTAAAGTTTTGCTTATTTTTTAATAAGATTGTGTTGATTTTCAGACTCCCAACCAAGCCTCAAAGAATTGGATGTAGACCCCAAGTCTACAGACTCCTGCTGCTCTTGTTTGTGTAATAGGTCTTTTCATATGCAGGAGAAGGTGTGCTCTTCCTGCTTTCTCAGCCCCTTTGAGTTGGTGTCTCAGCCTAACTTCTTCAACAGTGCTAAACAGGGAGCTTCTAAGTAAGTTTTTCAAAGGTTTTATACTGGATTTTTAGATCAGTATCTGTGCATATTCTTCTTTATAGTAGTGTTTGTTACATGCAGTTATATGGAAATTGGTCTATACTGTCCCTTTAAAGGGACACTGAACCGAGAATGTTCTTCATTCTCTTGGTATCTTTATTTTAAATGCAAGAATTTAAGTTTAGATGCCGGCCCATTTTTAGTGAACAACCTGGGTTGTCCTTGCTGATTGGTGGATAAATTCATCCACCAATAAAAAAGTGCTGTCCAGAGTTCTGAATCCCCAAAAAAGCTTAGATGCCTTCTTTTTCAAATAAAGATAGCAAGAAAATGAAGAAAAATTGATAATAGGAGTAAATTAGAAAGTTGCTTAAAATTGCATGTTCTATCTGAATCACGAAAGAAAAAATTTGGGTTCAGTGTCCCTTTAAGGGAAAGAAATTGAAAAATGGCCTTGTCCTTAAGGGGTTATAATAAGCAAGCGCTATCCAAGGTCCTGAACCTAAAATGGACCTAAGCTTTATATTCCTGTTTTTCAAAGATATCAAGAGATCGAAGAAAATTTGATAATAGGAGTAAATTAGAAAGTTACTTAAAATTGCATGCTCTATCTGAATCATAAAAGAAAGAAATTGTGGGTTTTGTATCAGTTTAGTTTTTAGCTTGGTGAGTTTCACTCAACATCAGACTTCACACAATGTGATATCACTGGCACTCACAGGGCAGGTGCAAGAGTGACAGAGTTTAAAAGGCCTCTTGCTTTTCAAGGCAGGGGGCATTGAATTTTTTAACTGACAAAATAAGTTCAATATGATTTTTTTTTAAAAGCAATATCTTATATATTTATTTCAGTATGTAGAATTTAAAAATATTTTTGTGTGACTATTTTGGCATTATTCAAACAGCATTATTATCACGCATGGCATATGGTGAACTGTACCCAATACTCACCTGAGAAGCTAATACAGCGAAGCCCCTATGCCCACTACACACTGCTAGCGGCCTGACGTGAGGCTCCTGAGTCAAACGAATACAGTTCCTCCGGACCAGATGGGAACAAGTGCGGAGCCACAGAGCCATGACACCACTTCTGGCCCACAAGTCTTATACAAAGCCTTACACTATCCTGTACCAATATAAATGACACAAGCACAGCCACAGTAAATATGGCGCTATACCATACACACTACTTTATTTAACTTCTCTGCTCCATACACGGCGTTGTGCTCGTGCCTAAGCCAAACAACGTTATGCTGACACTATTTTCTGCACAATTCCTGCTCAAGCCACAGCAAGTATGGAAATACTAATATCACAGAAAGTTTTGTACCATACGCAAAAATTGTCACTAAATGCCACCTCATCACTGTAATTGTGCATGACATAAAGTTTGGCACTAAAAGTGTCCTTATTCTACAACTTTACGTTGAGAAACCCCCCTATATCAAGCCTGCCACTGCCCTTCTCACGCAGAGCTTGGCACTATATCTATTATCTTGTCCTACAGTAAACAACTAAACAGGACGAACTGGCACGATATCACCCAATGAACAGCAGCTACATCCCTCTGAAACAGGTGACAGCTTCCTTATCCCGTATACAAAATACTACAAGTCCCAGGATGCCGTGCTGTGTGTTTAGAATGATTTTTTTTTATACGCGCAGAGCCTTTTGGGGCACGTAGTTTGTATTGCTGCAGCACACATTACTTGCTACCAAAAACGGGCAAAACAAAAATTCGCGCTGTATTTATGGTATGCTTTTTTATTTTAGGAAAACTTACCTTATGGAAAATGATGTTGTTTTTTTTCTTATTTTAATTTAGGTTAAACCTATTTCCTAGAGGCTATAAGGACTGACAAAAGAGATAATAGTTTTAAAGGGGCAATACCATAGTTGCCAACATTTGAAATTTTTTTCCAGGGACACTTTGCAGCTATCAATTACCTGCATGAAAAATTTTACCAAACTCCCTGTCCTAAAGCCCCGCCCACTTTGCCAAACCCACATAATTAGCATAATGTAGCTCCGTCTATTTGCTCTGCCCATTGTAATTTTACCTATGTGTTTAACCCACTGTGGCCATTAAACAGAGTCCTACAGCAAGTAGTGCAAACAGGGCACACGTTTATTATATTTAATTTGAATACTACTCTACACTATATATCACTAGATAACATTCTAGCTGTAAAACTGGAAGTAACAAGTCTCTAAGAATGTTACTAGCAGTTGTCAAGCAAGACATAATTAGCAAAATACTTCTTGCTTCTATCCCATAAACTATAGGTGCATGTGACTTCCAAATAGCTTCAAAATAAATAGCTTTACCTTTAAAGGGACAGTAAAGCATGTGAGGCTTATCACATCATGAGTGTCTCTAACTGGAGAGAAAGCATTTAAACCTAGGTTACAACAGTCATGGCAGTGCCCATTAAACTAAAACTTTACACCTATATCTTCAGTTAAACTGCAAATAATTAAAAAAACAAACAAACATGTGAGCCCATTATCCTCAGGCTTTTCTTTAGTGTGAATACATTATTACAATTTAGTAAATGGTGTTTAATGCTTGAAGCATAAATGATGTGATAAGCCTCACATGCTTTACTGTCCCTTTAAAAGTAAAGCTATTTATTTTGAAGCTATTTGGAAGTCACATGCATCTATAGTTTATGGTTGATAAGATAGAAGCAATAAGTATTTTGTTAATTAGAAATGCTTCTCACACTAGCAGCAAAAAAGTCAAGAAAGTCACAGTTTTTTTTTTTCTTTAATGATTCCTTCGGTCACCTGAGCAGCACATATTTTGCAGCAGAGCCGGTTCAGTAATATTGAAAGATTAGAACAACCAATGATTGTCCTACCTTGCCTCCTGGATGGAAACACCCGCATCTGACTCTCACCTCTGGCTCTCACTGATCGGCTCTGCAGAGTTAGTTTAGGGTGTGTGTCCTCCTGTCGCACTTGCAGCGTGTGAGAAGGGCCTGAGCGGCAACGCGGGGTCACGTGATGGTGACGTCCGTGCTGACGTCACTGCCTGACCGTGCGACCGGATCGCAAGATAGAGGTTGTTAGATAGGGAGGAGGACTCAGTGACACATAATCGCGCTAACCTAGCTAGTGGCAGTGCAACCTCTAAAGCTACTAGCATGTTCATTGTCAGATTGGGAGGAGGAGTGACACATGAACACGCTAGCAGCGCAGCTATCTTAACTCAGTGCAGCCTCTACTTCTAGTACTTCCCGGGACAGCCCGGGACATTTAAATGGCCGGGACTGGGTCTCAAATTCCGGGACTGTCCCGGCAAAAACGGGACAGTTGGCAAGTATGCAATACAAATTATTTTTAACAATGCTTTTGAGGTATTGTTAGATTGCATTGCACAGGGACCTCTGCTTTGTGTGTGTTTTATTGTATGTTATCTTTTTACCTAATACAGGCATATTACATTGAAATTGCAACCGTATTTAGGTAGTACCAACTTGTGCCAAATACCCCAGTGATCTTAAAGGAACAGTCAAGTCCAAAAAAACTTTAATGATTTAAATAGGGCATGCAATTTTAAACAACTTCCCAATTTACTTTTATCACCAATTTTGCTTTGTTCCATTGGTATTCTTAGTTGAAAGCTAAACCTAGGAGGTTCATATGCTAATTTCTTAGACCTTGAAGACTGCCTCTAATCTGAATACATTTTGACCACTAGAGGGCATTAGTTCACATTTTTCATATAGATAACATTGAGCTCATGCACGTAAAGTGACCTAGGAGTGAGCACTGATTGGCTAAACTGCATGTCTGTCAAAAGAACTGAAATAAGGGGGCAGTCAGCAGAGGCTTAGATACAATATAATTACAGAGGTAAAACATGTATTATTATAACTGTGTTGGATATGCAAAACTGGGGAATGGGTAATAAAGGGATTATCTTTCTTTTTAAACAACAAACATTCTTGTGTTGACTGTCCCTTTAAATTTAAAATTAAAATCTTGGGATTCAGATATAGCATGTAATAGTAAACAGCTTTCTAATTTACTTATATTATCTAATTTGTTTTATTCTCTTGGTATCATTTGTTGAAAAGCATATCTAGGTAGGCTCGGGAGCAACAAGGCACTACTGGCAGCTAGCTGCTGATTGGTGGCTGCACTATATGCCTGTTGTCTTTGGCTCACCCAATGTGTTCAGCTAGCTCCCAGTAGTACGTAGCTGCTCCTTCAACAAAGGATAGCAAGAGAATTAAACAAATTAGATAATAGAATTTAAAGTGAAGGTAAAGTTTTGCGTTTTTGTAGCCTGTATTCTATTAGTCATCTAGTATATACTCTGATCGCTAATTTTTTATGTTCATAATTGTATATATATTATTGTATTTTTAACCGTTTATATTTACAGTCTCTGCCGTTCTTAGCTCCTCCCTCCTTTCATTTCCTGATTTTTCACTATATTACATACAGAGCGGTCCCACCCGCTCTGTACGTACTTCAAAAACGATTGACGGCTCACTTGCGCATGCTCAGCATATGCCGCACATTCGATTTGCGCCTGCGTGACAGAAAAAATCTTAGACCTAAAGCGCAGGCGTCAATACTTATAAATAGACAAGACGTCGCCTTATGAAATCAAAAAAGCGCATGCGCTAAACTGGAACGAGCAGTGAGAAGAAAGGAAAGGAAATGAAGGCCACGCATGCGCATATAGAACAATAAGGCGGTGACGTAATATGACGGCCGCCTAACGGCCAGTGTTTCAATTGGATAGTCAAAAAACGTGACCGGGCTTATGAAAAAAAAAAAAAACGGGTTGTTTTAAAAGTGTTCGGATTCGGATCAAGAAACGGTAATAAATCAATAAATATAGCGATTGTAAAATTTTGATGACTTAAACTCCCATTTATTTTAATAGTATTTACAGGGGAAAAAGTGTAATACGTGAAACTTTACCATCACTTTATCATGAAAGTTGCTTAAAGTTGTAAGCTCTATCTGAACCATATAACACAACATTTGGGTTTTAATTTGGGATTTATCATATGACAAGAGAATTGTCTGCAGATTAATAGTAGAGGGAAAATATTTGCTGACAGTACTCTAAGCTTTATTATATAAATGTTTCCCCAGACACCTTACCATTGTTTGCAAGTGGGGATAAATGGGATTACAAATGTTTTTACTGTATGGAACTCAAAAGACTTATATCATTATGTTATTCACCCTTTTGGTCCAATACAACACAGCAATGATCCAATTTAATCCTCCCTCAATTTGCCCTTCTAAAGTAATAAAGTGTAAGAAAATCAAATCCCATTCTGCAATACTTTATTATCATTCCATAAAACATAAAAAAAAAACTATAACCCCACTTAAAGGGACATAAAACCAACCTTTTTCATAATTCATATAGAGGAGCATACAATTAAAAACAAAAATCCTTGTAAGAATACCATGAGAGCGAATCAAATTTTAAAAAGAACTAAACAGAAAACTTTTTTTTTTTCTAAATTGTAAGACATAAATATTTTGAGTTTCATATCAATTTAATCTCACATTTAGAACCTACAACTTTACTTGGTGAGTACATTTGCCAGAGATCTTTGGGATATGGCTTGTAATTTTGCCTTCATACCACTTTTAATTTCCCTTTCTTTAAAGTCTAAAGGCTTTCCATTATGTCCATTATGTCATTTTCTCCTCTTATTCCTGTATGTCCTAACTGATTTGAGAGCCAGAATAAGCTTGACAGGTTGGCTGTTTATACACAGAAGAATTTGTGTTTCAGTAGGTTAAACAAATTTGTTCAAAATGGTACGGTATAATTTGGCTTATTTTCACATAATATTCATAAACAATATTTACAAAAACATAATGTCAGACAGGTCTATTTATGTGACTTTCATTAATATTGTTTGTTAATACTGTTTATTTACATCCATTAACATACACTCAGCTCTGTTTTGATGGGGGTGCATAGACAAAATGTAAAATCGCCATACTTTTCAGAATGTATTTCCTAAAATTGTATGAATGCAAGCTTAAAGAGACACTGAACCCAAATTTTTTTCTTTTGTGATTCAGAGAGAGCATGCAATTTTAAGCAACTTTCTAATTTACTCCTATTATCAATTTTTCTTCGTTCTCTTGCTAGCTTTATTTGAAAAAGAATGCATCTAAGCTGTTTTTTTGGGTTCAGAACTCTGGACAGCACTTTTTTATTGGTGGATGAATTTATCCACCAATCAGCAAGAAGAACCCAGGCTGTTCACCAAAAATGGGCCGGCATCTAAACTTACATTCTTGCATTTCTAATAAAGATACCAAGAGAATGAAGAAAATTTGATAATAGGATTAAATTAGAAAGTTGCTTAAAATGTCATGCTCTATCTGAATCACGAAAGAAAAAAATGTGGGTTCAGTGTCCCTTTAAAGGGACAGTATAGACCAATTTCCATATAACTGCATGTAACAAACACTACTATAAAGAAGAATATGCACGGATACTGATCTAAAAATCCAGTATAAAACCTTTGAAAAACTTACTTAGAAGCTCCCTGTTTAGCACTGTTGAGGAGGTTAGGCTGAGACACCCACTGAAAAGGGCTGAGAAAGCAGGAAGAGCAGACCTTCTCCTGCATATGAAAAGACCCATTACACAAACAAGAGCAGCAGGAGTCTGTAGACTTGGGGTCTACATCCGATTCTTTGAGGCTTGATTGGGAGTCTGAAAATCAACACAATCTTATTAAAAAATAAGCAAAACTTTACATTGTTACAAAAACACTCCCATATGGGCTATACAAATAGATCATAATTAGTGTTTGTTTTTATGTATCTTAATCTGAATATGTATATTGTTACTTATTTATTACTGAATTGAATTGTAATTGTACCATAACATGTATTTTTACTACTAAATCCCTTTAAAATGTGGAGCTTGGGATTAATGGAGACAACTATTGAGATCAGTATAAAAAGGCAATCTCTGTGAAAAGGATACATCTTGATAAAGGCCAATCTTAGGCGGAAACGTGTAGATGAGTATCTAGTAAGGAGATGCAGAGCACTCTGCTATAACAGCTGTGAAGACACGGATCAGCTCTGAAGGAGTCTGAAAGACACGCAAAAAATACCACACCTGATTGGAGGAGAGTATACACGTGACCGTGACCGAGGATAGTTTAAGCATTACCCTAATCAAAGCACGGAAAGGATAGCAGGGAATACCAGCTAAGCATACCAGCGCATAAGTGCAACCGTTAAGGTCCTGAGTGGTGAGGTATACCGGGCGGCCCAGCAGAAGAATACAAGGTAGTGGGTGTGAGTGTCTGCATGTGATCCATGGGTTGGCTACTAGATCTCCATAGTTGCCCCTTGGGAATTTCATACACCAGAGTATGTTGACAATAAAAACATCCTCTTAAGCATAACGTGGGTTTGTTATCAATACTGTACTTATAAAGTGGGACTATTGCTTTTAAGTATATATGTTGTTTCTTTGGTGTTTTGTATCGTTATTGTTTGTGTTTTTAATACCAGCGGTGGCGATTGTAATATTGAATGCATATGTGGAATAAACATTTTATGTAACTAATTTATTAATGTAATATAATTTGATTTTACATACTGTTAACCGTTTAGCTGTGTATAGTGCATCTTCTTGTTTTTTGACACTATATATATATATATTGCATAGCGGAATGAGCGGATGCAACAGGAGCGCAATTAATGCTAGGGGCTCCTGAAAACAGAGAGCAAGGGGTTAACTGGGTGTTGTTCCTAGGTAGGGGGAAGGAGGGGACAGGTTTAGGTTAGAAAGATAGGGGGAGGTGAGAGGGGAGACAAAGTAAAGGGAGATTAGGAAAAGGGGAGGTACTGAGAAAAGATAGGTAATATAAGGAATAGAACAGGAAGTAAGCCACACTAACCTTTTTTCTTGTTTCCACAGGAGGACGTGTTTGTATCGAGCAGAATATGTCAACCAGGAATCGTAGGATACCAAGGAAATTTCTTGATGGCGACGACACGATATGGAGGACCAGGGCGATCCAGGCTCAGCGGAGGTTGAAGAAGCTGGAAAAAGAGAAGAAACAGACGGAGGGATTAAAAGAAAGAAAGGAGAATGGACTGCTGCAGTTGGAAGGGCTGGTGGAGCAGGTGAAGCCAGCTGATGTGGTCGGACATGACAAGGTATGTGCTGGGACAAGTAGCAGGGAGGCATAGCTGGCGGGGAAGAGGGAAAAAGGAGGGATCAGAAGAAGAGGCATACACATATACTAATACAAATTTGAATACATTTCAGAAGGAATTGGAGAGCGGCACAGCAAGATGCGCAATGGGAAAAGACTGAAGGGATGGAAACCCCGTCAGAGCAAATGAGAGAAGAGAGGGGAGCACAAAGGACAAGAGGAGGGAGCAGAACGTTCAACCAAAACAAGGTAAGAAAATAATGTATTGCATAGATAAGGGGTCAGACAGTTCATCTGAATGGGACTCAGATGATGATAAAGTGCAAGGTGAAGGTAATAGTTGAATTTTGAAGTTTATAAAGAAGATATACGCTAAGCAGGGAAAAAAGGTGATGAGTGAAGCCCCAGCAGGTGGGGATGGTAGCGAAGGAGAATTTGACGCGGATGACGAGGTTACAGGGACAAAGCTAATGCCATTAACGACTCATTTAAAAGCAAAAGTTATAGTGAAAGCGCAGAAAGGAAGGTATGTAGATGTGTTTGAGATTACAAGGGAAGCAGTGGCGTTAAAATCTAGAAGTGATGAGGGGAAAGGTAAGAAACTGAAGCAATCATTTCCAGAATGGGTGAAATGGATGGTGATATACGCTGAGTGTTTTTTATCTGAAAACCCGGGAAAGGTAAAAGGGATGCTGAGATATATACACCTGATAGCAGAATGCTATACAACTTATGGGGGTTTTGGGTGGAAGGATTATGATGGCAAATTTAGAAGAGGGAACATGCAGTTAGGGTAAAAAGGGAGGAAAGAATTCGGTATAAAAATATTGGATATGTGGACGCGCTTAATAAAGCCAGCAGATAGCATGGGGCAAAGACCGCTAGCATTAGGATCAGCGAGGCCGGGGAAAGCAGAAGGGAAGGAATGTTGGGCCTATAATGAGAAGCGGTGTGATAGGGGTAATGGGTGTAAATTTAGGCACATATGCAGGTATTGTGGGGGTTTCCATGCGGGGGCGGACTGTAGGAAAAATGGCGGGAGAAATAACAAGCAGTTTTTTCGTGGTTCAGGGGGAAGCGGTAGCGGAGGAGCAATGGGGAATGGCCAGAACACTGTTGAAGGTAGATAGGTTGATAAAGGAATTAGCAAATTATGATAATAAAGACGATAGGACACTGCTGGAAAAAGGGTTAACGGAGGGATTTGTAGTACCGGTAAGAAATGAGGTGAGTGGGGCGGGCAAATTTAAGAATTTAAAATCTGCAACAGAGTACCCGGCGGTACTGCAGGAAAAATGAAACAAAGAGTTAAAATTGGGGAGGATGGCGGGACCATTTAAGGAAATACCTATACAGGGTTTAGTCATTTCACTGTTAGGGGTGGTACCCAAGAAAGAAAAAGGTAAATTTTGCATGATACAACACCTGTCATATCCGAGAGGGAGGTCGGTAAATGATGCAATAGATAAGGCAGACGCGTCAGTACAGTATCAGTCATTTAATTCAGCAGTAAAGATGGTGAAAGAGGCAGGGAAGGGCGCATTAATGTCAAAAATAGACATAGAATCCGCGTTTAGGCTGTTACCATTAAATCCGGCCAGTTTCAGGCTAATGGGGTGTAGATTTAACAAGAAATTTTATGTGGATAAATGCTTGCCGATGGGCTGCTCGGTATCATGCTCCATATTTGAGAAATTTAGTGCATTCCTCCATTGGTTGTTGGTAGCAAGGACAGGCTCAGATAGAATCGTGCATTACTTGGACGATTTTATGGTAGTGGGCCCAGCAGGGGACAGAGCATGCGCAAGGCTAAAGAACTCGCTAGTCAATATGCTGGGGGAACTTGGAGTCCCAGTAGCAGCCGAAAAATCAGAGGGACCTAGTCAGCGGTTGTCATTTTTAGGTATAACAATAGATACAGTGAGAGAACAGTGCGAGCTGCCAGAAGAAAAGATAGAGAAGGTGCGACAGTTAATAAAGGAAATGCTAGGGAGAAAGAAAGTAGCGCTAAGAGAAATGCAGAAGTTGCTGGGCGTGCTTAATTTCGCATGTAGGGTAATACCGGTAGGAAGAATATTTAAGAGAAGGTTAGAGTTGGGAACAGCAGGAGTAAAAAAACCGGAGCACCTGATTAGGCTGACAGGGGAGATGAAAGAGGATATGAGGGTATGGGATACTTTTTTAGTGGACTTCAATGGGGTAAGAATATGGCCTAAAGTAACGGCAGCAAGTGAATTAGAGCTTTACACAGATGCAGCTGGGAGTGCGGGTTTCGGTGCGTACATGCAAGGTAGATGGTGCGCGGGCAAGTGGCCAGTGGTATGGGAAACCAGCGGTTGGGTGGAAAAACATAGCGTTGCTGGAGTTATTCCCAATAGTGGTAGTAGTAGAACTGTGGGGCAATTTGCTAGCAAATAAAAGTATTACATTCTGGTCAGATAATCAAGGAATAGTAGACGCAGTTAATAACCTTACAGCGTCCTCAATGCCAGTAATAAAATATTTGCGATACCTGGTTCTGAAATGCCTGCAATTAAACATCTGTTTTAAAGTGAAACATATCCCAGGATACAAAAATGTCATAGCGGACGCCCTGTCTAGATTTAAGTGGGAGGTATTTAGGGAGGCCGCGCCTGCAGCTAGAAAGGAAAGTGAAAGGTGCCCCATCTTTCTTTGGCAGATTGGGAGCGTATAGAGGGGATAAAGAAAATGGTGGAAAAATCATTGGCGCCAAGAACGTGGAGGGCATACAACACCTATTGGAAGCAGTGGCTGCAGTTTAAGGGTGATGCAATAAGGGGAGAGAGGAGTAGGTTCCTGGAATGGCTTGGTCATTAAAAATGAAAGGCATGAAGAAAGGGCAGGTCGGCATAGCGGTAGCAGGGGTGTCTTTCTTTGAAAAATTAAGAGATAGGGAGGACGTAACAAATCATTCATAGTTAGAAAGGTTTTAAAAGCATGGCAGGCGGGCGAAGTCAAGGAGTTGGACGACAGGGAACCGATTACGGAAGATCGGTTAGAGAAGATGGTACCAGTATTGGGTGAGGTCTGCAAGAACAGGGAGGAAGCTATTTTGTTTAAAACAGCATTTGTTATGGCTTTCTGGGGGGCATTCAGGATAGGGCAATTAATAGCAGGAAATAAAACGGATAAGGTAAATCGGTTAGGGGTAACCAATGTGAAAGTTTATGATAATAACATAATGGTGCTGTTAAGAAAATCAAAAACGGACAGACAATGAAAAGGAGTATGGGTGTCAATGAAGGAAATGGGGAGCAGCACATGCCCAGTAGCGGGGGGTAAAAGAGTCGTTAGGGGGAAGGCGCAAGGAAGGCAGGTTGTTTTTAAGGCACATAGACGGGTCTAACTTAACTGTGTATCAATTTAAAAGGGTATTGGAAATGGTCACGAAAAAAATGGGGTGGGGGCACCTGCGGTTCGCGCCACATTCTTTCCGGATTGGGGCTGCAATTAGCGCGGCCGAAAAAGGGTATTCTGAAGAGAGGACAAAAAATTTGGGTAGATGGAAATCGCGAGCTTTTAGAACATGCATTCGGATAAAAGGGGAATAGAAGCAGAGGAGGGGGGGGGGTGGAGACGGCAGGTACTTGAAGTAGAGTGATGTCAAAGGATTGTGTTGAGTTGATTTGAGGTTAATGACTATTTGTTTTTTCATTTCAGGCAGAGCATTACAGGTATGAGTGGTTGGCCACTCGTACGTACACTGGGCCCGGGCAAGGGTGATGGCGTCAGGGTTAGGAGAGCATTTAGGCTTTGCGCACAGAGTAGCAAGCATAAGATGGATAGGGAAAAGGGGAATGCGCTGGAGCGAGTTAGCTACCATACAGCAGGCAAGAAAAAGGTGGGGCCCACCCGACGCGCTGCTGATACACTTGGGAGGTAACGATATAGGCACATCCCCTTTAAAAGAATTGGAGGACAGCATAAAGGAGGTAATTAGCTGGTTAAAAGTTGCTTGGCCACAGGTGCAGGTTATATGGTCAAATATAATATCCAGGATACGATGGCGCAACACAGATACGCAAAGGGCAGGATATAGGTCACGGAGGCGAGTTAATCAGGTAGCAGCGAAGATAGTTAGGGAGACAGGAGAAAGGGTGCTGGAGCACCCCTTGATCGCAGCAAAACGTGAAGAGCTGTTTCGGGCGGATGGAGTGCACCTGAATGAGGTTGGGAATGATCAGTTTCTGGAGGACATAAGGATATTGGTAGCAGAGCTGGTACAGGTGAGGAAAGGTCACTAGGTGGGGGTGGCGGAAAAGGGAGCCTTTTTAGTGGCGGTGAAAACGGGTCTCACACGTGGGCGGGGCATCGAGGATGCGGGAGGATCCCGCTGCACATTCGGCTTGGGGCCGTGATCCAGTGGTCTAGCTGCTGGGCAGACTGTGCAGCGGGTTCTCTCGGGCAATTCCTCGTGCCGCACCATGGGGGGGGTGTTTTGTGGTCATCCCCCCCGGAAACGTAGACCCATGTTCAGTTGAAATGCTTGGGCATTTATGTTGATTGATGGTATTGAAATGGCAATAATTGATTTATGGCTCTCTTGTCTGATTTTGGCTACAATGCAAAATCAGCTTAAATAAAGTGACCTTTCCATTTTTTATTGGCAAACCCTGTTGTTGTGTATTTATTTCAGGTATTAAGGGGGAACAAAGGGTAAGGGATATGGTGACTAAGGTACTGGGTGAAAGTGTTGGTCAAGGGAAGTTAAATGGACCATCTAAGCCTTATGCATAGCGGAATGAGCGGATGCGACAGGAGCGCAATTAAGGCTAGGGGCTCCTGAAAACAGAGCGCAAGGGGTTAACTGGGTGTTGTTCCTAGGTAGGGGGAAGGAGGATACAGGTTTAGGTTAGAAAGATAGGGGGAGGTGAGAGGGGAGACAAAGGAAAGGGAGATTAGGAAAAGGGGAGGTACTGAGAAAAGATAGGTAACATAAGGAATAGAACAGGAAGTAAGCCACACTAACCTTTTTCTTGTTTCCCTCCCACCCACCCTGCATTAGGTTCATTAAGAGAGATCGAATCATAATCGGAGAGGTCACAAAAGGAAGAAGAGAGCAATCAGACGCAGATATGGGCAGGATGCTGACCAATTGGTTGGATCTTTATAAGACCGCCTGTGTTCCCTTAAGGAAAGAGATAGCTGCAGCTGAGGTTAAGCGGGTGACGCAAATCGGTCTATGCTAACCAGAGGCATTAAGATTCAGCAGCTACTAGGAGCCGGAAAAGAGATAAGGTGCAGAGCGGTGAAAACGGGTCTCACACGTGGGCGGGGCATCGAGGACGCGGGAGGATCCCGCTGCACATTCGGCTTGGGGCCGTGATCCGGTGGTCTAGCTGCTGGGCAGGCTGTGCAGTGGGTTCTGTCGGGCAATTCCTCGTGCCGCGCCACAGGGGGGTGTTTTGTGGTCACCCCCCCCCCACCGGAAACGTAGACCCATGTTCAGTTGAAATGCTCGGGCATTTATGTTGATTGATGGTATTGAAATGGCAATAATTGATTTATGGCTCTCTTGTCTGATTTTGGCTACAATGCAAAATCAGCTTAAATAAAGTGACCTTTCCATTTTTTATTGGCAAACCCTGTTGTTGTGTATTTATTTCAGGTATTAAGGGGGAACAAAGGGTAAGGGATATGGTGACTAAGGTACTGGGTGAAAGTGTTGGTCAAGGGAAGTTAAATGGACCATCTAAGCCTTAAGATCATCTACAAAACATGCAAAGAAAAATCTAGTGTACAGTGTCCCTTTAATCATGTCTCCTGTTACTGTACAGTATATGTTCCATGTGACATATTTCTTGCCTTGTTTCCAGACATACTCCCACCTGACGCCGGTGGGTGCACACTTTGTCCTCTGTGCTTAATTATTTTTAACTAATATATAAATCTGACTCCTGAGCATTTTCTGTAAGTTGGGATCCATTATGACTTCTGTGTCCAATATTTGATGATGTTGTGATACAATGTATGCATATGTACATATTGATATATATGATGAGGTTTTTGTAGTGAGTTAATTTAAAGAAATGTATATATTTTGGATTATTCATTTATGTTTATTTAAGGCATATTCTAGCCTTTTCAACAGATTTAATAACTTCCCATACTGACAATATGACACACTGGACTAAATTATGTGTGGGGGCACTTTAAGATGTAGCCATTGCAGAGGTTAACCTGAGGATGTATTTAACTGGCAATTTTAGCCACTAGTAATTGTCTATGAATACGGCTAACACCAAAACACGGTAGCCGCTGGAGGTTACCTACTTATTTTAACTTTGGAAACTTTGACTATTCAAGTTATATTTTGGCTGCTGAACCATCTGTTTTTTGTTCAGCTAAAGATTAGGAACTCTTGCTATAGAGTTTTTTGTCTGAAGTGATGGATTTATAGTACCTTATTTGACAGGCATAGTAGAACTTTTTATCTTTCAACATAAGTGGTGAAATACAACTTTTTAAATTATGGGGAGGTGAAAAGGGAGTTTAAAATCCTCCACTAAGCACAAAATATAAAGAAAATAACTCATTGTGTAGTTCATTTAACAAATCTAAACAAGTTAGGAGGCTTGGTTTTCCCAGAAAACCTCTGGATACACTGTTTCCAATGCAGCAAAGGACTCTGGATAAGATATGCAAATGAGGTTCACAATGACTCACTTTTTTACTTTAGTCTGCTTTTACGCAGACTCCCTTTACACCATAGCATCACTGTATACACATCTTTTAAGCTTAGCTAGGGTTAGTGCAGTGATCCAGACCATCCCAGGACAGCTGTTTCGTGGTTTTTGCCTCTCATCAGTTGAAAGTAGGTGTATCACTGCTGGGTGAAGTTGATTTCTGGGCGAAATTACATGAACTTTTTAAATAATGGGGCGGTGAAAAGTGAGTTTAAAATCCTCCACTAAGCACAAAATATAATGAAAATAACTAATTGTGTAGTTTTAACATAAGTGGTGAGAGTTAGATTTTCTTTGAACCAGTTTCTAATCACTATTGATACTCAGCAAGGGTGTCCTTTATCATCCCTTATTTTCACAATTATGTAATATCTTGTAGAGATCACGTGGGCTCATCAAAACTTCAGAAAATTGGATATCATTAGGTAAGTCCAAAAGATGGCATTATTTACTGTTGGTGTTTTTTCTTCCTTACATCACCAGTCTTCTTACTGTTAGAACTTGTAAAGTTTAAATACCAGTATAACAAAATCTCTTATTATAAACTAAATCTTTCTGTTTTCGAGGCTGTGATGATTGGCATATAAAATGTAACCATTTCAACTTTACAGTCACAATATTCATTTATTTGAAATGCTAATTACTTCATACACTTGGAAATTCAAAATACAGGTACAAATTCCCAAATATGAAATTCCAAAATCCAAAAGTTTTAGTTAATATTGTTTAAATAATAAAATGATCAAAAATGACTATTTTCCCTGCCTGTAAGACACAATCTTCTCTGCCTGTGTTTTTGGTTTGTTTGTTTTTTTGTGTAAAATGCAAAGAATAGTCTATATTTATTTAAAACAACAAATATTTCCTTTCGTATTACAGTACTTTATCTTTCTGATGATACTATGTATACAAACGTATTAAAAATGATATAAAACTACCTTTAAGTTACATGTATAAGCTGTATAATGGCATGCAAATATTGACTAAAGGACATAAGATATTATTGTTTACACTTGGTCCCATCCCCTCTCCAAACTGTCCTATTTTAAAAATTAAAGTATTCCAAAATCCAAACCTTTTCCAGTCCCAAGCAGTTTGGCTAAAGGGTTTTCTACCTGTATTTAAAATCCAAAGGGTGTGGTTAAAGAAAATTCTCTACATTGAATATAAAGGGGCATAAAAGACGTATTAGAAATGAACAGCAGTGAAATTAAAATACATTTTGTTTGAATTTTACACTACACTTATCACCAGTGGCGTCACTACAGGGGGGCTAGGGGGGGCATTTGCCCCCTAAAAAAATGGCTTGCCCCCCTGCATGCCCCCCCCCCCCCGCCAGCCCCGGCACTTTTTAATTCTGGAGGACCAGGAGGATGACAGTCAGGAGGAGAAGTGTTAGTTAGCCTATGGGAATGTATGTCGGTGAGGAGGCGGAGCACACTTGCGCAGCTGCGCTGCCTGGCCTGAGAGGGAATGCGGTATGAATTTCCTGGCTCCACCGCGTGATTGAGACTCACATTTGACACCACTGTGAAAATTAGCCATGCTACATTAGGTGGGAGAGGAGAGGAGAGTGAGGATGCCCACCCAGCGAAATGGAGGAGATAATAGATGGCGAGACCGCACACGAGTTAAGTACACAGAGAGCGTGAGGTAGGTAACAAACTTAGGAGGAATGGTGACATGGCGGGAGTCTCTCTGAGGGCAGCCTGGCTGGCACGGCAGAAAATATGCATGGTCGGTGACTCAGTGCTCGTGGGTGGTGAGTGTGACATTGACAACAACAGTCAATTTGTGAGGTGGAGGTGACAAGCAGCAACTGTGAGTCTCTGGACTGTGACACAGCCAATGGCAGCCGGCAGTGAGACTGAGTGACTGGTGGCGAAACAGCAAAACAAAGCTGCTGACACATCGGCAAATAAATCTAGGTAGCATGTTTGAGCAGCGTGTGCATGGATCTGTGCCTGTCTGAGCTGCCTCACTCTCCTTAGTCTCCTAACAGAACTGTGAGCCTGGGAACGACCTCTGTCAGACTAGTGAGTTAACCCTCCGATTCCAGCACCTCTGCAAATAAATCTAAGTAGCATGTTTGAGCAGCGTGTGCATGGATCTGTGCCTGTCTGAGCTGCCTCACTCTCCTAACAGAACTGTGAGCCCGGGAACGACCTCTGTCAGACTAGTGAGTTAACCCTCCTGATTCCAGCACCTCTGCAAATAAATCTGAGTAAATAGCATGTTTGAGCAGCCAGCATGCTCATTGATCTGTAACTGCCTGATCTGCCTCGCTCTCTATCAGAAATGTGAGCCCGGGAAAGACCTCTGACAGTTACAGTCCTTGCTGGAATCAGGAGGGTAACACCAGCAGAGTGTTTAGTTAAACATTTCCCTCTTACTTGCTGTGGGGAGTTCCTAATGTTTATGGGCTGTAAATGATGTTAGGATAGATTGGAATGCAGATAGCTGACTGCACCGTTAAAATGATTTAAACGGGTATTGCTAGTGCAGTCATTAGTTAACCCATTCTCTTCAGAGGTCTTGATGTTGCACACAAAGTTTGTAGAATAAGATGCAAAATTATTAATTAATGTACTTGCTATTTTAAAATACATATGTAACTTGTGCCCTTTTCATAAATCTTACTAAATACCTTGAGGGGCTTGCACAATCCAGATCTCTGCACACAGCCCCCTATCCCCCCTCATAAAAAAACTGTAATTTGACCTTAGAGAGTAACATACTATTCTGTCCTCTCCCCTCACTGCTAAACCACAGCACATTTCCTAAAAAATAGAACCTTTTGACACCCATCATAGATATGTGTGTTTGTGTGTGTGTGTTTATCTATGTATGTGTATGTGTGTGTGTGTAGATATGTTATGTATGTGTCTATCTGTTTGTGTGTTAATGTGTGTGTGTGTGTATGTCTGTGTGTGTGTATGTCTGTGTGTGTGTATGTATGTCTGTGTGTGTATATGTCTGCGTGTGTGTGTGTGTGTGTGTGTGTGTATATGTCTGTGTGTGTATATATGTATGTCTGTGTGTGTGTCTATATGTATGAGTGTGTGTGTGTGTGTCTGAAACATGTTTTTTTAAGAATCTCCTTTGACTGAGGGGTAACATGTTATCTCTAGCTGTCATTAGTTTGCTGTACCGTTTTAATGCATATCCATATACATCTGATGTTTATAAGGCTTGACAAATGTATATGAAAATTAGGAGACAGATATTCTTGTATTCATATAAATGCTAGGAACCAGGGGTTTCATGACTAATTAAAAGGGACACTAAAGTCAAAATTAAACTTTCATAATTCAGATAGAGCATGCAATTTTAAGCAACTTTCTAATTTACTCCTATTATCAATTTTTCTTTGTTCTCTTGGTATTTTTATTTGAAAAAGGAATGTAAGCTTAGGAGCTAGCCTATTTTTGGTTCAGAACCTGGGTTGCGATTCCCGTGGAATTATTTAGGAGTCTGCACTGGTTGGCTAAACTGCATGCCTGTCAAAAGCACTGAGATAAGGGGACAGTCTGCAGAGGCTTAGATACAAAGTAATTACAGAGGTAAAATGTGTATTATTATAACTGTGTTGGTTATGCAAAATTAGGAAATGGGTAATTAAGGGATTATTTAGTAATACCATACCATGATATGAATCACCAACTTTTTTTTTATCTAGCTACTTCCTGCTTGGTAATTGGGTCTGTCTGCAAGTTGACTTCAGAAACAGGTCAGGTCAACAATCATTAAAACAAAAGCAATAGCATAAAAAAAATCATTAAAAAAATCATTAAAAAACCCCCAGAAGTATTAGGTTAGTACAATAAAAAGGTATCATTGCATACCGCATTACTCTGGTATTTTGGAATCCCATTTATGTATTTTTATTTAGTTTATTTTCAGTGGTATGACTTAGTGGTAAAAATTATTAGTGCCCCCCCAGTTTGACTGTGGTATCCTATGTGCCCCCCCTATATATTTTTCCTAGAGTCGCCACTGCTTATCACTGATAGTATAATTACTTTAATCACACACGACCATGGCTGTTGACACATGTGTATGTTGCAGGAATGCAAAATTGTCTTCTAAAAATAAATGTTGCATTACTTTTGCTGGGCTTCTGCCATACTGCTCACTACTAGCACCATAAAACCTATCTAAGAATTTTTAAAAGTTTTACCTCCAAACATTTCCTGGAGACAATCTGGAATGGAGAGACCGATAGCTTAGGAAAATTCTGGGGTGACATTGTGACAAACAATGGCTGTATAAAACAGGATGGGGGATAAGAAGAGACTAAGAGGGGATTAGTAGCACTCTTACTCCTATGATTGGAAAAAGCTGTATCCAAACAGCTAAGTGTAAGCAATCATGTAGGTATTAAAATTCATAAACTTTATTTCTACATTTAAAAATTATAAAGTTAAATAATTGTGATAAAAATCACTAAATCATACTCCACTAATAGAACTAACTAAGAACAAACACCAACCACCAAGGAAGCTGCACAAGTACACAAAGTGACACCCCCCTGTATTCCTGGCCGATAACAGGATTCCTCGACTTCAGGTGTCAGGGGTAACACAAGGTGCTAATTTACACGCAGCTACTAAGGTGATAACTAAGGTGCTAAAAATTATTCTAACCACACAAACGAGTTTCGGCCGTTATACAGCCTTTCTAAATGTGAATATGGTTCAAAAATGACAAGCCAAATGTTTGCTGCAGGTTCTTTTTATACCTGTCATAAAATGGTAACACCAATCCTGAGCGTTTAATTCAGCAATCCCCTATTTTAGCCAATAGTGCAAAGTTGCAGTGATACTCATTGTAGAACGGTGTAATGTAACTGCGGATTGGTTGGAGTGAGAAAGCCGGTTGTCCAATCAGACACGTTTTGGGAGACAAACCCCTCAGCTACGTTCTTAGAAAATACACTACTGCGAGCGACTAAAATGTCAGTAGTTATACTTGGAATATAATGACATGACACATCTATACTTCAATGCGGTCTCAACTTTTAACTATGTATCGTATAATTGCACATACATACAGGAAACACCAGATGTTATTGCATCCGATTAGCCTGTCATCACAGCATTATCACTGTGACATGTATTATGGTTGTTTATTAACATACAGCCAACATGATCAAGGGGTTGCTTATATTTAACACAAAAGGAAATTGTGATATCGTAGGTAATGAGGACAGCAAATAGAAGACAAAATAAAGGAAAATAATTATATGTAGAATGGTTCACACAATTTGTTATAAGACGTGCACCTCCCAAATAAAACTATTATGTATTAGTAATGATATTCACATATTAATACTGTTCACATCTTATTAAATAGCCAGTATATTTGTGATATAGAGTTTGGTATAACACCTATTTCTAACACATACAGGGGGTCTTACATAATCCCCAGATTCCAAACAGTTTTAGATTTAAATCATAACTATATCATATTTGTCATGGAAACCTGGTAGAAATATACAGTAAGATCACCATATTCGGGGTGCATATCTTAAATTGGGTAAAATATATTGCTACATCTACAGTGGGGCAAAAAAGTATTAAGTCAGCCACCAGTTGTGCAAGTTCTCCCACTTAAGAAGATGAGAGCGGCCTGTAATTTTCATCATAGGTATACCTCAACTATGAGAGACAAATGTGGAAACAAATCCAGACAATCACATTGTCTGATTTGGAAAGAATTTATTTGCATATTATGGTGGAAAATAAGTATTTGGTCACCTCAAACAAGCAAGATTTCTGGCTCTCAAAGACCTGTATCTTCTTCTTTAAGAGGCTCCTCTGTCCTCCACTCATTACCTGTATTAATGGCACCTGTTTAAACTTGTTATCAGTATAAAAGACACCTGTCCACAACCTCAAACAGTCACACTCTAAACTCCACTATGGTGAAGACCAAAGAGCTGTAGAAGGACACCAGAAACAAAATTGTAGACCTGCACCAGGCTGGGAAGACTGAATCTGCAATAGGCAAGCAGCTTGGTGTGAAGAAATCAACTGTGGGAGCAATAATTAGAAAATGGAAGACATACAAGACCACTGATAATCTCCCTCAATCTGGGGCTCCAAGCAAGATCTCACCCGTGGGGTCAAAATGATCACAAGAACGGTGAGCAAACATCCCAGAACCACACAGGGGGACCTAGTGAATGACCTGCAGAGAGCTGGGACCAACGTAACAAAGGCTACCATCAGTAACACACTACGCCGCCAGGGACTCAGATCCTGCAGTGCCAGACGTGTTCCCCTGCTTAAGCCAGTACATGTCCGGGCCCATCTGAAGTATGCTAGAGAGCATTTGGATGATCCAGAAGTGGATTGGGAGAATGTCATATGGTCAGATGAAACCAAAGTAGGCATAGGCGTCACTACAGGGGGGCTAGGGGGGGCAAACGCCCCTCCAAAATTTTTCTTTGCCCCCCCTGTGGCCCCCCCACCAGCGCCGGCACTTGCATAATCCTAGCTATGTGCCCCAGCAGGGAGGCGCAATCATGCAGCATAAACTGATATTTATGTTATGTAAATATTAGTTTTACTGTTTGAGGTGCTGCAGCACCACTCCAATACCCATGCTGGCTGCTGCTATATTCTAGCCTCCTCTACTTCAGTTCCAGCCAGGTCATGTTCCTACACAGTACAAGGAACATGACCGGAGACTGGAGAGGAAGAGGGAGGAGTCAGACTCAGCACCAGTGTGCAGAACAGATGAGCTACAGAGCGCGGGAAGGAAGAGCACCAGCAGGCAGTGACACTAGCAGCAAAGATGAAGATTTGTGGTAAATGTAAGTCACAGGGTTAATTTATACTGTTTATGGTCACACACAGCCTGCAATGAGGTCAGCCAGCACGGCTGCCCCATTAGCACAACAGCCGTTATTAGAACTTCCTGCACGGGTTGGTTTGCCTCAGTAATAAATTAGGAGCTGCAGAGACACTGGCAGCTGACATTTACACACTGCTCTGAGAACTTAACCCTATACATTTATTAATCTGTGTGCACAGCAAATAGTGTTAAGTTCTCAGAGAAGTGAGGGTTTAAAGTGTAGTACTTTTTTTGCTTTGTTTATGTGATCTGTATGTACAGGCAAATGCAGGGCAAACATTTATTTTAAAATCTTGGAAATTTGTTTCTCTAGCAGATGTTCCTTTCTCTAGCACCAGAATTCACCTTCAACCTCCTGCCCTTACCCTAAATCACAGCCTTCACCCTTTTGTTCTCCTTAAGGTGGAATAGTAAAGTTGCTTCTCAGTTCTTGTATGTGTATATCTGTTTTTTTCCAGTTACTCAGCTTTCCAAAAGGATATAGTGCATCAAATGTGCAGTAAAAGAAATTGAGAAAAATCAAACAAATGGGGAGATAAGTGGACAATTGATTATTAGATGTCTTCATTATAGTTTTCTATGCACACTTTATTCTTAATTGTCTTCAGCTGAAAAGGTTAGATAACTAAAGCTTATGTATGTCTGCGTCTGTAACTGTGTATGTATATGTGTGTGTACTGTTGTAATTGTTTTATCATCTTTGTGTGTGTGTGTGTGTGTATGTATGTATGTGTGTATTTATGTATATATTTGTGTGTATGTATGTTTGTGTGTGTGTGTGCGTCTGTGTGTATGTATTTGTGTGTGTCTGTGTGTATGTATGTGTGTATTTATGTATGTTTGTGTGTGTAGTTATGTATATGTGTATGTATGTGTCTGTGTATGTATGTGTCTGTGTGTGTATGTGTCTGTGTATGTATTTGTGTGTATGTATGTTTGTGTGTGTGTAGGTATGTATATGTGTCTGTGTATGTGTTGTATGTTTGTGTGTGTGTAGGTATGTATATGTGTCTGTGTGTGTGTTTGTGTGTGTATGTATGTTTGTGTGTGTGTAGGTATGTATATGTGTCTGTGTGTGTGTTGTCTGTGTGTGTAGGTATGTCTATCTTCTATATATGTCCATGCATTTTATGTTATAAAGGAAGACATAAGATGCATTACTGTTGTATTTTTAATACTTGCGTTCCTTTTCCATTTATATCTGTGTTTTATCTTCTTATGAAAAAAATATAGACTGTTGTAATTGTTTTGTTGTCATCTTTGTGTGTATATACGTATGTGTGTATGTACATATGTGTGTATGTATGCGCGTGTGTGTATTTGTGTGTGTGTGTATGTGTCTGTCTGTGTGAGCGTATGTATATGTGTGTGTCTGTCTATGTATGTATTTGGGTGTGTGTGTTTTTTCAGTGGTATGATTAAGTGGTGAAAATTATCAGTGCCCCCCCAGTTTTGACTGTGGTATCTTATGTGCCCCCCCTATATATTGTTCCTAGAGTCGCCACTGAAAGTAGGACTGTTTGGTAGAAACACAACTCGTTGTGTTTGGAGGAGAGAGAATGCTGAGTTGCAACCAAAGAACACTATACCTACTGTGAAGCATGGGGGTGGCAACATCATGCTTTGGGATTGTTTCTCTGCAAAGGGAACAGGACGACTGATCCATGTACATGAAAGAATGAATGGGGCCATGTATCGTGAGATTTTGAGTGCAAACCTCCTTCCATCAGCAAGGGCATTGAAGATGAAACGTGGCTGGGTCTTTCAGCATGACAATGATCCCAAACACACCGCCCGGGCAACGAAGGAATGGCTTCGTAAGAAGCATTTCAAGGTCCTGGAGTGGCCTAGCCAGTCTCCAGATCTCAACCCCATAGAAAACCTTTGGAGGGAGTTGAAAGTCCGTGTTGCCCAGCGACAGCCCCAAAACATCACTGCTCTATTGGAGATCTGCATGCAGGAATGGGCCAACATATCAGTAGCAGTGTGTGACAACCTTGTGAAGACTTACAGAAAACGTTTGACCTCTGTCATTGCCAAAAAAGGATATATAACAAAGTATTGAGATTAACTTTTGATATTGACCAAATACTTATTTTCCACCATAATTTGCAAATAAATTCTTTCCAAATCAGACAATGTGATTGTCTGGATTTGTTTCCACATTTTGTCTCTCATAATTGAGGTATACCTATGATGAAAATTACAGGCCTCTCTCATCTTCTTAAGTGGGAGAACTTGCACAATTGGTGGCTGACTAAATACTTTTTTGCCCCACTGTATAATATTGAGGGAATAATAATTATAATCTGATTTAGGCCATATACCCCACAGTTTGTTCATTGTGGGTCCCTAACAGTTTAATATAGTTGGCATAAAATTCAAAGAACTATATCTGTTTTATTTGATGCAAATTTAGTCTGTAATCTTAACCATACTATATATGAAAATTCCCATTGATAAGATGATCAGCAATTTTAAAGATATACCCAAAAATTGTTATTCTCATTCATACCAAATGGCATTACAGAATTTAATCTGAAAATCCACCTGGCTTCCTTTTTTAATAGAGCCTGTTCAGTCTCACCACCTCTAATCCCTGGTTTAATAGACTCAAGGCCCCAACATTTGAAGCCTTGAGTTTTCCCATTGTGGTTTAGTAGGAAGTGTCTCGCTACACTTGTTATTTTCCTACCTTTCTCAACATCTCTTTTAGCTAACCTGATGTTGCTTAGGTGCTCGGTCATTCTAGTACCCAGACACCTGGTAGTCATTCCTACGTAGATTAAATTACATTCACAAGAAACACAGTAAATCACGTTGGTACTCTTACAGTTTATATGGTTCTTAATAACCCATTTCTTGTTAAACCTATCCAATATGGTCTTCTTTAATCATATGTGTACACACATTACAGTTGCCACATGCAATAGATCCTTTGTATAGAGGAGTCTTATGAGCATTTCTGTTGAAGTGGCTTGATGTAAGGCTGTCACTAAGATTATTGGCCCTTCTGTATGTGAATAGTGGTTTCTCAGGAATAACTGTTTGTAATACATCATCAGCTTTCAAGACGTGCCAGTGTTTCTGGATTATGTTAGAAACCGAATGACTTTGACTTGTATATGTGGAAATAAACCTTAAGGGATTAGTCGATTGGGTACTTTTAGGCATTAAAAGTTCAGATCTGTTTCTGCTAAGGGCCTTGATATAGGCTCTAGCTAAAGCTTTTTTAGAATATCCTCTCTGAAGTAATCTTGCTCTTGTGCTGCTAAATTGAACGATTCTACAGTAGAACAATTTCTACGGATCCTCAAATATTCACCTACAGACAAACTATGTATGGTATTTGGATGATGATAACTATCAGCTCTTAGTATATTATTTGTTGATGTAGGTTTCCTGTATGTGTCAGTTTCTAAATAATCATCAACTTTTCTGATAGTTAAATCCAAAAATTCCACCTTATGTTTATCAGTTGTCATAGTGAGATATAATCCTAGAGGATTAGTGTTCAAATTAGAGATAAATTCCTGTAAGAGTTCATTCGTTCCTTCCCATACAAAGAAGATATCGTCAATATACCTGGACCAGTGGGAGATGTGTTGGGTAAACCATTTACATGTATCATGAAATACTATGGTTTCCTCCCACCAGCCCAGGTATATATTAGCATACGTTGGGGCACAGGACGTCCCCATCACTGTTCCACACGTCTGTAAATAAAACCTCTCATCAAAGACAAAATAGTTGTGTCTTAATATGAATTCCAATAGTTCAATTATGAAGTTTTTAGTTTCATTGGACATGGACTCATTTTTTAACAGGAAGTGTGATACTGCCTTGCATCCCCATACAGTGTCTATACTGGTGTAGAGTGATTCTACATCACAGGTGACCAAGATCGAATTGGGGGTCATAGAGATTTTATCAATTTTATTTAATACGTGCATGGTGTCTCGAGTGTATGATGGCAACGATTCAACCACATAACGGAGTCTGGCATCAATGTACTTGCTTGCCTTCTCTGTTAAAGACCCTATTCCCGAGACAATTGGTCGTCCCGGAGGACATGCCAAGTTTTTGTGAATCTTGGGTAATAGGTATAGAGTTGCTATTTTAGGTTGTTTAGTCTCCAGGAATTTAAACTCTGTATTATCAATAATACCTTCAATGAGTGCTGAACTAATACGTTTGTTGTATTGTTTAAGAAAACATTCTGTAGGACACAACAATGGCTGTAGACACATCAGGGGGCAGAGTTGTGCAGAAAACTGAGCAAATTTGCGTGGGCATTGTGTGAAGTATGGGCAGATTGTGGGCATATCTTCAGCAACCCAGGGCTTTTAAATGGACGTGGAGACATATGGGAACAGCATGACAATGCCACAAAATGCTGGGAACTCTGGGTTTGCCACCCCTTGCTTAGTAGAACAGCTACTATTTGTAAATCGATAACCCTTCCTATACCTTGCATGGGAACAATCAGACACCTACCTAATATATTGAATCTGTTAGGAAATAGCACCTCCTAAGGAAACCCTATCTTCTGAACAGAGCATACACCCCACATACAAAATACACCTCATATGAAAGAAAGGGGTGATTGGGTAGCTGTACACACAACCTGGTATTTGAAAGAGTAGAATTTTCTTTTCAATTAACTCCCCATATAAAAAATACATTAAATAGATGATTCCTTACAATCACTTAAGAATGACAGACATAATACCCCTTACTAGAAAAAGGGTGGCTTGTCTTTTACAAAACTGGGATTCCTCATTTGAAAAGGGAACTTGAAACGGCTAAGCACATCCTCAGCATCTTGTAAATAAGAAATACATATGATTTCTGTTCTCATGGTATAATTTATGTGTTATGGAACTATGTACAGAAACAGGACACAATACCCAAATGTTGAAACACTTGAAAGTGATGCAGCAAAGCTGTAAAAAGCTGACTAGAAAATATCACCTGAACATCTCTATGTAAAAAAGAAAGACCTCAAAATGTCCTAAGTATTCACACCCCATTGTAAAGGACTTTAAGCAGCAAATCAGTATGCTTGTCCTGGGACTTGCAGGGGAGCATGCCTCATGCACCCTCATGTTATTTCCCTATTCAGTTTAATTAAGTTTACTATGAAATCTCATGAGATCACAGTAAAAGAGTTCATGACCTCAGCACTGCTGATGCTGATTGGCTGCTGTTCATTTATTCATTTCTTCCTTTTTTTATTTTTTTACCTGCAGCTGGACAGCAGCTGAAGTATAACTGTTTATAGAGCACTTACTCTGGGGAGCTGAGGAAAATGTGAGGTAAAATATCTTCCTTTTTTTACATAGAGATGTTCAGGTGATATTTTCCTGTCAGCTTTTTACAGTTATGCTGCATCACTTTCAAGTGATTTACCATATAAGTATTATGTCCCTTTAAAGGGACAATAAACACCTTGTAGTTACAAGACATTTTTGTTTTGTTACTATAGAATAACATCAGCAAAGTCTTAATGTTTTTAAAACAAAATAACATCCTTTTAATTACTGGAGGTTTAATTAAAGTATAGGTCTGGACGGTATAGGGTTAATAGTGGTAAATGGATCTGGTGATAATGGGTTAACTGAGGTGGGAGTGTGGGCAGAATATGGTTAATAGAGCTTGGGAAGGCAGAATTTATAGTGCTTATGTTTAATAGCAGTTGCATGGGGCAGTATACCTAGGGTTATTAGCCTCTTTGAGCTAGTGTAATAATAGTTTGGGGTCCAGTGAGCATATCCTGTTTTTTTTCTTGTGTATAATACATGATTTAATTACATTTGCTACATCTTACACATTCATTATTAGATTTAACATTAAATTGATTTAAAAAATAGCAAAGGTTCCAAATTATGTTTATCATCATTTATTCCATATTCCGCAACATATGACCAAGGGGCATAGACAATACATAACACTTATACACAGTAAAAAATAATTACATGAGACTTGACAATATAGATTGGCACCCTGCTCTGAGGAGCTTACAGTCTACAGGACTGGTTATATATATACTATATGTAACATTTGCAACTCGATCTGTGTATCTGTTTTAATCATTTTTTATTTGAGCACAGAAATTATACACTAAACAAATATTTTATCAAATAGTAAAGTGCAAATAGATTGTTTTCTGCATGAGAGCCCTATAGCAGTGTTTCTGAACCTCTTTTGCCCTCTTACGTGGCAAAGCTTATTTAATTTTATTTTTTATATTTGTATTATACCTGAAGGGTGTCCGTGGGGTAATACAAAGCTATAGAATTAAAAAGAATTATTATTACATTATGTCACTAAAAACCTGTAGGCTAAAGTCATTGTTATTTATGCAGAGTATATCACGGTATTGCATAGCAAAAAGTCAACATATAAGATAAATGTTTGTTAAAAAGCATTTAAAACTGTTATTTTGTTACAAAATGTTCAATGTTTTGCATTCCAGGGACATAACTCTTGAAGATTCTCTTTAGCATTGTTTATTATCTCATTTGCTGTGTACACAGAAAATTTTACAATATTCAATAATTTTCCTATAGGAAGTCAGTCAGTTCATATTTTAGGACAGTTTTTCTCAATCCCAGTCCTCAGGGCATACTAACAAGTCAGGTTTTAGGATATCTGAACTAGAGAACAGGTAAAATAATCAGCTCATCCGTAACCATGCTTATTTACCTGCTCTCATCCAAGGTAATACTGAAAATCTGCCCTGTTGGTGTGCCCTAAAGACTGGAATTGAGAAACATTGCTCTAGGAAACCACAACTATTTATCTTTTAGTCACTATGATCAGAATTAATAGAAAATAGAAAAAACACAAAATATATAAGAAGATACATATATTTTACTATCAGGTTACTCTTATTATTGTGTTTGATTATATTTATTTACACAACTAAACAATATAAAATAAATAACAGTTAAAATCATATATTATATTCATTTGGTTTTAAAAGTTTACATTATACAAATCTGTTTTTATAGCCCCTTAAACAAAGAGTTTACAGTTTATGGAGAAGATAATTAGCGTGGGAAGTGCTATCTATTTATAATGCAGCAAGGCAGAGAGAGTAGTAATTTGCAAACTAGTATTGCAATAAGCTGATGCAACAAAATATACATAACATGAAAATAGAGCATCAAGAAAAATCATTGGTTGGTGCAATATCTGTCACTATCCTCTTTCATAACAGAGGGAGATTCACTTTGTCATTATTTGGCAAAAGACACTTTTTCCCAGTAGGGCTGATGCCATTTGAAGTCAAACCCCTTTTATAACAGGTGAGCTCTGAATGCCACTGCAGGGTACCAAGATGTTCCTGTGCTTTGGAACCACATTTTGTTTTCATGAGTCAGGTGACTTGCTCCTGTCCACCAATAGAAATGTAAGATTCATACATAAAAGACAGTGAACAAATAGTCCCAAGAGATGACTTGTTCTGCCCGTTTCAATATCAGTTTAAACAGAGATAGATTAAGCGTTTACATGGAAAAAGATACCCCAGGTTTAATAGCTGCACTTTCATATGCATGAAAGAAAATATTAGGGTTTAATTACTATTTAATGAAAATAAAAGTTTCCTCTCATTTCTATTCAGTATCACTTGAGGCATGAGCAGTCTTGGGGAGCATGCACACTCATGCACATACACACACACACACACACACACACAATTTAACAGTAAATAGGAACAATTGTCTTGAGTTTGGCAAGGGATGGAGTGTTAATTTGCCTGCCAATAATCACACTATGCTGACTGCATTCATGAACACAAGAACTCAATCTTGAAAGGGCTGTCTAATAGCTTCTGTGCCATTCCAATCCATTATAAACATATTAGGTAAACCATCCAAATTATGTAGGCTATATATGCAGATATGCAGAACACCTATTTATTTTTGTTTGTACTTTTTAATTTTTTTAATTATGATTATTATTATTTTTGCTTTCAGATTGGGTACAAATGTTAAAAACTATTAGAAAAATGTTTTTGTTGTTGTTGATAGTTTTCACAGTTTTTTCTTTTTTCAAAGACCTTCACATAAGCAAAAGAAGAAACAATTGGATTTAGCTGATTCTCTGTATAATGCATTTGACTGCAGGTTTATCAATTAACCAATAATATAAATGTATTACATGTGCAATTAATTTAATATGCAATTTTATCATTAACATTTTTTTTAAAGGGACACTGAACCCAATTTCTTTCCTTTCGTGATTCAGATAGATCATGCAATTATAAGCAACTTTCTAATTTACTCCTATTATCAAATTCTCTTCATTCTCTTGGTATCTTTATTTGAAATACAAGAATGTAAGTTTAGATGCCGGCCCATTTTTTGGTGAACACACTGTGTTGTTCTTGCTGATTGGTGGATAAATTCACCCACCAATAAACAAGTGCTTTCCATGGGTCCGAACCAAAAAATAGCTTAGATGCCTTCTTTTTCAAATAAAAAAAGCTAGAGAATGAAGAAAATTTGATAATAGGAGTAAATTAGAAAGTTGCTTAAAATTGCATGCTCTATCTGAATCACGGAAGAAAAAATTTGGGTTCAGTGTCCCTTTAATTCAATTCACATACATAATTGCCACCAAGAATTAACTTTTTTTATAGTCACATTTTAGTTGTGTACAACATTCATAATTTAAAAGTGTGGTAAACCCGGAAATGATTGTGTTTATTTAAATGTGAAAGTAAACATGAAAATAGTTTTCACTGATTTTGAAAGATCACCTTGGCAACATAATCCTTCCAGACAGTAATCTTCTGTAGGATAACTGTAAATAAATGTGGCTCATCATTCTAAAATTCTAAGCAAACTGTGTAACAGCTTTTAGATACGTAATAGAAGGTGCACTCCCCTTTGAAGCATACTTGACATTAATGGTTCCCACAATGAGTGATACCTACTAATAGGCATAAGAAGTGGCACTGGGATTACCATGGAGGCAATAGTAGGAAAGGGGTGGAAGAGGAAGCTAGTAGCCCCCTTTAAGTATAATTTTCATAATTTGTTGTGCTTATTCTAGTTAAGCAAAGCAAAACAACTTTCTCTCTTTGTATTTGAAGTATTACTGCTATTTGCCAAGGCTTTGCCAAGGCTTTTTCTTATATGATAGTTCAGGTTTATCAGCAACTTACACTTTCCTTTACAACGATAAATTGCAGCCACCTGTAGTGTAGGCTTGCATTCTTTGTGTTGTATAGCGAGGATTGTTAACATTAAATGCACAGTTTAGAATCATTGTGTAGTAGCAGGAAACACATCAAAGTCTGTTATGCTAATTTGAGTAGCTTTGTACACAGTCAACCATATAAGGATTTTAAGTCTTATGTCATCAGAAATAAACTGGTGGTGCACTACATAAGAGTTTGGTAAGTAGAATACACTTACTATAAAGTTGATTTATTGTTGCAGTAGTACACCTTTGCTCCAAGCAAACAAATCAACTCCAGATCTTCGACTAAAATGAATCAAGACCACTGCTTAGAGACATAATACCAGAGATTGGAAAAACTGATATTATTTCATCAAGCCTATCCATCGGAGTAACTGTTTTCGAACAGTTAAGTAATTACTAAGGGCTAGATTGCAAGTGGAGCGATATTTTTTTATGGCTCTTGAGTACTAACTGTGCTCAAGGTAAAACAATAGAGGTTCTAAGTTTGCGCTGGTATTACAAGTTGAAAGTAAGAAATTAGCGCATGAGCAAAAGACTCAGGTGGGCTAATTTCTGGAGGACGGATATCGTGACAACGCTAACTCCATATTCCTATAGACTTCTTTGGGGCATATTAAAAAGGCCTTTTCTTTTTATCGCTCGCGTGTTAACCCGGAAATACAATAGACCAACAGCTCTAAAGCCAAAGATGTGTTAGGAATACTTCAAATTCCTATGTTCTTCACATAGAAGAAAATGTTCTTTTTATTTTTAAATATTTATATATATATGTGTGTGTATATGTATAAGTGTATAATACATGTTTATTTAAGTGTTTATATGTGTAAATATGTATATGCACACACATATATATATAGCCAATCTGACACACAGCACCCCTTTGCACCTTTATGGACTCTTTTAAAGAATTGGAACAACGGATTTTGTTTTATTCACGGACCTTTTTCGCTTTTCATCATTATTCATTCTATGCTATTAACCAGTGATTGGTCTGTTTAAAGGGATAGCTGGCCTGCCTCCAATTGGAGCCCAGGCTGCATGTGACCTCTCAGTCACCAGAAGTAGTGACGATCAAGGAAGCTGCATGGTGTTAGCGTGTGGTAGCAGTGGACGGAATACTCTAAATGGATGCCAGAATCTAATGGATGCAGATCCATGAGTAGGCTTGGCAAGGCTGAGTTACCGCTGCAAAAATTCCAGACACGCCACAGGACAGCATTTTGGGAGAACAAGGTAAGCCACAGTCTTTTAAATTTTGGGCTAGCGATTGAGGTCATTATATGCAGAGGCAAGCCGATGCTCCACTACTAGTGGATATAATCTATCTGAATATTTGATACTTGGTATATAGGTATTATTTATTTTGTCCTCACAATAGGAAACAAACAAACATATAAATACACATGTAGCGCTGCGGAATCTGTTGGCGCTCTACAAATACCTGATAGTAATAATAATAAAATAAAATGTATACACATTTATACACTTTTGAGCCCTTTCCAGGCAAATACCTTTAAACATGCAATATCAGTTTTTATTAATTTTTAATGTGTTTTGAATAGAAATACTTGAAATTCCAATGTTCTTAATATAGAAAAAATCTTTTTTATTTTAATATATGTAAATATATATGTGTATATACAATATATATATATATATATATATATATATATATATATATATATACATATTTATTCATATAGATCTATAATTAATTTTTTATATATATATTTGTTTTATTTATTTATTTTTTAAATAAAAAGAACATTTTCTTCTATGTAAAGAACATTGACATTTAAAGTATTCATAAATATCTTCAAGGTTTAGCGCAGTTGGTCTAGCGCGGTGTTGGTTTAGTGAGCAAGTGATAAGTATTAGGTTTTTTTTAACAGCGTGCCCTATAAAAGTCTATGGGAAGAAGAAGTTAGCGCGATTGCAATATCCGAAGTCTTGAAGTTAGTGTGCATCAGACTTCCACTCCCACGTGTTCAAATTTTACTTTGAGCACAGCGTGCAAGCGAAACATTTAGTTAGTTTGCAACTTGAAATCTAGCCCTACTTTTCTTACATTCAGATTGGGTACAAATGGTATCTGATCTGATTGCCATCTTATTCAAACAAACCACTCTGTAAAGCAGTTTGTTTTTAGTGAGCTTGAAAACAAATTGCCCTTAATATGTACATAGTGGTTTCTTTTACATAAATATCAAGTCTATGTCATACCTTGCTGGACTTCCCTATATGCTTATATTCTATGTTGTGGCTATCATTTGCTATATAGGTAAGTTTTACTCCAGCCTCCAGCTGAAAAGCTTATCAGCATAATTATTCATGTGAGGATTTTTGTGATAAAAGCATTTTTTAACTGGAGTAAGGAATATATATGCATTCTCTTTACTGCTATGCTATTGGCTTCAGCACTGCATGTAGCTATACTCCAGTAAATACATTTTATTTTCTCAAATCTACTTTTAAATGTCACAATTTTATGCAGTTGATTTCCACAGTGGTACAAGTAAGATTTATCTATACTGTAACCTCTCAATATCCTCTTCTCACAAGACTGTCTGAATAGCCTTGGAGTGGCATAGAAAGTACAGGGTTGATACCCATACAGTGGGAAAAATTAAAGTTTCTTCTTGGCAAAATGAGTAGGTTCTCACTTGGCTTTTTAGACTGTGACCCTGCACTCTGTATCACTTCTAGTTTCTGAGGTAGCTGATTATCCCTTTTAATGTCTACAATAGCAGTCTAATCTTTATTGTAGTAAAATATTAATTACAAATTTGACAAATTAACTCATTTATAACTTGGAAAAGACCCATTGTTAAAGGAATATTAAACACTTATAAATGCTAAATAAAATGATGTATTTAAAGTATAGATTAGTCTGATGATAATATGTAGATATACTTTTAAAATTTATATTAGTAGTTTACATATTGGAGAAAAGTAAAGTATAACGTTTTATTGACCATAAAGCAATGGGCGTTGCCATGTTGTAACCTAGGTTTTCTTCTCTGCTGAGGCCAATTAGGGTCAGTTATAATTAGGTCACTAGAGTGTGCAGCCAATGACTGTGTGGAATAAAGCAGTGTTATGTATGAGTTTCCACTTTTAACTGGAAATGGATAGCCCACCATTTACATAATTAAATTACGATAAAAGGGGACAAACTAAATAATTAAAGCATATTGCAAAGTAGTTTAACTACATATACAGTAACTAAACAATTTTAATTACAATCTCAAAGTGTTTAACATCCCTTTAAGTGCAGTGTCTACTCAACATATTGAAGAGGGAACTCTGTCTCACAGTTTCTGTTCCCCCCCCCCTTAAAGGGACACTGAACCCATATTTTTTCTTTCATGATTCAGATAGAGCATGACATTTTAAGCAACTTTTTAATTTTCTCCTATTATCAATTTTTCTTCGTTCTCTTGCTATCTTTATTTTAAAAGCAGGAATGTAAATCCTAGCAGCCAGTCCATTTTAGGTTCAGCTCCATGGATAGCGCTTGCTTATTGGAGGCCTACATTTACCCACCAATAAGCAAGCATAACTCAGGTTCTCAACCAAAAATGGGCCGGCTCCTATGCATCACATTCCTGCTTTTTAAATAAAGATAGCAAAAGAACAAAGAAAAATTGATAACAGGAGTAAATTAGAAAGTTGCTTAAAATTGCATGCTCTATCTGAATTATGAAAGAAAAAAAATTGGGTTTAGGATCCCTTTAAGTTCTATACTAAATCGCTTTAGCTCATTGCATCTGAAACTATATTTGTATTGTTCCATTATTCCTTCCTGTTTTTTTGTCTGCGCAATGCCTTCTCTATTTACAGCATACTCAGCACTTCCTTCACTATATCTATTTCTCCTCCTCTCTTTCCCTTCTCTTTTTTGCCTGCTGTAATTTTGTTCCTTCTGTTTACCCCTCCTTTTTTTTTGCTTTTCAATCCTATCTTTTTATGGCCACATTTCCCTTTCACTCCTAAAACATGCACACTTTTCCCATTCATTTACAAAGTTTCAGTCTGTCTCTTGCTGGCCCTTATTCACTATTATGTGAAGCTGTTAAACTTGATGTGACCATTTAGTGCCCTCCAACAGCTTCATATTATAGGGAATAAGGGCCCTGTGCGAGCAGTTTCCAATCTTCATCACCTATGGCTCCGTCTCATTGGCTAAGTCTTCTATGAACTTGTCCCATTTCTTCTGCCAGATTGTAATGGCTTTGGCTTTCCCGTCTGGACAAAAAGCACTGTAACTGAACAGAAAAGTCACAAAGAAATGTTAGTGTGCTAATAAATTCATGTACTCATATAGTGATTGTTTAGAAATATTTACAGCTGTTATATTACCTACTTAAAGAGACAGTGTACTGTAAAATTTGTTTCCTCTTAAAGGGACACTCAGGTCAAATTAAATTTTCATGACTCAGATACAGCATGTAATTTTAAACAACTTTCCAATTTAGTTCCATTAAAAAAAATGTGCACAGTCTTTTATATTTACACTTTTTGAGTCACCAGCTACTACTGAGCATGTGCAACAATTCACAGACTATACGTATATGCATTTGTGATTGGCTGATTGATATCACATGCTACAGGAGGAATGGAAATATACATAACTGAAATTTGTTAGAAAAAAAATCTACTACTTATTTTAAATTCAGAGTAAATGCTATTGTATTGTCTTGTTACCTTGCTTTTTTGATTATGCAAATCTACTGTGTTTACTGGTCCTTTAATGTGTTTCCAAATAGGTTTATTTTTGTATATGAACTATCTGAGGGGGGTGCTCTCAGTGAGACCTGACCTCTTATCTTTTTTCTCTTTGCACAAGCCTCATTATCTTATCTCTCAGTAATTAGAGCAATTGAAAATGAACATTTAGTACCCATTTCTTCCACCCCTAGTGGGGGTGTGATTTATCTTGTTTACAAAGCTTTTCTTCAGACTGCTGTACTAAAATTATTAGTATAGATAGTGGTTTCAGCTAGGGATGGGCGAATGTGTAAATTTCCAAATTCGAATGTTAGAACGAATGTTATTACCGAAATTCAAATAGATACAAATATATCAATTTGAATGTTTCTATTTCGATCGAATATTGCATAATTTGAATATTACATTTAAAGAAAGCATTAGAAATACTATTACAAATATATACATTCAAATTTTTCAAAACAAATAATTTCGAATGTAATCATAAAATTTGAAACCCAACATTCGAAAATCGAATATTAGAATATTATGTAAGCATTCAAAATTCGATTCAAATGAACGAATGTGTTAAAATATGCTTCATTTTTCGAATGTTGCGAAACATTCGCCCATCCCTAGTTTCCCTCTCCCCCCTCTCTCCCCCCACTCTCCCTCTCCCCCCACTCTCCCTCTCCCCCCGCTCTCCCTCCCCCCACTCTCCCTCCCTCTCCCCTCCTCCCTCCCCCCCCTCCCCTCCCTCTCCCCCCCTCCCTTCCCTCTCTCTCCCTCTCCCCCCTCACTCCCCTCTCTCTCCCTCTCCCCCCCTCCCCCCTCTCTCTGTCCCCCCCTCTCTCTGTCTCCCCCTCTCTCTCTTGTTATGAAATAGGATGTATTGATATATGATGCCTGGGGGGCTTTTATATTAATGGAACATATTCAATAATTTATTGGGCACAAGCTGCCTCAGCTAGTTGCCCTATAAAATGGTCTTACCTGATAGAATTCAGTACCAGCTGTTTTAAAGTCCTCAAATCAGCCTTTATTCCTCCAATTCCCATGAATACCTCATAAAAGTCATAAGACACTCCTTGAGCTCCAAAAATAGATGGGTCATCCGAGCTGACTACCATGGGATGCCCATCAGCTAGCAGGGCAGCTGCAGGGTGATTCCGGAGGTCAGACACAAGCAACAAAACCTTTAAAAAATAAATAAATAAATAAATAAATAAATAAATAAATACCACCACTGAGAGGAATGCAACATGCGTACTAAAATATTGAAGGGACAGTACAGTCACAATTAAACTTTCCTGATTCAGATAGAGTATGCAACTTTAAAGAACTTTTTAATTTACTTTTATTATTAAACGTTGATGACTAGGCTCAGTTGCCACAATGCATTCCTATTAGCTAAACACATATGATAAGCCAATGACAAAAGGCATATATGTGAATCCAAAAATCACCATAAAGCTTCCTTTAGTGCACAGATGCTTCTGGGCCTACCTGGGACCCTGGGTATACTCTGCTAAAAAGATTCCAAGATAACAAAACTGTTTTGTTTATAGAAGTAAATTGGAAGGTTGTTTATCTTTCTGAACCATGAAAGTTTAATTTGACTTTATGGTTACTTTAAATATAGTCAACTATAAATGATTATGCAAAACACGGAAGGGGACTGCACTCCTAGACCGGACCGGGTACACATCCCATGACCCTGCAACATGCTCAGCCCTAGGTGCTTAGTGGCACTCGCAAGAAGCTGTGCTGTCACCAGAGTCACAGGCAGTTAACCCCAGACAGGTCTGGGTGCAAGAACCATAGGGGAATTACAAAACAAATAAATACAACACACAGAGTAAACCCTGCACTCACTAGCAAGCTCACAGCTAATATTTAAAAACAAAAGCAAAAATGCTTTTAAATCTTAGCTGAGAGCTTGCTAGTGAGTGCTGGACTTTCTCTGTGTGTTGTATTAATTTGTTTTGTAATTTCCCTATGGTTCTTGCACCCAGACCTGTCTGGGGATAACTGCCTGTGACTCTGGTGACAGCACAGCTTCTTGTAAGTGCCACTAAGCATCCAGGGCTGAGCATGTTGCAGGGTCATGGGATGTGTACCCGGTGCGGTCTAGGAATGCAGTCCCCTTCCGTGTTTTGTATATATATATATATATATATATATATATATATATATATAGATATAGATATAGATATATATATATATATATATATATATATATATATATATATATATATATATATATATATATATATATATATATATATATATATATATATATATATATATATATATATATATATATATACCAAAATAGTGTGCAATACTCTTAATCTTCAAGCACTTTTTTATGTTACCTGGTTGGACACAGGACAGATCTCTAAAGGGACATCCATTTTTAAGGACAATTCCCGGGCCACAGGATGCTTTAGTAGGGCATATCCATGACCTATCCGTGAGGTATTCAGGAGCAGAGCATCCATTACATTTTGATCCACATCTATACCCTGCCAGCCTGCACGAGAAAGTGCAATAATTAGTTCAGTGAATGATACAGGATTTTATTCAAAAGCATCCATTTTCCACAAATTAAAGGGACAGTAATGTGGATTTGTTAACAAGGTTAATTACATAGGATGTCTTTAAGTTGTTCCTGAACAGAGGACAACTAAGCAGAGCAATGTTTTTAATTTACCTTTAAACTTGTCTGTCTCTGGACTCTGCCTCTGGACATTTTTTTTAATTTTCTGTGGTACAGCCAATTAGGAGCAATACTGCCCACACCATTCACTTGCTATTGTTTGCATTCCCAGGTGCAAGGTGGGACATAAGGATTGAACATGAGCGCAGTGTCAGCTAGGCAGACAGTACTCAGTGCTTTCAATAGTAAATGTATAGCACAGATAGTGTGGATTTCTCAATGGTTGAAGTTGGCAGTGAGATTAACCCCTGAATGACTGTTTTTTCTATG
The DNA here is from genome assembly GCF_027579735.1 of Bombina bombina. Lineage (NCBI taxonomy): Eukaryota > Metazoa > Chordata > Amphibia > Anura > Bombinatoridae > Bombina > Bombina bombina. The sequence continues at coordinate 1,057,334,965 of NC_069504.1, forward strand.
GGGACTGCATTTTTTATAGTGTGGTCTTGCAGCCAGCAGCTATTTTCAATGGCCAGCAGGTAGGCGGCTATAATACTGTGGTCCGGCCACTCACAGTGGGACCCATGCTATTATAACCAAGAAACAGCTAAATACAGGGTATATCGTGGTTGTTAAGGGGTTAAGATAAATGTAATTAATAAAATCATCATTCTGCTTAGTGTTCCTTTGTTTAGCAAAAACTTAAATGTGCAGACTATGTAATTAAAGAGACAAGAAACCCAAAAATTTTCTCTCATGATTTAGGTAGAACATACAATTTTAAACAACTTTCCAGTTTACTTCTATTAGCAAATTTGTTTAATTCTCTTGGTGTTATTTGTTGAAGGAGCAGCAATGAACTACTGGTTACTAACTGAACACATGGGTGAGCCAATAACAATAGGCATATATATATATGAAGCCACCAATCAGCAGCTAGAACCTAGGTTCTTTGCTGCTCCTGAGCTTATCTAGATAAACCTTTCAGCAAAGGATAACAAGAGAAGGAAGCAAATTAAATAAAATAAGTAAACTGGAAAGTTGTTTATAAATGTATGTTTTGTCTAAATCATGAATGTCTAATTATGAATTTACTGTCCCTTTAAACAAAATAAAATCCTTGTTTACTGTCCATTTAACGGATCTCATATTTATCCATACTATTGAATTAAATACAAACACTGTATATATAAAGGGCTTGATAATAAGATAACTTTCTTCAGGTTAAATGACAGCTTATAGTATTAATCCAACTTAGCTAGAAATGATAAAAAAAGTTATACAGTTTTTTATCACCTTTATCACTCCCATCATATTTGAAGAAGAATGAATAAAATGTGTATATTTCACATTAATCTCACCCTGTTTTGCAGTGTCTAGCCTGCCTCTAGTTATGCAACATTTTTTTATTTATTTTTTAAAAAGGGCTGTGGGTACAATAGCTAATCAGAGGTTGTAGCTCCCTAGCCATTACGGTCAGGGAAGAGATAATGCACATGCCCTGTACATGGCTAAATATATTAGCTAATCATAATTAATTGTAACACACATGGTGAAGGACTGAAGGATTTGTAGCTGATGGCAATAAAGTAGATGAGGAAAGACAATTATTCAGACAGACACTCGGCTAGATTACGAGTTTTTGTCGGTAATGGTGTGCGGTGCTAACGCTCCTTTTTTTCTCACCGCTCACTTAAGACAACGCTGGTATTACGAGTTTTCTGCAACCTGTCGTTAGCCTCAGAAAAGTGAGCGTTGAGCAAAATTTAGCTCCACATCTCACCTCAATACCAGCGTTGCTTAAGTCAGCGGTAAGCTGGCTGAACGTGCACGATTTCCCCATAGGAAACAATGAGGCTGAGCCGGCTGAAAAAAACACCTGCAAAAAAGCAGCGTTCAGCTCCTAATGCAGCCCCATTGTTTCCTATGGGGAAATACTTTTTACGTCTGCACCTAACACCCTAACATGAACCCCGAGTCTAAACACCCCTAATCTTACACTTATTAACCCCTAATCTGCCGCCCCCGACATCGTTGCCACCTGCATAATAATATTAACCCCTAATCTGCCGCTCCGGACACCGCCTCCACCTACATTATACTTATGAACCCCTAATCTACTGCCCCCAACATCGCCAAACCCTACATTATATTTATTAACCCCTAATCTGCCCCCCCAACTTCACCGCAACTATATTAAATTTATTAACCCCTAATCTGCCGCCGCCACCACTATAATAAATTTATTAACCCTTAAACCTAAGTCTAACCCTAACCCCCCCTAACTTAAATATAATTTAAATACATCTAAATAAATTATTCCTATTTAAAACTAAATACTTACCTGTAAAATAAACCCTAAGATAGCTACAATATAACTAATAATTACATTGTAGCTATCGCAGGATTTATTTTTATTTTACAGGCAATTTTGTATTTATTTTAACTAACCCTATACTAAATTACAAATAGCCCTTAAAAAGGTCTTTTGCGGGGCATTGCCCCAAAGTAATCAGCTCTTTTACCTGTAAAAAAAAATACAATACCCCCCCCAACATTAAAACCCACCACCCACACACCCAACCCTACTCTAAAACCCACCCAATCCCCCTTAATAAAACCTAACACTAACCCCCTGAAGATCACCCTACCTTGAGCCGTCTTCACCCAGCCGGGCACAAGTGGACCTCCAGACCGGCAGAAGTCTTCATCCGATCCGGCCAGAAGAGGACATCCAGACCAGCAGAAGTCTTCATCCAGGCGGCATCTTCTATCTTCTTCCATCCGGAGCGGAGCGGGTCCATCTTGAAGACATCCGACGCGGAGCATCCTCTTCCATCCGACGGCGACTGAAGAATGAAGGTTCCTTTAAGTGACGTCATCCAAGATGGCGTCCCTTCAATTCCGATTGGCTGATAGAATCCTATCAGCCAATCGGAATTAAGGTAGGAAAAATCCTATTGGCTGATGCAATCAGCTAATAGAATTGAAGTTCAATCCTATTGGCTGATCCAATCAGCCAATAGGATTGAGCTCGCATTCTATTGGCTGTTCCAATCAGCCAATAGAATACGAGCTCAATTCTATTGGCTGATTGCATCAGCCAATAGGATTTTTCCTACCTTAATTCCGATTGGCTGATAGGATTCTATCAGCCAATCGGAATTGAAGGGACGCCATCTTGGATGACGTCACTTAAAGGAACCTTCATTCTTCAGTCGCCGTCGGATGGAAGAGTATGCTCAGCGTCGGATGTCTTCAAGATGGACCCGCTCCGCTCCGGATGGAAGAAGATAGAAGATGCCGCCTGGTCTGGATGTCCTCTTCTGGCCAGATCGGATGAAGACTTCTGCCGGTCTGGAGGTACACTTGTGCCCGGCTGGGTGAAGACGGCTCAAGGTAGGGTGATCTTCAGGGGGTTAGTGTTAGGTTTTATTAAGGGGGGATTGGGTAGGTTTTAGATTAGGTTGGGTGGTGGGTTTTAATGTTGGGGGGTTGTATTTTTTTTACAGGTAAAAGAGCTGATTACTTTGAGGCAATGCCCCGCAAAAAGGCCCTTTTAAGGGCTATTTGTAATTTAGTATAGGGTAGGGATTTTTTTTTATTTTGGGGGGCTTTTTTATTTTGTTAGGGGGATTAGATAAGGTTGTAATTAGTTTAAAATATCTGTAATTTCTTTTTTTTTTCCTGTAATTTAGTGTTTGTTGTTTTTCGTAATTTAGTTTATTTAATTTAATTGTAATTAATTGTAGGTATTTTATGTAATTAATTTAATGTTAGTGTAGTGTTAGGTGTAATTGTAACTTAGGTTAGGGTTTATTTTACAGGTAAATTTGTACTTATTTTAGCAAGGTAGTTATTAAATAGTTAATAACTATTAATAACTATTGTACCTAGTTAAAATAAATACAAAGTTGCCTGTAAAATAAAAATAAATCCTGAGATAGCTACAATGTAATTATTAGTTATATTGTAGCTATCTTAGGGTTTATTTTACAGGTAAGTATTTAGTTTTAAATAGGAATAATTTATTTAGATGTATTTAAATTATATTTAAGTTGGGGGGGTTAAGGTTAGACTTAGGTTTAAGGGTTAATAAATTTATTATAGTGGCGGCGACGTTGGCGGAGGCAGATTAGGGGTTAATAAATTTAATATAGTTGCGGCAACGCTGGGGGGGGCAGATTAGGGGTTAATAAAACTTAACTAGTGTTTGCGGCAGTTTAGGAGTTAATACATTTATTACAGTGGCGGCGATGTCTGGTCGGCAGATTAGGGGTTAAATAATTTTATTATAGTGTTTGCGATGTGGGGGGGGCTCAGTTTAGGGGTTAATAGATAGTTTATGGGTGTTAGTGTACTTTATAGCACTTTAATTAGGAGTTTTATGTTACGGCGTTAGACCATAAAACTCTTAACTACTGACTTTAAAATGCGGTAGGAGTCTTGGAGGTAGAGGGTGTACCGCTCACGTTTTAAAGCGATTGTAATACCAGCGTTAGGCAAATCCCATTAAAAAGATAGGATACGCAATTGACGTAAGGGGATTTGCGGTATGCTAAAATCGCGGGGAAAAAAGTGAGCGTTACACCTGTACCTGCCTGACTCGTAATACCAGCGGGCTTTAAAAGCAGCGTTAGGACCCCTTAACACTGCTTTTTAACCCTAACGCACAACTCGTAATTTAGCCGTTTATTTTTTAAGGTCCTATTTAGTTAAAGGTACGTTTAGTATCTTGGTGAGGTTGGGTGTTTAATCAGTTTGCTATGGGGGTCAATTTCAAAGATGGGATTTAATTTAAGTGGGAGAATTTGTAATGTAGGATCATGTAGAAGGAGTTTAAAGAATTAAAGGGACACTGAACCCAAAAAAAAATTTGAACATTGTTTCATATCCTTTCACATTTGTCCTATCCCTTAACCCCTTAAGGACAAGGCCATTTTTCAATTTCTTTCCCTTAAAGGGACACTGTACCCAAAAAATTTCTTTCGTGATTCAGATTGAGCATTAAATTTTAAGCAACTTTCTAATTTACTCCTATTATCAAATTTTCTTCATTCTCTTGGTATCTTTATTTGAAATGCAAGAATGTAAGTTTAGATGCCGGCCCATTTTATGTGAACAACCTAGGTTGTCCTTGCTGATTGGTGGATAAATCCATCCACCAATAAAAAAGTGCTGTCCAGAGTACTGAAACCAAAAAAAAGTTTAGATGCCTTCTTTTTCAAATAATGATAGCAAGAGAACGAAGAAAAATTGATAATAGGAGTAAATTAGAAAGTTGCTTAAAATTGCATGCTCTTTCTGAATTACAAAAGAAAAAATGTGGGTACAGTGTCCCTTTAAGGACCAGGGCTATTTTTACATTTCTGCTGTGTTTGTGTTTAGCTGTAATTTTCCTCTTACTCATTTACTGTACCCATACATATTATATACCGTTTTTCTCGCCATTAAATGGACTTTCTAGAGATACCATTATTTTCATCATATCTTATAATTTACTATAAAAAAATTATAAAATATGAGGTAAAAATGGAAAAAAACACACTTTTTCTAACTTTGACCCCCAAAATCTGTTACAAATCTACAACCACCAAAAAACACCCATGCTAAATAGTTTCTAAATTTTGTCCTGAGTTTGGAAATACCCAATGTTCACATGTTCTTTGCTTTTTTTGCAAGTTATAGGGCAATAAATACAAGTAGCACTTTGCTATTTCCAAACCACTTTTTTTCAAAATTAGCGCTAGTTACATTGGGACACTGATATCTTTCAGGAATCTCTGAATATCCCTTGACAGGTATATATTTTTTTTTAGGAGACATCCCAAAGTATTGATCTAGGCCCATTTTGGTATATTTCATCACACCCTTTCATCTCCAAATGAGATTTAAAAAAAAAAATTGTTCACTTTTTCACAATTTGTTTCACAAACTTTAGGTTTCTCACTGAAATTATTTTCAAACAACTTGTGCAATTATGGTATAAATGGTTGTAAACACTTCTCTGGGATCCCCTTTGTTCAGAAATAGCAGACATATATGGCTTTGGCGTTGCTTTTTGGTAATTAGAAGGCCGCTAAATACTGCTGCGCACCACACGTGTATTATGCCCAGCAGTGAAGGGGTTAATTAGGGCGCATGTAGGGAGCTTCTAGGGTTAATTTTAGCTTTAGTGTAGTGTAGTAGACAACCCCAAGTATTGATCTAGGCCCATCTTGGTATATTTCATGCCACCATTTCACCTCCAAATGCGATCAAATGGAAAAGAAACGTTAAATTTTTCACAATTTTAGGTTTCTCACTGAAATTATTTACAAACAGCTTGTTCAATTATGGCACAAATGGTTGTAAAAGCTTCTCTGTGATCCCCTTTGTTCAGAAATAGCAGACATATATGGCTTTGGCGTTGCTTCTTGGTAATTAGAAGTCCGCTAAATGCAGCTACGCACCACACGTGTATTATGCCCAGCAGTGAAGGGGTTAATTAGGGAGCATGTAGGGAGCTTCTAGGGTTAAAACCTGCTTTAAACCCTAATGTCGTACAGGGTACGTCGCTGGTCTTTAAAGACCAGGTTGTGTGCGACGTACCCTGTTCGACATGCGTTGTTAAGGGGTTAAAGGGACACTGAACCCAATTTTTTTCTTTTGTGATTCAGATAGAGCATGCAATTTTAAGCAACTTTCTAATTTACTCCTCTTATCAATTTTTCTTCATTCTCTTACTATATTTATTTGAAAAAGAAGGCATCTAAGCAATTTTTGGTTCAGACATTGTACAGCACTTGTTTATTGGTCGGTTAAATTAATCCACCAATCAGCAAGAACAACCCAGGTGGTTCACCAAAAATGGGCCGGCATCTAAACTTACATTCTTGCTTTTCAAATAAAGATACCAAGAGAATGAAGAACATTTTATAATAGGAGTAAATTAGAAAGTTGCTTAAAATTGCATGCTCTATCTGAATCACGAAAGAAAAAAATTGGGTTCAGTGTCCCTTTAAGGGATAGGACACATGTGAAGGGATATGAAACAATGTTCCTTTAGTAACAAAAAATATGTTAGAGACCACAGCCCCCTTGTGAGGCTGTGACAGGAAGTAACAGACCCTGCACAAATTAAGTTAAAAAATAAAATAAAAGGTAAAATCCATTTAAAGTTATGAATGATACATATTTCAATGGTTTCAAGTAAGTATAACTCACTGCTTAGTGCTTTTTATTACAATAATGAAACTGTTTACACTGGCCTGCTGGGTGAGCCACATTGACTACAACTCTTTAACATTGTTACCTAAATACCAGCGTTATGGCACCTGGGATCAGTAGCTCCTTATCGGTCTGATCATAGGGACCAGAGCAGCAGGAGTCACAGATCCACATTCAATCAATACAGCGATTTAAATGTGACATCATCTTGGAGAAACAGGGAACCTCCTGTATTATTGTCTGGTGTCACCTGAGGTGTCCTGAAAAGCAACTTCCCAATTATGTATGATACAAATTATGCATTACTTTTCCAGGGGTCAATTACAATCCTACAAAATTCACCACTAAACTCTATGGGGATTCTTTTTATAGATAAATAATTAGATACTCTTTTATATAAATGATTGCTTGACCCCAAGGCTTAGTTTCCACTGAGCTTGTATTGTGGAAACTGGTGGTAAAAACATTTATCTCCATTAGAGTCTATGTTACCACCGGTTTCCAAACTTTACCACCTCAATGGAAACTAGGCCTGTGTTTGTCTGCATAATCCTCGCTTCAGTGTTACATTGTGAAAAGCTGTAAGGAAAGCAACTATATTAAATCAACACACATTTTACTCCAAAACACTCCTTCCCACTTACTGGTCTCTCCAGCATGAAAAAAGTATGGCAGCTTGGTCCCCAATGTGCTGGGAATGTTAAGCGCATCCTTTAGTTGGTATAGGGAGTTTCCTGCATCTTCTTGACCAACCTATAAAAAGCAAACAGTTCCTAGATTACTGAGCTGTCTTGAGTGAGCTTCCTAAATCTACCAGCAGAGGGAGGCAAAGACAGAACTTTTTGCACTGCTAGGGCCAAGTTAGAGAGCTGCAATATACTTTAACTAGGGTTAACTTGTGTCCAGTATTCAACTGGATAGTCCAGTATTTTAGCAGGCTGTCCAGAGAATCTATACCAATATAATGGGCACTTAAATGTCCAGTATTTTTAAAGTCCCATAAGTGTCAGCTAAAGGGCTTCCTTTGCCTCTATGCATTAAAAATACTGCCCAATAAGAAGTAACGATATGCGTTAACTATTATATGTGTACAGGCAGCCGTGGAGGTGTAAAATCATTGCTGTGTGTATACTCCGGGCAGTCAAATCACTACTGTGTATGTGTGTTAATGTCAACCAGGGGTATAAAATGACTGTTCAGTTGTGAACAATATACATGTAGGATCAAGGGGTGGGGGTGGGGGGTCAAGGTTTTGAGTGTACGTTGTGTGATCTCATCTGCCACCAGTGTCAGTCATCTGGTATTTTTATGGCACACAGTAGGCAACCCTAACTGTAACTATTAATTTCAGTGTAGGACAGAACAAATCTCAAATGCTCAGTTTCAAAGGAGTGTATGTAAAGGGAGAGTAAAGTATTTTTTATGTATGCATAATATTTATAAGCAGTTAAATACTACATCGTCAAAGAACTGTATACAACATAAATCCGTTAAAAGAGTTTCAGAGAAAAACTTGCTAAAAGTACCAGAGAATTTTTAGCATTTTTGCTATCACTCAATAAAAAAACAAAACAAGGCTCTATTTCTGTTTTTATTTTTAGTAGACAACCCAAGGTATTGATCTAGGCCCCTTTTAGTATATTTTAGACCATCATTTCGCCACCAAATGAGATCATATAAAAAGCATTGCTAACTTTTTCACAAACTTTGAGTTTCTAACTGAAGTTATTTACAAACAGCTTGTGCAATCATGACACAAATGGTTGTAAAAGTTTCTCTGGGGTCCCCTTTGTTCAGAAATAGCAGACATATATGGCTTCATAATAAGCACTGTTATTATTCTACTGCATTTGTACGTCAGTTCTGCTGGGTGACTGTGCCATTGTTTATTTTTTTGATAGGTTGTTAATAATTTTATTTCCTCTTTTATATTACACAATTTTCATCAAATTGATGAGTTTTTGGGCGTATATTGTAGTTTACAATTACCTCCCTTATCGCCTATGCCGTTCTCGTCACTGTGACAGGACTTTGGTGGGCGTCTTCACATCTGACGATAATGATGCTTCGGTTAATTCCTCCTATCATACGGACTTATCACATTATTAGACCCCGCCTTCTTTTAGCTCCGTACATACTGAACACTTATTGAGACGTTCACCGCACAAACTTCACTGTAGCATATGTAAACAATCAGGGCCTGAAATGCTGCCACGAATTCCACACTATAAGGTACATGATGATGCCTTGTTGTCACCCAGCTATTACGATCACCAGTACAGCTACTAAAACAGACATGGTATGTTTGGGTAACCCGATAGACCGGAGGCCAGTCTGCTGGGTGACTGTTTTTAATCCCAGTCTGCTACAATTGCACCAAGGGAGGTCCTTTGTTACACGTGAGTGCAACTCTATTTGTATCATTGTTAATCATTGAGCCAAACAATACTAGGCCATATTGGCACTATTTTTGCTTTAACCTCATCTAAAGACCACTGAATATTTGCCAGAGGCTAGTCTGCTGAGTGACTGTGCCATTTTTTTTTTTGTTAATTAGAAGGCTACTAATTGCATCTGTGCACCACACTTCTGAAATTCCCTAAAATTAGTTAGCTGGTGTTTTATCCTGGCACTGGAGAAAGCGCAAACTAGATATCACTATAGTAATGAAAAAGGGAACTGACGTACAAATGCAGTAGAATAATAACAGTGCTTATTATGAATTAATTGTAATAACAAAAATCAGTAATCAGCTTGTAAATGTATTAAAACATACTGGTAACACTAAGCAGTGATTAAACTATAGTCAGAGATAAAGTACTTCCTAACAACACAAATGTAGCCATTAATAAGATTTTTTTGGGGTAATTTGATACCCAAATATGGCATTTACAAATGTCTTAAATCTAGATGCAATATGTGTAAAGCTGTAAAAAATGGTACTAAGACATTCCAGTCTAATGTGACAGGAGAACAATTTGTTATTAAAAAGTGCCTAACGGGGGGCGGAGTCTAGCAGCCCAGGTTAATGGCACACAAAAGCTGCTGAGATATATGATATATTGCTAGCTGACATTCGCTTGGGGTTGGAGGGGGAAACGGTATAAAACAGATTGGCAATATCTTGGAGCCTTGATACCAGCGTGACCTGAACAAAACTAAGCTAATCAAGAAACCTCACGGAACTGCGTTATTACTACTGCGCACTAAAGAAGAGGAAACTAAACGCTACTTCCACAGAGCATCGTAGAACCGGAGCTACACATATAGGACCGGAACACACTACAGTCAGATATAAACCTGCTGACACATAAATGCGTAAGTGAGAACAGCACAGAGAATTCCAGGTCTACAGGGGCCGGTCACAAGCCGTGGCATATACACGCCGGACCCTGGTGTTGCAGCGTCCCAGGAGTGTTATACCTACTACGGCCTGCAGACTCTGCTGGATGCAACCAGAGGGCAAGGCGACAAAACAGCGGAGCGCAAACAGCCTGAGGGGGTAAGAGCACACGCTAAAGGCGATACATTAAAGGCCCCAATAAGCCAACCACGTGGGTTCCTGCAGGAATCTTCCCTGTTCATACTAGCAGAACCGGTAGCAATAGCGATCCAACTATCACACCTCCCTTTAGGCCCAAGACATCTATTGGCCAGCACTAGCTGACTAGGCATAAGAGACTCACTTTTTAAGCCCTAACGATATACTCTCTGCTGAGGACACAGGGTTACCGGCTACTCATAGTAAAAGGCACTACTTGAGGTGATATACCCACGGGCATGCCCTGAAAAAGTGCCCTAAAAACAGATAAACAGGCTTCCTCACTACTTATGAGCCAATACTTGAAACCCCATACACCTACAACAGATCAGCCAACTGATCAGAGTACACAGTCCTCTGAACCAAATAATAGGAATACACATCAAGATATGGAGCAAGCAGGAGCCTCAATTATCACCAGAGAAGATTTGAAACTACTTTCTTCTAAGGAAGATATTAAAGAAGTTCTATCTGAGGTTAGGGGTCTTTTTGGAGAACTTAAAAAGGATGTATCTCAGCTTAATACCAGAGTATATTCAATAGAACAATCACAAACCACAATACATTTGGAAGTGAGAAGCAACTCCCAGACCATAACACAGCAAAATGATGCTATCAATTTCCTCTTGGATAAAATTGAAGATCTAGATAATCGCAACAGGAGGAACAACCTACATATTAGAGGCATCCCTGAATCCGTAACCTCTGTGGCACTAACTAGCTATCTTCAAAACCTATTTTGAGCAATTAAAAACACCCCCTCCTCTCCAGATATCCCAATAGAGAGAGCCCACAGATCACTTCGTCCCAAACCCAACGCCAAAGCACCCCCTAGGGATGTGATAATTCGCTTCCTAAGTTATGTGGACAAGGAAGACATCACTAGAGGAGCTAGAACCAAAGGTCCACTAACACATGCGGGAATATAACTTCATATCTTCTCAGACCTATCGCCTGCAACATTACAAAAAAGAAGAGAACTTAGACACATTACAGAAGCTCTCAGAACCCATAAAATATCATACCGCTGGGGGTTTCTTCTAAGTATAATAGTGAATCACAACGGACAAACGGCTGTCTACAGAACGGAACAAGACCTCCCAAGCTTCTTTAAAGCATTGGGCATCACACAGAACAGAGCACCTAACCCAGAACCACCATCCCAGACCCGATCACTTCAAGACAACAACCAGCATCATCCTGAGAACCCCAATCCAGAAGGAGAAATTACCCCTGCCGCAGGTGTCGGCTCTATGCGATGGTCAGAAGATCTAACAGGACAAGACTCGGCGGAAGGAAAATAATGCAATGAAAGTGACCTGGAGTTCTCCAAACTCTGATAGCTACTGTACAGAATGAACACTTGCAGTATCTTTAGTATTGTATATTGTGACATTTCCAGCCTATGTACTCCCGGGAGAACATTAAGAGAAGACTCTATTGAATAAATATGTCAATTCTATGGGACATACGGGAGATAGCAGCAATCAGATGAGTATAATATATTAGTTTAACTTGTTTATATTGTTATGTATCCCGCATGTTAGGTTACTGTTTTACTATGCATTGAGTGTTCCATTACTCAGACAAGGAGACACATGTGTTCCGAAACTGAATGACCATATACCTCATTATCTACATGCTAAACGGATTACACTTATCTATGACACTTAAATAACAATCATTTAGTTCCATTACACTCCTGCAGGACAAAGAACTAATAGGGCTGGCAAATGACCCCAAAACTGCAACTCACAAGTCTGAAACCAAAATCTCAAGACATATAGTAAACCCAGGTCTTAGCTCAGACCACTCCATAAAGATTCTAACAGGAATCAAACAACCCAACATTAAGACACTGCATTCTGTGCCTACGGGTAACGCCAGGACAGACTAGGACCTCTTTACTGACTTGCCCCTACTACTAGCTACAATCCCCCCTCGTGACACACACGACCCCCTCCCCCCTATATTAGCAAATGGATATACCTAAAATACAATATAATATCATATTAAACGACCACATGACACTATACTACTGAACAAATAGGCAACACAAGGTCTCATTTCCCACAACTTATTGTTAGCAATTTAATTGTTATACTGTTGTTATTGTACCTTTCTAGCCCGGTTGGGCCTGTTAACTAAATATCTTTCATCAGAGAGTGAAAAGACCCTCTGCTTCTGACGTTTTAACCTCACCACTGCATTGTACGTATACCTTACTAGTATAGCATTGTTGGCTGAGTTGGGCGCGAGCGGAACTCTATCCCCTTACTTACCCTTCACACCCTTTCTCCCTCCCCCTCTCCCCTATTAATACGACAGGCATGACCGCTAAGTATATCCTATACCCCATCTGGACATTTATTGGTATTAATCTAATATTGCATACCTGGGCTTACAAAATGCCTAATACAAGCAGAGCTCAATCCATCACCTTCACCACTTTTAATGTCAAAGGATTTAATTCCCCACAAAAAGAAGCATAGTACTCACAGATTTACATAAACAAAATTGCGCAATTATACTCCTCCAAGAAACTCATTTTAAAAAAGGTAAAGAGCCGCGCTGGCTCCACCATAAATATTCTATCACATTTATCACCTCCGGTCCAACAAAAAGAAACGGAGTAGACATTCTCTTCAGAAAAGATATACCTTTCCAAAAACTGCAGCTAGAACAAGACACAGGCGGTAGGTTAATGATCCTGACGGGACTATTATACAATAGACCTCTCACAATAGTCAATGCCTATTTCCCTAATCGGACACAAAAAACCTTTATGAGACACTTATCTAACAAAATCCTTGATCACAAAAAAGGGATGCTACTTGTTGGGGGCGACCTAAATATTCCATTAGACCCAAACATAGATACACAGATAGGCTACTCACACATTCCACAAAGAGACATTAAAAATATCAACAATCAACTACATACTCTAGCTCTACATGACGTCTGGCGCACCTTCCACCCCACCACATCTGACTATACTTTTTATTCGCACCCACATAACTCATACTCGCGCATCGATTATATACTAACGGATGCACTTGCATTATCCCTGGTTAAAAGTGTCCGCATACACTCAATCACATGGTCAGACCATGCCCCAGTCTCCTGCACAATCAATTGGCCTGAAAAACCAGTAACTCCTTTTCAATGGAAACTGGATGATACCCTCCTAGATCATCCGATTATTAGCCAAGAAATAGAAAAAGCTATAAAAGAATATTTCCTCCATAATGATGACACTGACACTCCCTACTTTAATATATTGGAAACGCATAAGTGCGTCCTGAGAGGCGCGTTCATAAAGCACAAAGCCAACCTTGCTAAACAACATAGGCTCAGACTTGAATGCCTATTGGACAAAACACGCACATTGGAACTGGCACATAAACATTCCCCTAAAAATTACATACTACTGATGGAGTTAAAAGCAACTAGGTTAGAACTTAATGAGTACATGCAATATGAATATCAGAAACAAGCGTTCACTCTCCAGCAAAAATACTTTGAACAAGGGAATAGATCAGTAAACTCTTAGCTAGAACAATCCGTAGGAAACAACTCAAACATTCGGTGCTTTAGAGGGAGGTGGTGGCTTCCCAAAAACCATGCTAGAAGCCCACATTACCGTAATACCAAAACCGGGAAAATCCCCAAATGCTCCACAGAATTTCCGTCCCATCTCCCTCCTGAACACAACATCAAAATTTTCGCCAAAATCCTAGCTGATAGACTAAACCCAATTCTTAACCAAATTATATCCCCAGATCAAGTAGGCTTCATTCCCAATAGAGAGGCTAGGGACAACACCTTGAAGGTTACTCAGCTCGGAGCATATGCCCAAGCCAATCATATCCCAATTTCTCTAATTTCCACTGACACTGAAAAAGCATTTGACTGGGATTTTCTCAGGGCCACCCTGTCCAAATTTAATGTCGGCCAGATATTCATAAACTAAATATTTTCTTTATATTCGGATCCCACGGCTAGAATTAAAGTTAATTCAATCTTGTCAGAACCCTTTAACATTAGAAATGGCACTCGCCAGGGTTGCCCATTATCACCTTTCCTATTTGCATTGTCGATTGAGATCTTAGCACATAAAATTAGATCAAATCCTCTTATGAAAGGTATCCACACGACACATACAGATTACAAATTGGCAATGTATGCTGACGATATCCTCCTCACTATCACAGAATTAGAAAGCTTGTTACCCCCTCTGATGGAAGAGTTTAGGGATTATGGTCAGCACTCTTAATTTCCACCTCAATCTGAGCAAATCAGAAATATTAAACATAAATACCCCAGCCCACGCCATGGAAAAACTGAAAGAATCATGCCCCCTTCGCGTTCAGAGTTCTCAACTAAAATATTTAGGTATTTATTTGACGGCAGATGCACAGGCCTCATTCTCAACAAATTATAAACTACTACTAACAGATATCACTAGGGACCTTTCCTGCTTGAAAAATAAGACACTTTTGTGGATTGGTAGAATCCACGTAGTAAAAATAAACATTTTACCTAGAATTCTATATCTTTTGCAAACTCTACCAAATCCTCTACCCAAAAACTACATATCACAACTGCAAGGAAACATAGAACAGTTTATATGGGGTCCTATTAAACCGAGAATCCCTAGAAAGACCTTATATATGTCTAGAGACAAGGGAGGGCTAGGCGTACCAAATCTAGAGAGATATAGACTTACAACAATAAAACAAAGACTCACAGACTAGTGCCACAATTCTAATCACAAACAATGGATACAATTAGACAGAGAGATACTTAAAGTTTCTAACGCAGGCTGGTTGTGCTGGCTTCAGGCCGCTGACAGACCTAAGGTGATACATAGTTACCCTCTCCTCCTAGAATTCTTTTCTCAATGGGACAAACTGATGGCAACCAGTACCCATGTTACATCCAAACCGTCACCACTGACTCCACTATTTAATAACCCTGAGCTTCCATTCCTTCCCCCTATCCAACACACATCGCTTTACGCTCCTAAAATCCCTATACACACCTGGAAAAATATTACTAAGAATGGAAAACTCAATTCAAGGCATGAACTAAATGAAAGAGAACCCTGGTTTCCCTCTTCTTGGTACTCCTACACACAACTATCCCATTATTTTAGCTCCCATTAGCAAAAAAGCAATCTTATTAGGCCTCTCACAGAGTTTGAATCCTTGTGTGTACTTCCTTTCATACCTCGCCACACAATTTCCTCCATATACAGAATGCTATCAAATACAGGGCCGGATGACCTTCCTGCATACTGTCATAAATGGCACAGGGATTTGGGTACTGAAATAGATAATAAAGATTGGGGAAAGGCATTCAGGCACCACAAAAGATCCTCAGTTTTGGCAAAAATTCTGGAAATGAACCATAAGTTCCTGTCCAGATAGTACCTTACACTACAGAGGCTACACAAAATATTCAAACACGCCAGCAATAAGTGTTGGCGAAAATGTGGGGAGACTGCTGACCTTCTACATATATGGTGGGCATGTCCCAGACTAGACTCCTTCTGGATCCAGGTCATTACACACATGAACAAAACACTTTCCTCACAAATCCCACAGGATCCGTGCATCCTACTCTTACTTGATTTGCCAAACCTCAAGGACGACGCTAAAACGTCCCTATTGTACATAATGATAAGCAGTGCAAAAAATTTAATTCCACAAAGATGGAAAACACAAAATATGCCTACCTTGAATATGTGGATGGACCAAGTAAACACGTTATTAGCACTCGAAAGATACCATTACCTTAGGATAGGAAAGATAACTACACATGAATTAATGCTTATGAGATGGAACGCCTCCAAAACCATAAAGACTGACTGACAGACCAGTGCAGTAACCCTTATCACAAAAATCTCTGACCTCCTACCTCATGCCTGATCTACACTTCCCCTGTTCACAAACCCCTTCACTCCTCTGCCCGCTCGCGCCCGACAACGATGACAACATTGATAAGTCAGACTGGGTGTTGAAGTGTATGAGTATGCCAACAAGACCTCTCCATATGGAAGAAATTGAGAGGTTCCAACCACCCTGACACACACTTTCATCAGTGCTGAACATTAATATAATTACCCATGTATTTGAAGACCTAAAGATGCCATACATCCGTCTCCCCTTATTGTCATAACATATAGACTCCCCCAAACAGGATCAACCGATAAGGGAGGCTTGAGGCAAACTCCTTGCCTTGTCCGGATTCATGGACCTTAACTTTTTTAGGACGGGGAGCAGATGACAGACTGGACTCACATCTAATATGGCTATAACCGAAATATTCATTGTTTAATGTATCACAATGTGGAGTAACTTTTTTCTGTATAGTATTTGTTATTTCAATAAAAGAAATTTAAAACTCAAAAAAAAAAAAAAAAAGTGCCTAACATGCAAATCAACTTATGTTATATATTTAATCTAATGTATCTGTGGAACCCAATATGTTGGGCACACGTGTTGCAAAATGAAAAAAGACGCTGGAGTGAACATGTCCGTAATGCGAAAAAGAAATTCCCAAAACATAGTGTATCAAGACACTGTACTCATGTCTATAAAGGGAGCACTAAAACATTGTCCATATTCACTATTGAGCAAATCCCAAGGAACACACACATGCTACAACTCAGACGTAGGGAAACATATTGGATCCACAAACTACACACACTAACCCCTGAAGGTCTTAATGACTGTGTGGATTTAGCAGCATTTGATCTCTGATATTTTTTATTTTTTGTTTAGTTATTAGATCTATTATAATCTATATTATATTTTTTATTATTATTATTATTATTATTATTATTATTATTATTATTATTATTATATACACTATCCACATATTCACATGTATTATTACTTAGTGATATGCTTAATGATGGGCTGTACTTGCTGGCAGGTAAAGATTTTGTTAACCTCACATTTTTTAATTTAGTAACTTAGATATTAATACGAGTTAGGGTTCTAACATTACATATCATCTCCACTCCACTTAGATTTCACATCATTGTATTTCTTCTCCTACTCACTTATTTTCTAGTGGCCTCTCTTTAGTACCCACAGTGTATATATATATATATATATATATATATATATATATATATATATATATATATATATATATATATATATATACCCTTAGTATTTTGGGTATTGTACAAGATAAAGGAATATGCTCCATCATTGTAACCCGTCATATTTCTATGTTATTCGTTACTACTGAATAGCACAATCACTAATTAATTATGATTTCATATATATTTTGTCACTTAGGTGTCTTGTCCCACTAGGTCTATTCTACTACTTTACCTAGTATTGCATCCTTTATAGTACCCACAGAGCACACATATATATATATATCCTTAACGATTGCGTTTAGTATTTGATAAAAGTAAACCTTATTAGTTATTTGAACTCCTTTCACTTAGTACAGTGTCAATCGCCACTATTGTATAGTACACATTCATTATTTCATGTGAGCATTTGATTCACACATTAAACATTGTTATGTCTGTTAAAGTACCTATATTATCGGCATGCTCTCTTTTATCATTAGCGCCTCTATTATTATACTGGTTAACTCTCTTTCATAGTGACCGATTAGGCTAGCATGATTACTGTCATAATTTTTGATAGGTTGTTAATAATTTTATTTCCTCTTTTATATTATACAATTTTCGTCAAATTGACATTTGTTTTTGGGCGTATATTGTAGTTTACAATTACCTCCCCTATCGCCTATGCCATTCTCGTCACTGTGACAGACCTTTGGTGGGCGTCTTCACATCTAACGATAATGATGCGTCGGTTAATTCCTCCTATCATACGGACTTATCACATTATTAGACCCCGCCTTCTTTTAGCTCCATACGTACTGAACACCTATTGAGACGTTCACCGCACAAACTTCACTGTAGCATATGTCATATGTAATCAGGGCCTGAAACGCTGCCACGACTTCCACACTATAAGGTACATAATGATGCCTTGTTGTCACCCAGCTATTACGATCGCCAGTACAGCTACTAAAACAGACATGGTGTGTTTTGGTAACCCGATAGACCGGAGGACAGTCTGCTGGGTGACTGTTTTTAATCCCAGTCTGCTACAATTGCACCAAGGGAGGTGCTTTGTTACACATGAGTGCAACTCTATTTGTATTATTATTAATCATTGAGCCAAACAATACTAGGCCATATCGGCACTATTTTTGCTTTAACCTCATCTAAAGACCACTGAATATTTGCCAGTGGCTAGTCTGCTGGGTGACTGTTTGATTCCAGCCTGCTTTATTTGCACTACCAAGGTGCTTCATCAAATGTGAGTGTAATGTATCACATTAGTATTTGCCATTCAGTTAGACAATACTAGACCATGTGGTGCTTCTGTTCTCCTATATCATTCACAGATTGCTGAACCTGGATCGTGACCTGATCCTTCACAGATAGCTGCCTGGACCTACAACTACATACTGTGCCTTAGGAGTATTCACATACCCACGAATATCGATATTATCATCATGCGGGACTTTAATATAACGGTGTAACTATATACCATAAATTATTTGCATTTTCTTTGGTCACACAATTACTGTTCTCAGATTTGCATTTATTTCCTATTTATATCTTTGATATTTTCCTACATGATATAATAATTATTGCCCATTATATATTGGTTAAAGGGACACTTGAACCCAAATTTTTTTCTTTCGTGATTCAGATAGAGCATGAAATTTTAAGCAATCTTATAATTGACTCCAATTATCAAATTTTCTTCATTCTCTTGGTATCTTTATTTGAAATGCAAGAATGTAAGTTTAGATGCTGGCCCATTTTTGGTGAACAACATGGGGTTGTTCATGCTGATTGGTGGATAAATGAATCCACCAATAAAAAAGTGCTGTCCATAGTTCTGTACCAAAAAAAAGCTTAGATGTCTTCTTTTTCAAATTAAGATACCAAGAGAACAAAGAAAAATTGATCATAGGAGTAAATTATAAAGTTACTTAAAATTGCATGCTCTATCTGAATCATGAAAGAAAAAATTTGGGTTCAGTGTCCCTTTAACCCCTTAGTGACCAGAGCACTTTTCCATTTTCTGTCCGTTTGCGACCAAGGCTATTTTTACATTTCTGCGGTGTTTGTGTTTAGCTGAAATTTTCCTCTTCCTCATTTACTGTACCCACACATATTATATACCGTTTTTCTCGCCATTAAATGGACTTTCTAAAAATACCATTATTTTCATCATATCTTATCATTTACTATAAAAAAATTATAAAATATGAGGAAAAATGGAAAAAAAACACACTTTTTCTAACTTTGAACCCCAAAATCTGTTACATATCTACAACCACCAAAAAACACCCATGCTAAATAGTTTCTAAATTTTGTCCTGAGTTTAGAAATACCAAATGTTAACATGTTCTTTGCTTTTTTGTAACTTATAGGGCCATAAATACAAGTAGCACTTTGCTATTTTCAAACCATTTTTTTTTTTCAAAATTAGCGCTAGTTACATTGGGACACTGATATCTTTCAGGAATCCATGAATATCCATTGACATGTATATATTTTTTTTTAGAAGACATCCCAAAGTATTGATCTAGGCCCATTTTGGTATATTTCATGCCACCATTTCACCGCCAAATGCGATCAAATACAAAAAATCGTTCACTTTTTCACAAATTTTTTCACAAACTTTCAGTTTCTCACTGAAATTATTTACAAACTGCTTGTGCAATTATGGCATAAATGGTTGTAAATTCTTCTCTGGGATCCCCTTTGTTCAGAAATATTAGACATATATGGCTTTGGCATTGCTTTTTGGTAATTAGAAGGCCGCTAAATGCCACTGCGCACCACGCGTGTATTATGCCCAGCAGTGAAGGGGTTAATTAGGGAGCATGTAGGGAGCTTCTAGGGTTAATTTTAGCTTTAGTGTAGTGTAGTAGACAACCCCAAGTATTGATCTAGGCCCATTTTGGTATATTTCATGCAACCATTTCACCGCCAAATGCGATCAAATTAAAAAAAAACGTTAAATTTTTCACAATTTTAGGTTTCTCACTGAAATCATTTACAAACAGCTTGTGCAATTATGGCACAAATGGTTGTAAATGCTTCTCTGGGATCCCCTTTGTTCAGAAATAGCAGACATATATGACTTTGGCGTTGCTTTTTGGTAATTAGAATGCTGCTAAATGGCGCTGCGCATCACACGTGTATTATGGCTAGCAGTGAAGGGGTTAATTAGGTAGCTTGTAGGGAGCTTGCAGGGTTAATTTTAGCTTTAGTGTAAAGATCAGCCTCCCACCTGAAACATCAGACCCCCTGATCCCTCCCAAACATCTCTCTTCCCTCCCCTATCCCACAAATGTCCCCGCCATCTTAAGTACTGGCAGAAACTCTGCCAGTACTAAAATAAAAGGAAAATTTGGGCTTTTTTGTGCATTTTTTGTGTGCATATTTACATATGCTTCTGTGTAGGATCCCCCTTAGCCCCCAACCTCACTGATCCCCCACCAAACAGCTCTCTAACCCTCCCCCTCTGACTTAATGTGCGCCATCTTGGGTACTGGCAGCTGTCTGCCAGTACCCATTTTAGTGAATAATATGCTTTTTTTTATTAAAAAATGTCCCTTTTCTGTAGTGTAGCTTCCCCCCCCCAATACCAACCCCCCACCCCTTCCAGATCCCTTAGATGCTTTTGAAAAAATAAGTGTATTTAATTTTATTTGACATTTTACTTTTAACTTTTTTTCTGTAGTGTAGCGGTTCCCACCCGCTCCCGCCCCGTGCACGCGCCCGCCCGCCACCCCCGTGCACGCGCGCGCGCCCGTGCGTGCCCCCGAAGGCTCCGCCCCCGATCCCGCCCCCTCCACCTTCCAGATCTCACCGATGGCCGCCCACCGCCTCCCAAGTCGGCTCCCACCCACCAACGATACCGGCCATCGATGTCCGGTGCAGAGAGGGCCACAGAGTGGCTCTCTCTGCATCGGATGGCCAGAAAGTGTTATTGCAGGATGCCTCGATGTCGAGGCATCACTGCAATAACCGGAAAGCAGCTGGAAACGAGCAGGATCGCTTCCAGCTGCTTTCCAGACTGAGGACGTGCAGGGTACGTCCTTGGTCGTTAACTGACATCCTTTAGAGGACGTACCCTGCACGTCCTCAGTCGTTAAGGGGTTAAACACTATTCAAGGGTGCCCCCTATTTATATATTTGGAAAGTAAACGTGAAACATAAGTGTCATAAAACACATCAAAAATACATGACAAAGTACAGTTACACTCATAATAACAAAATTTAAAAAATTGCACAAAAAAGTTATAAGGGCTCAATGATATGAGGTCTCAGGTGTTTTTTATATATATATATATATATATATATATATATATATATATATATATATATATATATATATATATATATATATATACATACAGAGAGAAGCACACTCACAGGAACGAACAACCAGCTCAATACCATTGTTAGCCTATTCTCTGGCGATTTACCACTTGCGTGCAACTTCTTTTAGCCCAGTAATGCTTTTCACAGAGTAGAACTTTCCTGTAGTATATCAGTCTGATCCCAACTATTACGGTAAGTCCAGCGCCGAAATACCAGGCAATTCCTCTCTGAGCAAGGAACACAGCAACCCCAGACGATCGTTTTGACCTTCATTGGGCCTCGTCAGTGAGATGTAGCCATATTCCTCTAAGCACACTGAGCAAGGAGTCCACGTCTGTTACACATCCAATGACCCTGCGACATGCTCAGCCCTGGGTGCTCACTGGCACTCACAGGAAGCTGTGCTGTCCCCAGAGTCACAGGCGGCATTTGCATATAGTGCTGGTTGCAGAGTTACAGTATATGGTCCACTACAGACTCCAAACAAGTGTTACTGTGCTCCACTGTTGCCTCCCCGGATAGGAACTGCAACCACAGATCCTACCTTGAGGGAAGGAGCAGACGTAGGTGGACTCAGAACATGTAGGGCTCAGGAGGGCTGGGGCATTAATAAAGGGACACACACTTAATGTGAGTGCCGCCGTGCCTACCAACAACCCTGGCTCATGGTTTTCCCTACGGTTGCTAAATTCAAGGCCCATACTCTGCTGCTCCCCACAGAGCCTTGTCAGGGTACAGGTAAATGACATATATATTATATATATATATGTAAATAGGACAAGGGAATGTGTTTATGTATGAAACCATCTTTTTGTCAGATATTACTAAAGTAAGGGCTGCAATTCTGATGTCAGGATTGATTCAGGGCCCCATGAGTTGAATAAACATTTCAGGACTAAATTGCAGTCAGGATGTCTCCAGAGACTTTGACACTAAAGCATTTGCTCTTTAGTTGGAAGTGCAAATTTCATAGCACTCTTTACCCCATTCAGTGAATGAAGACAAAGTGTCTGGGAACTTTCTTTAAGGTTGGATGAGATTTGGGGGAAGGAGCAATGTCGGGCGAAGAAATAACTGTTCACAGCTATGTGTAAATTATCTCCTGTGAAGTCTCTATGTGCAGGAAGCAAACAAGTCAACATTTGCTGTCCCTATATGGCATAAGTAAAATTAAATACATTTTGAAAAAGAAATAATGCCAGTAATTTCATGTGTGTTTGAAATAATTCAAATAACCCATATATATTCATTTAATATAATATGTATATATATATATATATATATATATATATATATATATATATATATATATATATATATATATATATATATATATACATATTATATTAAATGAATAATTGCTGCAGTGAATAGATATATGAATAAATAAATTCAAATCTGTAATAGATTAAATGGAAATTACAATAAACCCATTGTTAAAGACAGCATAGAAATTAATACATGTATGTGCATATATATAACATAATTTTTCTATTTTTCAGATGGACCATAGAGGAATTCATGCAGGCAGAACTTGTTGGAGATGTAGAACAGGCTGTATCTGTGTAGATACATACATATAACAGATGTATAAATGCCAGGATACTGATAAAAATTGTAATGGACTTTAAGCTAATAATTAGCAGCATAATTCTTTTAATTTAAAGTAATATTAAAAAGTAATATTAAAAATAATTTGAGAGCATACTGTGTTTCATGTCAAATTGATCAGAATAAATAATGTGATATAATACAATACATATAAACATATAACTTATTAATGTAAGGAAATTATGACAGTTATTACACATTTTAAAGAAATATTTTAAATGCTAGAAAGGTTAAGAATGAAGCTGTGTTGTTTTGTCACGCTGCCCCCGGTGTTATGATGTGAAAATTGCAACCAAGAAATGATTGGTTGTTGCAAGGATGCATCTCCTTGGCAACATACATTCACAGGGTGAACCAATGAGAAGGGACCAGCACGTGGGCGTAACCAAACCAGATCTCCAATGATTATATAACAGGAAAGTTAAATGTAAAAGAAGACAGTTTTTTGTGATTTGCTTAGACTGGTGATTGATAACTGGCGGCCATACTTGGAACACAGTCACTTAAGCAAGGAGCTGAAACTAACCTTGATCTATGCAAAATAACTTTCCTTCAAATGAGGAGATCTAAAGATATTTGGAAAAGATTGAATTACAATTTGGTTCAAACTGGTGATGTATGATTTCTAACTATTAATATTTTAAACAAAGGTTATTGGCACAAATCATATTTACAATTT
The DNA here is from genome assembly GCF_027579735.1 of Bombina bombina. Taxonomy (NCBI): domain Eukaryota; kingdom Metazoa; phylum Chordata; class Amphibia; order Anura; family Bombinatoridae; genus Bombina; species Bombina bombina. The sequence goes on from NC_069504.1 coordinate 1,057,358,980, forward strand.
CTGATATTTTAATAGAAGTGTATATTGTACTATTGTTTAAATTAGTATTGTAATTATTTTGCTGAATATTAGTAGCTGCCATCTTAAGTCTCATTGTGATATTTTAAATGCAATATTGAATGAAAGGCTATTTGTAAATTAGGCTGGTTTTAAAGGTAAACTCTTATGAGAGTTGTAAGAAGTATAGCATATCTAAATAGTTTTTTTTTAACGTGTATAATATTGTTTCATATTCTAGTATTACAAATATATTCCAATATGCTCATAGATATTAACTAATAAAAAGAATTCAGATATTTATATTAATTTAATGGTTTCTAGTAGATGCATATTGATTGAGGGTTGATATTTTTAGATAAAATAACTTTTATTAACCACAAACCTCCTCCGTATACATCAGGAAAAATGCGTATAGCTTACAATGAAAAAAACATCAAATATTAAACACATAGTGCTCTTCACATAAGTGTATTCTAAAGAGATGATGGTTCACATCTAAGAGCAGTTCTCTGAGCAAGGTTTTCCGGGAAACCGCCCACAGTCCTCCTTGTCTTTCTTTTCTTTGAGATGTCAACAGTCTGTCTGAACTGCTAAAGTTGTTGCAGTCCATCTCTAGATATATGGAGGTTCCTCTCATTTTCAATACTTTTCCCTTGGTTACTCCTTTTATATATCAGTGAATACAACAGTCTAAATCGGAGATACCTAATCCTGGGGGGTAGTATTCTTGTAGATTTAACAATATTATTAATTTAAGTAAAACAACTAAACAAAACTCAACAAACCAAGAATCACAAATTATAGAACTAATGGAATCAAGGGTACATACTGCCCTAATTTCTGTCTAAATGGCTAATAGTAGCTCACTCATCAGCTTTTTTCCCTTTATCGACTAGACTATCATATCAACCCTCAAACTCCATCCTCTAAGGATTCCCTACCCCCCTTCTATCTTGTTCTTGTACTACCCTTAATTATCCAATAAAACCAGATCTTCTGGAACGTAGGCTCTGTGTCTTGTACAAATGCTGCTGTCGAGTACGTCGAGTACACAATCTGTATTCTAGTAAAAACCTCTGTCCACGTCGGTATCTCTTTTTTCCAGTATTTAGCTATGGCTATTCTTGTGGTAGTACAGAGAATTCGGATAAAAGTATTTATATGTGGGTTTAGTCTCGGAACGGTCTCATGCAATAATGCTTGAGCCGAGCTGAGCGAGATCTGTTCATCTAATAATGTGCTCAGCAGTAAAGATAACTCTCGCCATATGTTTTGGACTTTAGGGCAATCCCACCACATGTGGAGGTATGATCCCCTAACCCTACACCCTCTATAGCAATGTCTAGAGCTTCCTGAGGGTTGATATTTTTAAAGGATAATTATTAAATACATTGTATTATAACCCTGCCATAGGCTGATATATTATTTGGAGAGCACTACTGAAGATTTTTATAAATATACTGACATTGTATGGAGGCACTTGCATGAGATTTATTAATATTTATCATATTGATATCATATATTTTTAGTAAATAGAAATTATAAAAGAGAAAAAATTTCATATTTCAAAATTAATATTTTGAAAATAATTTTTTTTTTGAAGATTGAAATATTGATGTTCATATTTCGAGATTGATATTGATATTTTGAAATATTGTTAAAGATTAATTTTTTAAAAATTGATAAAAATATTAATTTTTTCATATTTCAAAATTCATAAAAATATTTTTTTTTTCATATTTCAAAATTAATATTTTTTTTGAAAATATAAAAAAATTCTCTCTTTTTATTGGTAAAAATTGTATTAGCGTTTTAATTTAACTAAATACTAAACCAATATAATAATGTCTGTAGCCAGAAGTGACTCATTTAATTCTGTACACAGGGAGGTACGAGCTAGATGGAGCACTCGACAGTAGTGTGCTACCTGCAGGAGCTCCCTTGAGATCTTAACGGTCACAGTCCGTTGTTGGAGTATTCGTTTCCGCTCCCTAGGACTACACCCTGCTGCTATCAGGGTTGACCTGGAAGCCTACACGCAGCCGTTTAGGCTCACTCACTAGAGCTACAGCCGGAGGGCTTAGTTAATCTTGTTTGAACCCAAAGTGCCCCTCAATGGAGAATAGAGACTGAGGACGCTATCTTTAAGAAGTCAAGATGCTACTGGAGTTAGCTGTAAGAGCTGTCTACTGTGCTCCTTAACTGTGGAGAGAGAAAGTCGCTACCTGGTAAAGCCTGCATACCTGAGAAGGATATCCCTAATGCCGAGAGCTGGCGGCTCCTAGTGAGACTCACCTGGTTGAGATCGGGCCTGGAACAGAGGCTGATTACGCCCACACAGTACGGCCCTCACACGGAGCACTAGGATTTCGTTAGGAGCAACGCTGGCTTGCCTATCTGGTTAACCCGAGTTGCGGAGGTTTCCCTGTCACGAGTCGTGAGGCGGTAGCAGTCTGAACGAGAGGAGGTATCGTTGGTGAGTCTGGCTGCTGCCACTGGGGGAGTGAAAGGTGAAAGGCAAGGTGAAAGGCAAGACTTTTGTACAACAGTGGCCACCGGGGTGTTCGGCTCTAAGCTTGCTTGTACCAGGGCCCTACTGTTTCAAATTTCATACTTGCTAATCTTGTACCGCAGAGTTAAACAGCGTGTAAAAGGGGCTGTGCATTACAAGAAGCACTGTTTGGGGCCCCCAGAAGTCATCCCCGGGCCAAGCTACCGTATAAGCCTCAGCGTTTTCCAGGATAAAAGGAAACTTACTGGGTGCTATCCAAGCCTCTAAACTTGCAAGTACTTTTATTTTGTCTTCTTATTTAAGTCTACATCAACACTTTTGGGTGTCCTCCTCTTATACAGATCCTGATACTTTGTTTTAATTTCTTTTTGGTCATATCTTTATATGTACCTGTTATAAATGACTTCTACTGATGGGACTTAAAACTCCATTCAGGCAACCAGGGGTGCCAATATTGAATTGCCCTTTTTGAATTTAGGCATTACTTGAAAGCCTAATATCTATCTGGGAAATGAAAGTTGCTACCTATACATCGTTGCTTGGTTTTTTGGACACCATGCTAGATACTTTCTTATGTAACCTTATAGTTGTATCTAATTATATGATGTTGAATTGTATCTAAATTGTATCTAAATGGTCTCTATGCAGATGTGCACACAGTCTACTATATGCTATAAAACTGTGGGGGGTTTATAGTTATAGACATAACAGGGTTTTGCTGTTTGTTTTCCTTTTTTGGGCCTGCTAAGATAATGTTTTAGAACCCTCACTCAGGAGTTTACCTGCTGAATTTTTTTTTTCTTATATATGGAAAGAGTTAATAGGAGAGAACAGCAATCTGCATAGCTTTAGCTGGAGGAGCTTGATACAGGTCACCTCTATATAAATGTTAGTTTGTTAAATAGTATACAGGGGTTATATACATTGCTATAAGTGATAAAGCTCTTTGGATAGTAGATAGTATGATATAACAGCTGTTCCTGTGTGGTTAACGGATTTGGGCTGATTTTGCCAAATCCTTTAGTTTTACTGTTATATCATAATAGGGACAAGCTATCTATATCAATATATAGGTTGAAGAAGTCACTGTGTTTTCTGGTATACTAAGAAGGAAAAGAGACCCAGAGTAAATGAGAGTTACTCTCTGTATAGGTCCATATGCCCTGTATGAGATTTACATCTCTGTTTAATAGTTATAATCATTTGAATGTAGTATCGTTTATGAACTATTTTGTCTAGAATTTGAGCTAAAGCAATGGAGGACTCTAGATAGAGGGAAGAATAAAGATCCTACTTAGGTTGTAAATATATAGGCCTTGCATTAGGCTATTAACTTTCAACCTGGGTTTGTACATTTAATCCAGCCTATAAAATTTCATTCACGACAGATAATTGAGAAACTTATTGTCTCATTTAACTCTAAGTTCAGGAAGTGCCTGGGGGGGTAACGTATATGCCTTCTCTTAAATCAGTGAGTAGCCAAAGGGGCTAAATATTTAAGTAATATCTAAGTAATAGTCCCATAATCGCAATCCCACACAGAGCATTCGAATAACCACAGTCGATAGCAGGCATGGTCTATTAACTTTCTCAGGATATTCCACACTTGCTTCACTATTTTTACTGTTTTTTTTTTCTCTCACTTGGATTCACTTAAATTTTCACAATTGGGGTAACTCCCCCCTTAAAATCACATTCTGACTTCCTTTTTTTTTTCACAATTAGTGTTAGTTTTTTTCTCTCACAATCACAAATAATACATGGAAAGATTTCTCCTCACTCCCCGCACCCCCTCACAGACCATGCCTCCCAAAATTAAAGATAGAAAGCCACGTTTATCTGATGCTATAGTGGAACACACTAGCGAAGGAAGTAATCCAAGACTAGACCTTCAACCATTAGTCAACCAACTTAACGACATCTTTCTGTCCCAATTTGAATCTCTTAAAACTCAAATATCTAGTTTATCATCAGAATTAAAAGTATTTGCTAACAGACTTACTGAGGCAGAAGATCGAATATCTACAGTAGAAGATTCCTGTAGTAATCACGCACTAAGAATATCAGAACTTGAAAAGAGAAATAGGACCCTGACTACTAGGATAGACGATCT